>NC_058113.1:3498355-4146764 GCF_914725855.1 Thunnus albacares | reverse complement strand
TGGCAACCTCATGGTGGCGCTAGAGGAAAAGACAGGGGATCGCCAAAGTCAGTAGGAGTCATTGTCCGGAAACCATGAAAGTCCATCCCAGATTTCGGCCCAATCCATCATGTAGATGTTTAGATATTTCAGTCTGAACTGACACTGCCATTGTCATTTGGACATTCCTAGAGTCCCACCAATAGCATTGCTAAAAATCACTTGGGTTAGAGAAAGATTATGGTTATGGTTAAAAGAAACCAATGTCAACTGTAGATTGGAAAGACTGTTTTCCCATGTCAAGGTCACAATACTTTGCATGCCTTCCCACTGCTTCCCTAAGAGGTCTAAAACATAATCACACTATTTCCGCCCTTACATCTCAGAAATAACTGTTATAATTCACACTGCCACCAGAGGTCCTTGCCAAGTGGCTTTTGCGTCATTTGAACAAAAAGTCTAAGCTGTGGTTTTTCTGGTGAGGGCAGTCTCAACCATCCTACTGAAAGACCAAATGACCAACATCACCAACAGACTGACTGACATAACTCTGCCTGATAAACAAATATTAATGCTCTGTTTGAGCTCAAACTGTAACAATAATACGCTTATATTCAGACTACAATTGCCTGGACAAATTCTACATAAACAAAGACTCCTCCAACAAAAGTGAAGCTCAAAATTCACAAATCTCACAAACCTTTGGATTCAATGACATATCACCAAAGCAGTGTTTTGCTGAAATGAGTAAAAGTGGTGAAATCATTGAGGGAGAGATAAAATGAAGGAGTGTTAAATGGAGTGAAAAGGGTCTACCATCTGCCAGCAGGCATGGAAAGAGCCCTTATCTTTTCCATCCACTAAGCATCTCTACAGTGTTGTCCTTAATGGGCTGAATTAAGAGACAGCATCAACCTGCACTGTTGCACCAGCCACAGAGGACTATAAAGTCCCAGATATGACCTAAATTGTTTTTGGCTTATGTTTTAACGAGCAGCTGTATTGTACTGCAGTGTCTCTGTGTGTAAATATAGGACTGCTGAAACACCACTAAACGGACTGTAGAACTCCACGGACTAAGTGTCTTTGATGTCACGTGTAGGTTTCTATGGACATGTTTTGAAGTCCGAATTTGTTTCCTGCTGGTTGGCATCTTGGCACATTCTGAAGCCACAGAGTCTATATTTGATCAAAGGGTAGGCTGGATGAAGAGGGCACAAGCAAATAGCAACCACCAAAGCTGACTGTGATAGGCTGAGAGACCTGTCAATCAAGTGAACACACCCCAAAACATACTTCTTGTTAAGCCTCAATACCGATTTTAGAAACCACTGCTAAGACAAATATAAGTCTCATTCGTTTAACTAAATATAATCTTTGTGGTATTTCTTCCTAAGAACTTGTGAAAGACTTTGTTGTGGCAGAAATGTTAATGTTGTACCGTTGTTCGTCTTCCAAGTTCTAAGTGTGAGCACAAGAACAGAAATGTATGCACATGTCAACAACTGATAAAGTCAGGAACCACTGGTAACCTCAAACACCTTCCATTGCAGCCAGGCACACAAGCTGTGATCTTTCACGTCAGGAAGATGGACAACTGACAGAAAATGGTAGAAAATGGTTAATAGGTAGATATAATTTCCATTCCTCCATTATGATATGTGTTAGAGTCATTCCTAACCTTTTGATTTGTTGCACTTTAAAATTAAGCAACTGGTTGCCACAGGTAATAATTGTTAGTGAATAGAAAAAGTGAAACTATTAAATATATAGATTTGTCTATGTTATGTATGTGTGATGTCTCTTCTATCCAATCCAATTAATCATCTCACAACACCTCAGATTTATCTTGTTCAAGATTGAAGATTGAAGATTTAGTTTATTGTCATTTTCTTGTGTATTTGGATACACAAAAAATAAAATGCTGTTCCTCCTAGGCCACAGGAGTGCAACAACAACAACACAAAGGATAAAGATATACTGTATATCTAAAAATCCCCTTTAAGAAAATGATAAAAACATATAAATCCCAAGAGAAAAAAACAAAAAAAGAATGAGCAGTTGGCAGCACAGTGCATTAGAGTGCATTAAGAGAGAAAAGTACATGTCTCAGTTTGATGTAGACAGCTCTTGCATGTCAACAAGTGACCAGCACTGATGGGGAAGTTATATAATCCATTTTGCTATCCAGAGAACATTAGGTAACATGATTGTTGGAACTCTATTCTCTATTGACAGTTCTGTATTAGAATTGTATGGGTTAACAGTTATGCTAGCTTGCACTCCTCCGCGCTTCTATCAACATATTAACAGAGGCTGGTAATCACATGAACACAAACGCCTGGTAAAATAACTTGGTCATGTTATAATTTATTAATTTGAGGAGGACTGACTGAACACAGCACATACAAGTGAATGATACACAGCAGGGTTTATGACTTGGATGGGACCTCTAAATTTTGGCATAAGAGGACAGAGTTTTCTAAACACATTTGTTGACCACTGATGATGTATTTGGTGTTAAAATGTTGTTTTCAAATGAGAGGGCTCCCTACAGCTTCAAACATGCTCACTACTGGAAATACAGTAGTCCTGAGTGTGACTAATAAGTGATGAGTGACATTGACTTGTGTTTAAATTGAGCATTGCTGAAGTCAATGCAACTAACTCAATTCTAACTACAGTAAGTGTGAACTTTGCTTGTATTTCACCCATAATTACTACAAAATTACATATTTCTTTCTAGGAAATTACAAGCAAAGTATTAAGAAAATACCGATCCATAAATAAAATCTTACTGCTGAAAGCTTTTCTGGCTCTTTTCACATCACCATGTGTCAGATGCTTGCTGTGATCACTAGTCCTTGCTACTGACAGGATACTGATGACTAATGTGCAATCAGTAGCTTCCCTTGTAATGCAATTGCAAAAGCAAACGCTAGCTGTTATTTGGCTTGTCGACGTGTTTTGCAGTGGGTGTCAGTTTCCCATTGATCTGTGGAGATGTCACTGAGACACGGCCCTTCAGCTGACTGTATATAATCTAATAAGAAGAGCACTTCAGCAGCAGCCTGGATGAGGTCATACTCACTTGTGTTAAATTACAGCGGCGATGCTAACAAACTGTAGTCAAGTACATGGGGCAAGAAAAGTTAATGGTGCTGTGAAACAAGACAGTTTCCAATAGATTTGGCTTTGGATCATTTAGTTTCAATGGAAACTTCAGTACATTTTCAAATTTAAAGGAACAAACACACGCACACACACACATACACAGACCCCCCCCCCCCCACACACACACACAATGATCTCTGGTTCTTGACCAATAATTACATTAGCAGTGAGCGTCTGAGTGTGTCTCTAAATGTTAATTTGATCTAGCACCAGTGGAGACACTAAAAGCTTTTATGTTGCTGATTAGTAAATAAGAGGATGGTTGAGTGACTGCACGGTCCACACAGTCAGTCATAAAACACACTAATAGGAGAAATTAACCCTCTTTATGGTCCTCGTGTTCAGGTCAAAATTGGTTCATTGCTGACTTCAACGTGACTTAAACTCCCATAAACTTGGTCCCAGGGTTTCATATAACTTTCTATAAAGGGACTGATATGAAACTGTAAATTAACAGGAAAGTTTCTGGAGAGAACTATGTAATTACTATTACAGGGAAATTGATTTCCACTATTTTCATTCTAATTAACTGTAATCAAAGTGCGCAATCCACTCTGCATCCTCAAACACTGCCGCAAGGGAGTGCAAGTGCCCTTTCAGGAAAACAAATACCTCAGTGTGAAGTTCAAACAGTCTCAGTAGTGTTTCCCCCGTCATTGCTGCTACGCCATCTGTACAAATGTGACTGCAGGATTTCCACTCCAGATTGTTGTCTTTTAAAAAGCTGTCTATAACCTGAAGCTTGAGCTTCTTGCAAAAACAAAATATGCTCATTTATGTTTGACACTGTCTTTATAAACACACAAAAGCCAGGAGCTGAGCCTCTCTACTAACATCTGTCATTTCATCCAACTGCAAAGTGAACTGACCCGCTCACTTCATTTTATCCTCCACTTGTCGAACAATATTAACGGACATATCATCCATCCGACGGGACGCTGTGTCGTTTGATAATGGAGCTGTCTTTACTGTGTCGGCCGCTTTCTTGTCAATCATAGTTTCAGCCAAAACTACTGCAGGGAGAATGAGATCTCTCGACGATAGAGTGAGGCTTCTTTGACTTTGCCACAAGTAGCGACACAGCATAAGACGCCTCCAGTGCTTTGCTTGACACGCTTGTCGCTTTCTTCAGTGTAGTCTGACTTGACTTGAATCCTGACAGTTTTCAACTGAAAAAGTCCACAGTTTTACCAAGGAGTGTTTGGTGCTCTGGTTTCACTGTAGATGGCCTGTCTTTATTAGATTATTTGTCAGTACTTCACCACAGACGTACAAGTAAATCCATCCATCCGTGAATGCACGTACCGCTTTAGAAATGACCTAGAATATTGTCTTATCATTTTGGAAATAAAGTGTAATCCCTAATATTTCTGTGTACCCCCTGCAAGCTGCTCAATTACCTCTAGGGGTACACGTACCCCCCATTGGGAGCCACTGTGTTATATCATTAAGTAAACACAATATTGTTTAAGTACAATGCAGTCAAAAGGAGGTAATCACATTTAATGGATAAGGCTGGCATTATTCTATATTTTTCTAATTCTCAATAAATCCCATGAAAAGACCAAAAACAACAATGTGTTACTTTGTCTCTCAACACTTTCTGACTTCCCTAACCTGTCTTTGTCCTCAACACCAAGCCCGCTGATTCCTAATGAAGACGTACAACTCTAATAGCTGTTCACAAATATGGTTCATTTTTCAAAATGAAATTTCCAAAAAACAGATGGTCACTGTAGTTTTCAGTAAACATTACTCAAACAGAAGTCAATAGTGCATTTGTTGCCATTTGCATCATGATGGGTAAAAACTGTCTCCTGGACATAACAAATGTAACTTATCTATGAACATTATAGAGGAAATAAATTGGATTATCATGCACCAACCATCATAATTAAATCTGGGAGAAAAAAAAATGGTTTCAGAGAGTTTGGGAGTGGTGAGTCAATCAGAGTCACATAGTTTCTACACAGGCTGTGTGGGAAAAGCAGCTTCAGTCCTATGTCAGTGCCTATGCATGCGTTCAGGCACCCATATTGCGGCAGTGTTCAGAGGCCGACACACATTCATTGTATTAACAAATACAAAAAAATAGACCTGAAGCATAAAAACACACTTCAGGTTGTGATTTCGCATGGATAGCACAGGTGAAATGTGAGCCGATACGCAGCCTGTGTAGACAGCTGTCCTGATTAAAATAGAAGCGGATCTGTTCTGTGATTTGCATGCAGATGGACTGAAAAACTGAACAACGCCTCCTGTGTAGATGCACCGTAACAGATTTCAATACTAATGCGTGAGATGGTCCTCCATCTAAAACGCACACATCAGTCTCTTGGTGAACGTTATACTGGGCTTATTTTCCTGTCAGCTGCCAGATCATTAGACCTCCTCCCTGATGTCTGCTCTTTCCTTCATTCACCAGCCTATTTAACCAGCACTGCCATTACATTAGCTCTACACATTTAACAGAGTACTCAGCTCTTACAGGCTACATTGGGATATTAGTGGAGTATGTAATATTGTTCCAAAAGGTGGACTCTTTCTCTGACAGGAGAGATGCAAATGATCTTCCATCCTGTCTCACACACCTCAAGACTCTTTATTCATGCGAGGCACATTGGGAATTTGAGCTAAATGGTAACGTCGGCTAGCAGACATACTCACAATGACAATGCTAACATGCTGAGGTTTACCACGGTCACCATCTTAGTTTAGCATGTTAGCATGCTAACATATGTCAATTAGCACTGCTGGGACTGATAATTAGTTTTGCAGGTATTTGGTCATAAAAGTACAGTACAAATTCTGACCTGCTGATGGTGAAGGGGTGAAAGTCAGGGTGGGAGCAGTTCAGACTGTGGGGAGCATGAATATTGAACAAAATGTCATGGCAATCCACGCAAGTTGCTGATTTCAGTCTGAACCAAAAATGTCAACCTGCTGGTAGCACCAGATGAAAAGTCAACAAGTCATTAGGATACATCTCCCTTGAGGCTATGAATATCTGCACCAAATATCATGACAATCCATCCAATATATGTTCAGATATTTTAGTCTGGACCAAAGTGGTGGACTTACTGACAGATCAGAGCCATTGTTAAAGCTACGCCACTAATGTAGCTTAAAAATCATAACTCTGGTGACCATTCTGATGATACTCATCTTCTCTCACACATATCCACTTCACTGGACTGGTAATATGCATGATCAAGAACAGAGGTGACAAACTGTAAATAACTAAATTACAGTCAGCTTGACTAATCCCAGCATTGACATCTGAGCATATGTGATGTCATTTGCAATGTAAGGATACTACAGTACAGGAAGAACATTTCTCAACGTGCACAATTTATAGAGATAACTAAAAGTTCCAATATTTTTGGGTTAATTATGCTCCACAAAAAGAAAGGAAGGGCCATTCTCATTGTGGTGGGTTATTACAATCATTGTATTCATGCTGGGAAGCTCTAGTACAGCTTCTGTCACTCGACTGCACAGGAACAAAAACCACACAAGCCCTATCAACAGATTAGAAATCACAACTCAGGCGTCTCACCAATAAGTAACAAAGTCAGCAGGAGCCAAGCAACACCTCACTCCGCTCTCTCGGAATAATCCTAAATTATTCATGTGAATCCCAATGAGGCTGCTGTCAGCGGGAAAAATACGTATTACTTATGTAAATCCTCAGTAGCAAAAGGTACGGGATGTTACATAACAGATGTAGCCTGAACTGTCACCTTCCAGCATGACGGAACATCCTCACAACCTCTTAACAAACCCCCCCCCACATGGCCTCATTCACTCCATCATTTCTTTCAACCTGTTCATTTATGTTTACTGCTTTACCAACATGAGATGATGAGACATCAAGTTAGCATTAGGAAAATAGCAATGGTAAAATAATCACAATGATTCTTCATGGTTTGAGATGTGGTTGAGGTTGAGGTAAGGCAGCTGAAATTATTTAATTACGGTTTAGTCAGGTTTAAATATAGGTTACTAAAAGTTTAGTCTTCATGTAGCCAGACTCTGACTATTAGCATATGTTCTGTTCCATAATGTCTTTTTCATTTAGATTCAAAATGACCAGACTATTGCTTTGGTGTGACATTATGGTCATTTCTCAAACAGTGCAATCTGGAAAACAGACCTATTGGAAACCCAAAGAAACAGAGGCATCTACCCCAAAAAAGCTGCTGAAAATAAAATATTTCATGGTGAACTAAATTTTTACAGAAACAACTCTGCTGAAATGGCTGTTCTATGAACCTCAAGATGACTTTAACTTGGGGATAAACTCTTGGCTGGCAGTAATGGCCAGTTATGTTGCGGTGGTGTTTATATAATATGTCTCCTGCTGCCTTTTAGAAATATATTAGGCATAATAAAAACCCAACATTCACATTTTGGCTTGTTATTTTCATGCACATGGAATTTGAATATGGTAACTAGACCAATTAAGAAATGACATACTGTGACAAAGTGGTTGTGGCCGCACCATTTGTCCCTGTTACACTTTGCTGTATTTCCTATCATACTTGTAATTTGTTTGTTTAGCCAGTATAACATCTATTAGTAGTGTTGCTTTCACATACCATACAGGCTTTTGTTTAGCATTGTTTGTTACATTTACATCCGCATTTCTAGTTTAAACGAGATAGACAAGTATTTAAGTCACCTTATTGTTTATTGATTGAATAAAGTGTTTGATTAGAGGTTGTATATGGGGCATCCTCATGACTGAAGACACCAACCATGTCCTTAAGAGGTAAAACTACACAATATTTCACAAATAGCAAAGCACATTTAAATTCCTTTTCTTTTACTTAATAATTTGCAACACTGAAACTTTATTTGTGGTTTCAAGGTTACACTGCTGCCAGTTTCTTATTTTGTTCCATCCACCTGATCTGCTGCTGCTGCTGGTGGTGAAATCTCTCCTGTTTTTCATAAGACAATGTGATCATTCTACTAAATCTCTTGTTACAATTATACAGTTCATACAATACCTTCACATTGTCCGGATGGAGACCCCCGGGGTGTTTGTCCATGTACTGACACAGGTCTGTATGCTGTAAAATAAAAGCACAACAACACAATCTTAATATAAAAGGCTTAAAACACGTGCAAAGTTATGGATATGTTTGAACATTTAAAGTCTCCCTCCCGCCTCGCTGTGCAGAATGATGTATGTGCGAGAGTTTGTTTCCACATTCATCTGCTTCATCTGTTTGGAGCCAATCGTGGTCCAGTATGCAACCTACACAAGTGTGATGTGGAAACTTGAAGCCTCCAGTGCACAAACACTGAGAATGGATTTAACAGTGAAGGAGGAAACAACTCGTGTCCAGCAGGAAAATTTCTATATATTATATATATGCGCATATATATAAAATCTCTGAATACAAAAATCAACTGCTGTTGATCTGGCGTATTGCCTCCCTGATGTCTGGAGGAGAAATTATGGTTATTTTATAGCAGATTTTATCATGTGAGACGTGAGGTGAAGAGTTATTTCTAGCAGGATTTGTTTTCTGTCAGCGAGCCTGCATCTACTGACTCATATGACATGTATGCAGTGTTGTGCCGGTCTGCCCTTCACCTCTGTGTTTTGTTAGCAGATTGAAGATGGAGGAGGCAGTGGCTCTGAAATCACACTGATATTTACAATCTCCCACGGCTTCCCACACCAGCGGTGCCTCCTCTGCTGAATAATTCAGAAAGATGCTCCAACATGGACATGCCTGTCTATCTTACTCAAAGCTTGCTCTCCATCTCTGCTTCCATCTGCTTGCTTTTTTTTTTTATTGTCTCCTCTATCTCTCAGTAATACATTGTCATTGTTTCTATGTCCCATCTACACATGTATCTCGCCCTCTCCGTGTCAATCATCATTAGCTTTGAGAACAGAACACTGAGCTAATTTTTCTGGTTGAAAAGCCGCCTGTATGTCAAACAAGCATGGCTGATTACAGATGATAGATCGTCATGAAATCGGCGTATTTATCCAGCTAGTCCAGCTTTGAGTTCACCATTTCAGCCTGATAAATAACCACTAGCCACCGGCTTATTCGGGAGAAGGACAAGTTTTCATTAAGTTCAAACGCTTGTGTTCAATAAATATCCATGTTATAGCTTTCCCACACCTTGCTGACTTATCTAACAAGCTTAAAGCACACAGGCAGTAAGTCAGAGATAATCAGGGAGGATTTGATGAGAAAACTTCCCTGACCTCCCCGTTTAAACTCAAAAGCCAAACGGATACCTGCTCTCTTTTTCTAAACAGCCCGCTGAGCTCCACTTGTGTCTCAAATCAAATCAAATCTCCTTTCAAAGCAGAACCTTTGACATGTCTTGTATCTACCAACAGGGGGCATCACACTATTTTCAGTCCTATCAGATGCAGCGGGGATGATAAGCTGAGTAAGAGTGTTCTTGTTCAGAGATTCGGCCTCACTCAGCACTTCAGGATCAAACACTGACCTGAATAGAAATGTGACCATCAAAAGTGGTTGTCAATGAGCCGAGATAACAGAGGACTTGGACTCAACTAGTCCTGTGATGTTAAGGTGAAATCAGCTCTATACACATTTAACAAAAAGCAGTATTTGAACAATTAATACATAGTTATAACAGTGTAATGTAGCTGTCAGCAGATATATGGACATTTCATTAATGTGTTTGTCAACTTTTCATAAGAAGCATTCATATCCGTATATGAAAAGATAATGAATGTTTGATAAAAAACATATATATAACATATATGTCAACATTTATCCATCGTGTTTATCCAACTTGTACAGTTGTATAAACTGCTAATAATACTTTACAACACACTCTATGATTTATTCATGTATGTAATCTTACATCATATATTATGACAGCTATGTAATACACCACCGATAGATGCTTCATAAGAGGAGGTTATAACTGTTGAGAAATATATTCAAAATACTTCAAATGTCTGTGTATTATAATTGTATTATAAACCATTAATTAAGTGTTTACACGCTGTTTTTAAATGCAAAATAAGGGAGTTAACATAAAGGATAACACGAAAAAGCCTCCAATTTATTATTTATAACCAGTATATAAATATTTAATACATGTTTACAACACAGTAATATAGTTGTAAGCAGATATGAGGACATATCAATCCAGTTAATACATCACACATATAGTGTTTGTAAACAATTGTTACTTCTTCTATGAAGACATATTTTATATTATCACAACTGTGTTTTACTATATTGTCATTCATTGTCTTTTTATACAAAAAAACACTATTAAATAAATATTGTAATAATGATTCCAATCTTCCACAATTAGCCCTGATTATCTAATACTGACTATCTATAATATATTTCTATTTCCTATGATATGTGCTGTTGTCATTTGTCTACAAAGAGAGGAGTGTCAGTGTGGATTTGTTGCAGACAGCAGGTTTGGACAGTATCTGCACAGACTCTCTTCGCAAGCAGTTTTCACAGTAGCAACACTTTAAAGAGTTGTTTCATTTGCAAAGTTCTGCACCACTTTTCTCTTGTTAGAACACTGTGGACTAGTTTCTAGTGTTACAACAACACACTCCGGATAAAAAAAAAAGAATTTAGAGATTGTCACCAAATGTTTCTGTTCTTCTGGGATCAGTGAAGAAGCCATTTGGGCTTCCTGCTCACCACTGTTTTGGGAGGAGGTGGGAGGCAAGACCAGTGGAGAACACCGAAGACTCCAGATCATCAGAGCTCTTAGACTGCTTGCTTTTAGTTTAGTTAGCTAAGAATTTTGGGGGCAGATACTGAACAAGAGTTTAAAAAAACATCAGCTAACAATATATCTGCATATATTTGTTTTTTTAAATTAACATTTGACATCAGAGTTGGAGTCCAGTATCAAATTTCCTTATTGAATCCAAATCACTTTTCTTTTGTTTCAGTGGAGACGACTCCGCTCTGTCAGCCATGTTGGACTAAAAAGAGCATTCAGTCCAGTGGCGGTCACTGACAGTGCAACATAAATGTTAGAGTAATGTTTCTTTTCTCTCACAAACAATCTTCAACCAAGAAAAGTCAACTGCCAAAGTATTATTATGGCCTTTGTCAAATTACTCACAGAATTGATATTAATCATGTACATGTGGTATAAGTAGCTGGTGGTTTCAACTGGTGAAAGTGTTTGAGACATAGAAGATTTAATAAGTGGTTTGTTATCATGAGAGCTTAGTGAATACAGGTATTTTTCCAAATAGGAATTAGATCCTAACCCTTACCTTTACCTTAAGGGACCCAACTCTACATTACATAAATGATTATACTAATACGGTTCCTTTAGATTTAGTAGTTTAGGTAGTTTAGGTTTAAAATATTGTGGGGCACATTGGGGCCTTGTCTTTAATTTGTATGGGATAAAAAACCTCTCTTTAATTTCATGAATGAATTCCACAGAGACATGATTTAATGCCTCACCCCTCGACCCCCGGACTGACCTCTTTGCCAAGTGGGATCTGACAAGATGACACTGACCAAAGTTAAACACTGTGACAGAATGGAGACTGAACAGATCTCCTGAGAGACCATTTCTGACCAGCAACTAAATTATGGCCTGAACTAAAAGCATGAATGACCTTTGGGGTCATTTGAACCAGGAGAAATGACTGATAATTTAACACTCATGGACAGAAAACCCCTCTCCTTATCTACACAGACCAGAGTCTATTCTATTCTAACTCACATTCCTGGAGGACATTCATTCAACCTCTGAGCCAAAGCTGAATATCATATGAATGAAATGTCTTATCATTATGTAAATCATGTAATCTTATTTGTCATAGAAATACATAAAGAATGGTATAACTCTAATAGCTGTGTGATAATCTATTCAGGAGATGTTAATTTTTGATTTTATCACATTTTTACTACATGTGACAATACTGCCCTCTAATGATAAGATTAGAACTTCACATTGATTTTTTTTAATATCAAGAATTAATGAATGTTTATATGGTAACTATGTCATAATATTTTTAAAATAAGGTAAGTAGTTGTATTGAAAGAATGAATGAGTGTGAATTTTGCGTTTTAAAACTCAAAATTTAAAAATTTAAAACTTAATTTAATAATTAAAACAAAGAATATTCATCAACAATTCGGCATGAAAACACACCCAAAACTCTGCCCATTTTAATCCAAACTATTCTTCTATCAAGGCGTCTCTTTTCTTTGTTTTTCCACCTAGTATGCATGTATTTTAACCTTTTACTGAAACAAGTTCAATTTGTTTTTATTTTATTTGTAACATTAAGTCTCATGCTTCCATGTATAGTATTTCATTTTGAAGTTTACACTGCTACTGAATTAAGATTTGAGTGTAGTCGGATTAAACTTTATTTGGCATTAAACTAAGATTACAAGAAGCCAGCAAAGCCTGAATCCTCAACTCAGACTGAAACATCGCTCTGAAGAAGAAAACGACGGTTGAAACTGGATCTCAGCCTGCTTGCTCATCGTTCAAATTAAAAAATATAATTTCTTTAGAGAAGTTGAGTTAGCTTTCCCTTAGCATTCCCCGTCGCAATATGTTATCGTTGAGTCACACACTTTGAGCTGCTATTTCTTAACAATTTTCATTATTATTTTATTCCTATTATCATTTAAAGGCCTTATTATTCTTTGTCTTAATTATCTTATATTCTATCATGTATCCTCAAGATGTTTAGCTATTAATGTCTTCATTTATCCTAAGAAGTTGTTGTTGTGATTTCTTTGAGCATAGTTAACAGAGGTCACTGCTTTGAAAGAAAGAACTCATTGATCAAATTGAGAATTGAATTCAGGGTTTAATGTTTCCTGCGGACATTAAAGATTACCCTTACAGAGGTGGAGCCCATTATACAAGGTAATATGTCGATTAATGCCTAATATTCATAATGTGTAATGAGGTGAGATTACTCCCATAAGCCTCTAGGGGTTTTCTAAATCTCACCTGCACAATTCATTTCTTCTCTTTTGTTGTGTTGTTTTATGTTGTTTCGTTTTTACTGTGCAAATAAGAAAATAAAAAACTATTCCTACATATGCTTAAAATATCCAACGCAAATGAATTCAAATATATCTTGTACAAGTCGCACATATCATACTAGCTGATGTCTGCAGTATTATAAATTGAGGTCAATAGTAATTTTGAGTACGAAGCTTTCCAAAGGGTCATAAATAGGTACATTAATAGAAAACCCTGTCATTTGTGTCTACAATATGTGACAGGACAGATGTGGAAATGTACTAAAACGGTGACCTTGCAATAAAATGGCTGCCTGACTTCCTGTTCTGGGCACAGACAGACCAGCCTCTGGTGGTTCTGGCTGCCATCCTATGGCACCGAGCAAAGAGTGGAAAAAGCCCAGCCTGTATTAACATTCTTACAGTGCCCCATAAACAAGAGTATGCCAATCAAAATATCCACAGCTCATGTTTCTGTGGGCAGGGTATTAAAAACCTGAAGCTCAATCAGGGAGCCAGACGGTGAGGTCAAACTAGTAAAACTAAAGACACACACACCAACGAGTGTTGACCTCTGCTACCATTAGAAAACTGTGGTTTCACTTCCATTTGAACAAACACTAAAAACAGATCCTCAACCTAATTTCAGACTTCTTGAGGGTCCAAATGGGTGATGTCAGTGTGGCAGTGTGCGGACTCACCACATATTCAAAGACCAGAGTCAGGGTTTCCTTGGTGTGGATGATGTCATGGAGGAGCACGATGTTGGCGTGCTTCAGGCCTTTCAGAAGAGATGCTGCAGAGAGACGGGAGACGGAGTGTTAGTGTGAAACACATATTGAGATACCAGAGGAATCGTTATGATCTACGCCTTCATTAGCTGCATCATTATAATGCAACACGGGCCTTCTTACAAGCCTCACTACATACAGGGGATTAGCGAAAGATCAAAACAGAAAAAAGAAAATACAGGGTGGATTTACTGCTGCGAGTTCTCACACTAATTTGTCAACACATTTATGATGTAATGGACATGTTAACAGAGAGAGCAAAGAGATGATGTCTTGGGGAGATGATCAAATCTCCTGTTTCTTTACTGGCGAAGCTTACTGAGTCTTTACTGAGGAGGTTGGGTGTGATCAGCACATTCTGGTACAGACTTGCAAGCCTTTCACATGATTCGCTTCATCTGAGTCACACCTTGTGGACAGTTGGGGGGGGGTTGTGCAAATAATAGAAGGAGATATAAGAAATGTGGTGGATTGTGCAGTCAGCAAAGGTTTACACTCCCAAGGTCCAGAGAATTCGCAGGGGTCCGTTTAGTGTGGGAAGATTCTACACCTCTGAAAGCTGGGTGGAGATCTACACAAGAAAATGTACAGGGGAGCTGCACTGAAGTATTTCAAACAGGAAAAAATGACAGCTTTTTACAAAGATAGTCTTTGTTATCATCGTCATTAACTGAATCAATCATCATTCGTCGTCATCATCATCGTCATGGCATGGCATCTTGAGGTGAACATCTCTACCACATTTTATGGCAATCCATCCAATAGCTGTTGAGACATTTCAATACCTGTTAGGCAACCTGCTGCGTTTCTTTGTTCTTTTTTTTGTCTTTTCTCTATCTAGTTTTGATGTTGCAGAATTCAAATGTAATAATATTATTAATAAGGAAAGGCACAGCTAAATGCCACTGTATTAAAGTAGAGTAAATACATAGAATACACACATTGAACAATAAAAAACTGAGTGAAGATGCACATGCGTTCTAGTGAGGTGCTGGCTCGCATATCAAGAAAAGAGAATGGAACTCAATCTTTCAGTGAACAGCCTCCTTCATGATAAAACACTGATGAAACAATGGCAGCCATAAAAAGTATTATAAATGAGGTTTGACGATAATAAAAAGCAAAATACACCTTTAACGACCCCATCTACAAGTTTTAAAATCCTTGCTTTTAATATTAATCTATTATTATCAGTAATAGATGCTTGAAAATTTTTCTCACTGCTTCACTGTCGCCTTAATAAATATTTTGGAACGTCATGTTACTTCATTAATGAACATTTCTTTTTCAGCTGTGGGATATTTGTTGGACATATCCCACCACATCTTACCCATAGCGGGAATATTTAGGACTCTGCAGCCACCAACTAGACTGAAATACACAACTTTCATGTAATTTTTAGAGGTATGATTATATTTTAGCAACAGACTGCAAAGCATCGTCCAGCAATTACAGAAGCAAACACAACTGACAGACAAACCGGTCTGGCTACAGAGAAGCAATACAGAGGAATAGTTTCATTAGGACAGAATGTGAGAGCGGCATAATAAGTACAGTCTTTATTATGAGACAGAAATGGAATTTTCAGAATGGTTGCCAATCTGATTCATTTAACAAACACAAAGTTCTTTTCCAAGGGCACAGGGGAGTTTGACAGACAGATCCCTAAGAGAGTCGGCGAGTGATGGAGCCTCATGAATACATTCATCCTGTATGAGTACCTAAAGGTTGTTAAAGAAAATGAGATGAGCAGATCAAAGGCAGGACTCTTCTCAGTAAGCAGGAGGTTAGCACTACAGTCAGAGACCTCAAAGACCCTGTCAACCCCCCTCCCTCACACACATACTGTACATACACCCATACCATTTCTGGTAATGGGCATGAGTGTGTCTAGCTTTAATCAGCGCGGACACACAGACACACTCAGCTCTCCTCTACTCGGGATATATTACTTTATTCACCAGCAGTCTGTAATGCTGCTCACATATCTGTGCTGGGAGCTTCCTGCTCAGTAATTGCTGAATTAGTTCAATTTCAAAGTGCCTTTCTGAGTCGCTCACAGGGAGAGTTTTTGACTGTGTGTGTGTGTGTGTGTGTGTATCCCTGGATGGTTCTTACTTCATCAGTGCTGGATCAGATCAAACAGGCAGAATCATTTTCTCATCTGTATTCAAATGGCAGTTGTGCCTGTGGAGGTGAGTGTTTCTTCTTTAAGTCCAGCCAGGAAACTCAAGAGCTTTATCACAACTGACAGGAGAAACCAAGCCAGGGCATGCTCTGTGCTGCTGTTATACATACAAGAGGACAACTGGCAAGTCACGGGATGTCAGACATATGAGAGCAAAAATACAAAGGTCTGTATCAGTTTGGTCCACTGTGGGCACTACATGTTTTTCTGCCAAAGTATTTTGAAGGTCAGCGATTTAAGATGTGTTATTAGGTATATTACTGCAAAAATATTCCTCTTATCAGGTCATTGTTGAGTGTCGTTATAGTAAATAACTGAAAAATATCTTCCAAAGCAGTGAAATTGTTTCAAACTGTTTTCATTACAACTCAACTCAGTTTTCTACAGTTAGTGTATTTTTTATTGATTCTCATGCAGCAATTTGCCTTATTCTTTCTTATTTCAAGCAGTGGTGGAAAGTCATTAAGTACATTTACTCAACTACTGTAGTTTTTACTCCACTACATTTATTTGACAGCTTTAGTTGCTTTAAACTTTTCAGATTGAAATTTTACATAAAATAACAGAATTTTAAGCTAATAAATTACACTGCATTGTTAAGTATTAAACCAGTACCTCCCAATCTTTTTGTCTTTTGACACTTTACAAAAAATCTGTGTGTATGTGTCTCTTTGTCATGTTTCAGATGCCCAGGGGTTGTTAGCAGTTCCACCAAAGAGACATTTTCCAGGGTTCCTATACATTTTCCATTTCAAAATTCCATACTTTTCCTTTTACTTTTGGGTGCAGAGGATGCTGTGACAAGACTACAGTGCTTTTGTCCTTGTATATGGCTACTATTGCCGCCTCCCTGATGTTGGAGATGTCGAACACTTAGTTCTCCATATTATATTATATCCTTTTTGAAGCAAGAGCTTAGCATTGTCATGACAACTTGCCACACTGCACTCGCCGCCAGCCTGAACCGAGGCATAAAATTCACATAAGGTGTCATTAAGCATAACCACAGAGTATGTCTCCAAATCAGTGTTCCTTTGTTTTTTGGTAGAGAGAGTCTCTCAGTGTATTAACTGTCCATTTTGTTGCCTTTTTGTATTAATCTCATCCTTCTCTTCCTCTATCATTTTAAGCTCTTCAGGTGTCAGTTCCTTGTGTCGTTTTTCGCTTCGTTTCTTTCTTTTCTTCTCCATTTCTTTTTCCTCTGCTGCGCCCCATTCTCCAAAACATCATGACAAGTAAGTTTTGACAGCTGTGCTCTTTAATGTTGCTATGGTTACAGGTTGGGTAGTGGATGAATTTCGAAGGTGATTAAACTTGAGCTGAACTACGTGTGCATTAAATGGTTTTAATGCACACCTGCCAGCCAATCAGAAAAGAGTATTCACCCAGACCATAGTGTAATGATAAATAACTAACAAATATAAATCATACATTCTCCAGGATTTTTTCTATAGCAACTAGCTACAACTAGCTAACCAGCCACACTACTTAGCTAGCTAAACAGCCTAGCATGAACAAGCAAGGCACTAACTCTGCCAAACAAATTCAAATCTTTGCAGAAACAACTCAAAAGTGATACATTTGTTACCTAACTATCATTAATATACAACAAATCAACTTATGTAATACTCGCAGATAGGGATGCATGATATTATTGGCACGTCATCGGTATCGGCCGATATAAGCTCTAAAATGAAATATCGGCATCGGCCGAAATGAACATTTTCTGCCAATTATGAGAGGCCAATTTGTTGCCATCTCCTCCACCGAATAACTGTACTTCCCTCCACAGACTGTTTCATCCTGACGGTCCTGGTGCTTCCTCCACAGGCTCCACTTCACTCAGCTGTCCGTCAGGCCATCTGCTTCTTCTAGCAGAGGCTAGCTGGCCGTGCTGCTACTAACGCTCCGCTAGCCTCTCAGCTAACGTTAGCCCCGGCTCTCCATGTGGATCCAAGCAGAGCACCGAGCCCCGGTATGTTATTCAGGTTAAGGTGGGAAGAAGCAGCGTGTCTGACGGGCAGCTGGAGTGAAGTGTAGCCTGCGGAGGAAACATCCACGGCAAAAAAAGTTTCTAACCTCCGGGTTCGCTTCCGCGTTGTGCGGTCCACTGAATATGTGCAGTAGCGTTTCCCCCGCTGGCCCCGCCCACGAGCCTCCGCTCGGCCCATAGACTTTACATTGTGATGACGTCACAGATATTTAAAACGCTTTTCTCGGCTCCAGGAAAGTTTTACAAACATAAAACCCCAATGGATCAAAAGTTCATAACAGAAACAATCATAATTGATGTTGTTTGCAGTTCGAGGGGTCCTGCTGGAAAAAAATATCTGCATATATCGGTATCGGCATAGGTTTAGACCAGTTTAGACCAGTGGTGCCTACCAGGCACTAGCTAACTGTATATAATGTAGTTCAAATTAGCTCCATCTCCAGATGCTTCAGTAATATTAATGTACTTCGTTAAATGTATTTAATATATCGGGCACAGGGGATTTTCTGCAAAACAAGTACTTTTACTTTTAATATTTTTAGTAAATTTAGCTGATAATACTTTTGATCTTTTACTTAAGTAGGATTTTCCAAATGGGACTTACTACTTCTTGTAATAGAGTGTTTTTACATTTTACAGATATTGCTACTTTTACTTAAGTAAATTATCTGAGTGCTTCTTCCACCACTGTTTTCAAGATACTAACAATACTCTCTACACTATTCTTGAAACAGGTTGATGTATACTGGGAACAGGCAGGAGTAATCTCACTGCACCAGTAGATTTTCTTTTTAGGGTTCATTAACACAAAAAATGATTTGATGAGATGGACATTTTTTTGCCCTGTTTAAATATTTATCATTTACATTTGCAATCATCCATTAAATATTGGACATGTACTGAACACTGAAAATGCATTAGAAAAACTCTGTAAGGTAATGGAGCACATATTGAGTTAAAGCTACGGCTAAATGTCTGTTGCCGCTTGATTGTTTTCATTTATATATATATCTAATATTTTTTATTGAACTGTGCCAAGATCTGTATAAGGAGGTAGAAGTATGTATGATACAAAAATGAAGCGGCACATTTTTAGACAAGCATTATTTTTGAACTTATCAAAACAATTCATTTCTCACCTGAAAAAAATATCAAAAGTGAATCTGGTGGCACAACGAACAAATGGCATGAAAATTGTAATCATTTCAGGTCTGAGGTCCTCTGCCATTGCTGCTGGATGACAGAAATGCATGCTGGGATGTATGTTTACCCCAAACTCACATACAAAACAGTTACCAAAGTACTCTCAATAAAATAAGCAATTTGAAAGAACACTTCCGAATTCTTGCACTGTACAGACTTTGAACTGGAACAGTACTGACTGATGACAAGTCCATGAGAACATCAGTACAGACAAGTATGCAGACTGAGAACATGTCAAGTGTCACAAGAGCACTTTGCAGAGACTGAACAACAGTGAAAAGTGATGTGGCAGCTGCAGACTGTGTGAAAGCACAACTAGAACAGTGAGGTTAAAAGTCGATGCTGGAAAAGAACTAGTTTTTTGACGTGTTGTCTGACCACATCGGAAATCAAGAAGTGTTTATAGTTGTTCTGAACGACCAAACTCAAAGACGGAGTGTAAAACTAACAGTCGTAGAGTCCCCTGGAAGGCATTCATAGAGTTGCACCCTGTTTTTCACACGAAAAGTGACAGTAATAGCTGTGTAAAGAAAAAGAAAAAGAAAAAAAAAAAGAGGGCTTGAGAGAGAAACGCAAACCTTGATACTTTCACACCTCCATACAGCTGGCTAATCTCTGTGTAAAGTGGGTGTGAATGTTGGATTGACGGTTTTGGAAAGTTACAGAAACTGTCAAGACACAGACCCCCCTAATCCGACATCAAAAAGGTGCGGAGGCGACCATATGACAAGCAGTTCCAATGGTGCCTTAAGGGGCTTGAGGGGGGTTGAGGGTGTCTAGAACATCTCAGTGGTGGTAATTGTTAAGTTGTTTTTTCCGTGATTGAACAAGGGATCCAAACACCTTTCCAAATAACTGATTTCATAATGGAAATGATCAACAAAGCAGATTTTTACTCCAGTCAGCTCATTTGTATTCCACTAATGTTTAAGCAAAATAAAAGTATCTGTACTTTAAGTCCTTTCCACTCATGAAACTCCTACCTTCTCTTATGGCTGTGAAGGGCGTTCCTTCCTCCTCCTGCAAGCGAATCACCTTCAGAGCCACCAGTTTCCCATTCACCCTGGAAACAAGGCAGAGGACAACCAAAGTATGGTAATCTTGCGACTTTTTCTGGACATGAAAAAAGAATCTATTAAAATCAGTGAAGCCGGAGAACAGCGAGGATTGTTAAGTCAATGAAATGTAATTTAGCAGCAGTGGAGTGAGACCCGGGTACAAGGCCACAGGATTACAACTGAATGAAGCTCACCAATCAAAGCTGTTGTAGTAAGGAGCGACGCGAAGAGGAACATCATTACTAAGGAGATTAGTCTGTAGAGTTTCATACATTTACAGTGTGTGAACTTTCATTTTCTAGAATTTAATTAGCAAAACCTGGGAGGAAAGCCCAAAACTATAAAAGTAGACCATAACTATTGATTCAGTGAATAAAAACATCCATCCTGTAGTGATTAAAATAATAAAAATGACATTGCATGCGTGGGATTTGCAGTGAAAAAACGTATTTACATAATACCATACTCTGTAACTGTTATTGCTATTTCATGAAATTAATGTATTCAGCCACAGCACTGCTACTGTATAATTAAATGTAATATTCACTGCCTGCATGAGTGGCCCTTACAAACTATAAAGAGGAGTGACTGGATTAGACAGTGATTCGACATGCACGCACTACTTACTTGCTTTTGCCTTTGTAAACTGTGGCATATGAACCCTCTCCCAATTTCTCCAGCTTTTCATAGGAATCGGCCTTTCCAAACTTGGGGCTTGTAGGCTGAGGAAAAGAAAGAGATATGAAAGATAATATTAAAATGATGAATTCAGTAACCCAGAAAAGAAAAGTCTCAAGAGGACTTCACAGAAGACATTACATGTCTATGAGCGATATTAAAACTTGGAGGCTCCCGGCTGCATCGCCGGGGAGGTGTAATGTCAGTGAGGAGGAGGAGAGAGAATTTCACAGTCTCTTTGTCAGACTACTTTTGCATCTAATCATCAGCTCAGAACTTTAAGACATTTTTCACTCTAAAACTCCAACTTATCGGGGGCTGACTCAGAAACACTCAGGTGTAGGGAAGAGACGTGATATGTGATGTGATACGTGTTCTTGACAGTCTTTCACATGCTGTGTTCTACATACTAACTGTGCACAGATGCTGATCATCATTATGGCTGCGTATCATATGACATTTTTTGATATTAGAGTGGATATAAATTTCAGAGCCAATACAAAAACAACACTTTCTTGGAACCTTATTTTTTAAGGAATATAAACAAGCCAACGTCCTAAAAAGTTAGAAGTTGTCTTAACACAAGCAGCCATACAAGAAGATTGTCTTGAGTCTAAGACTGGCATTTTACTTATTTATTTACTAAATTTGGAACTATCTGATCAAAAAACTAAGCAAACAAGACTAAGACTCTTAGTGCCAACTTTCGTTACTTGACAGTTTTGAATAGTCAGTGGACAGATATAATTTCACTGGTACCAAAAAATTAATGAGGTTTTATACAGCCCTATGCTATTTTTGGCACTTACAGTGTTATATAAATCAATGTCCTTTTTTTTTCTTGTACTAAAATAGATGCGGAATGTGTCTGACGGACATTAGTCACACTGTGACTTTGTAGTGCCAGCAAAATGTTTTTCCAAAGATTTACTTTTTTTCTGAAATCTTTAATGAGATGTCTCACTGGCAAGGGTCCAACTGCAGACTTCACTTTTAGGGAGTTGAAGTCTGCAAACTAATGAGAAGGGTCTAGACTCATCATGTGTCAAGTGTGTCACTCTCTTTTAGCTGCCCTTTTCACCTTAAGAACTTTATCTAAAAAGATTCGGTCAGACTCAGAGTTTTTCACCGTGGCTACAAGCCTACAATTAAGGATATTAGTAAATGCTAAAATGTAATGTAACAGTTGTAGTACAAGTAGAGAGGAGTTGTGATGTCAGTGATGTCCTTTATACAGTGATGTAAAATTTGCTACCATTAGCTAACATTAGCTGCTGTAAGCTACATACCAGACCAAATACAACTTAGCAGCAAAAACACACTTCGATAAAAGTGCGTGGAATCAAGCCAGGGTACATTTTATTGCTTATGAATTAAATTTTTCATTTGGAAGAGGAAGACTGTGTTACTTAAGCTAATCATTACTGTAATGTGTGTCAGCCAATTTAAAAACTGAGCTAAATATCATCTCTTGTAGTGACAGAAATATTTGGCTATGTTAGCTGAATAGATACAAGGCTAAACTGCTGAAGTGTGAATTGCAAATTTTGACCTGCGGAATAAAACTGAAAACAGAAACATTTGCTAGACTGTCTATCAGTGTTTGATTTTAGTGTATTTTCTTCCTCTGTGCTAAACACACAACTTACTGCCTTCAGAACTGATACAGTACATGTGAATTATTTAAAAGATTATTTAGAGCACTTCTTAACTCCTTGCTAAGGACAAGAAGCTAACCATACTGTAACTTCAGTGACAAACACAAAATGTTACGCAATAAGCTAATGTTTAGTAGCATGTTACCTGACTAATGTTAGCGACTATAGGCTAAGTTTAGCATTGAGTTGTACCCAACCCTATTTTTTTGTCACTCCTCGCTGATGTTAAAATGCTAACATTAGTTACATGTGTCTTTATGAGAAGCCAAGATGTATTTGAACATTCAATTTGCTGTGTGCCTTTGTTAGATTATTAGATTAGGCTATTCTTTCACTCAGAGCATATATTTCACACTAAAGTTACTGTTATCTTCTCATCCTAACTAAGTAAAAATTAAACAAAAACACCTTTATGCTTCCATACAGCTCAAAAATGACAAAAAAACTTAGTATGCATTTTGACTTTTCCGAACACACTTTATTTGTCAAACTTCCACTACATACTCAAAACCTGCTAGAATCAGTATAAAGTATGAAAATGGGACACAGTTATTACACACACAGACACCTCTACAGAATGCCTAAACCTTGATATAATCTTTGTAGCCTACATCTGCACTGTCCTCACGGCTTTATCTTCTCTCTGTTGTTATCTTGCCATCCTCCGAGGCATTAATACGCTCAGCATTTCTGAGGGCTTCTCTAAACAAATTAGACTTCCCCCTGGGATCAAGCAGGAAGTGAAACTCTATCTGTGAAAGAACTGAGTTGGACAGCTAGATATTCTGCTACTGGTGGCCTGAGGAGCCTCTCAGAGAGACTCATGTAGCTGCCGTGACTCTCTCTCAGTGACGCTGAGATTGGACTACAAAGAGACTCCCTTCTCATGCATTTTTCATCCACAAACACAGTCTTTAATCTGACTTCAGTAGACTGCATCATTTATTTGAATGAATGAATGAATGAACAAGCACTCAGTGAAGTGTAATCTGCATTTTCTGCAGAGAAATACAGTAGACTATTTTTTTTGGGTTATCATTAGCAATATAGTGTACAGTAATGTTTTATCATTAGAAAACTTCATATTTTATTTTTATTTTTTTATTTTATCATGTGAGGAATAGAATTCCAGATCCAAACTGACAAACTGGTGATGGCTAACCAACCGGACATCGTGTTGATCGACAAACAAAAGAAGAAGGCAGTGGTGATAGATGTAGCAATCCCAAGCGACAGCAACATCAGGGAGAAAGAACACGAGAAACTTGAAAAATACCAAGGGCTGAAAGAGGAGCTAGAAAAGATGTGGGGAGTTAAGGCAACAGTGGTGCCAGTGGTAATCGGAGCACTGGGGGCTGTGACCCACAAACTGGGAGAGTGGTTCCAGCAGATTCCAGGTACAACATCTGAGATCTCTGTCCAGAAGAGTGCAGTCCTAGGAACAGCTAAGATACTGCACAGAACCCTCAAACTCCCAGGCCTCTGATAGAGGACCCGAGCTTGAGGAAGACACACCACCACCACCACCACCACCCATGGGAGGGGGGTGAGAGGGGGATTTTTATATTATATATATATATATATATATATATATATATATATATATATATATATATATATATATATATATGGAGAGAGAGGGGGAGAGAGAGAGATATTCTGCACCCATAATAGAGATAAATCTCATAAATCCCACACCTCAGGGATTACCTAACTTAAAATGTAAGATTTTATATTGTTGGCACTGCACTTTCTCCACATAACTATTAAAGGATGTGGGCTTGCAGATGTCTGTTTATACTCACACACAAAAGGAAATCATAAACACATGTGCAACACACACATGCAGTACTCAACTGTAGCTTTTGGGCACTGAAGCTAACTGGCAGAGGCTCAAAACATCATTATTAAAGTCTTTATTAAAGAAGACAGCTGTTTAAGATTGAACTTCAAATTATATTTTTAACGGTGATGCATTTTATAAAGCTGGAAAAACCTGACAGTTAAGGGAAAGCTCTCACTGGAACCATAAAGACACTATAACCAAAGTTTTCTGCAGGCTTCGGTTGCTCCTGTTAATTATTTTTAACTGTATCAGACAGGAGTGAACCAAATATCTAAAACTGAAGATTCAGCAATGAGTTATGCACTAAAATATTTTGAATGCGCACTCCCTGATTTATTAAAATGCCCCACAGGACTATTAAATCCAAAAGTTCTCCTCAAGAGTCTCATGCAAGTATGTAAAAGTAACAGGACACAAAGAAGAAGACTTGAGATAATAAATGGTTGAGTCTTGCAAATCAATGCTTTGCTGGTTTTATTGTAGACATTACAATTAGGCTAAACTGAGGTACAGAGTATTTTCTGCTGCAGTTGAATAGTGTTTTCTGGTGGCTTATTTCTTCTAACTTGCCCTCATGACATGAGTGCAGCGTCTTCGCTTATGAATCAGCCTATTTTCTCTATCTTAAATGCCAAAGAACAGTCCTCCATATATGTTTTTCATGCAAGTGCCTGCCTGTGAAATGTTTATGAGAGAGTTGGGTTGGTCGGGTTGCCAAAACAAAAAGACCATGAAAGGGATAATTTACAGATTTTCATAATCATGGCTGAAACAATTCATTAGTGTCTTGCAGAGATGCTGGCAGGCAATCAGTCAAGCCTCATATCACACTTATTAAATCTTATTTGTGTGCACATTCATTAGGCATTTTATATTTGGAGTCAAATTAAAAAAAATAACCACATATGTATAAAACCTGAAAACCTCATTTGCATGATTAAGAAAATCATGTTGTTTGTAAACAGACTTCAATTAACTGTGTGGAGAAAAACAGGCGAGTAAATTTGTGTCAGATGAAGAAAAGAAAATGAGCTTGGTGCTGAAATAAAACACATGAGGAAAAAAAAACAGTCATTTCAAAAGTCATACCATGCTGGTGCTATGATGGACATGTCTGGGGTCTGAGGATGTGTTTTTTTATAAGAAATTAGACAAAAGAAGCTCTTATCCATTGGTCAAGCATCACATCATCCAATGAGCAAAACCTATAGGATTATTTAAACATATTGCTATGACAACACATCAGAAGACCCTGGGCTCTTTTCAAATCGTCAAAGGCCATAATGTTAACACACTTACATGTGATATATCCATTCAACAAAGGACCACAGTCTCTCGCATATGATGATCACAACACATTTACACTGAAAGATGGTTCACAATTACAGTGACCACGCATATTCTGAAAGTACATCTACTTAAATGAATATATAGACACATGATAATTAATAAATGATGAACTATAAGCACGCAACTGAGTTTTCTCTCACAAGCAAAAGAAAAAAATATCACCTCTAGCCCTATCCTACCTCAGAATAAGCTATGTTGCCATAGCAACACTTGCACAACTGTTGACTGCTTTCTCTCCCACTGTTAATCAACCCAGCCAGAGGTGACTGCCCAAATACTGTATCATCAGCATCAATGCTCTTGGTGAACAACAGGAAGACACTGACTGTGCGCAGCTTCCTGAAGTCTTATTGAACTAAGACTTATGTCTAGGTTGACAGGTTTGGTACCATTGTACCTGTATGGAGACTACAGCTGGAGACAATGCACAAAAGTACTGACAGATAGAATATTGTTCATTAAGGAAGAGTTACAGTGCAAAACACCCACTATAACTGAACATTTTTACTTTTACGTTTCTGTTTGTGTATGAATAAAACAAAGATACAACATGTTATTAGGTGAGCTTTAGGTGTCGGTGGGCAGTTTTTTAAACTTTGGACAGAGCCAGGCTAGCTGTTTCCTCCTGCTTCCAGTCTTTATGCTACACTTGGCTAATCATCTCCTGGCTCCAGCTCTGCACTTAACACACAGACATAACAGTGGTCTTCTCATCTCACTTGCTAAAAGCAAGCGAATACGTTCATTTTGTGTAATATTAAACAATTCCTTTAAATACATAATCATTAGGCAACCATTAGGCAAGTGGAACTGAGCCAAAGGCAGGAAACAGCAAACATACTGGTGAAGTCCAGTATGTTTACTTCTTGTTAGTGACTCAGTAATGTCATACCAGACCAAGTAAGGTTGTAGCAGTAAAACCCCTGAATGTACTGATTTGAGCAAGGTGCATTTGAATGCTTATAATCGTGACTTTTCATTTATAGGAGGAAGAATGTGGTATTTTATCACAGACTTGACCCAGAAACCACAGTGAACGAATTCTACTAAAAGCAGTCAAGGATTAGACAGCTTTGAGTAAATGATAAACCTGGATGTCTATGTGGAATTCGAGCATTTAATAGATGTAATCCACAATCAAAGTGTGCAGCTGTTCCCCGGTGATGCAAGCGGTAGCCAATCAGAGGCAAGAAAGGCTCATTTTGGCACCGAGACCTCTAATCATGGTCTTTAGGAGATTTTCAGACTACTGATTGACAAATGACTTCATCACCAGGTGTAGGGTTTTTATGGTGGTTGACTAGGGTAATGTTTTATTAAAGCAAATTATGTCAAATAAATAAAGATAAGGATGAGAGGCCAAGCAGATTATTGATCATTACTACTAGTCAGTCAAAGAATGTAATTACACAATGACTCTATGTGTATGAAAGGTGTACTTACAGAACTGGGGCTGGAGTGTCGGCGTAATTTGGGCGACTCTTTGCCGGCAGATGAGCTCTTGGCATTGATGCAGGCATTGTTCTCAGAGTGGACCCTCTTCACCTGGCTGGCGGGCTTCTCGAACGGGTCAAAGCCACTCTGCGTGCGCTGAACTCTCACCTTCTTGTCCTCAGGGATGGTGTCCAGGGGCTTGATGACCGAGTCCGTTCCCTGGCAGCTGCGTGTGGACATCTTTGTGACACATATCTGTCAAAAGAGAAAGGAAGAGGGAAAAGAGAGAGAAGATAAAAGTGAGCAAAAAAAGAAAAAAGAAAAAAATCCATCTGCCATTACCAATGTTCAGCCAAAAACTGACTGTGTCCCCGTCTTCCAGATCCTGCCTGTTTTTCATCTCTCTGTCAGCCTTGGTCTCTTCCCTCCCTGTAGAGTCTTGCTGCTACCTCTCTGCTAAGATGAGAGCCTTTTTATCTCCATCTCTCTTTTCTCTGATCAAAACAGCTCCAGCCTCCATCGGCTCTGCTGCTGCACACGCAGCCGGCTGCTGCTGCTGCTGCTGCTGCTACTCCCAAACCACACATTCACATTCACACAATTCCATCTTATCTCTGACACACATCTACTTATCCATACCATTGTGCAGACCTGCTACAGATTGTCTCCTACAAGCCCACTGGGCACACACCCAGCCCTCCACACTCCCCATCTATTTTCCAATACAAAGCACCTTACCAGCTGCTCCTCCACCATGGACTGTGTATATTGGACACAAAAGATGCAGGCGGCATGACATGTTTTGCCACGGCTCCCTTCAGATTAAATATTTAGGCCCGGGCTCCCCTGCAGGAAGAACTTCTAATTACTGTAATACACAAGGAGGAGTCGTGTTGCAGTTCGCTGGCTTGTTCTTCAACATGAGGCCAGGTTTCATTGGCCACACTGGAGCATTCCTCATACACAGGCTCCCTTATTTCTAACGCCAACATGGCAACTTCTTTGAAAAACAATATGAAAGCAAACACCCTCGTGATAGTGATCGTATACTCTAGGTTGATTACATTTACAGTGATTTAGTTTTTCTTATTGTGTCATGCATACAAATCTATCCAGCTGATATGAGCTTATAAAACACTAAAAATTACTACAATCTAGATCCAGAATTCAACATACAGTTTGAGGAAAACAATTTACTTTTGAATTTTCAGACTTATAATGAGATTATACTGTGATTATTACAATATTTCTTGTATTTGTGATCTACTGTACAACACAAGATATACTTTTGCCAGGCATAATCACAAGCATGTATCTTGTTTCTACATTAAAGCATTCAGCAGTACATTTCTAAACCATTGTTGGGCTTACAAAGGACACTTTAAAAAAATGAAAAAGAATCGTCTTTTTGACACTGTCAAAACTGGCACCTACATTACCCACAATGCAACTCAACCGCCAACATTTCTGTTGGAGATTTGGGTGTGTTATGCTAGTGGTAGCTAATATATCCTGGAGCTGCGAGACAGAGGTCTGGTAACTTCTTTCTAACTCCACACCCCCAGATCTTTTTACTTTGCAAACTTATAGTCTTCAGCTCCAACCAACACTGACTTCCACACAGCTCCCTCTGGAGCCATAAAAGGCTTTATAAAAGCTTTTTCACATAAGGAGTAGCGCACCCCAACACCTGTACACACATGCTTATGTGTAAAATCTGAGGAGTTCCTCTGTAATATTATCAGATACAATAATGCAGCTGCTTGTTTAGAAGGTCCTCCAAGGGTTCAAACCAGTGAGTCAGAGAAAAGTCATCTTAAGAGCTTGCTGGTTTGTTTGTCACTTACAACACTTAATGAGCTACTTACTAGCCATCCATCTACATTGATGCAATCGTTTCCATGGAAAAAGATTTGCGACTGTTTTGGTCTGTTCTGTACAGCAATAAGACACAACCCAGAGCTAACATCATCAAATTATACATAGTGGTGTATGTTCTTCAAGAAAACCAACTTTGGACAAGCATACATAGTACAGATAATACTGTTGTCTGACCAGCCTGCAAAGTTAACGTTAAGGAACTACAGCTGAGTTAATTTGGCAGCTACACTTGCCAACAGTCACCAGCTAAAAGCGTGACATTAATCAAGCCGTAGCAAGTGAATTATGTGAGTTATAATTAAAATCACAGATCCTGTAATTTGAAAATTGCTCTTTCAAATTGCAATATTCAATAGAAAAACAATTAAATGTTCAGCCCTAATGCAGCACATATTTCCAAGTCAAAAAAATGAATTATAATAATTTGATTTTATTATTTTTTTGTTTTAACCTTTATTTATTCAGCAAAGTTTCACTGAGAGGCAGCCTCTCTTTTGCAGGAACGCCCTGATCATAAAGGTACACACATTCACGCACGGACACTGCCCAGTACAACCACAGACTGATCTGCTGGTTACTGGGCAGCTCTACTGGAGCAGTTGGGGTTAAAGGCCTTGTTCAAGGGCACCTCAGTGGTGGTAATGAGGGAGAGGAAAGCACTACTTTTTCACTTTTCAGATTCATCCTGTCAATCCGACTATTGAACCGATAACCTTCCAGTCACAAGCTCGCCTCTCTAACCTTTGGGCCACCAATGATTCACCACAATTCACTTCACTTAATCAGATTTACAGACCAGCCTACATTGTAACCTCCAAGAAACCCATATAAAAACTACATGAATAGTCCCTCTTGCCATTTTTCCAAGTTGTTGAGACAAAGTTTGTTATGCCTCAAAATTAAGCAATGTTCCCATTTTTATCCATCTGTACATTGGAACTTTTCAAGCAAGAAATACAGTGGAAGCACTCCAAGAGAAGGAGTAGGAGAAAAAACATGTCTAAGCAAAGGAGCATGCAAAATGAGCCAGAAAATACACGAGAGAGAGAGACGCAGGAGGAATACAAAGAAATGAGGAGCTTGAAAGCATATGTGGTAATGAGACAGCAAAACTGTCACAAACATGAGTCCCATGCATAATCCTGTATGTCCTCAGTGACGGCAGCTATCATCTGGAAAAGTACCTAAACTAACAAAAACAAATGCTGTCATTTAGGACTTATCACACTACAAGGCATCAATAATTGATGAGCGTGTCTGCGAAGGACGTGTTCAACAAAGCTTGTGTTCCAAGCGCTCCGCAGCGACTCATCGGAGGCTAAGGGACATGACTGGATGATGAAAAGGTCACAAACGTTCAAAACTGGGAACACAAAGACCAATACACTGAGGACAACAGAAGTCGTTCCCTCCTGTATGAAGACTGACAAGTTTCCAAAATCCTTCATGGTGGTAATAACTATCTCGCCACACTAAAAAAAAAAAAAAAAAAAAAAATGAACCAGTGACAATGCCTGAACCCATTATATTTTGTTTGAAGTAACCACACAACAGCTGCAAACACTTTCAGCCACTAGTTGATGGAATGTGACTAGGAACATTTATTCAAGTTCTATAATTAAGGACACTTGTACTTACTTGTACTTGTGCTTGAGTATTTCCATTTTACTCCACTACATTCACTATATTTCAGAAAGAGAGACTGTACTCTTTCTCTACATTTATTATTTTTGACAGCTACTAGTTACTTTTGAGAACAATATTTCACAAACCAAGAGTACAAAAAAAAGTAAACAGCCCATAAAATGCCAATATGTAAATAGTATAAAATTTGCTCCACCTAAACACATGTTAATGCATCAGTTATAATAATCCAATAACACTAACAAGGGTAACAAGGGTTACTTTTGATCATATCAGTACATATTGCTACTAATACTTCTGCATTTTTACTTCAGTAAGATTTAATAGAGTATTTTCATACAGTGGTATTGCCACATTGGCTAATGTAAAGGATCTGAATACTTCTTCCACCACTGACAGCATATGATCATGTGTCCACTGCCAATAGTCTGTTAGTCTATGGCTGCTCTGAGTGTGTGTTAGGTTTCCTAGAAAGTGCAAAAGAATCCTTTATAGTTGTGCGCATCGATACACTGTTACTCTACACCTCTATCTCGCTAATCCTGACGAACACTTCCTACTGCTCCTGGCATGAATGATTTTGCATTGACGTGATTTTTTTGTGAATGACAGTACTGGCTTTATGAAGTGGACTATGATTGTAGAGGTTTGCGTGTTGTTTGCTCCTTCTTCATTAACAGCATCTGTGCTAAGTATTGTGTTTGGAATATGATAGTCCTCTGTTAGCTACATTGTTGCCCTTCATCAGTGTTATACAACACACCTGTGCTCAGTTACAGCTGCTGGTTTGCACGCTCACTGAGAGCATCTCCCCAACACATTCATTCATAAATCATTGTATGTACTGTATGTGAATCAGGATTGATCTTAAATTGCACACATGCTCCACAAATGTATTATTGGCGTAACACCTAAATAATCATATAATGGAACAGAAATCCTTGGTGATATATGGTAGGGTATGTTTAGTATGGAAACTAAACAAGACTAACAAACCAAAAAAGACAAAGAAGAAAGAACAGAGTGATATAATAGCTGGCCAGGAAAGAAAAAAAAGGTAGAATTGGCTGCTCTGTAGCTTTGTTGATCCCAACCCTGACCAGGACCAACAACAAACAAAAATAATCGATGGAGGCATGGCTGGGTAGACGGAGGGATAATAACCTCTCGTGGAAGCAGTGGAGTGATGTGACCAGAGAAACTGGGTGAGGCTGGGAGGACATCAATGAAGCGCCAGCTGCTCAGTTTATGCTGAATCCAGACAAAACTATTAAACATGTGCTAAATATAGCATTAGTCTGGTCTAAAATTAGAACACAAACACATCTCAGGCATTGTAATAAGGTCACAAAAACCTGAGATGGATGATGAGGTTTTAAAACTCACAAGATGTTACGCACTGCTGCACTCTGCAGACACAAGCTACTGTAGCACTAGAGAACTAACATCTCACTGCAGAACTGATACCTATACTGGAAAGCACCTAATTCAGGTACACCAGTATAAGACTGACATTTAATATGAAGCTCCAAACTTCAATTTTAATTTACTTGCCACTTAATTTCCTACAACTCACTTCAACTCATGATGCACAAAAGAATGTGGACATCTGAACAAAGTATGTGGACATCCAAACATTACACCTACAGTATATGTCATAGTTGAACATGTCATTCCAAAAACCATGTTCATTAATCTGCTGCATTAACAGCTTCCACTCTTCTGGTTTCAAGCTTTCCAGCAGATTTTGGGACCTGGCTGCAGGGATTTACTCTCATTTATTATATGCTGTAGCATTATGATTTCCATACAGCAATAAATCCACATATCACTAGAGTCTGCCTCAGAGGACCTGACAAACCAGCACATTTCACTAATACTGTACGGTCTTTTAACAGAGGCAAGGAAATAACAGACAGGGCTTCTAGGTCTCTACCAGCCTACTGCGTCATCATGCCATCGCTCATTAACACATCCGCAAGCGAGCAACACATATTTATAGAAAAATACTAGTTATTCATTACTGTGAAGCCCTCAATGCCTGCAATTACTATATTATATCAGTAGACGGAGAGGAGATTATCTGCAGATGATCCTCAGCCTCATACTTTCTCTGCTCCAGCTGATATAATGAATCTATAGAAACACAGAGACACAGAGATAAAGAGGGCAGCCCAAAGTATGATCTGGAAGAGGCAAACCTTTATTCCTGCAAACTCAATCAAAGCTCTGTGTACACATGTAAGCCTTCTGTCATTTTAATCTCTAGGAGCACAAGAAGGCCCTTTCTTTAACAGACCCCTAGCCACTAGCTCTCTGTTATCAATCTGCATCAACTCACACTAAGAGCTATGGATGGCACTCTACATTAATGGGGTGGTTGTATCTGTGGAACATACTCACAGCTCTCCACTTTGAGTAGGAAACATCCGTCACTACAGACACTGATAAGATGTTTGGCTCAACTGTGGTCCAGTGTGCAACTTACACAAGTGTGATGTGGAAACTTGAAGCCTCAAGTGCACAAACACTGAGAATGGACTTTACAGTGAAGTATGAGACATCTTGTCTCAAGCAGTTAAACTTTTGAAGATAAAAATAACTTTGTTATTTATAGATCCTGGATTTTTCGGTGAGGGAGCAGTAGATGGAATTTTAAGAATTTAAAACAAGGCAATTGAACTTTCTTGAAGTCAGACACAAATGATTATTTCAGTATTTTTATATTTTGAAACATTTCTGGATCTTTACATTTAAAGTATATTTCCTCCATTATCCACCACCCATGCTTCTGGTTAGGGGTAGTGGAGAATTCAAAGTCAGTGGTGGTGTAGACATGGTTGGAGGGTTTTATTGTCCACTCCAATTCCTGGTGTAGGACTCAAACCAGCATGTGTTTCTCCTGTTCCAACCATAGCTGATTATGTCTTGTTAAAGCTGTACAAATCAATATTTCTACATGAGCAATGGATGAAATGACTTCATAGAATGTGAAAGGGGTCACTTGTAGTGATGAACCCACAGAGAATTATCATCCAACACTGTAGTTCCACTGGGTGTCTTAGCTCATTGTTCTGATTTTATGGGCCACAACTTCATTGTTTTGGTTCAGTCTCACATCTCTCACAACCTGGTTTCCAGGAGCTGTATGCAGGCACCAAACAGCAGACATATTTTAAACTAGCTGGTGAACTGAGGAGATGTTGGGGACAAAATAGAGCTAAAAGGAGAGTGAATATTGGACTTAAATTTGTCAGGTTGATCTGTGTCTGCTGGATGTGTGAACAGGTAATAGTTTGTTAAAATGTTACAAGGCAATGATTTTTAGCTTGTTGTAGAGTTTTACCCCGAAGTGGAAAAATTAAAACATGATTAACAGCATATAGTAATCAGAAATATGTAATTACAGTCATAAATAAAACTGTAAGCATCCAAAAACAAAGCTACTCAAAGCACTGGGCATTCTTGTTCTACGACAAGAGCGCCACCTCTGCTAATCATGTGGGTGTCCTAATACATCTGGCTTTCCTCTGTTTCCCAGATGGGAACGCCCCTCCAAGACAGGAAAACCCTGGCATGGATGCAGAAACAGCATATCGATTCTGGTTGAAGTATAGCCTCTTTAATCACAACTACCCCCCCCTCCCCACCTCCATGCTGATATACCAACACACACATGCACACACATAAACAAACTGTGATAAACTGCATTGTTTTCCTATCTATAATTTATTCCGTACTGCTGCAGTGACCCCATTACCCCACAGGGATCATTTAAGATTCATCCTATCTTGGAGATGTCATACAGTAATGGAAAAAGGTAGGCAGTAACACAGTGGGCAGGTCCAGGCTAATTCAACTATCTCCAGAGGAGTAGTTACTGATGACATTAGCTTGAACGATGACAAGAACCACAGAGGCCATAAAGGACCAATCAGCCATAAAGCCTACTTATGTGCTCTGCTAACTCAAGGCTATCAGCCATGTTAACTTGGCCAGAGTCAGGGCTTACCCACTGTGTGAACGCATTTCCATTTCACTGAGACAAAGAAGGGCTATCTGCTTGCCTGGGCTCATCGTTCTGGGCTCAAGGCGATAGTGAGACGATACACCAGAGGACAGACTGGAAAAAAACACCTCATCCACCTCCCATCCACAAGCCTTTGTGGTCTTGAATGGCAGATAGAGCGGTGTTTGTGTCTGCTCTAAATATAGCATCATTTGTTTCTCCTCAAACACAGCAGCTTTTTGTGTGATGCTGCCTATATTGGTTTAAAATACAAAGCAATATGTTATTTCTGTGATTCAAATGGAATCATCAAAACAATTTGAACATGAAAGTTCACTCTTTGGGAAACGATTGTTATTCTTAAAGGTCCAGTTATTCGCTTTTTGGGAGCTTTAAACCGCATTTCACAGTCTTCATTAGCTAAAGGAACTAGCTGGAGTGTGGTCACATCACCTAAACGTGGACATTGGTGGATATGTTCCCATGACTGTCATCACTACTTATTGTCAGGTGATCAAAGTTCCAGACTTGGGTCACGTGATGACACCTGAGCTGGTTCCATTCACTGATGAGGACTAGGTGTATGTTCGGTTGGCAAAAACATTTGTTTATATATTTAATGTTTTCATGTCTCCCTCATCCTCCAACTGCTGATCTAGCAAAACAGGTGAGGGAGTTTTGGGTGGAGGCCAACAGTCCACTCACACTGGGTGGATTTGATTTAAATCTCTCTCATATCTACACACTACCCATATATTCAGTTTCACTCAGAAATACATCACATTATGGAAGCTAAAGACACTCTAACTGCTGTTTCACTGTGACTTCAATGTGTCAGTATGCTTCACACTATACGCTTGTTGGATCATCTAACAGTTTCTGAAAACTCCTGTCTGCACACCTTTCTGATGTCAGATTTGGGGGGTTGGATCTAAAAAATCTTTAGAACTTTTTGAAACTGACAGTCTGACAAAAATGCCCACTTCACACAGTGATGGCCACACTTTGTAAGACGAGACTTTGTAGGAACGAGTTTCTTCCAAGCGTACTCTGGCCTTTAGGGTAAGGCATTAACTTTGACTAAATGTGAGAAGAAATTTAGCCTTCACATAGATATGCATAAATATCACTCAATAATCTATAAGGTTTCATATCGTATATTTGAGAAGCTCTTTTGTGATGAAATAATGTAATTTGCTTTTTGGCTCAGACCTACCTTCTTTTCCATATCCTGTTGGCCTTCTGTCAAAGCCAATGTGACTTCTCTCTGCAAGTCACTCTCATAAAGTGCACCAGCAAAATAAAATATGTAAATGCATTTTTGTTATTTTGCTGCTGTGGCTCTAGCCTTCCTCCTCTTTATCATTTTGTACACCAGCCTTAAGATATTGTGGTTGAGTTTTAATTAACATATGTGGTGGAATAAAATATCCCAACAGCCAACTGATGCCCCAGATAGAGGCTCTTCGTTACAGCAGTGTCTACCTAAATCACCACTGAAGAAAACGGGACAAGTCCCTAAAAAAGGCTGATATTTTCAACTCTGCATCAAAGAAATAACATAGGAAGTGGTGTATATTGACCAGCTTTCATAGAGTTCACACTCTATAGTGAACAGCAGTGACTTCCCAGCAGTTGCAGCTTCAGAAGAGCACACAGTCATTCAGGAGAACAGCTGCGACATGGCCGGCTCCTTACATCAGCCTCCACCCACCAACTTCCCTTCCTAGCAGCCCTGGCAGCCTCCACCCTCACTTATCTTCAAAAACTCATAAATTGTTTCATATAAGGCTGTAAAACCTTTTAAGAAGTTTTTTTTTTTTTTTTTATAAGCACAGCAACTTTTTACTTTGGTATAATGCAGAAGTGCTGGGGGCAGTTTTCTCATTCTGTCTGCCTCAAGACAAGTGTTGCGCTACAGCTTGTAGGTGTGCTGAAAAGCTGGAAACACATCAAAATGAGTTGTCATCACTTAAGTTTGACTTGATGCTGCGTTTTTGTTTTTTTGTTTTTTTAAAGTTGATTGGAAACAGTTTCAGCCTCAGTGCAGTCAATTTAACATTCCTCAGTTTCAAGTAGTAAAAACTGAAAAATTGACACAAATTGGATGCAATTTGCCAAACCAACTGTGGTTTATACATTTTAAATTCATTTAAATGCACACATTCATATACATTTAAAGGTGCATTCCAGCAATTTAGCACTGCACTTTTATGGTTCTGTACTCAAAAGAGACAAATTAAAAATGGTCAAAATTAGAGCAGAATACATCAACCATAGGGCATTTAATAGTGTCTTTTTCTTGGACCCTCTCTGCCTGATAAATGACTACATGTTTCAAACTCCAGACCCTGAGTCTGTACTGCAGGCTTTCTGCAATAAATGTGTATTCTCTTGAGCCCAAGGTGAGCAAGGTGGGATAACCCTGCTGATGTCATCAGACAAAGCTCCTCGAGAGCCACAGAAAACATATTATACAACTGTTTTCACAAGCTGAATGGTATTCCCCATGACTAGTAAATCGTCCCTTATGTGTACAATCAATAGACTTCCCCTTTCACCATGTGCGTCTTGATTGATTCAAGGTCATGCACTGCCCAAAATCAAATTAAAACACATTTCGAGGGCCATTAACATGTAGTGCTGTGTAGTGCTCATGTCTCATGTTGAGAATTTACATAACAGCAAGGCTTGTCCACATGAAATTAGCATAACAATATGACATTAACTGGATGTGGATTTCAGGTCTAATTGGGCATTCACTCTTGAATCATTAGCACGAGTTCCACTTAAGCAAACACCTTCATTTTGTAGCCACTCAATATGAATCACAGCACGTGCCACTGACTCCATCTCTGTAGAACTGAAATGAAAGAAATGACTTGCTTCCTTTTTAAAACTCCTCCTGAACCTCATGAATTACTATTAAAACTAGGTGTTCTAGATATGAAATGAAATATGATCCTGCAACTGAATGGCCCATTTTTTGATCTTAGATGTATTGAGAGGATGATTTTAGGAGGAGAAATTTAAAAAGAATTTCAGAAAGCTGTTTTCCAGGAAAGTGTTTTCCAGGTTGATGATGTGGTACTGTGTTCAGCCAGTGGTGTGCTTAGAGTTCATGTTGATGTTTGAGTAAAAGCCTCTGTATGCTGACAAAGTGCCTGTCAGATTGTCTAACAGCATCTGAAACTCTCTCCAACAGCAAAATGTAACTCTCCAAAACAGACAATCCAATAATCATGCCTACTTAAAATAGTGATTGCCAGGTGTACGGCGGTGTGAAAGTAAGGACAGTTTTAACTTCTCTGTTAAACAAATACTCTTTCAACACTGCAATACCATGAATGCTTTCCAGGAATAACTGTCCCAAACTATGCTCCCTTATTATCATTAGGACTGTCGTAATAACCACAATATTGCAATACCACGCTATAGCCAACCACGGTGGATGGCAAGCAACTGCCACAAGCACGCTATGTTCACATTTTTTCATTTTTGAGTGTTCAACAGCTCCCACTGTTCAGTCCAGTGGCTTCTCCGGTCCAGCAGCTCCAGAGGATCCCACCCGCTGCACGCTGAGTTCTAGCTCATGGGGCTCCACGGAGCCTCACGCAAGCCTCACGCAGCTAGCACCCAGGCCAACAAGCTAACCTGGTGCCCAACCCTCATAACCGAGCATGGCGGGGCTCAGGGTGAGCTGACTGGGGTTTAGTGCTGATGCCCGGTATCTAAAAACATATCTGCAAGAATATTTTGTCTCGGTTACATGTTTAAACTCTCCCGGGTCACCGCACAGCCAAGCAGGCTGCCATTTAACCTGAGAGTAGTAGTTTTCCACCAATCATACAATCTAAAGCCACGTCCAGCCAGACTCCATTCATAAATCCCAGGTTTGAGGGGACTCGACTGTAGGCCAACGTTATATCATGCCACAACACGATTTAAAGTGTTTTCTGTGTCTTTTACAGGTACTGCTGCTCCATTTGGCCAAAACATAATATTCATTTTAAAACAAAGAGGCACTCATACTGCATATAACCACACACCGTGCTGTTGAGCCACCCTAAATCACAACAGAGGAAATTCCTTCAACACAACAGCCCTAATTGTCATTGGTACAATTCATCGCATCAAGTCTACAAAGACATGCTAAAGACAAAAAGTTCTTCAAGGTAGTGTTCATCACGACAGCGGGAAGCCATGACAGCAGGGTTTAGGCCCATCTTCCATGTGGCCATTCAGATCAGGTACAAACACTTTTGTCTTCAGATGTAGTCTAGCGACCCAGTTCGTTTGAAGAATACTAAACCCTTGAGAATAAGTACTGTCACTATTGTAACGCCTACTTGAGATGACATCTGTTCCACTCAGATGCTTACTGAGTCCTGTCAGGCCACAATAAAAGACAGAAGTGAAAATTGTGGGCAGACATTGCTAGGCTACAGATTTAGTAGCAACCTCAAAAACAAGATACACAGAATATGCCTGTAGGACCAGATAAAAGCAAAGAGCTGGTCTAGACACAGAACTTTGCTTCCACTTATATCTTGCATTCACTGAAGCAAGCTTTGGGTTTGAAGCTCTGGAAAAAGAGCCTTTGTTTCCTCTCCGTTAAAGAGGACACTAGTTTAGATTTGGCCCCGTATTCTGACAGCACTTATCGTCTCTGAAACACATGACACCATGGTACTCTCTGCTCTACTCCTCCAGTTTCAGCCTCTCTCCTTATTCTCTCTCTCTTTTCTTTGTCCTAACAGCCTGGCCTGCTGTCTTCCCAAGGAGCTGCATATGGCCCTGCAGAAAGCCTCGCTACACGTCCACGAGATGCAGCCACAGATGGTAAATGGCCCGTCCCCGTCTCTCTGCCTCGTCTTCCCCACAGTGCCCACATTCCATCCCTCTGGGCCCAGAAAAGACAAGCGTGTTGCAATTTTTCCCAAAGTGGGACGACATATTGTATAGTGAGCAGAAAAACGCTGCAGCAGAGCATCCCGTCCATTAGACCAGTAAACATCAGCTCTCAGTTCACCACCACAACGGAAATGCTACCTATTAGCACAGAGGGGATGGTTGTAGTGGTGGTGGAGGGTGGTGGGGGGGCTGACAGTGCTGACGTTGTTTCAGGCAGAAGGCAACATTGAGACTTTGTTGCAAAAACTGCAGACACACACACACACATGCACACACACAGCCTTCTCCCTTTTCCCGCTACTTCCTCTCTATCCCCAGAGTCTCTCGTCACATCCTCCCCACTGAGACACACTGAGACTCAGGTGGGCCATCCAGTTTCAAGCTGTCATGCTAGCATGAGAGCTCATCATCACCCCCGACACCCCACAAACAAAAAAACACTACACACACACACACTCATACACACGGCATGCATGCATGCAACTACAATCCACATCTGCCCTAAATGCACATATGCCGACATGCCTGCACATCTGCACATCGCCTCGTACAGTATTACATGTGTGTGGGGTATGTCTGGGGAATACTATTCACGCTCAACCACACACACACTAACATAAGCGATGTATTTGAAGCAAGAGAAGAATGGGAGGGGGGGCGTGGGCTTGACAAGGGATGCAGGACAAAATAAGCACCAATCTCAGTCTTCCTCTTACCTTCCAGGAGGAAACAGCTCACCTGGATGTCTCTGAAGAGCAGACAGAACGCATTCAGGCCAACCTCTCTCCCTGCAAACCAGCCCAAAACATCTCCCTCCCTCCCTCTCTCTCTCTCTCACTCTCACTCTCTCTCTCTCTCTTCTCTCTCTTCCGCTCCCTTCGCAAGCTGGAAATGATGAGATTGTACTATAAGCAGAGGGGGGAGTGAAATCCAAGGCGGCAGAAGGTATTAGGAGGCTGTGTTGTTTCTGGCCGACAGCCCTGAGAGACTGTGAGCTTGTGGCTCATAAGGGACGGCAGGGGGAGGAGGGCAAAGGGGGGGTTAAGAATGGGTGCGATGCAGCAGATTGGAGAGAAAGGTTCCGTTTGCAAGGGCAGCCTGAAACCCTAGAGGACCCCCGCTCAGCTGAGATGGTACAGCCCAGAGGAGTTTAAGGAAGCAAACAGTGTCTGCAGCAGCAGCAGCTAGCAGCTGAAGCTACAGTGATGCAGATTCACGCATGAATGTGTGTGAATCTGAGCTGAACTAACATAAGAGGAGCTGCGTCGAACTGGGCTTGTTTTTCTCTGCCTCACTGGACTGCAGCACTTTCACTAAAATGTGAAACCTGGCTTTCTGGCTACAAGATGCTCTAGAATGAGTAGCAACAACAAAACACAGCCGGATATCATCATTAACGCGTCCTCATCACCCGTAACCTCACTTTGGAATAAAGCCATGCTCTCTATCAATAAAAATATCTTTCCAAATGAGAGAGGAGTAAACTACCTTGCAGCACCTCTTAGCAGCTTGCTCATGTCCTTCAAGCAACTCCAAGACAAATTTAACATACCTGCACATTCTGATTTTACAGTCATACTGTAGGCTATATAAGATAAAGTTAATACCACATAATACATTTCATAGCCTCCTCCATGAAAAGCTGGGGCTTATTTTCTATAATGACATTAGGCTGGCCCAATTACATCTCTTACTGGGCCGGCCCCATCCCTCCCCCTGTCCTATCTGTTTCTCCTGTCAGACGCCATGTCTCAGAGGCAAACATCTGCGGATGACGCAGGGCGACTTTGTCATTTGTCAAGTTGGATAAGCAAAAAAAGAAAGAAGGGGGTTGTAGAGAAGTTGTGCAAAAATCACAGATATGTTCGCTGTAGGGGCTGCAGCAGTAGCTTCAACATCTATGGTGACAGATGTACCCGCCATTATGCTGCAACAGGTGGAAGGAAGAGAGGTGGCGGCCGGGCAGAGGAGCAGACATATGACAGGAAAGTCAAGGAACAGAGTGAGCAGGAGGCGTGTAGTTGAAGTGGTGAGCAGGGAGCAGCATGCGGGGACACAGGGGACGCTCAGGGAGGGCGCAGGGAGGTAGTGTGCGCCGTGCCATGATGATGATGAAGAATGATGATTAATTCAATTAGTGACAATGATAATAAGATAACATAATTGTACACTTTCATAAAGTCAGAGCGTCAGCTACTGCTCGTGCTCTCTCAGACAGTCAATGCCAAATAGCATAGCATAAGCTATTTGGCATTGTTTTTGTAGCCTAGCATAGTTCCCTGATGCTGTCACACCTTTAGCTGACTATTCTAAAGTTAACTAGCTATTGTTAGCGTTGGCTAAGCAGTGAGTGACCTAGGTCCATAGAGTATCATAATATGATTTAAATTATTAATCTAAGAGTTCCCTTGATAAAGATGCATGTAAACGCTGTATAATAGGTTACATCTGTAACTCTACTGTGCTAAAATGTATGTCTGCTTATGTATTAGCCCAGTACAGGGAAAAATTGTTTTCATTTCCAACAACAGGCAACAAGGTTGTCCTATGTTTATTTTCAGGTATGTGGTAATTATTATGATATATATGGTATAGATTATTGTTATTACTATCCGTGGGGTAACACAGGCCTACATGTAGCCTACTCCAGACCTTTCTGCACCTACAGTATGTTCAAGCTGTTTGGTGCTGCTGTCCAGTAAGTATGCACGTTAATGTGGTAGGTGCATGAGCACCAATGTGCAATGTGAGAGAGGTTAACTGTAGTTCAAACTGTCCAAACAAAAACCCTTCATTCAATTATGTAAGACGTTCACTCTTTGCATTTGAATGAGAATACATTGTACAGTGAATTTAAGGTTGTATACTACTTAAATTTTATTAAATGATTTGAAATGATATTTGTTATTGACTAAAAATAGGTTTATATAAATTTTACAATCGTAAAAGGTTAAACCTCACAAAATAATACTTGAGGATTGCTTGAATTTTTCTTTAAGTGCGGGTCCATTATTTTTTGTATTCTGTAGTTTCCCAGTAGTGTTCCATATGTATTCAAATCCCAAAATTCAAATTCTTCAAATTTTCAAAAACTTTTCCCACATGATCTGACGTAGGTTTCTGCATGATGGCGTTGCTACATATAAACCTATATAAACCCCCTAGTCTGCCGAACCAGTAGTTACAGAGATGGACTGAGCACTCACTGTTGCTGCTGCTCAAAGTGTAAAAAAATAAACCCTGAGCTCTCCTCCTGCTAGTGAACGGCTCTGCATCCCAGCAGAATCTGGTGTGACTTGCGGGTGTTATTTGTCCCAAAGCTCTGGCTCTGCCTCCAGCTCTCTCCTCCAGAGCTCCCGGCACTCAGCAGCTGTCTGTCCCTCCGCTCCGTCCCGTGCATTTATAAACATCTCACACACTCAGACTCAGCACTGCGACATCACTCATAGTATATCTGGACAATTTTTCATGCTCTAACATACAGCAAGCGAGTGTAAAGGGTTATAAAAGGAAAATACAGGAATTAAATTAAAGGGTATATACAGGAATTTTAAATGGCATAAATAGATGTTAAAATGTCATTGGGACTATGGTACAGTTCAGATGGAGGACCTGGAACCTGCCTCACGACACCCACAGGCCATCACCGTGGTAACCTATGCTTTGTGGCTATGCTGCTCTTAAATAGGTTAAGTTCAGAGGATCAGATCAGATACAATAATCTGTATCTGATTGGAAAATTGGGCATGAGGAGGCCAACAAACACTTGACATTGGTGGTGTCTGTAAACACAGCAAAATTGGCCCCTCCTACCCTGCTCGACACCAGAGCAAGACAGAGAGAGAGAGCAGCAGTGGTCAAGCCAGCTAGAGAGTGAATGAAGAGAGTGAGCGGCGCTGGTGAGAACAAAACCGTTAATTAGATAAGTAATTGCCAGCACAAATAAACATGCCCACACCTCCGCACACCTTGCACAACCCTGCAGGAGGGTGCTGCATTGCTGGATTTTGTGTGAATGCAGAGTTTCATCCTGTCCGCTGTGGTCTCTCTGCTCTGCGTGTGTGTAGCTCAGCCCTGCCTTCACTCAAGCAGACACACAGACCTGCAGCTCTTTATACATCCATGACACAGAGACAGAGAGCAGAGCGGAGCGGAGCAGAGAGACAGAGACAGAGACAGCGATATAACCAGGTTGCTACACTACAAGTCCTGACCTCACACCCTGCATGCTGTTATTAACTGGGAGCTACACACCCACTGCCAAAAGGTGGACACCCAGAAGTGTCCCGAACACAGAAAAATAATAAGAAAATACAGGCAGAGGGCAGAGTCTCTGCAGATAAATACACCACCACACACTTCTAGTGGGTCATAAGTGATGATTGAGAGGGATTACTTTTGTGAGTCTATATATTGTTTTTTAGGAAAATCCTGCCTAGTATACCTTCAAAGTGAACACGTTTACGTACAGATAGAATTTAAGTCTTATTCTAATCTATGGCACGTAATGAATAACACAGATGGTTCCTGCTTCAAAACAGGGCATTTAACAAACAGCACTAACTGATCATAATCTACTTATGGAATGTATGCTACCTTAATTCACTAAATATCGACTGAAAATATTAGAAATAAACTATTTCTGACAGTATATCCTGTTGCATTCATACTCCATTACAAATAGCACATGATCATAAATAATGAATATACTGTAAGTCTATAATGTGGTCAGGCCACCCATACATAATCTTTATTTAGAATATTAATTATGACTGACTGCCTGATGTTTTTAATGTACATTATGGTGGTGTGTGTTGTATCATAAGCTGTAATTTCCAGTTGCCCTTAAAAAGATACACAGTAGAAAGTGCATTTACAAAGTCACTCTGACCACCCTCATTCTAACATAACACGAATGGACTTGTAATCCAGAAATTCCTGTTTACAAGACACATTACCACAAGTTCTCAAATTTATTTTCCTCAACTGTAGAGAGAACCAGGCCTTTATTTTAAACAGGCTCATATTAGAGACAGACCTTATTTATAATTTCTCCTGTTTTTATAAGTATATTTTAGAGGCCTCTCCGTTTTCTGACCTGCTCCCATTTGAATTTGCTGTTAATGCAAACTCAACACTCTGTGATTACCTTTTGTCTTGATAAATTCAGCATAATTCCCACAGCACTAATTCCATCAGTACAACAACAGAGTCATGCCATACTCACCAACCTGTAACATCTGGTTTTCCAGTCGCTTCTACTTTGCCGTTTTTTCAGTCACTGTAAAGCTACCGTCCATGAAACTCAACAATGTCTGCACAGATGTTTCATTTTAAAAGCCTTCCAATACCCACATTTCCTGGTAGGAATTGCCAAGTTTCATTGTCATAAGCTTAACAGTGTTTTTTTTTTAAAACAGCAGAGAAGAAGAGATTGGAAACAATTAGTGAATAAAACTGTATTTTTGTTCAAAATTGAAACTGAGAAGAGTACTGCTCATCAGGGTGAAAGTACAGTGATATTCTAATCTGAACAAATATCTGTTTTGCTGTTCTCCGTCTGGCTGGCATGATACAAAAATAATGCCAGTTCTTCACCTCTCCTTCCTCACTATCGCTTGTCTTCTATCAGAAAGTCACTTACAGAAAGTGAGGACAGGAAGGGAGGAAAGCAGGACAGGAAAGGGTTGAAAAACAGAGCTTTAGGACAGTCATTTGCTTATATCATCGTGAAAGTCTGGATCTACTACAGATGCTTGACTTTTTTTTTTTTCTGATGCTGTCATTTCCCCTAACAACCACTAGGTGAAGATAGATGAATGTCTGAATAAGTGAGGGAGAATAATACCTCAAAACCACCACCGTAATGAGTGCTTAACACCAGCGATGAGGACAGGAAGAAGAGGCATATTTCAAAATACAACTGCTTATAAGAGTAGTGCAGGAGTAGTGTGTCACGGTGTATATTTTGAGTAAAGCTCTATAACCTGTTTCCTAAATCCATCAGCATTGTCAGTCCACATAGAGGAGAAGCTCTCTCCCAAATCATGTCACGCTCCGTCGCGCTACAAAATACAAAGAGGACACTTTTCCTTTGTTCACTTTCTCCTGCCCCCGCCCCCCTGCTTTTCCTTGCTCTGCTCCTTCTCTCTTTCTCTCATGGATGACCTTGACTGACAGGTTTGTTGCTAGAGGAACCACACCATGTCTATTGTGTTATGGTGAGGCAGAAAGGTGTGAAATCCACAATAAGATGGCTTGGATTGGATCTAAAACGGAGTCGATTTTCAAGCCGCAGCAGACAGTAATCAGTTAAAACCATAAAAAACAGCAGACAACAATATTTGCATTTTAACAGGATTTAACCCTGTAAACACGCACACACACACACAGGATTTAAATGTACGTGAGACCGTTGCAGAATTGTGGGGGGAAAGCCTGTAGGTCATTCATTATTCAGTGTTGCACACTATACACACTCCCAACTCTGATCCAGAATCAGATAAAACACACACACACACACACATATACATATATACACATATGGTATACAGGCCACTGGGTTGACTGGGAGGTATATCGGGGGTAAGAGGTGAGACAGAGCAGAGACAATAAACAGCCTGCCTGGATGTGTGATATGTGTTGAGCAGATAGAGTGAGAGAAGTTACACACGGAGGCAAATCAGGGACCAAAAATACACTTTAGCTCACTTGCATAGTAAAAAAACTGAGCTACAAATGTGTGCCTCTCAAGAATAAAAATGCAATTTTGTAATGCGCACTGAGTTCTCACTCGTGGGGCTCCACAGAACCTCACGCGAGCCTCCTGCAGCTAGCATCCAGGCTAACAAGCTAACCCGGTACCCAGCCCTCATAACAGAGTTGGGCTCGGGGGGACCTGACCGGAGGCCTCGGTAGTTAAAAACACATCTGTATGAATATTTTGTTTCAGTTATATGTTTAAACTCTCTCGGGTCACCATGCGACCAAACAGGCTGCCATTGAACCTGAGAGGTAAAGTAGTTTTCCACCAATCATAGGCACGTCCAGCCAGACTCCATTCATAAATCCCAGGTTTAAGGGGACTCGGCTGTAGGCCAACGTTGTTTCCTGCCACAACATGATTTAAAGTGTTTTCCATGTTCGTCAGGTGCTGCTGCTCCATTCAGCCGACACATAATCAGACTAACCTTGATACCTTGATTTTCACAGAAAAAAAAAAAAAAGGTGCTATTACCGCATATGACCACATACCGTGCTGTTGAGCATCCCTAAATCTCCACAGGGGAAATTCCTTCATCGTGACAGCCCAAATCACAGGCAGAGAAGGTTTGGCTATTGAGGAGAAAGTGTGCAAACAGTCAAAGGCCACAGACCGCAGATAATCCAGCCACTGAAATGTTGTGTCATTAAACAGCGGCCAGCATGGCAGGAGACCCATATTGATTTATCCATCAAAGACTCATTTCAGTGGAATTTGGTCCTTGATGGTTGGTAACCAAGCACTCAGATGTGGGACAGACACAGTGATGTGTTTTCTTCTGAACTGAACTTCTGCTCTGCTCTGACCACCCTGAGGGACTTAAATGCAGCCTGCTTAAAGTGTTTGAAATCTGATACTGTTTAAGGTATTGTCCAAAGTTAAACAGAAGAAGATGGATCGCCATGAATAATAGATAGAATATCTAACAGTTAACAAAACTAAAAAACAGTATTTCATCAGCTTTAACAGTGCTCCATTTTGTTATTTTCATTTATGGATATTTTCTACTTTTACTAGTGCTATTGGGTACATTTCAGCTTTCTTGACCTACCAAGTATTATTAATTTTAAATTAAGTTTTAAAATTTTATGACTTTTTTCCCCACTGACTTTCATGAAGATTCCCTCTCTATGTCCCTTAAATGGCGCCCACACACTGTGTGATCAAACTACCCTGCAGGTTCACTGCGTGTCACACAGTATGAGACGCCTCTAATAGGGTCGCAATCTGTCAGTGTACAATATCAAGTTTTGAGGCATGTCAGATTATGTGATGACTGCATGGTGAATTGTAGTACTAAAATGTAAATAGAAAAGAAAAGATGCAAGCACAGATATTTCATCCATCTGCATCGATCTCATGTTTTAAAAAAAAAAATCCAAAGATTTCACCTTGATTCTCTCGTTCTCTCACAATTGTCAACTTTTGTCTTTATAGCACAAAATCACAAAGTGTGAGAGGAAAAGTTGAACAACAGTATGTAAATTTACTTTAAATACTGACAAAATATTTTTTGCAGCACCAGAAGAATAAAATACTTTCTTAAATTTCCTTGATATCAGTCTCCTAAAAGAAAACTGATTTTTACATCTCATGCAAACAAAAAATCATGCTGGATGTCTCCTGCATGTGATGACCCTCTGAAACACTGCTTAGAAATAGGTTGAGTATTTACACTCTTTGGTGACCAGGTGCTTTTTGTGCATTGGATTCCTTCTTTCAGCTGCAAATAGAGCTACATCAGCTTCATAATATGATTCATCCATCTGGGTCACATGATCATAGAAGCTCCTGATCCACATCCATGGCCTCAAATAACTATCTCTGACCTGGATTTCTCAACATTATTTTACTGCCAAATCCACCTGTGGGTCACAACACGTGCTACACAGCCAGAGCTGTCAACAAACTCATCCTCTGCTTTTTATAGTGGAGATTCAATAGATTCTTAAGACAGCAACCAAATAATACTGAATTACAGGACAAACCATCAACTTTTCCATGTAATGTAGTGATGCAGCCAATTATTATTCAGAGGGGATTGACTTTTCTTGGGAAAGGTGATTTTAATATTACATGCACTGCTAAGTTTCGAAATGTCGCACAATTATTTCATTATTTTCACCCAGCAGTATATTCATACATGTTGAGTTATGAATATTAGACATTATAATATTAGATTAGTAATTTTAAGAAAGCACAGATATATGTAATATAATGTAGTATAGTATAGAATATTAGCAAAAGAAGTTTAGAATATTCATCAAAAAATACTTGTTTGGATTCCTGACTAGACCTCACTCTTATCCTTATTTATTTGATTTTATTTGTATTGTCTGATTTGTATGTATTGCCATTGTGTTACATTGTCTGGTCAATGTTGCAGCTCAGTGTTGTGTAATGGTTATCCTGTTTCAGGAGTTTTGGCATATTTTTCTGCCATAAACCATTGTCAAATAAAGGTTAATTTTAAAAAAATAAACTTGTGCTGGTAAGTGATTTTAATCTCATCTGTAGCAAATATCCATGTGTTAATATCCCAATGTGTTAGCACATTACAACCTAAATTACCTACAGTTTGCACTCAGTTCTTCCATAATTTAAAATTATATTCCTTAAGATTTTTATTCATCAAATCTTATTTTTGATACTACCCAGAGGAAGCATGTCTATCAGCATTAACCTCTCAATATATTTGTATTCTGTAAATACCTGTCTGTATAGTAGTTCACAGAGTCCATTACTCCCAAAAGGGAAATCAAATAGTCTACATTACTACAAGCCATTCACAAAAAATTCATGTACTCCAGTGTTACTGTTTATAATTTTATTGCACTGATAGAAGCTTGATTTTAGATCGTAGTTGCTCACAACACGACGACGGAAATTATTGATGTTCCTCTTTATTAAAACAACATGACTCAGTTCACAGTTTGTTTGGCTGCACTGAAAACAGATATAACGGTTGCTCTTCTTCTGTTGTACTTCTACCTTCTACCCTCTAGTAGCTGTTCAAGGCATATATGCTGCCCCTAGTGGCAGATACATTTCCAACTGTCCTCTTATTATTAAAATATAGCTGTTACCAACAACAACCACAGATGTTGACAAATTAACAAAAAAAAAACTCTTAAAAATCATAAATTTACACACCTATGGTTTGTCCATATTTTGTTTTCTTTATCATCATAATTAAGCGTCGTGGGTGTGTACAGACTGTGACTGCTGATATTTTGACATACTTTGAAAAGTGCAACCTCACAATCTTATCAACTATAGGAAAACATTCTGTGTTCGCATTGTATAGCTGATTATATGTGTAGTGGACTATATACATTTAACACCTCACAGACAACAGGCCTCTTGTTACTCTAAAGAATTAACAGCAAATCAGAACCATCTGGGTGCAAGATAATTCAGTAAAATGAATGATACAATTAAATCAATAAATTTGATTTATTACAGGATAATGTCCTTCAATTTGGCAATGGTTCAAAAGCCTTCCAAAACAGTACATTTAGTTACACATGTGTAGGGAAAATAAAGTATCTTATCACCCAACTCCCCTTGGAATATTTATCCTGTCTGATTAGGGCTTATGAGTATAAAATAACTTTAATGAAGTGGTGTAGAATATACTGTGTGTGACAATCATATGAAGAGAAAAAAAAAGTTTTACAGCTTTGAGTCAGATGAAATGTATGAGGCAATGAGGTTTAAACACATCAAACAGAATGAAACACACATGATTGGAATGAGATCCTGCCACACAAACAGCAACTGCATGTCCACATTTACAGTAGGAAGCTCTTCACTGAGATGACATCAACCTTGTGTTTAGTCAACAAGGTCAGGAAAGACATAAACTCCCTAAGAGGCGAGATGTTATTACAGGAGTTAAACCTGAACTGGAAAAGTCCAGAGTGAGATCAGAGAGGCAGGGTCTGCCTCAGGTGGCTATTAAAATGAGCCCACTGTGTTCACACTCAGAGCTGAATCATACCTCACGCTGCCTGCATGAGATAATTGGCTGTACACCCTGCATGGGCACATACACACTAAGTTGTGAAACACAGTTCGTCAGATTCCTCAAAGAGTGTGTAACAGAAGCAACACAGATTATGGAGGAGTGTGTTTTGGCCTGCTGCTGACCTTCACTCCTCCTTGTTAATTAAAAAAAAAAAAAAAAAAAAAAAAGGTCAATCACAACAAACTGGCACCTACCTCTTGGAGAAAAGTGACAATCGATTGACAAGGACAAAATCGAATAATGCCGCAGAAGCACCATATCCACTTAACGCTGGCCATGACGGAGAAGTGAATGACCTAGAGAGGATGAAGCGCCCAGCTGCTGTTCTTAGCACTCCAGCTGTTTATATGGGTTTCCGTGTTTGTGTGTGTTTGTGTGCGCATGTGTGCTTGTGCATGTGGACAAATGTTCAGTGATATTCAGACCCCTGCCTGGCCTAAATTCCCCTTGAACTCGGATAGCACATCTGTGCTCCATCCTTCCCTCCCACTGTCTGTATGAGGATTTAGGATCCTGCTGATGCCTCTGGCTTGCCTCCAGAAGAAAGAGAGTCTCCATGTTGCCCCTCCATCACTCTGTCATTGTTATTCTGCACTGCGCTCCACATTGCCCGCCACCTCTGGGCCCAGCAGATCAATAGAAGAGCGGACCAAATCACAAACACACAAACACACACAGCAAATCAGAAATAAAACCGCTTATTGGAAAACATTTTGTCTCCCGAGCTCAGTATTGCAATTAATTTAGAACTAATTCATAAAACAATAGGTCAGCCTGAAGGGATGAGCCTTCAGACAATTACTTCTTCATAGTGGTGGTCAAACAGCTCATCAGTCGACTGTTTGCTAGCCGTGAGGGATAAATCGCAGCTTTGTGCTGCTGACTAGCATCAGAATGCAAATCAGCAGGATGATACAACATGAAACAGACAGGGCTGCTGCTGAATTTAAAGAAGCACTATAATCCCTATTCATCACTAAGCACACTGCTCCAGGCCTTCAGATTAGTGCTTACATTTTACTGTAGCAAACCTGCGCAAAGAGCCAAAGTTTCAAAGCGTGTCAAGCTCTAGAAGTGTGACTTCTAAAGCTGGATTGACCTTGGCTTGACTGTTAACTTCACGTAGCCCTGCAGCTTTTGAGAGTTAAGTAAAAGGAGAATGCTTGGCTGCGGGGAGGCACTGATGCCAACAAAACCATGCACTGTGTTGAGAGAAATGTCTCACACAGCCTTGATTGTGGAAATCAGTCAAGCAGATTGTTTTCTGAAGGCATCACTGTGAGGCAGGTTGGCTCTGTGCTGAGATAATGGCGAGAGCTGCTCTGGAAGTCGGTGTGTGATTAGGGGCTGGTTGTCAATGTAAATGATGACACATTGACAGAAAGTGGAGACATGATTAGGGCTCAGCTTGGCCAGCAGATGGCAATGAGTCTCCTACAAGGTTGGTACATTGAATTTTTAAAGAGCTCAGAAGTATTAATGTATCAATATTAAAAAGTTCCGGATTTCACTGCATCTATTATTTTGGTAGGATTTTTCATATTGTTGAGTATTCTGTACTTCTCAGACTACACAAACCAGGCAGAAGAACAAATGTGTCATATAGGAAGATAGGAAGGAGTGAATAGAGGACTTTGAGGTTCAAAGAGGTGCTTGGTATATAACATAGCATAGTCCTTATCACTATACACTGTACTGTGCAACACCCTTCTACTTAAGGCCTCAGTATGCTCAAAATGAAGTGCTTGTCAGATTATCAAACACCGTCAGGAAGCCCTTTACGATAGCTGAATCAACTATTTCTATGACTTTTTGCTAAACAGTCACATCCATATTGCAGAGACTGGCCAGGTGTGTGAAGGTGTTAAAGTATGCAGGGTTTCAACTTCTCTCTCAAACACCTTTTTCATTCTTCACACAGCTTCTTCTGTCACTTTTCATGTGTTCAAACGAGTGCAATACCATAAAAGCCTTTGAGGACAGACTGAAAGTGTGCGTCGTTATCCCCATTTGTCCAACCAATCGTGGTGAAACCTTGAAATCTGGCTCATTTCAAGCATATTGAACACACAGATTACTGTGGAACAGCTTGGCTCCCAACACTGCTGCAGTGTAACATATGAGGGCAAGTCCAGATTCAACGAGTGATCACCAGAGCTGCGTGTATCATGACAGGCTTTGAAAGAACGCATTAAAGACTGACAAATGTCTGCAGATAGCCTAATGAATGGTGGTGACAACATACAGAGAATTAAAGTAACTGCAATCACAGACGTCTTCAAATCCATGTGTCACACTGCCTGCCTCATCACCACCACCACCATTATGTGCTGGTGTTTGCACACAGTGAGTAGCAAAGGCTTTACAGAGGTGGGATCTGAAAATGCTGCAATCAAGAGCAGTGGCATTATGGTGGCGCTATCTGGAATCAGACAGACGGGTGTACAAGGGGAGAAACTTTTCTACAGGCTGTCTAATATAAACTGAAATCTAAACACTGGTAGATTTGATCAACAGACTGTGTAGACCATCACTACTGTATAGCCCGGTTTCCATCCAAATGTAGTGAAAATTTTCAGAAAATCTGCAAAAGAAAACGCAACTTAATGCGCATTTTCATCCACCAGCAGTTGGTTCATCAACTCACCGATATAAACAGTTGGTGGCGCCAATTCTCCAGTCCATGACATCAAACTATTTCAGAAGAAGAGGACGCAATGAGATGACGTCATTAAAAGAGCAGCAGTCAAAGCTCAAACGATGGAAGGCCATGTGGAAAACGTGACAGAGTGCTTCAGTGGGAGCTTCAGAGGATGTTTAAGTCACATGCTTTATGTACGTCATGCTTTATTCTTCTGTTTCCATTTGCATTTTGCAACAAACTTTTCTACACAAACTGTAGAAAAGTTTGTTGCATTTTGCTTTTATCAATAAACCAACTTTTCCACCAGCTGAACATAAAATCTTTTTTGGAACATTTTGAGATTAAGGTCCATAAACACTGAATGCTCTAGTGGCAGATTTTGAAACAACTGTGGGAATTTGAAGGAAACGGCTGTGACCTGAGAAATCTGTTGGGTTGAGAGACTGGAAGTAGCAGTAGTATTAGTGGCAGTACAGTATGTAGGACACATACACTCATCTATTCAGTATACTGTGATGATAATGTGACTAACTACAGTCTCATTATCCTCTGGTATTTTACAGAACATTTTTGTTCTCTGACCATCAGCATTTGGGAGGGAGCACGAGCAAATACATTACAGATGATATCATTGCTGACCCACCCTGCAACAGCTCCGAAAAGCATTCAATAATAACTTAACAGTATTTAGAACTGACTCATTTTCAGAAAACAACATACTATAACTTTAGGACTATAAGAGGGTTAAGTGTTAGTTAATCACTGTCCTTATCAAACATCATCTAGAAGTTGTGAGATGTTCTCTGTTTTCATCGACACAGGAAACTCGGTTATAAAACACAGGGGTGAGGTCAGCTCGTGTGTGTATGGACTCTCTGTCTAGCTGTCAGCCTTTTTTCTGTCATGCCTTCAAACCATAACACTGCTGAATATGAGGGCACTTTATTACCATGGAGGCCAGAGTTTGTGGCAACGTATTTCATGTTTTTGTGTCTCTCAAATGTCTACTTATTAGCCAATAAAGAAATAAACCACATAATGTGATTTTACTGGAGATCAAGCTCACAAAAGTAGGGTTGGGAAGGAGTTTCAGTAGTAATATGTACAGGCCTGGTGTCAACATGTAAGATTTACTGAATAACGCAGTGTAATTAGTTATATTGGCATCCTTAAGCAAGCTTTTCTCATGTTTTCATCTTTTGAACCCTCACGCAAGACAAGACATTAGAGCATAGCAGTTTCATTAGTGAAGACCATGACAAAACATATTCATTGTAGCCTAATTTTCCATGACAAAAACACAATGAAAACTCACTAAATAGTAATCTTGGAAAACAAAAACTATGATGAAATTATTATAATTCTCATCAACAAATACAAAGAAAATGACAATGTGAACAATGGTTAAGTTAATCTAGCTACTTGATCTGTTGCACTAATAAGCAGCATCTAACATTTTGAAATTTTTGAAGTAACTTCTAAGCTAACTATACACATTCTTGGATGGAAAAAAGGTCACATTTATATACTAAATTGATCTACAATCCCACTGAAAATTAGTGGGACAAACCATAAAAACATGCAGCCAGCATACTGACATAAAAAGGTATGCTAGAGTTAACATAATCAAGGCATGTGGATGTAATGCTGGCGTTACTTTTAGTTGGCTATCTTTTGTGATTATGGGCTATTGGTAGAAATAAGATTAATGTTGACTGTTCATCATCTAAATATTCATGGGGATTTTTTCTTTTCTTTCTTTATCAAACATTTTAGCTGCTTGTCTCAGTTTAAACCTAAACAATGACTTTATTAAACAAGTATATTAATACAACTTCTGAATGAGAAGCCACTCTGCAGTGGAGAACAAGTAGCAGCAATAATTCCAAGTGAGCAAAAACAACAATGTGAGCAGTTCAGTTCAAAGAGCTTGAGTTTGGGAATGATGACTGGATTTACTGAGGAGAGTTAGTCTGTTGTATTACAGCCTGGTATAAACAGCAGAACAGTATTTTGTGCTAACTTTGCAATAGATGAGAACAACACCTGTAACCATGGTAACTGCACACATCAAAGATGGCCACAGCTGTAGCCTCAAATTGCTTAGAAGAACAAAAAAAATCAGTAAAAAATACACAATGAAAATGATACCAAAATTTAATTGAGAAAACAAGACTAAGTGTCTTTAGTTTTGGTCGATTAAAACTTACAATAATCACATGACTAAAACATGACTAAAACTAAAACATTTTAGTCAAAGCCCAAAAGTAAAGCTAAATCACAACCAAAAGTGACTCTGGAGCAGAAAACCCGCTTGTTGTTACATAAATTTTGTATTTTGTGATAATTCTTTAGCAAATTAAGTAAAAATAAGTGTTCTCCCTTAGAACTTAAAGTCTCCTTTGAATCCTATTTGCCTACGACCACAAGACAAAAGGTCCAAGAGCTCATTGGTTCCAAAAGCACCAAAAGCTCAAAACTGTCCAGACAAAGAGACATGGGAAAACATCTAAATATAAATATATCACTTGGGACAAATAATTGAAGCATTGAAATCGACCACCTCTTTTCTTTATTCCAGTCAGAAGGAGAATCTAAAAATGGTTCAGCTTAAAATGACATTGTCTGGGAATGTTCTCAGTTCTGTGTTGCTATAAATGTGAAGCGCTGCATCTCAAACAGCTCTCCATTTGAGAATGAAGAAGTGTTGAATCCTCTGGCTTTGGTAGTGGTAAACTGTTGAATGACAAAGTGCTTTATCTGGAGCTAGATAAGGGAAGGTTGCAGCCTCCTGCAGATAGCAATGCAGACACTGAGGATGAAAGACAACCTTTGTTGCCAACCCAGATTCAGCAAGGGAGCTGTCAACAAAGCAGCTCTTGCTAGCTTTCTGCAGCCAGGGAAAAAAAAAAAAAGGAAAAAAAGATTGTCATATGGCCGCCTCATTCATCTGTGGGGTTATTGTACTGTTGTGTGATGTGCAGAAGTTGATTTCACTGGGCGTAGGAGAAATATTTAACAGGCAGAGTGAGTTAAGTGCACCAGTACAGTAGGTTCACTGGTGATCTGTCAGTTAGACACCAGTATATCAGTTAATGCTGATACTTTTGTGTAATTACTGTTAACACAAGACCATAGTGGATATGTGTTGTTATCAATAGTATTTCTCAGATTTACAATGAAATTTCCCCCCGTCTAAATTCTTTAACAAAGAAAAATATGTTTTAGGTGATTTTTCTAATGTCCTTCCTCATCTAACACAAATTCACATTTAACCAAAAACTTAAATGTTTTAGCTTCATTTGTTCTTTATGAACAGCACTTTTCTCCTGTTTTGTAGTAAAGTAATCCAATAGAGAACTTTTGGTGGATATTTAACAGAGGGAACTATATTTCCACTTTATTTTAGTAGTCAACTCCTGTTCCCAAAGAAGCTGAGATTGCAAACAGCACTATTTATTAGAAGTGGGGATGGAAAATTATTTTATGCTAATAGTACTAAAAGAACAGTTTGTTGACATTTTGACAAGTTTGTTGTCATTCATTATTTGTTATTATATAACTGGCTAATCCACAAAAAAAGTCTCCTTTAAGGAATAATTCAACATTTTAGGAAATACACTTATTATGGTGGAGAGATAGATGAGAAGGTTAATACCAGTCTCATATCTGTCCGTTACTTAAGAAGCTAGCCTGCAGCCAGTTAGCTTAGCTTAGCACAAAGACTGGAAACAACACCTCTAAAGCTCATTAATTACCATGTTATATCTCATTTGTTTGACTGGCACAAAAACCCAAGTGTAAAAATGTCAATTCACCATTTTAAGGTGGGATTATGTGTCGGACTATTTCTTGTCTGGGAGCAGTAATTTCATGGAATCTCTGCTGGTTGCCTGGCTGCTGCTCCCAGCCAAGAAATCTGGCAGATGATTCTCCTGCGAATGTTGCAGGAGACAAGATTGATGAGAGCGGTGAGAATGAACCAAAACAGTAAAGTTGGCCGGCTGTAAAACCAAAACAATGAGCTGAAAGACTCCCAAGAGCTGACAGGAACTGTGGAACTGATGATAATTCTCTGTAAGAACTTTTTACTTTGTAAGTTTGTTACAGAGTTGAGTTTTTTTTTTTCAGAATTAACAAAGAAAAGGTCAGTGGCTGGTTGTTTTGAAAAACAATCAAAAGACTTTTTTTAATCAAAGAAGGTTGATCTTGAAAATGTTACAGAACATTTTGGGACAGACTTTATAATGTCAGGCTATGTGACACTGTGATGCCAATTTTCATGCTCTTGGTTAGTGTTATTACACCTCATTCAAATTTAATGTGGTAATGGTTTATTTTGCTCAAAGTGATAATTACTACACCTTGATAATCCACAGTGGCGTGCTTATACGCTACCAAACACATACATCACACTGGGTTTAACTTTCTGCTTAATTAGCAGTCCATTTATGCAGTCATGTCAGCATGTGATGCAGTGCTGATTAAATATTCATACTTTGACATTTTTCTGTTGCATGTTTCCTGGAGTGCAGCGGTCTGGGGCCACCAACACATATCATCCTTGTTTATGCTTGTTGTATTGATTTAAATGAGGTCTGAATGAGGAGACAGAACGTGCCGCTGCCATCATTCAAGGGTGATTAGATGCTTTAATATAAGCACCAGCTGTTGAACATCATTTAATCACTAGTATCAACATGAGAGCGGAGTATCTCCAGATCTGTACAGCTACCTGCCACCTACAGGACTCTCCCTGCTTTCACTGTTCACTCACACACGCATCTCCTTCCTTACATTCTCCCTTCTTTGGCTACATCACAATCCCATATTATTGTTTGAATGGGTTTCAAATATCGAATTTGAAAGTTTTCGGTTCAAACTGTCAGTATAGTCTTTAAATGTTATTACTTTTTATACCACACAACTTAGGCTTTTCCTCCAGAATTTCATTGCACTAATTCAAACAACATAAAATACTTGAATAGTAATAGATTGACAGGTATAGTATTTGCATATACTGTATATTAAATACATGAAAAGACCAGGGTAGGGTTTCATTGGTATAGGTTTTGAAAGCTAATTCCAATATCTCAACAGTCTCATTTTGAAGTATTTCATTTTCAGTCGTTTTCTGGAGAGGACAGTCCTTTAATGACACAAATTGCAAGACATCGTTTGTCAGGAGTGGTGGTGTGGGCGTTCAAAGTTCAGGATTTTAAAAGCAAAGACCAGAGTTTGTGTCCTGAATGATGTTAAGTTTAGGCTGTGCTAAAACACTTTGGTTAAGGTTGGGAAAGATCACAGTGGTGTAAAAAAGTTTAATTTTAATTTTTTAATTCAAAGTTAAGACCACCATCTTCAGTGAATGTAACAAATGAACAAACAAAAAGCTTCATTTTTTATATTGGACCTTCTTGTTGAGTTATCAAGAACACTTTCATGTTTTTGTGTTGAGAAATGTTAAAGATATCATTAAAAGAAAATCTTAACACAGTTTACAGTTTTATAATAATCTTCATTGTATAAAATGAAACATATCTTCACTGGAAATTTAATAATTATAAATAACTATAAATAAAAAAACATCCTTTGTGCAGATTAAATTAAATTACTCTTTTACTCCTGAAGCTTTTATTGCACTTACAGTAACGTGACAAGTCTAGTTGTCGTCAACTCGAGTGCTTCACCTGGTTCACTCTCTCTCCTGTGCGTGCAGCAGACAAACGGAGGGCTCAGCCCTGCCCGCAGCGAACCATAGAGGGCAGAGGAGAGTAGCACGACCATAAATGACAGCAAAACGCAGCACACACTCTCATACTGAGCTGAAATTAAATGAGTGCACATAAATTTGGCACATAATAAAATAAAGACAGTCTCTATTGTGTTTTGCTGTCATTTATGGTCACCATCTCGCTGCTTCTCTCCTCTTTACTGCTCTTTCTCAGTGCGGGCAGGGCTGAGCGCTGTCTGTGTGTGCAGCGCAGCAGAGGAGAGACAGACAGACAGCAGTGCAGAGTTGGAGAGTTAATGACAACTAAACTCATTATGTTAGTGTAACTACAATAAAAGCTTTCCGAGTAAAAAGCCAAGAAAAGTAATTTATCAATGTAATCTGTGCAAAAGATGAACAGACTCCAAATGACGAAAAATATTGCCGTCAAGAGTGTGTTTTGTGTCACAACAAAACAAACGAACATGAAACGATCATAGACTGTAAAATAAATAAGGACATAGTTACCATGACATCACCCATTGGTTTGTGGTCTGCAGTTTTGAGGCCTTGAGTTTAGTGATTTGACCATCACCATCTTGGATTTGACCATTGCTATGTTTGGTTTTTGGAGCCAGAAGTGACCTAATGCTAATTTCCGCTAGCAAAAAACAGGCCAAAAACAAAACTATTAAAACAAAATGTTCTCACCGGAAAAACTGAACATCCAACTCCTTAGAGGGTCTTTTATCACAACCAAACGCTGAACAAGACTTTTTTAGGCAACCAAAATGTTACAATTAACTTTTATGAACTGAAAACACACTGAAATAACAGCAGCTACACCTTCTCGCTGTGAATCTGGGGTTACGCCATGGTTACGTTACGTAATCAACACTGTCGCGGTGCTAGCGACTTGTTAATCACAAGGTATCATACGCTGCTTTGTCGTCTATCTCACTCTAAATAGGACAATAATGTACAAAATGAACATCATGTTGAATTGCAGAAGACTTGAAACTAGTGATTGAGTCAGTGGAGTCGCCCCCTGCTGGCCATTAGAGAGAATGCAGATTTAAGGCACTTCGGCATTGGCTTCAGCTTTTCAGACCCGGAGCTACCCACTCAGAAACGATTGACGATTTATATTAATGAAACATTACAGTAACACTTTGTACCATCTGATGTCTAATTAAAATGAACTCTGATTAAAGGCTTGCAAATGCAAATTTGTATTGTCAGGAATGGTAAATTCTACAATAAGAATATAACCTGCGTCATATCCCTTCAAACCAGGTGAATAATACAGCATGGTCAGTATTACACTTCACTAAAAGGCCAGCACTGGCACAGTTTATCACCAAAGTGTTCCATCAGTCAAACCTTAACCCACAGCCTGCAATCCACCCACCAAGATGCATTTTTCCCATGTCCCTCTTCCATTTCTGGCCTCCTAAAAATGTCATGCTCCCTCTAAGGGCCTCCTGGTTCTATGGATGGGGGTGAAACGCTGGAGCACAAACTCATTCATACAAGCTTTCACGAACACGTGCAGGTACACAGACTCACATACAAACCATGACCATACCATGAACCCTTTTTCTAAACTCTGTGCATCCAAATTTAGAAATGGAAAGAACAATTTTCTGCTAAAGAGAAGAGCTGGTATTTATCTTACTCCAAAGGTCAGAATGATTTTATTTCTCCTCTCTCCCCCCACACACAGGCCATTCATTAAAGGCAATATTTACTTTGACATTTGAGGCTGACATCAATTCTCTTGGCTTGGTGCAAGACAGGCAGTGGTGGAAAAATACAAAGAAAGACTGATTTCTGCCCTGCGATGAAGGATTAAGGATGGCAAATCCTGTCAGTTTATCAGCTTGGCCTGTCAGTCTGTTGAACACTAGACATTTCCTTTTTGAGATTTCCTTATCCTTGATCATGTGCACCTGTTTTAAGTGTTGGAGATGTGTATATATTGCATATAAAGGATGTAAGACCTATGTGTCATATTACTGAATTGAGACTCTTCATTACATTTTGGACCACCAGGAAATTTGGTATCAAGAAGTATCATGGTCAGGAGTAGTATTCTTTGTAACTCCTGACTAATTAGCGTTCGGTGATTGTAGCTTAACAGGTCAGATATTGACCTGTCAAACACTGTTCCAAGACAAAGTACCTTAAAAAATTATCGACTGGATTTCCACTGACTTTATTGTGGAGATGAATGTTTTTGGTGACCCCTTGACCTTCTCAAAAGAATCCCCTAACTAAATGACAAAAATGATCCTTTGTTATTTCCTTTAAAGAAACCCAATGTCTTCCTGAAGAAGTTTTGTGGTGCTACTTACATTGTGCTCCTACCTATGCTTTTGACTGCTGACAGAAATCAGTAATTTCTTGCACTGCCACAAGAGGTACTCATGAGGAAGGTAGCTGTAGTTTTAATGGTAGTAGTAGGTAGTTTTAGGGATTTGAACAAATGACTGACGGGGCCTTTTCTCTGGTGTGGATATGCTTTCTTTTCTGTAACACCATAGATGGACATGATTTACATTTTTATGTTCAAAATGCGAAACAATTGTTGAAATTGTATCACTTTCCTTTTGTTTGGTGTAATGAACATTGCACCCTCTAAAGGCCAGTTGGGGCTTAGACATTTAGTGTTACTTCACCTGAAATCTAAAAGTACACTGAGCCATTTGCATGACTGCCTGCCTGACCCACTAAACCCACAACATAACTGTCAGGCTGATTCACAGTTATATCCTATTTCATTACCCTTCTTATGTCTCATTTCCCGGAATCACCTTCCTCTATCACTTCTTCTGGTGCACAGTCAGGGCCCATTTCCTTCCTGTATATACCAACAACACTGAACCACGGAGCATATGGAGGAGCTCCACTGCCTTCAACATGATGGATGCCACATCACATCCGACACCATCATCACGGCATGCTTCACGACAGAAGCCCACCAGGCCAGCTACTCATCCACATTTGCATTTGAATACCTCAGCAATATTTAATCCATTAGGTTTCCTCCAGGGCCGATTAGTGGAGGGTTAATTAAAGATGCGATTAGACCACTCAAAATTTATAATGAGATGCTATCCCTGCCCCTGTGCTCATATTCAGGGCATCATGCTGACCATGATGGCTGAGAGCACTCATTTATAAATATACTCAATACTACATCTCCCAGAATTACCTCTTCGGGTCCCTGAGGCTAGCATGAGTGATAGCAGAGGAAGCCTTGCTAATTTACACAGATAGTGCTAATTCTCGCAAGCAGGGGAAGGGAAAGTTATACTGAGCAAAATGAAATTGCTCTTCAATATGGGCTCCTCCAGAGGGGAGTAAGAGCTGAGTGAGCACATGGTGGGTTAACAGTCTTTCAGTTCACTTTCAGCTCAGCCGTCATCCTCAGATTGGGAAAATTTCTGACCCGAGCCCTCGCAGGCTAACGCGCGCAGATTAGCCAGCAGCTGTCACAAATCAGCCTGACAGAGCCAAATAAACATGGCTGGTGGCGACAACTTGAACTGTGACAATCAGTCAGTCAGGATTAGCCGTAATAGTGGGAGTCATATGGAGGCAAACACATGCACAGCACTCAAAGTTAATGAGTTCACTGAAGCTAAAAGGCTAAAAGCTAAAATTGGGCTCATAGAATGGGACAGCAGATTTTCAAGAGCATATTTTTAGCTTCCATTAAGTATATTCATTTCTAAGTCCCTAATCTTACCCCTCACCAACACGTTCCTGACATTAGCTGCAGGCTGTAGAAAAAACATGGATGTAGGGTCAGTGAGGGATGTTTTGGAGCTTGGATTTACCACTCTTTTCCATTTTTGTCAGTTACTAGAGCCAGAAAATTCAAATTAGGTCACAGGGAAGAAAGTCTGGTTAGAGCTGAGTTGGGACAAGAAAGTGGCAGCCATGACTTACTGTAACAGGAGACGCATGTCAATCAAGCAGACATGTCCCAAAACCCCATTTCCCTTTAAGTCTCAACCCACGGGCAGTGTGGTTTACTTATAAACAAAGAGTTAGGTTGTCTCTCACACGTGCGTATCCTTGAGGTCTAATAAACATGTCGAACGCATTTCCTTCCTTATAAAACTTATAAAAACCTACTCCATAACTCTGGAAGAGGTCAAAAACTCCAAAACAAGGGTAGTCCAAAATATCCAAGTTACAAATACTGACAGCAAGGTGTGCCACTGAGTGTTTTTTTTTTGGGAGGCACCAAAGTTGGAAATTTAGACATGATGGCTGTCAAGGTGCACTCCATTGATATTACATGTTAAAATCAGTTTACTGGTGAGGAGTACTAGTCAGCCTGTGAAAACAGTTTAATGTCTACTATGGCTCTGGGGGAGCTCTGTCAAGTCTGAGAGAATAAATCCCACATGATGTCATCAGGGTAATCTCAGTTTGGGCTTGAAGACTTGAGATTTTTAGAAAGTCTGAGTAAGAAACTGGGATTGTGGAGTTTGAAAGATGTGAACATTAAACTGGTAGGGAGGATCTAATAAAAGATACTATCCAGCACAGCTGTGCTATTAATCAAAAAGCTAGTGAAACAGACATTATGGCTCTCTAACTGACTAACCTAATTTCAGTATATTCAATAAATGAATTCCCTCATACAGCCTGCTGCCTGCCCCCTGAAGCTACAACTGATCTAACACTACAGGTCTAAGTACACAGCCAGAGTTTGCTGTTTGGTTTCACTTCATAAGTCACCACAGAATTGTTCTACCTAATAAGTTATGTAACCATGTGTGTCCAGTCTGACTCAGACAGACAACACCAATCAAATGTCAGAGAAACTGCAGCTGGGGGCGGTGCAGGTGAGATAGAGCTGCTATAAAAAAAGATGCCATGTTGGTCTTGTGGGCACACTTTGGCCTCCCTCAACACCAAACAGAACAAAACAAAGCTAAACAGAAATAGTGTCACTCTTCCTGAGGGCGCTCAGTTTGTTGTGTGTGACAAGCGTGTGGGAGAGAGAGAGCCGGTGGGAGGCAGGTGTCCCACCACCAGCCGTGACTATAACGTTCAGAATGAACTACAGTTAGTCAGAAAATAAATGCTACAGCACCTCCAGAGCCCCGCAGAGTTCCAGAGTTTAGTTTGCCAGCAGCTGAGTATAGTGACAGGTCTTAACCCTGACGTTGGCCACACTTCAGCCCTGCAGAGGAATCTCACTTCTGCTCCCCGACCACAGCAGGCCATTCCAGATACAGCAGTCTGTTATGCAAGCATTTGTTAAAATCAAGTCCCTCCATTACCTACAACATCCCACTGATGGAATGAAATAATAGAAGACATAATAGTGTTAATCTAACATTTAATAATAATTATAATGTGAGTTGAAAGAGATGTGAAATAGAACTTATTTTACTTTGATTTTCCTGTTGTGTTAAACAAATTCCTAAAAGTGTTCTTAATTACTGAATATGGTAAATAAATATTGCTCAGCCATAATCCATAACTTTCTGTTAATTTTCAATACAGAGAATGAATACGAGCACAGAGAAGTATCACATATTAATTGTTACTGAGGTAAATGTGACAATTAATTGTCAGTGTTTGCTCTATATGCTTTAAACAGTGGTGCAGTGCTGCTGCTAAATGATGAACACCACCGCTGAAATATCACATTGCTCCTAATAACACGACCAATGCAAACTACGCGCCCTTTCTGTGCTTCAAGCAGCTGGTGACAGAATGGGAATTGGTGTCATTGCTGCATCCTCTCCTCTGCTCACTGTGACAGTGTTTGACCGACCGCGGGGCTCAGCTACTCCACACACACACACACACACACAAACACAGAGCAGACAGCAGAGCAGAGAGGTACAGACAGTGAGCCAGGTGAAGTGAAAGATAATATTTTACTCCAGTTGACAACAATGGCGCTCGTTACTGTAAGTGCGATAAAATTTGTACTTTATCAAACCTACCTGTTAAAATTTGGCACATTATTGTAAACTTAGCTACAGGCTGAGATGACAGCACTGCTGGTGTATATATGTATATGCGGGTCTTGGTATCATGGGCTCTGCACGCGCAAAAAAAATTCCGAGGGGAAACAATGATTGTGATATCGCTTTCAGGTTGTATCGCCCAGCCCTACTATCTAGTTGCATTATTGGAAGTGTAGGATTCAGTATTTTGAACAATACAGACTGAAAGTAAGAATTTATCGATTTTAACATTGATTCTTGCTAACCCTAACCCAAATGTACTGGAGTGCAATACTTACACTAACAACTACAGACATTTACTTTCTCATTGTGATGAACAACATGTACAGACTACTCCACTGGAGCTGCCTGACGTCCAATATTTGCTTTCTGCAGTCTTTTATTGGTCCATGCAGTTCCTGTACCTGAACACAATCACCTGGTAAATACAAAACCTGACGCTCATCTTAGAGCCAAAAACATGTCCAGATGCTAATATACAGGTATCTCCTAAAGACATGAAAACTGGATCCTCATCTCAAGTAAACAAACAGGAGAACACACACAGATGTTAACACACGTTAACACACTATAACACACACAGGCACACACACACGCAGGCACACACCATATGAGAATAAATGAGTAATCTTGGCTCTGTATTCCTCTTCACCTCAGTGTGTCGAGCTGCAGTGGGAAGTGTGGAGTGCTGTTCCTTTGGCAGCAGCATGATGTGGTGCTCCCCCACACCACACACACACACACACACACACACACTCAACTAGCAGAGGGGGGTGTTCAAGGGTATCTATCAATATCTTTTTCTAGCTTAGGAAAAAGGGGAGAAAGAGAGAAAAGAAGACATCAGAGGTCAAACAGGAAGGAGCTTAGGACATGTTGCAGTGATTTTCAAACACATGGATAAAACACTGAGCCGGCCCTGCAGTGGGATCTGGTGACCATCCTTAGACTGATATATACCAAGGTGACATTGCTGTTTAACTAAAACTGATGTCATCCAGTGTGGTGCTCCTCTGATATGATAAAGGTTCCTATCTGACCACAGGTAAGGTAAGCATTTGATTTTCTTTCAATTTATTTATTCATTTCATTGTGAAGGTATGTTGCCCTATACCACAGTTTCCCCTTTCATTTAAAATTTACTGTGATTTACAGAACTGCCATCAGTACAAGAATTTCAAGTCTACAGAGAATTTCACAGCCCCATTACCGTAGAAATGGTAGTTTTTAAACCTTTGCAAAGAAGACCCCTGCATCAGCATCTACAGGTACTTGCATATTTCAGTCACAGAGCATCTCAGAAAATGCATTACATGGAGTGTTGAAAATAAGAATTCACCAAATGATAGGCAATTCTCTTTGTGACTTTTAAGATGGAAAAAAGATGCCAGGTGGATGCAAAGTAACAAAAAACATGATTTACACCAACCAGGGAAGGTCTTTTCCATTAATGTCAATACAAACCACGTAAGATCAAAGATTGCAAAGCATTTCTCCATTGTTGCTAACTTTGGGGCTAAACCTGTTCACTTTTCTTGGTCTTGAGAAGCCGCAGCATTTATTAACTGACACACTGTAGCCTGTTCTACACATTTACTGCCAGATTGAGAGCTTACTGCTAACCGTTTTCTCTGCTCCGCTCGCATTCACCGTCACTTTCTGCCGCTCAGTTTGTCACTTAACCACTCACTTGCTTAAGCATTGCCCTATTCCTTAAAAGGAGATATGCTAACAGGAGTTTCCTAGGCAACGACACAGAGGTTGGCTCACATTTCGAAACAGCGCTGCACAGAGGCTCCCAAATGCTATTGATTTCCAAATTAATGGGTATTTTGCGTTATTTTTGGCATTTAAAAAAATATTTTTTGGCCTGGCGGGGATTCTCGTTGGCCTGGCAGCCCATCAGCCCTGTACAATTCTAGGGGAAACACTGTAGATGATACAATGTATTTCTAATCTGTTGAATTTATTTTCATGAGTTGTACAGATGGAATGTGCTCATCTCATACCACTGTCTATTTGTTAGAATATTGCAGCTGGTAGCACACTCATCATACTGCTGTGATGAAAGCTTGTTTACAAAAGTGGACATGCTTGCAGAAAAGAACTCTCATGCAAGATCATTTGCCTATCAAATGACCCCATATGGGGTCCCAACCCCAAAGGTAGAGAATGCTGATTTAGAGGTTTTGCAAAACTGCAATAACAGAATTCTGGAGAACCAAGAATATTTTTTATCATGGCAGTACTAACAGCTAATGTTGCAATCCAAAAATACCTTCAAAAACCTACTGTATGTCAGCTGAACCCTGCTGCTGACACCTGGTAGCAACACATATAGAGAGAACATACAACCCACACACTGATGCTGCCTGCCTGCTTCAGATGCTGGCACCCAGGGGGAGACCCTACACATTTTACTGCAACAACAATAAAGTATGTTATATTAAGTAAAGAGCAGTTTAGTTTATTGTATATGCATGCTGACCCCCAACACAAGTGCGCTGCAATACTTGGAATACATTTTAAAAGATGTAAATGCCATGAGTGATCACATATCCTACACAATGACTATTAGACATTCAACACTGGACTATACTCAGATGGTCACTACCTCTAAGCAAGTGCAGGAGTCAAAGGTTACTGCTGACGTGAGTTCCCTCAGGCCTCCTGCATGATAAATTCTCCTGTACATTAATGCTGCTACGATCAATCACACGCTCATTGTCTCTCCACGGGTCTCATAGAGGAGAGCCAGGTATCAGCTGAATGCTATAGAGGCTTGCACAGGATCAAGCATGCAGCTCAGGCAGTATACTGACAACGAGGTCAAGCTTGAGAGTGTTTCATGTGTAACAGAATTAAAAATCCTTCCAGTATTTAAATGCAATAAGCCTCAAGAATGAGACACGGGGCAAACATTTCCTTCTCTTGTCACTGTTCCTCTGACCAAGTTGAGACTAATCTCATTCTGACTCAGTACTTAGGCATCTATTTTCTACTACAGCTGTTTTTTTTTTTTTTAAATGCAAGTGACTGATAGCGTGTAAAGAGGCTTATATTAGAAGCTCAGCGAGAGGAAATGTGTGAATTCCTGGCTGTGATTACTGCCAGACAATTTTTTGAGTGCACTACTCAATATGCTAGTCAGAGTGCAACCTCACACAATCACACATCCCAGGAGTACAGTAAAAGGAGCGAAAGAAAAAAACAAAAACGTCAAGTGTTTTGTGATTCTGCTGTAGGAGCTCATTTCTCTCACTGTAACGTATGCATCGCAGCTTGTTCTAATCCTTAGCTATAGTTAGCAGACTGACGTTGTGCCACCGGCTGGAAATGTTGTGTCTGAGATATGACAGTGACAATGAGTGTCTGACAATAGCTATCTGATATGTATTGTGTCCGCAATTACAGACTGTGCAAAGGCTGCCTGTCCTTCAGAAGATACAAAGTGTGATATGTCTGGTGCTGGCAGTGATTGAGGATGAACCCCGCAGTCACTAGAAGTCCTCCACAATGCAATCACATCAAAGGACTTTTGTTTGGAAGGTGTTCCTGAGCCTTTTTCCTTCACTGGCATTTAGGGTTTAACCAATACCAGTTTATTTTCTAACTGAATCTATGGACTATATTCAAACATAATTGATCTTTATTTTCATAACTAGGAAAGCCTCTGAAATAGCATTAAGTCCATGAGACAAAACACTGGATACACATGCTAATCATAATAGTACAGTATGTTCATTCATGCTTGGATGAACAGCTTCTCAGACAACCGGTGGATAAAAATGTGTAATCAATTAAACCATGTCCATCCTATAAGAAATAGATTAGGCTCAGTGTCATTCATAATTTGTCAGTACTGGTGCCAGTATGATACCTGAGGATTACTGATACTAAATCAATAGCTTTGCATTTTTGTTTAATTTAACACAAACAGCTGTTTAAGAACTCAGAGATCATTTATCTCCGCCACAGCAATGAAACCCTTTAAAGCTGTTACTGAATAATAGAAATGTGTTTAAATTTTTCATTTACATATGGATTCAAATACAAGTGCAGAAGTTTGTGAGAAAATTCTCTAACACACTCCAACTCACAATAGTGAAAAAAAATAAATAAATAAATTCTGGTCTCCACACTTCAGTCTCCACACGAGAATACATTAGGCTAACTTCTCACAAAATTTCACTGAAATCTGTTGACATCTGTTGAGCAACCCACCAAACTGGACCAAATGCTAAACATCCTTGGTAAAGGTAATAAAATAAGAAATACAATTAATAGAAATAATATTGAAAGCTGGAAAGGTCTGACACAGTAAGTTTGAATGAGGTTGGAAACCAAGCCCTGCGGTTGACACTGACCAACTATGTGATTCTCAGGAGGGGGGAAGTGGGGCCTCAACAAAAAGTTGAAGAATTCAGTTTATTATGATATGCACCAGTGAAAAGCAGCGACTTCTCACATTTTAGAAGTTTTAACCAAAAAAGGTTTGGTATTTTTAGCTAAGCCAACATAGAGGTGGAGCTTTAGGGGATGGTGATGTAGGGTCTGTCACCACCTTGCTCCAGACTGGTAGATTGCTATGAAACATGGATCAGACATTCATGATTTCCAGTGGCTGAAATCTAAGAATTCAGTTTTCCCCTGACTTTCCCTCTAACGCCACCAGCAGGCTGACACTTTTGGTGAAATGTCTCATATTTGGTACAAATTTCAATATTTCTAATATGGTTTATGATCAAATAATTGTAAAACTACTAAAATGCCCATCAGCCTCACCTGCACTTTATATTTACTGCTGATTAGCAAATGTTAGCAGCATATTAACATTGTCATCCTGAGGATGTTAGCATGCTGATGTTAGCTCATGTCTGTAGACTCTTAATCTTGTTACTTGAAAAATGACTGACATGATTAACCAATTATTAAAATAGTAATTGAATTATCTTTTGTTCAAGTTATATAAGTGCTATATTTGAGTTGTACTTTGTATTCTATGTCTAAAAGCCTTTTTAAAATGCTATGCCAGTCTTATGAATTCCCAGCGCTGAGATTAAAATCATTATTGAAGCCAATACAATGGTTTAACCTTAAAATGAACTTCTTTTGTCTGAAAGTCATTCCTAAACCCTTAGCTTTAATCTCTATCATTATGCTGTTACTACGTCTGATCTCTTATCGTGATTCGTTGTGACCTCTGACCCTGAGTCTTTTCTGTAGGATGCAGCTGAAAGACTTGAGCTGAGGGTCTGATAATGTGGGCGGACTATATGTCCAGGGGAAAGAAGGTAACATTCCACAGGAAGGTGGACGGTTCCAAGTCATGGACCACAAACACTGTTATCATGAGTGTAGGGAAGACTAATCAAAGCTACAATGTGCTCCACGCTGCAGGTTGAACTGCCACCAACCCACCTCCACCCATCTCACTCTTTCATCAAGGTTCTTTTATCTCTGCTGATTCACAGCTTGATAGGTCCTAATGCTTCTTCTCCTCTCCACTTGTCACTCGTGCTCTCTGGCTCAACACTTTATTAAATTCATGTCAAGGTTTACATCTACAATCACGCAGGAATAAAAGCCAATGGATGTTCAGAACGATAACCAGAGAGCTCTTTAATCTTTTTGTTGTCATTTCAGGCAATGTTATCAACGTGCCACATTGATTGGAATTTTCTAAGCTGTCAAAATAAGCATCGGTAATTGAACTTCAACCAGAAAAAAAAATCAATTGAAAGAGACTTTGCTGTTCTTCCTTCTCTGCATGCTAATTTTCTATTGGGAAATGCTTCAGCCAATAGCCAGCCACATTTCTGACCTTGTTCTTGGAGGACGGCTGATGGGTTAAACCAAACAGATGTGTATAGAGAGCAAGAGCAAAAGAGACAGTGAGGTAAATACTGTATGCATGTGTATGTGTTCAGCTCAACATAAACAGACAGTATAGCTTATGAAAAGAGACAGAGCAGATGCTGACGGCATTCCTAAATTCATCAGGGCTTAATGGTCCGAGAGAGATGTTTGCTAAATGTGATCAAAACTGTCATTCACCCTGTGAGGCAGTCTCTGGAGGGAAACTTGTCAAAAAAAACATTGCAGCCATTTTGTCCACTCAGTCTTCTTCATCTTCCATCTTCAGATCAGCTCTGGATGAGAGTGGGAGGTTGGATAGGAATGGATAATTCTATAAACCTGTTTGTGTGTTCCTTGTGGACCCAAGAGAGCATGTGCTTTCAAGTATTACCGCCTACTGCCACAGGACTAAAGAGTTATGAAGTGGGAGTAGTTGTTTCAGGCATCCAGGGTTCAGGAAGTTTAAGTTTCTGCAGAGCCCATGTTATGTGTAATGATCTTTCCTTTTCACGTCGATACTCTCCCAGTCTGAAGAAAATCACCTTCTCAAATCCCTAATCCCTATTATACAAACTGGGTTTCTTGTATACATGATGCAGTGTTTCCCCTATAATTGTACAGATCTGGTGGGCCACCAGGCCAACAAGGGGCCCCACTGGGCCAAAAAAAATCTTTTCTTTATTACCAAAAATAACGCCAAATATCCATTCATTCGGAAATCAATAATCATTTGCGTTTGCCTCTGTGCAGCACTGTTCTGAAACGTGAGTCAACCTCTGTATCATTGCCTGGGAAACTCTTGACACAATGTGAGCGCCTCATCTCTTTAGGCTTTTTCAGTGCATACCACCGTTTAAGAAATCAGATGCAGAGAGCCAACAATAACCCCATTACTTAAATGCAAGTAAAACACACTGAATGCTAGTTGACCGGCAGCTGGAGCTCTTCCAAAGTTCAAGTATCAGCGCAAAAGATGAGCAGCTACATTTGAAAATATCTGGTTCTTTGATAGTCACCAAGGTAAAAGCCATACCAAACTGATGGCAATAAACATGAGCAGTCAGACCATCAGACAAATCTTTACCTAAAATGTCTGTTACAAACAACCATCAGAGTTACCAGACAGAATTGCCTGCTTCCACTTTAAGCTACTGCTCTTACAGTAGTCGCAGTTTTCCTGTGCAATGAGCAACAATAAAAGGTTTGCTCACTTCCAATTTTACCTTCAAATACAGTAGCTAAGTAGCTAATATACAGCAAAATTGATGGTTTGGTCATGTTTCTGCTCATGTGTCTTGCCCTGTTGGACCTAGGGATCTCTCCACATTTGGAGATCTCGACAACTACCCTGGTGAGTAAAGTAGTATCATGCTCGACTGAACCGTTGTCAAGAGCTACAAATATAAAAACAATGTTGTGATAAATCATAGTTACATTACCCTGAAGACTTGTGTTTCTATGATGAGGAAATTTGAGGATATAATTATAAAGAAATTATGAAATGGGAATATATAGTGGTAAATAATTCTGCAGAAACCATCACCTCCTCCCACTTCCCAACTCTATGGTAACCCACTGACTGAAGACAAGAGCAGTATCTGGTCCAGGACAGCCACAGCTTGATTTTTTTTTTAAATTTCTGTAATCACTTGAAAGTAATATAGCAAAAAATTTAACCCATGCTGATGACAATACAGCAACATATTCATAATGAAATTTAAGTTTAATACAAATAGTGCCAAGTTGCAGAGGCAGTTCACTGGGCACATTGAAGCTCTTCGACTTTGGGATTGTAAGGTTTCATCTGATGTCTCAGTCAAAAATGAGCTATTCATGTGATACAGTTTCTTAAATGGGCCGTTAAATTGTATTTGGCTGTCTTGAGAATACTAATTCAAGGTGGTAAAACATGAAAAATAGACAAGGTTGAATTCGTTTGGGTCTACCTTAATCCTACTCTGAATGTAGATGAAACATTATAATTCCAGGCTCATGCCATGACAAAAACCAATGTGGGCAGCAAGAACCACGACATGGAAGCACTGCTTTTTTTGTTCTTTTTGAAAAAAAATCCACAGAGTTCACAATGATTTACATTCCCTGGAACTAATGACAGCGTTTTGCTTTCAATGGATTCTCCAAGGGCTTCCAGTAATTAAGTAACACATTCGTTGCATTAATTTTTAATCCTGACACCAAACACATGAAATTATTCAGCTCGAATTGGACTGAGAAGAGATAATGAAGTTCGAGTGTGACAAAGACAAAATGGAGAGCGACAAAGAGTCAGAGAAAAAATGGAGAGCACAAGAGAAAGAGAACAAAGATTCAAAGATGGCTAATGAGAAAATCATTACCTCAGTAACAATCATCTTCTGTCAACGAATCAAAAACCTCTAACAAAACCTGACAGTTTGGTTAAATTGAATGTTATAGACTATTTGTCTGACAGCGAATTGTTTCATGACAATAAAGTCACACAACAACACACACAAAGGCGATATGCACGGAGACAACCCTCAATAATCAAGTACCTCCATGGGCTCTTTCTGTTGAGTAAAGCACTTTTGCCAGAGATTCAGATTAAGCCAGTCAGGTTTGAGTATCTGTTTCCATTAGAGACTGAGGCAGACGGGGGGAAAGAGGCAAGGAGGCAGAGACTCAGGATGTTCTCAAATCTTTCATCCATTTGTAACGACTCACGTGGGAGCAGAGATTTCCTTCCTTGGTCAGACATTTGGGGGCAGAGCAGTGTTTTGTCAAGGGATATAACTCCTGGAACACTGAAGACACCTTATATTCACATTATTCTGACAAGCAACCTCTTGTGCCTGTGTGACTAGTGTATTTGTGTCTGATAAGCAAAGGTGAACAAGGTGTGGCATTGTTATTGCACCACAAAACCTCTCAGGGAGGAGGTTGAGGCGGGTGGATGGGCATTAACCATTAATGGCCACAGTGGAGTTTTATCATTTCCTTTACAGTACTTGAAGTACGAGCTGAGCTAAGCGCAAATTTTTCAAATCAGTCAAAGGTTACAGCACAAGTCCTTTTTTTAGTCGTTTTTTTTATTTTTCATGAAAACACCTATAGAATAATAGATTAGGAATTTCAGATCTTCATCATTTTTGATACACACATAGATTAGATAGAATATAGATTCAAGAAGAAAAATGATAATCTGTTGCTTTTTCTTGGTCCAGTATTGACACTGCGCAGACATTTTATATAGTACTTCTATGCTATTTACAATATGAATACTGACATTTTCTGACACTTTCTCACCCCTCCCTTTCACTCTCTCTCTCACTCACACACACACACACACACACACACACACACACACACACACACACACGCGCACACACACACACACACACCGGCACATTGGCAATCACTTGAAGTCAAGTATGATGGTTCTCCTGGGGGGTCCTAACACACACACACACACACACACACACACACCTGGAAATCTGTACAAAATGTAGCTTATATTCAACTGCATTTCAAATATCTGACTTTAAAATTCAAAAGCAATGCATTTCAAATGTAATACATAAAATATTTCACAATTCAGTAGTTCAAAAACTGTATTTCATAAATAGCAGTTCATGCAAATTGTAATTATGAGGAATATTTTACTTCAAAACTTTAGATTACGCAATTGTATAGCAATTTAATTTATCATCCATAACGGTCCCTAACAAGTCTTTGCTTGGTGACAGCTCTTTATCTGGAGTTGATTGTTATTTTTCTCCATGGCCAGAGAAAGGCAAGAGAGACCAGGGTGGGAAATTAACTTTTTAAAATGTGAACATCTACCAGCCACTGACAGATAAATGTTGAAATTCACCAGCCGCCCAATAGTGATTCATTATTTTGTGTCTGAAATCTATCAGCCACTTTCATATTTTGCCAGCATTTGGCTGGTGCTAATTTCCCACCCTGCCTTAGACACAACTTGTCTCATTTTGCAGGGCATCACATCTGCTACAACATTAAGCTGATGACCTGACAAGCTGTCCAGACTTCAACCCATTTCCTCATGTCTTCTGTCCTCTGCACTGTTGCCACTCCCACAATCTGGAGGCTCAAGAAAAAGTGTCATGATGTTCCCAATTCAATCACCTCCCGAACAGTGAATCTTTTTCGAGAATTAGCCGCATCTCACTTACAGCACCTATTCCCCTGTGCCTACCAGCAAGACTGACAGTGGCCAACTGCAACAAACCAGATATGTGAATAAAAATACACCATGCTTTATTAACCCCCTCTGTGTGTGATTGTGTGTGTGTGTTTGTTTGTTAGTGGTTGAGACACCTCAAAAAGGAACAGAGGTGAGAGGTCATTAGTTAATCAGAATACAGCCATACCCATAAACCCCACAGAAATGCATGGAAACTCATAGTCACAGAGCTACATTTCTCATCATTTGCATCGGAAAATCTTTATTATGTTTAATTATGACTTGATTCTATCTGGTCATAAAGTGCATACATTTTTTTGAACATGTGATCACATGAACCTGTATTTCCACTAGTGGTTTTGTGAAAAATGTTAAAATGAGTAACCTCATGCAACTAACAACTAAATATAGTATGATACAGAAATAGCTATATCTCAGAAACTACAATGAGTTATATCAAATGCTTGGTACCATTGAATTTAGAACAACTTCAATTTCAATATGTGATACAGTGTAAATCTGATATTTAGCATAAATGAATGTTAAACTTATTTTTGTGATTTTTTGCATTTTTTTTTAAAAGAAAATGAACTTTGTCTACCAATTAAGACATGATAAATATGTGAAATCCAAACTTTTGATTTGGTCATGTGTAGCCACTTCTTGACAGTTTCCACAGTGTTTCCACCTCTAACAGAAAACAAATCTGTGGGGCTTTTCCTTAATATACTAAATATAGTTGTTAGTCATAAATGGTTTAACAAGTTGTATCATCTTTGTTTAATCATACACAAATAGAAATGTTAAAACAACAATTTGAGGTTTTATGAGTTACATGCTGGAACTATTACTGTGTGGTCATCACCCTGAGGCAACCAGCGGGGGCGCTGCACAACTGATGGATAAACAACATGATGCCTATAACTCCCTCTAAAACCACAAATTAGTGGTTTTACATTTCTGTTTAGGTAAAGATTAAACAGTCGAGATACTACATGTTAATTTAGAGGTGTTGGTAAGTGTTTTTCCAAACTTTAGACAGAGCCAGGCTATTTCCCCCTGCGTCCAGTCTTTATGCTAAGCTAGGCTAACCTTCTCCTGACTCCAGCTCCATACTTTACACACAGACAAAGTAAAGTGGTGTTAATCTTCTCATCTACCTCTTGGCAAGGAAGCAAATAAGTGTGATTCGGAAATTGTCAAGCTATTTCTTTTACCATATCACACAACAGAAAAATGTGTAATTAACCACCCAGCTGTCATGCTAGTCACCCCTCTACGTCATCGAGCCACCATTTCAGGCCCACCCAAAAAATCCTTAACGCAGAAATGGTGAAAAACAGTTAAACGCTCTAAACTCGACAATTCAGTACTATATAGTTTGCAGTCTTTTCATGTGTTTTCAGCAATTTTCTAACATGTATGAAATGTTAAAAAGAAATCCTTTACACAGGCTTTAATCAGTTTTGTAACAGGTATGCATTTTCAAAGGCACTGACAAACAATGTTGTCCTGACAAATGTGGAAGTCAATGACAGATTACCCATTTTGTCATGTAGTTTGGAAGATTTGTTGGCTTACAATTAAGTTAAATTAAGTTCCATCAAATGTGATGTCACAAGGTCAATTAACGCATATTTTTTTGTGTCATGACATCAAACCTATGCAAGAAAAGCAGGAGAAATTCTGCTTCTCCTGGTGTGTGAATGTAGGCTCTCAGTCTGACCAGCCATCTCTATGGTTTAAACAGACACATAGTTTCCTATTCACTATGATAAATGATAATCAGTTCAACAGACACAAGTGGCAAACAAGCTCTCTGTCTTTGTCTGCCTTCCTAAGACACAGGGAGGCAATGAATGTGTGCACATACACAATTACAGGCTGCTGATGTATGCACATCTCCCGTACGTTCACAAACTGTAGACCATCATTCAGTTTCTTGCAAACATCATGTTGCAGGACAGGAAGGAGTCTTTTTCTCTCTCAGATTCTTTACATTCTTTCTTAGCAGTGAGGCCCATTTATAGCAAATGACCCAAGCTAATTCCCATGGCATTGACTTCTAGAAATGGTCTGCTTCACGTTGTTTCACCACAAAAGTCCCTTCCTGAACAACAACATTGGCTATATCCTCTTATCAAAATAATCTCAGGGAACTTTACAAACAGCCATGTTGCCCAATATATGTGACGTCCATGATATCTGAGCTCTAATGTCCCTTTGCCAACAAAAATAATGACTTCTCCAAAGACCTCTCAATGGGAAAATCTTACAGTGCAGCATTCCTCATTGCCCCACCACAGCACCACACTACAGCTGAGGCTGCAGTATGAGAGCACACAGTTCTCTTCCAGCTATGGTGGATATGGGACACATGAATGCAGATGGAGCTAAAGGAGTCCTGAAGATGACAGCGATGAGACTAAATGAGACATGGATGTTAAAGATGACATAAAGAACTAATTCAGAAAGGCGTTGTTGATGTAAGGTTTATTAGAGGTTTAAGTAAATAATGCTGATAGTCCTTACTGTATTGTCAGGATTTCCATGTTTTTATTTCGGCCATCTTGTTTTAATGATGTTTTGCTCTATTTGTGGAACATATTAAATGCCATTGTGTTACTCTGCACCTTATAATCACAGATGGGTATAAATTTGAAAGTGTTCAATATATGGGGTGCTTGCTGTTTGCTTGGGAAGTAATGCTACATGCTAATGTTAGAGTAGATAAACACACTGTTGAGTCCATCCCTTACGCTTTTGATTTTGTGTTTTTGGTTTTGGAAAGTCAATAAAAAAAGAAACCATCCCCTCCTACTCTTTGGATATTGAGTATCACTCTTACTGAAACCCCATGCATACCCTTACACATAGCTAAGAGTTGCAAAGCTATTATTTAGGGATGGGTGAAAAAAATCCATAAAACGCACATAAAAATCGCTATTCTTACCTCCTATGATTCTGAGTCGATTCACGGTTTCCAAAAATAGTTTTTTCTATGATATTTAATGTTATGTTGACGGAACACAACCGCAATGGCAGTGCAGCAACCGGACAGTGTACAGCACACACATGTTAGAGATATCTTGTTCATATTTAAAGAAGGTAAGCGTTTGGGCACATTTTGGATTTAATAACTTAATAATTAGCTTTGTAAGACAAAGGAGAGAGGCAGCTATCCACTGCTGAAGACAGAATGTTTATAACTCAGCGGAGCACTCCATAAAAAGCATTTAAACAGTAGTGTTGGTCAGTAAATGACACTTTCATTTCATTATTCTCATACAGGCAGATGACTCTGAGATGCTTCCCAATCAATGCAGTTAACTCTTAACTCTGACACCAACGATCTGAATCAGAATTGAATCGTGAAATTCACAAAGATTCCCACCCCTACTATGATTGGACAGTGTTTGGGGGAGGGGTTTAGCGAATTATCAGTTTCCACGAAAATGAAGCATGGATGAGATCAACTCAGCCAGTTGCTGTAAGTCAACATCAAGAGCTAATAACTCTTAAATGACCATATTCCTTAGATTAACAGAAAAAGTCTGCAACTGCTACCACATCGACTGAAAATGAGGTAGATGGAACAGATATCTTACCTGCTCATGAAATAACTCCCCCACAAACAAGAAAATGGCTCACATGAACACAATATCAGCCTGAATAATGATGTGTGATAAAGAGGCAATTAAGTCTGACTGTCAGGCTAGCGATGAATGTTTTGCCCTCAGTTGATTCTTGAAGAACAGCTCTAGATCTTAGCAGGTCTATCCCACAGAATTAATAAAGGAATCTACCAACCAACCACAGCAGCAACTTGTCTGTAACATCAAAACAAAGCATCCTGGTGGCTTATCACTTATTCATTAAGCAATGCCACTGCCTCTTGCAGACAATAGCTTGGAAAGGTTCCAAAAGCTTTGAAACCATGTGGTTGATTTCCATCAAGGACACTGCTTTAGGTAGCCAGCTGCAGTAGATGCAGGTTTAGCATTTGCTGAACAGTCACTGTTATTTTACCTCAAAAGACAGACTAAGCAGGATTTCCTTGTCAATACAGAACATAGCATTCCAGTACTCTCACATCTATTGACTGCCTCATCAACCAGCACCCTACAGCAAAGCATCGACATCGATATGTTATACAGACCAGCAGACTATCACCATCATTTCCAGGACAATAAAAATAATCGACAAATTAAAAACTGATGATCTTGTGGCAACATGTAAAGGGTGCTTACTTTAAACAGCTAAACATCACACTTGAAGCATTTAGAGCTGGGTAGTATGACAACATATGCCTATACATTTATACTAAGGTCCTGTAATATTTCTGGTTGTATTTGACCATGGTGTTGCAATGACCACTTTATGGAAATATTGAATTTTTATATGATTTTTGCATCAGTGTGGTGAAATACCTTGTCTTGTCAAGGATTTAATTTGCTTGATTGGACATTACTCTCTGGTTATTCTATGTATAAATACTTTCTCAATTGATTTTCCAGATTTAACCATATTGCCCATTCAAGCCTTACGAATATTTTCTCTGGAGTCTGAATCTGCTTGTCTTGCACATTGAAGCTGCAGTAATCTAATCTCATTTGATAAAAACAGTGGGTCAAATGGCTAAAGGTGTTGCTTGTAGCGACAAACCCTTCAAGAATCAGCCGACTGTGCAGTTTCCCCCCAGATCTACCGAGTGTTTTAGCGATTCTCTGCTCATACTTTTTGTTTTGCAGCCCACAACATTACTGTTTGGTTTCAGTCTCAGCGCTCTCATCAGCTTTGTTTCAAACAGCAGCAGTCAGCTGTTTTCAGTGAAAAATCTTTGATAAGCCCATTGTGCCCTATCATATCAGCACTCAACAGCAGACAGACAAAGTTAGTGACTAGCTGGTGAACATAGTGGAGCACTTAGCAACTAAAGAGCCAGATAATTTTCTGAGGAGTCAAAAAAACAGACCAAAACAAAGCTAAAAAGAGATGAAATGTTGGACTTAAAATTATCTAGTGGCCAGAAACAGGACTATAAATTAAGCCTAATTTTGCTAAACAGGCAACTAATGCTAACACATTAGCCATAGCAACTTTACAAGGCCACTATGTCAAACGGATGTGTGATGCTGTGGAGTTCTGCCCCTAAATGGCCAAACAAAAATGATTAAAGCAGCTTTAAGTCACAGATACCTCCTCCCAAATTTGTTATTCAATTTCTGTCCTAGATAGGAATGCTATAAAAATACACACAACTATAATTTTACCCATATTTCTATCACTTTGCATGCACAAATTCAGTGCAACCGAACAGCAAATGTGCACAAATACTATCAAATTTGTTAGAGCAGTGCACTGAATAGCTCAGACCTGCATACGTGGCCTGAATTAGCTAGTTGAGCTCTTGTTTGACCACACTTTAATTACAATGCATTCACATTAAGAGCAAAAATCTTTAATAAACATATTTTTAAAAAGGCGAGATTCTATCAGTTTTCACACCGGGATGTTTGGGCACAATGTTTGGAGACTGCTGTGGGACAGCTGTGAGGCAAAATCTGGAGCTCTGTGTATAGTCATGCAGAGAGAATCTGGTCGGTGCATTTGGTGGTGTCTCATTTGGCAGGCCAGAGAAGTCTTATGAAGGCGACCGACCCTGAGGGACGTCTCTAAGATGAGAGGGAAAACCACCATGCTCCACACATGAATATATTACACACCATATGCACTGAGTTACAGCAGGATTCACATCCCAAAAAAAAAAATCAGCTGCAATGCAGTCCGTCCTGACAACATCTGGCCAACGAGACCTTGATGAATAATTTTAGTTAAAAATACAGCATGCAACATTGTGGTATAGCCCTGAAACTGGGCCAGTGATGTCACAAGCTCCCTAAAATTCACTTGTTTTCAACCTACCTCATCAAAGCCGCTGTCCTCTTTCTTGAAAGCTGCAAGAAGAAGAAAGGGAGAGAAAATCAGACACTGCCTGTATTGACATCTTTTGAAGAATGAACAAAATAAAAAGCCTAATGGTAGAGATGATGTGTGGCAGCGCAGCACAGAACCTTGTCACCGTGCCGAAATTTGTCAGGAATTCATTCTGTGCTCATTAAAGCAGTGCGGGTTAGGTTTAGTTTGAGCTGAAGAGGAGTTGACTATTCCTGGTGATAACTCACTTTTCTCCTGGAGTTTCATCAGAGCAGAGGAACACAAGCAGGGAAAGAGAGATTACTTACATATCCTACCCAAGTAGAAATGTTGTAAACTTTTATGGGGAAAGTCAATAATAAGTAAAAAACTGGGATTTTTACAATCTCCGCTAGGGGCTAATGTCATCATATTTTAACAGCTTTTTACACTGTCGGATCAAAAATAAGATTCAACCTGGGATTATAGTAAATTTATAATCTGGTTCAGTTTTACCAAAGCTGGCTGACACATAAAAGTGTTTTTGTAATGTTGCAATCAGTTTAGGGTAGTTGCATTAAATCTGCTGGAAACGTTAACCTTTGCTATGGCAACGTATACTGACATTCATGATGTCACAGCCTTGACATACAGTGGTTGTGAAAAGCCTTCTTCATGAACGGTGGTGCGTGGTCAAAAAACACCAGAGAAAGCTAGTAGCCTTGAGTAAAGAATATTTTATCACAGATATGTGCTCCCACGTTGAAGAATGCATCTTCATGCTGAAAACTGATAAATATTATTGCAATGAAAAAGAATATCAATGCTTATTTTCCCAAGTGTATGTATGTTGGAATAAAAAAGTTGTGTGTTTTGGTGGGTATATGATGCTGAAATTTGACAGGACAGATGAAAATACTGAGTGTAGAAAATACTTGTATGAATAATAATGGTGTGACACATTGACCCTGTTTCCACCCAGACAGGTGATCTGTATGGATAATGACACAAAAGCATTCTTATTATCTTATTATCTTATTATTGTGATCTTATCTCAATATGCAAATTAGGTATGCAGAGCTGGCAGACTTGTCAATAAACATGGTCCATCTCAGGTCAAGGGAAGTTATACAGGATACTCTCAAAGGCACCTCTAAGGTGTGCAAGGAGAAGGTCACATCTGGAGACAAATGAAGGCATCCAGCTGAGCTAACTGGGCTACTGTTTGATAGCACTGGTGCTGGTTTGGCTGTTGGTTATGTGACCCTGGTCTTGCACATCATAGTGGACCCTTGAGAGTCTCCCTAAGCTGTGCTGCTGTATGGGCTCTATTTATTTTCATTTTATCAAGGAAGGACTTGTCTGTAGCTTTTTGAGGGCAGCTTGAGATTTTTTTCTGTACCATTGTTGCCAACTTTGCCACTTTCTTGCTAGATCTGGCGACTGTAAGACCCCTTTAGTGACAAAAAAAGAGACTCAGTGTCTCAGTGAATGTGCTCTCATGTGGCTGTGTCACACATTCAGTTGACAAATCATCAGACAGACAGAAATGTAAATTACGTAAACATTTCTCAAAAATTTCTCTATTACATTTTCTCAAAATACGCACAGTTTATAAGTGTGATTTTATCCGTGTCTGACACTTCAGTTCCACAATCTGCACAACAGCCTTCATAAACAGTTTTTGGAATTAGAGGTAGATTTAGATGCGTATTGATGATAGGATAGCGCCTTGAAAAATAGTAATAAATAATGATAAAGCAAAGTAGAGTTTAACTTGACTTCATTTTTTTAAACTTTAATTTCTTAAAATCTTATCTATGTGTTATGTTATGATGTCACAGATATGCAAATAAGTGCATGGCACAACCTAGTGACATTTAGCAATTCTTCAAGCAGGCTTTAACTACTTTCCATTAGGGATGCACGATATTATTGGCACATCATCGGTATCGGCCGATAAAAGCTCTAAAATGAAATATCGGCATCGGCCATTTCTGCCGATTATGAGAGACTGATTTGTCGCCTTCTCCAATGCCGCCTGAGTGTGCTTCCCTCAGCGGACTGTGTCACCCTGACGGTCCAGTGGAGCCTGCGGAGGAAGCGCCGGGACCATCAGGGTGCAACAGTCCGTCGGGAAGCTGAGCTATGCTCTGCTGCACAGAAAGGAAACACTTCGATTGACAGGATGTACCACTCTGTTTGAAAAAAAACGTATTTTTGATTTAAAACAGCAGTTGGCAACCAGCGTATTAGATGCATTACCGCCACCTTCTGCTCCAGAGTGTGGACCAGAGATTAAATCCTGCACATTAATCTTGTCTGTCTAATAAACTCAAAGAAAACTCTACTGCTCCTCCCACTTGGCAGGTTCATTAAAGTTTTAATGCTGAGCTGCTGAACTCCAGTCTTCCTAAATTCTTCCTTCATATATTGTCTTTCTTGATCATACTTAGTACAATCTATGCTTGCATGCATAATAACCTCCTCAGCCAGCTGGAAAAAAAAGTGCATATATCGGTATCCGCATCGGTAATCGGCCACAATGAGTTGGAAATATCAGCATATCGGATAGCGGCAAAAAAATCCAATATCGTGCATCACTACTTTCCATTGAAAATAGTTGGGAAAACTGAACTGTAAAGATGTCATTTACATCTGGCTGAGATTTGACCACGATGTGTGTGGCATTCAAATTGCTATGTATCATGCATGCATTAACATGTGCATAAATATGTGTTTTTCCTTATCCAGATAAGATATTCAGATTCAGATTACAAGTTAACCAAGTGTAAATGGGTTATTTAGACAGACATTCATAGAGAGGTCATCTGGCAAGAATCAGGGTGAAACAACACTAAAACCAGTGGAGTGGGTAATGGCCAAATACAGAGAACAAATAGAGCTGGAGGTCAAGCTGAACACACTTAACTGAAATAGGATGCCAAAGTCTGGCAGTTTTAGGCCATTTATAGTCATTCCAAACCCAGGGTAGCTATACATCTCCATTAAATGTGGTTCCTAGGATTTTCCCCACATAAAGGTGTATTATCATCTTCCATAAAATGACATCACAATTGTTCTTTATGAAACAGTCAGGGAACAACTTTCAGATTTCATGAATGTATAAAATGTTGCATCCTACTGTAGGGAGAACAGACTGTAAAAATTAGAGATGCAAAATATGCATGATTTCTGAATCCTCCCAGAAGTACAAGTGAATAAAACACCATTGAATTATTTGTTCCTTATGCATCCACAATGACAATGCATTACATTTCTCACATTAATTGCTGGGGAAGACAATATTGCATTTGACTTCAATACTCTTCATACTTATGAAGAGGGGGAGTAAACAACACTGCATCCTGCTTGTTTGTGCAGCTTTGATTTGTGAATCTCTCTCTCATAACACAACAGGCTTACAGAGAGTATCAATAGGCAATTTTTCAGTTATTAATTCCTCATGATGATTATGTTGTCTAATGAGAAAGGCGGTACAGATGGCTAAAAGACAGAGTACTCTGGGGACTGCTTTCTGGTAAAATGACTTATTTATGTCAGACTGAGTGTTTGGAAGCATTGTCAGCTCAGTCACTGAGCCGTTAAACTGCTGCTTCCTTCTCCTCTGAGGGTCAGTACACACACACACACACACACACACACACACACACACACACACACACACACACACACAGTCCCCAAAGACTAGCCAGACACTCCAGACAGCATCATCACAGCCACAATCCACCCTCAATACAATGGATTTCTCTGCAGGTGGACAAAGCTTCTGCACTGGCTGAGTAAAATTTAGTGCAAACAAGACAAGAAAGCATAGTTAGATATCAGTACACTGTAAAATATGCCAAACGTTGGCTGAGTGTATAGTGAAGTTGAATATTTGTAATTGAAATAATCTTTGTATTTTGTTAAATGTTACCTTAAAAATATATTTTTCCCTTTTTGTATGGCTGAACGATTTGAGAAAATTTGTTTAACTGTTTTGACCTATTACAATTTTAATTGTGAATATTGTCTATAAATTAAACTCCAGGCCTGTAATTGTGGTTTACATAGTTTTAAACAACCACCATCACAAATGTATCCTGTTTCTCTTGATGTTGAGGTCCTCTCAGGTTACCAGTCAGAGAAAAATCATTTAAGTAAACTAAGCTAGTTTTCTGCAATAGTAAAATTTAGCTTAACTGTATAACATTAAAGTGCCATTATATTTAATGATAGCAGCTACAACTCCAACAACTAAACTAAGTCATGTCTGACAATCTACTGATGACTGCTAATGATACAACGTTAACATTAGCTTCTCAGACTGACACAGCCCTGAATCCTGGAGGTCCAGTGTCTGTGATTTTATGGTGATTTGCCTAAAACAGTAATAATATGTGCTTAGAAGTTTAAGTTTAAGGATACAATTAGCTCAGCTTAGCTTAGCGCAATTATTGGAAACAGGGAAACAGCTAGCCTGACTCTGTCCAAAGTTAAAAAAATATCTATCTGCCTTTCAGCTAGAGCTGCAATGAGTAGTCCATTAATTGATTAGTCAATCAGCAGAAAATTAAAATGTATCTTTGTCTTTAGGAAATTTCACATTAACATGTTACAAATAACGTGCAAAAAATAATGTGCTTTGACTACAATATGGCTATCAAGTATTACTTTGTGAATGTTATATGAATCAAAAGATACTTGGAAAACTTTCAAGAAAAACATCAAGTAAAGATGTCTTGGTGGTGCGGCAGAACAGTCTTTAGAGCACATAAGGACTGAGTAATATGTATTGGTCAAAACATTCAGATTTTGATGCTCTGAGAAGCTGTCAGAGCATCTTGTTCACTGTAAATAAACTTTATACTATATTTATTCCCAGAGTGCTTATTAAAAAGAACAGAACTGATTTCTGAAAGAAATGATAAGAGGGAGACATAACATAATACACAAAGGGAAAAGAAGACTGTTTTGTCCACACTGTAGAAAAAAAGACCCTGGTACTTTTGTCTTAAAACCCATAACACCTCATTACCGCTTCTGTTGCTTTTCATACAGCATCTCTCACTTGAAGAAATTTGCCTTTTGATCAAAGTTGTGAGGAAAACATTAAGAACCCAAATCTGTCTCCCATACAGAGAGTTTATCCACGAAGGTGTTTTCATTTACAGTTCAACATCAGGGATATAGTGAAAGATAAATCCATGTAAAGTCATAAACCAAATGTTTCATCTGCTGAATAGAGGAAGAACCTAAATCTTTAAGAGATATTTTTAGCTGATATAATATTAGATGCATTTAACCTTTAACCTTCAGGAACGCCATGCTCCACACCCACACAGTCAGACTACATCCACACTAATTTGATGTAAAATCCTTTTCAGGTCGCCTTTGTAAGGATCTACATCCGCACATGATTTAGTTGCTCTCATTTACATATTTTTCAGCTTCTGTTGTAATTTGAGCATGGTTCATAAATTAACTTGGCACTCCTGCGCTGCTACGTACGCTGATCAAATCCCTTATTCATGATCATGAAGGCTTCAGACAAAATGAACATAAATACAGCTTAATGACAACATCTCTATCAAGAAATTTAAAAGGTGTGACCACAGAGAGCCTCTGACTGGGCTTACTTTATAGTTTCCCAAAAGGGTTTTTTTATGTAAATATGTTACATTAAACATTAAAAGTTTTCACTCATCTCATATGAACAGATGTTACAAGTATTTTATCACAGAACTATGACAGAATAATAATTGAAAAAGTTTCAACTTGGTTGTAATAGACTGAAATTTAAATTTGATATATTTGGTTTTGACAGTCATCATCATCTGAACTCAGTGCAGTGTCACTCTCAATCTACTCAGATGAGAGGAGGGGCCAATTTATTGAAATGTGGCGTCACTTTTCATCTGTGAAAACCTCTCAAATGGTACAAGAAGTTATTATCACAACCCACGGAAAACATTTTTTACGCAACCAATTAAATAAAAAGTCACCTACTTGGGTGGAAAACCACCATATCTGGCAATACTGTGCTTCACATGTCACATTTACATTAAAAAAGTAGATATCTTCCAAAGTTATGGTGTTTTCTGTTTTATCCCTCTGATGCAGCTCAGCAGGGAAACACTGCGTGGGAAACATATTTTCATACAGTACAAGGCTAATGTTAGCTTTATAGAATGTATTTTTGCACAAAATGAGGACTGTGGATTTTATCCCACATCACCTCCACTGTGCTGGCCAGTAACGACAAGAGGAACAATCCCAGCATCCCATAACTCTTTCAACACACATATGGCATTTGAGTGTTGTATCAAAGAAGACTTGAAAAAAATCAGAAACTATCCTTTTAATCACACATTCCCTCCTCAGAGCTGCAGCCGCACTCTGATCTGTTGGCCACTGAGCAGCTCCACAGGAGCAGTCGGGGGTTAATTGACTTGCTCAAGGGCACCTCGACGGCAGTAATGAGGGAGGGAGAACAGGCTCTGTTAATTGTCCTCCCTGCGTAGATTTATCCTGCTGGATCAGGACATGACTATTACACTCTCAAGGAGGCTAAAAAGAAACTTTTTGATTTTTATCATTAAAAATGTTGTTTTTGCAAAATCATAGTTTTTAATGAATGCTCAATGAAAACAAGCAGTGTAGACATTTCCTGTTTGTTTACACCTATAAAACATCTGTCCGTCCTGGCAGAGGGATCTTCCTCTGTTGCTCTTCCTGAGGTTTCTTCCATTTTTTTTCCCTGTTAAAAGGTTTTTATTTAGAGTTTTTCCTTATTCAAATCAAAGGTCTGAGGACAGGGGATGTTGTATTTCTGTACAGATTGTAAAGAAAAATTTGTGATTAGTGATATTGGGCTATTCAAATAAAATTGACTTGACTTGCAGAAAGTGTCACAGATTTGTTTGATTTGTTATATTTTTAATTACAAAAAAAAAAATGCATTAAAGAGGGTTCGAGATGTTCAATCATTTCCATTTAAATCCATCTGGGGTTTTCTCCATGAACTTGAAAGCCCAACATGTGGTACTCACATTCACCTGCCTGACAAACTGACAGCTCTTTAATGGCTGAGCTCATGAAAACCAAAGAGGACCAAACCAGTTCAGAAAAGCTTGACAGACCCCGCGTCAGTCCATTAAACAGGTTTGAAGCTATTAAAATGAAAATATCCACAATGCATTATGCTGGTCGCTGCCATAATTTGACATGTGATGCGGCCCTGCCCACAGGGACCGGTAGGATCAACACTGTTCCAAGGACATAAACAATAAAGCTGGGTTTTGAATGTGTTTTTTTTTAAAGCATCCGTAAAGCAGAGCGAGAGCCTGATCAATGCTCAGATGTGTTGATTTAGATGGGAGGAAGGATGGCCAATAGGAGATGAGCGTCAGCACAGCACAAAAGTCAATGCCAATCTTTTTTTTTCTCGCACAACATCGACCCAAACTCACTTCTGTTCATGTCTCATCTTTTCTTATAGGCCACATCCTGCTATTCATTCTCTACACAAAATGCTTCAAAGGCCCCTGAACCCTGTGAAGATCCCTGGCAAGGCACTGAATGTGTATGTGTGTGTGTGTGTGTGTGTGTGTGTGTGTGTGTGTGTGTGTGCAGCAGGATGTGTGTATGAGGGAAAAAAAGGGAAAGATGAAATGAGATATGATGGGTCCACCTTGACAACCAGTGGTGTGATTGTGTTTGTGTGTGTGATGATTTTTGTTCACAGAGTCACATAAGAGGTTTCTATAGCAGCAGCATCCATTATAAGAGAGGAACTACATTAAAAACTCTGAGTGAAAAGATGATGCAGCAACTTATTGTCAAGGCTGCATATCTGATTTCAGCTTATCTTGGTTTCAGCATATGTGTGAGCAATATGTGTATGATATATGTGAAAAACAATCAGACTATTTTGATAATCAAATGATCATTTTTGTAATTTATCATGCAAAAATGACAAATATTCTCTGGTGTCAGTTTCCCCAGTGTGAGGATTTGCTGCTTTTCTTTGTCATATGTGACAAAAGATTTTAAAAGGAAATAATCAACAGGTTAATCAATAATGAAAATAATCATTAATCCTAAATGTGTTTAAGTTCATTTAGAAACAGTGTCACTATTTAGTTAGTTTGCCCACCAGAAAGAAGTGAAACGTTTATTTTTACACTGTAAAATGTCCCACTCTGTTCCTGTTGGTCACAATAAATAACTCTAATCTAAATCCTTATCATCAGTGTTTATATTATGTTTTGTATTTTATTACTATATCATATTATTATCGTATAGTAAAAACCAAATATTTGCTGATATAACATTATGAGCTTTTATGAAACCCCTGCATACTGATATCTTCCTTGTCAAATCATTGTTAAATGTATCTTCTCTACAGTTGAGTTCACAGTTTTTCTTACATATATTGACTGAAAAGTTGCATTTATTATAAGTATGAATTTATTGCAAGATCCAGTATATCTTTTACCTGAGACTGGAACTGAATGAAGATGCCTGACAATGATGATGACTACAGCATGTACACCTATAATGATGACTAGAGTCAAACCAGAGGATCTGCTGATGTCATAGATGTATAAAATATCTGTATGTGCATCGAGGTATACTGTAAATAACAAGAAATGTCATTTAGAAACTATGTCTCTATTACACAATTTGTCCACCAGAGAGCACTGACAAGTTGATTTTTACACTGTAAAAAAACAAATTATTTCATAACCAAATTTAAGGGGTCCCTTTCAAATATGTTTGTTGGGCTACATGCTTATGTTAAAAAAACAACAATTAGTCCAATAACCAATTAGCCAGTCGACTAGTTGATTAATAAGCAACTATTTTGATATTAGATTAATTGCTTACATCATTTTTCAAAGAAAACTGCTGAACATTCTCAAGTTTTTAGCCTCTCAAATGTGAGAATATACTGTGTCCTTTGTCTTATGTGACAGTAAATTGAATATTTTGGAGTATTGTTCAAACATACAAAACAAACAGGTTGAGGACGTCATCTGGATTCAATGAATAATTCAAATGTCAACTTCCTGACGAGAAAATTGTTCCTTGCAGCATTGATACAACATCAACCAATATCTCATTGATATTACTGATATTGATATATACTGATATATAGTATCTTCCCCAGAAATCCAGTATGGGTTGGTTAAGTTAAGGTTTGGGTCTCCATGATTTCATCTTCTTTACTTCATCAGCTGAGTTTATATGAGCAACAATTATTACATGTGACAGAAAACTGCTCTTTATTTTCCTACAAATAAGTTTTTTTTTATAAATAATATATTGCAAGATCTACACCGCAGATTGGAAGTGAATGGGAAAATAGATGATGACGATGATGATGATGATGATGATGATACTGATGACTATGCAAACCTAGAATAAACTGCTTTATATTTCATGTAAAACTGAAGTGGGCAAACAACAACAAATTCAACAGCAGATTTTCATGAAAACATTCCATGTTTCTTCACAGTCTCCACAGCTCCTTCTAAACTTGACACTGCTCACTATGAGTTTGCCTCGTAAGAATTCTGTAAGCCCACAAAAAGAGAAGTTAACTACATAAAAGGAAATGAGGATGGGCCAGGTTTGTGGCTTTTCCATGGCTGCTAACCCCAACTGTGACCAGACATCACCTCAGTAGGAAGCAGCAGCCTGTACTGTTGCTGCTGCTGCTGTTGCTGCTGCTGCTGGAGACATTTTTCAACTCAGATTTTTCACAAAGGGCTGGAAAATGGGTTAGAAAATGGAAAACAAGTCCGCTTACTCACCAATACTTCTGAAACTCTCGGACAAAGTTCTCCTCAACTTTTTCATTTTTCCGATTTTCTCCGCGGGTTGGGAGGCTGGCATCAGGTCGCACATTTTTTTTTCTCCACCGACTTTTGCAGCGGACTGTCAGCGGACTGTCTGAGGTTTGAAGCGGGGAAAGAAGACCGGTGTTCAGTCAGCCCTGCGGGGCTTCTTCAGCCCAGCTGCAGCACGCTGGCAAACACAGGAAACGGAGCCTCAACGGCTTTCACTTCTCTCATCAACTAGTAACAACAATTGCCTTCTTGAGATTTTCTCAAGAATGCAACTACATTTCCAAAGAGGCAATAAAAGTCCGCGCTGAAGCAGAGGCATCCACACTGGAAACCGCGCGTAATTTGATGCGCCTTTTTGGTGCGTCTTTTTTTGGTTAGATCCTAAAAACGAGATCTAGCTCTGACTTCTTTCTTTCTTTCCCTCAGCGTCCCAGTCGCTCCCTGCTCCACCGCAATCTAGATGTCATTTTTGGGATTCTCTCTCTGGTTTCGACCCGAAACCCCGCCCTGGATGCGGGGATTGGAGGACTCCCGAGAAGCACCGCGTTTCTATTTGTCCCGGAGACTGGCAGTCAAAGAGCCAGCGCCGCCCTGTAATGTGTTGCAGGAGGAGGAATATTTTTCATGGGGGGGTGGGTGTTGGAAGGGGGGGGGGACCAGATTCTTGTCAGCCTCCTGTTTGAGATTGCTGCCCTCTGCAAGACCCGGTCATTGTGTGCAGGCTGAGGTTGTACACAAACATCAGCATTATCAGCGTTATTTACTGCTTTCAACTCGGAATATCACAGTTGATCGTTTAGACTCAAGCGCATCAAACAACAGAGTCCAGATTTAATCTGGTAGTTTTTAATATCATAATGGAGAGAAATTATCAAGCAAAATCATCAACAGAAATCTCTGTGGAGTTTAGTGGTGTTTACTACCAAGATTCAATTATCCTAATCCACTTCCTTTCTCGTGCACTGGGAGAGAATATTTAGATATTATAGCCATGCAAATAACTTGAAATCATCATTATGACACCTCAGCACCATTCTTGGCTTTCTCCTAATTATGCACAGAATTATAATCTCTTTAAAAAGAACTATTTTGTCTTGTCTCCCCCTTTTTTTTTTTTTTTTTGCAAAAACTCAGTGCAGACAGTTATTTAATGATAATATTCAGCAGCCCATTTCTGCCACAGAAATATCATATTTTGTCAGTTAACTTACAATAGTATATAGTTGGGATTAAACAGAGCTTTGGGATTAAAGCCATCAGAGCTATCCAAACCCTGCATCAATAATCTAAATCCTGCAGCAGCGAGCCTATGAGCTCCATTCTGCTTCTGTCATGTGTCTTTATGCTGGCTGGCATCTCCAATTTGATCATGTCTGTACTGCAGTCACCACAGCAGCTGCATGAGTAATTCAGAGGCATCAATAGAACAATGGTGTAGTAGAGTAAAGCAGAACATGTCTCAGGGTTTGGAGCTGGTCCTGGGAGCATCTCTGGAATGCAGAGGGCTGAAATGTTTTCATACTGCTGCCTAATTACTTTGACTGGAGCACCGGTATAATTGAGATAAATGTACAGCTACATTAGTTTGAAGTGGTCCTTAATTACAGTGCGTTTGTTAATGATGCATGCACACATTTTACACACACTGAACAGCACACCTCTACAGTCTATTAAAATGTATATCCCTGGTATGAAACATAGCTTTATCTAAATGTATAAAAAGAGTCTTTAAAAAGCTAATAAAGGTCCGAGCTATGGTGCTTATGTTAAGATGCTAAAATGTTAAAAAGTTGTTTTTTGGAGAAAAAAAAGAAAAAGATTGCAGTTTCTGTGCATGTTAAAGGTAACTTTGCACACTGGTGGCACCAGGTGGCAGTGAGGTAACTGAATGTGAAAGATTTCACAGCCAGGTAATATGAGGAGCAGCTCCTCTGATACTGTAACTAAACCCTAGAGGCCGTTTGTAGACATGAAGCAATCAAGGAGAAGAGCAGCATCTTCACTATTGGACACAAATGTTGAAAACATCATGCATATTTAACTGATTTCCTTGACTGGTGTCCAGACTCATCTTGATATGCATTGTGTTCATCTGAGCAATTATTTATGGTCATGACTGCGAGTTATAGACCCTCTTTTTAACCCTAATGTTGTGTTTGTTATCCTGCAGACAGCTTCATTCCTTTCATTTCATAATGCACTTTCTCTATATGTAGTATATAGAGTATATGCAAAAATGTATGGGTGTGTGTGTGCTTACTGATGATTGGGTGTTGAGAGTCCCCGTGCAGGTGAGTGAGGATTCATTCTATTTGGATTTCTGTTATTTGTGTTTTATGGTGTCCATCTCTTTTTCTACATATTAGGTTTAAATGAGGTCAGGAGAAAAGAAAAAGATTTTCTGAAAGGAAGTGTGATGCACAGGTGGAGGCTTGAGCATTAGTGGCAGAAGAAGTATTCAGAGTAGTAATACATACCACATTGCATGCTAAAATATTTAGACACCTGCTGTAAAATACCTACAGTATTTTAAATACCTATTGCAAGTGAGTCCTTGAAAATCTTACTTGAGTAAAAGTGAACAAGTATTAACAGCACAATGTAAAGACTGTCAGTGTGGTTTTTGTATTATCTTAACACTGAATTGTTTGACTAATGCATTCAAATTTTAGCAGCATTTTACAGTTGTAGCTGGTGGAGTTCATTTTAACTGTTGGTAGCTTTATTTTACCTATCCTTTAATTTAATACTAATTTCTTGAGAAATTTTGGGGTAATTTGCAGGTGTTTAACAGTTCATTTGTAGTACAGTGAGGGTGGTACAATTTGGTATAAATTAGGGTTATGGTTAGGGTTATGGTTGAGTTGGTTTAGTTGGGAAGTGCTGATTCATTACATTTGGGTTCACATGTAGGTCATACCTGATAAATTAGACTCTTAACAAGTCTTTAACTGACAGAAAATAGTTTTCAGTGTTAAGTTTTGTGTGTCAAATGATATATTAGCATATTCATTTGTTTCTTAATAACGCTATATACTACCAAATTACATAACACTTTTAAAGAAATGTCCTAAGAATTAACAGTTACACATCAATCAATACATCACTCAAAGTACCAATGACTTAACTTTGATGTTTTACATTATTATCATGAGGGAACACAGCACACAGAAAATGAACAGGAACATGTGGAAATATTCATCAGAGTTGACAATAAACCTCAATGATGTATTTATAGAAAACGGAAGTTTGTAATAGCTGTTATCAGCATCATGTGCATTTTGCTCAACAAGCTGTAGACAGCAATTATTTTAAACATTTTAATGTTTGCAAACTTTATTTGCACAGCTACCTACACCCATGCAGTTCCATACCAGCTCAGTTCAGCTGCACAGACTGTAAGTGTATCAGACATGTTGAGCCATCACTAAGATAGGTGAGACTATCAGCAGGAACAGGGGACTGAGGGGAGAGGCTGATGAACTGTTCTCAGTGTCTTTGTGCTGTGTCCTCTGGGTGCTGCTGTCATTCTGTACACTGCCACTGCTGGAGGACATGATAGCAGTCTACACTCAGGAGTTTATCCCCTTATTAACTATCTGTACTGAAAAGCTATGAAACCTTTCAACAACCCTCAGTTATTGGAAAACAAAATTATTTTTATATACAGTATAAACAAAAAAAACTTTTGTTAGAAGAGAGGATTTTTATTCGCACCAGAGCACATATGCATTACCATCATTATTTTGTATTTCATAAATCAATACTGTATTTACAAAGTGCAAAGACTGATATGAAACTACAATATTTAAAAAGAGATAACTTGTATAATGAAATTTCAAAACACAAAGAACGTTTGCAGAAAGTTTAAAAACCAGCATTCGTCCAACACACAATACAGCATCCTAAAAAAAAAAAAAAAAAAAATCAGAAGGCAAAACAAATTCAGATTTTCTTCAGGTGATCTTGACAACTGCACTCTGCAGAATTTGTCACTTTTGTTGTGGTGAAAAGAGGGCATCACTCCAAGCTTAAACTAAAGACAGAAGACCAGCTGAACATGTGGGGATCTCTGCAGTACAGCTGCTTTACTCGTTCTCAAACTTGCTGTATGGGTGGTCCGAGTCACCGAGCAGACCTGCACAGAAGAGACAGCGGAGACAAAATGAAAACACAAAGCTCATCTAAGGTCAAGGAACATGATGTGCTGTATTCTTTTTGCTTAGAATCTCTATATTTTCCCCTCATCTGTGAGCTAGTGATCATCAAATGTTTCCCTGGTTCAGATGCCAGAGTAGACCGCAGTCATACATTTTATTAAATTATTTGGAAAAATTCATCCTGGATACTTGCGGATTGTTATAATTCTGATGTTCAGTGCATGGTTGAAAAGGTTTAATTTATCCAATTACATCTTCCCCTCAATCCGCCCTGTCTACTACTACAGTTAGTGCCTTCCTACATCCTCAAAGATCAAAACAGGAATTCCAAGAGGTACTCAAGTGATTTAGTATTGTCCTTTTATGAAGTTGAACTGTGAGACAGATTTTTTAAAAGTAAAAAGTGAAGCAGCAGACTATTAGTTCCTAGTACGGGTCAATCTTCATTAACACTAGATCCTTCAGTTCCCATAATGCTACTCAATTACATCTTTCATTAGGCTTTAGTTTAATGCACACTTTCTGTTCCAAATTTTTCTCAAGCCCAAACTGAGATCAGCCAGATGACGTGACTTGGCATTTTGTCAGACTTAACAGAGCTGAGTACTACTGTCCGTGAAAAAAAGAAATATTGTTGTGTTAATTCGGTGAAGCATTCAAGTAAATCTGTCACAGAAGAGACGAGACAGCTTGTAAATGAGTAAAGCTCTTTAGTTTGCTTCACTGAAGGGTAAAAAATATCTATTTGAATCACTTCTTCAAACCAGGACAATGATTAAAAGTTTGCTTTTATCCTGAGATACAACATGTAAACAAATTCACAGTTGAACATTGTGAAGTCATAGATATGCCTTTATACTCGCTGTGGCTTTGGATTATTTGTGTTTTTACAGTCCGTGTCAGTAGGAGTGCATGAGATAAGAGTCAACCCGAGATACTGGTGACAAAACAACAGCTGGACTGAAAGGCGTAACAAAAGGCAGCTGAGGGAATTTAAGGAAGTCTGAACTATTTCATTGGTCATAACATGCAACACCATTCTCCAAAATGCTAAGTGTGTCAAAGTTTTCAGTCCTCAGAGCTGAGCCTGGGATTCTAACTGAGACAGGTTAGACTAATTAAGACTAATTGGAGGTGTCAGGCAGTGGTGGCTGCTGTGTGTGTGTGTGTGTGTGTGTGTGTGAAGAATGGGGAATAGTTCAACATTTAGGGGAATACACATTCATTTTCTTCCTGAGAGTGAGATGAGAAGACTGATATTAATTAATCTCAGTCTGTGTGTTCAGTACAGAGGTGGAGACAGGACGTGGTTAGCCTAGCTTATCATAAAGACTAGAAGGAAGGGGAAATGGCTAACTTGTATGTGTCTGAATTTAAAAAAGACATGTACCAACATCATCTGTTTAATCTGTACATAAACAAAAATGTAAAAACAGCTATTTGTGGTTTTAGGTGGAGTTACATAGCGGAACTATTTCTTGGCAAAACACAGTTGGGTGCAGTGACTATGCAGCTTCTTTTTTTTTTTTTTTTTTTTAGCCATTACGCCTGTACAGAGACCTCTATCAAAGCCTGTGCTCACTGACTGTACCTGCACTAAAGCCAGAGATGCTCCACAGAAGTACTGCGTGGATGGATACAATGTTCATCAAGATATAAATAGTTCAACGCCTACATCCCCCTAGAACTTCAGATTGTCATTTTTAGAATTCTGTTTGTGTACAGTTTAAACAAAAAAGACACCACATGTAAAATGAGTTTTAGACGTGTTGGAAGATGTGTTGTTGAACTTGGGACAGAGCATCGCTAGCTTCCCTTGCTTTCAGTCTTTATGCTAAGCTAGGCGAACCACTTTCTGACTCCTTCTCTGTACTTAACAAACAGATGTGATCAATATCTTTATATCTCATTCTCAGAAAGGAAATGAGTCAATTTCCCAAATGCTTAGTCATTCCTGTAATCTGATTATCTGATACTGATTTTATGTGTGTGTGTGAACTTTTAAATAGTGTATTTCTACACAGTAAGTATAATGTTGCTTTGAAGGACAGGTTCACAATTTTTCAAGTCTGTCTTAAAACATCAGTCAAGTGTCCATATGAACAGTGAAAGAGGTTTTCCTTGCTGTAATCATTCCTCCTGTTCATACTGACTATTAAAAGATCCCCTTCAAATGTGCTTTCAATGTCATTGATGGAGGCCAAAATCCACAGTGTGTCCACACATTTTGTGCAAAAATGTTTTTCAAAGTTGATGTGAAGCTTATATGAGTCTTCATCAGTCTGAGTTAGTCATATCAAGTGGATATCTGACACATTTACAGTCTTTTTAGCATCAAATTCCCTCTTTGTGTTTCCTTGGAAAGTGTTTCCCTGTTGAGCTGCAGTGGGAGTATAGTAACAAAAAGAGGAACTTTGGCTCTAAAAAGACTGTAATGATGAAAGATATCTACTTGATTTGACTCATTTGGACGCTGAAGCTTCCTATTAAAAGTTTATTCAGATAAACTTTAAATACATTTTTGCACAGAGGGAGGACTGTGGATTAAATCCATGACCACAATAGTCATCCATTCTGTCATTGTGTTACTTCTGGATGGAATTATAGTGAAAATAAATTATTCTCCTTTTTGCTAGGGACCCCCTGGAACCCTTTCAGGAACCCCTGGGGGTCCCCGGACGCCACATCGAGAACCACTACTTTAAGGAATCACAGGACTCAGTGTTTAGTCCCACAGAGGTTGTATAGCAGCTCCCTGGATTGTGTTTCACAGAACAGAGCAGAATGAATATGAAAGAAGCACAGCCTCATCTGCAATCCCTGTGGAACTAATGAGAGCAGGAGGCTCGAGAAACAGACCACCATCCATCACTCTGTCATGTTGTCCATACAAAAAAAACCACATAACCTGACATCTTACTTCACTGATGCTGCCGGGGGATTCGCTGCTAACAGACACACACACATATACACACTCAGCAACAGTCAATCAATGAGAAGTGATTCCTCACACACTATTGAAATTTCTCCCACATCAATACCAGGAAATTAATGATTCCCCCTTTATCAAAGCTCTGACAGAGGGGTGTTTTTAAACTTTAATCCTAACAGTCTGGTAAAGTAACACAGCTCCACACTGAGGCTAGAGTCATTTATCAGCGAGGGCGTAGGTCTGATTTTAACTTTGGCAGACTTGTACTTGCTCTCCATCACTCTTTTCTCTTTCATAGGCACATGTGTGCACACACATGCACACATGAAGAGCCCGACTCTGAATATGCATTTGCTGACTTGCCTGAAACCAGACTTGTATTAGGATTTTTTAATCAGATTTTTAGATTTTATTTTATTGATAGCCTACTTAACTATAAATCTGATACCATAATTAATATTTAAACACACCACAGACTGTCACAATAAATGTTACAATAAAATACATGTGTAGAAAGCTGTAGGTAATGTTCTGCTCTGTAAGGTTTTCAAACCTCACCTGGGATTGTGACCGTGTGTATCTGTGACATCAGAGCTCACCTGAGAGGCTGCAGCTCACCTGTCTGCGTGTCTCTGTGCTGCTGCTGACAGGACTGTCATGATAACATGATGCCTGACAGTCACAAGCAGATGAGCTGGATCGGTTGTGGCTAATTTAGCTTATAAATAATGTTCATGTATTAATGACACGTATGGAATTGATCCACTCATGGAAAAGGGGAGAGACGGCATTAAATAGTTAATATTTCTCCAACTAATTCCAAAGATTAAGGTTTGGACTGATTACAGAACATTCTTATTAACTAAGCTAAAATATTAGACACTTTGGTTCTTCTTTAAAAAGGAAACATGTCTTAATTTGCTTTGGGGAAGAATTTTCACCAACAGTAATTAAGTTATTTAATTAAACAGCATGTCTGAGCAACAATCCCAAATTATCTGACAACACCTAACGCCTGAAATTAAATGTAATATATTTAAACTATAAATACTAACCGCTTTAGATCATCAGGTCGAATATCCCCCATATCCTGCTCTTTCACTTGTTATCATGATTGTGCATTCTTTTGCAGAAAACACACAAACCTGGCAACTCTGCAGAGATCTCACCGTTAACATTACATGGAGTTAAAGTGGCTAGATTGTTTGATATTGATAAAAAATATTGGTAAGGACAATCCAGCAACACCTTAATGATGCTTGAACTTGGAAGTAACACTTAGATACAACTGTACATAGTAAGCTAGTTAGCCTGGTATGCTAATGTTTGCAGATTGTTGTATGCCAAGTATGACCCTTAATAGATGCATGCTCACAGCTTCAGCATGTGGAGAAATGCAAAGCTTGACAGGCCTACCATGTCAGTTACAGTTGCTAAGCTAGGACAATGACTATTTGGGGAGAGGTCAAGTTAATGATAAATTAACTTGATGAATACAAAGTTAACATAACTGATAGAAACGATGGTCAAAACTACAAAAAAACGTGTCAAAATACTTAGTGTATTTTGACATCACTGGTACTCCATACAGACACAAACAGTGTTAGTATAGACTGATTGTTCTCTCTCCCTTGTCTGTTGCTTCAGTGACCTGAAAAATCCTGCTCAGTCATGAGCAGGCTTATATTTGACACCAGTGTATGATAAATTATGCTTAAATTGATTTCAGTAGACAGGAGTTAGTGTAACCTATACGTGACCTGAATTGCCTTGCTTGGGGACAAAGCATATACTACTGAATAATGTATTGCTGGCACAGGATATGGAAATGAAATGAAATGACAATGTCCTGGAAAATCTAAAACCTGTTCAACATGCATCTCAGACAAAGCTGAGACAACCACAAGAGAGATGAGGGGTGAGTTTACATCAAGCTCTGTGTTAGACGTACAGATCAGATTGGTACCATGTGTGTCAGACTATCATTTAAGGGGGTTGAATGGAGTCCACATGGTAATACAATGTAGATGAAGATTCAAACGTACCATACTTCCTGCGGATCTCATCATGCCTTGCCATTCTCTCCACCTTCCTGTAAAAAAAAACATAACAAGAAGATAGATCATGGTTAAATTATTCCACAGGTCAGGAAAATCTTTTTCTTTCACACCTGGAGTTTGGTTCAGTTGGTCCAGACCACAGAAATAAAATTAAAGAAAAAAAAAAGTTGTTGCCTTTTATTTCTGGGTGAAAATATAAACTCATATGGACTGGTAACTCAATTATTGGACAGTTTTGGTGACATCATCCTGCCTCATCAAATTCTGGTGTCTAACAGTAAGTTATGCAGCACTTCTGCTCTTAATGTGAACCCAATCGTTAGCTGCTGTAGTTAGCCAACCCCCAGTAGCCGGTGCAAGCTAACCGAGCCTCAGTTGAAATATATTGGACATTTATCGCACATCTGTTATATTTCTATTGAGGAAAATTATATTGAGATAATTATTATTATTTTATCGCCTAGCCCTAACTTGCGGTGGCCACAAAACTTGCGAAAAATGCGAAAAGCCCTCTCCAGAGCCAGTGTTTCGTTTGTCCATTCTGGGCTACTGTAGCAACATGGCAGGCTCCGTGGAAGAGGACGAGCAATGATTATTATTTTCAGGTGATTATACACTAATTAAAACATACTTATGAATATTATATTCCATTTCTGCCAAGTCAGTTCTGCTAGATGCCATTAAATTCTACACACTGCACCTTTAAGTCCTGTATGTTGCGAGGTGGGGCCTCCATGGATCAGGCTTGGTTTTCCAGATGCTCCCACAGATGCTCAATCAGATTAAGTTCTAGGGAATTTGGAGGCCAAGGCAACACCTTGAACTTGTTGTTATGTTCCTCAAACCATTCCTGAACAATTTTTGCAGTGTGGCAGGGTGCATTGTCCTGCTGAAAGAGGCCACTGCTATTAGGGAATACCACTGCCATAAAGGGGTGTACTTGGTCTGCAACAATGTAGTACATGTCGAAGTAACATCCACATGAATGACAGGTCCCAAGGTTTCCCAGCAGAACACTACCCAGAGCACCACACTGCCTCTGACAGCTTGCCTTCTTCCCATAGTGCATCCTGGTACCATCTCTTCCCCAGTTAAACGATGCACATGCACCTGGCCGTCCACACAATGTAAAAAAAAACATGATTCATCAGACCAGGCCACCTTCTTCCATTGCTCCATGGTCCAGTTCTGACACTAACATGCCCATTGTGGGTGCTTTCGGAGGTGGACGGGGTCAGCATGGGCACTCTGACTGGTCTGTGGCTACGCAGCCCCATACACAGAAGCTACAATGCACTGTGTTCTTACACCTGTCTATCATTAACTTTTCCAGCAAAGACACATCAATGAGCCTTGGGCACCCATGACCCTGTGGCGGTTGTCCGTCCTTGGACCACTTTTGGTAGATACTGACCACTGCATACTGGGAACACCCCATAAGACCTGCTATTTTGGAGATACTCTGACCCAATTGTCTAGCCATCACAATTTGGTCCTCAGATCCTTACATTTTCCTATTTTTCCAGCTTCCAACACATCAACCTCAAGAACTGACTGTTCACTTGCTGCCTAATATATCCACCCCTTAATGAATGTCACTGTAATGAGATAATCAATGTTATTCACTTCACCTGTCAGTAGTATTAATGTTGTGGCTGATTGGTATATAAGTCAGTTCTACACAGTCCATATTCACTGTATTATACCACTACACCACAATATGGAAGAAGAAAACTGAAGAAAAAAAAAAAAAAGAAAACACCGGACAGTACTTTCTCTATTTTTCAATGCAATCTTTCCATCCATAACAGCTATGAAAGTATGAAAATGCATTCCTTATGGAGAATGACATTTAAAGTCTGGCTTGCTCTTGAGTGTTAAGTCATATTTTTACTCCTAACAGCCTTCAGTTCTACATTTTAGCTGGCAGTGAAAAGCAAACAGAGCAACAGGCCTGCCATCAGCTCCTCACTCCGACTTTCTGATGAGTAACAAAAGCCTAGAAGCCTGGAGGAGGTTTTCTGCTCTGGACGTCACTTGACTTCATCTCTGCACAAAGAGCTGGTGTAAATCAGTCGCTGCTTTATTGCCAGGTTGTGATCTGTGAGCAATCAGTGCGGCTGAGCGCTGCATGCCATCTGTCCCCCCGCCCCACTACCGCCTTGCATTGCAACTAATTGACTGACATGTTTAAACACTCTGCACATAAATATGGCTCCATGCAACAAGTGGGAAGTGGGAAAAGAAAGAGAAACCAGACAGTGCAGTCTATGCAGTCATTACAGTAATTAAGATCAAGTCAAAACTTGCTCATGAAGAACTTCTCAAAATCTCAAGATTGGATGAAGACTTCATCATTGTGGGAACATTGTGACCTTGTATGACCCGTGACGTTGCCTCTACATAGTTCTGTCATGTATTTTGACTGTTTAAACTGTCATGTTCTGCTGCGAAAGAAGTTCTGAGTTTCAGCCATGTTTATCTGATAACTACTGGCAAATGTGAAGTCGAGCTACATCAGGTCAAGTGCTGTAAGTTGGCTGCTATTTGGGAACAATATGCAAACAAGAGTAATCTGATGCTGGCTATCAAGACTGAGCGTTGCAAAATTCAGACAGACAGTGAAACAACATGTTAAGTACAAGATGGACTGATTTTCGACAGCGAAAAAAAGAAAAAAACAGGTGATACTTATCAAAACATGTCAATCAAGCAAACAGGAAACTGCTCTCATGTTCACTGTCAAAAATAAAAAGAGAGCCTTGTGTCTTTTGTTTTGAAAATTGCGAGTTTAGCCTACACTGCCAAACCTAACAAAACATTTGGTTCATGTTCATGTTATTTCAATTCAGTTTACCTCAATTTACTTTCCATATGCCACTAATTTGCCCAGTTTTGTTGCTGGTTGATAAAGATTCAAACTGATCTAAATGTTGTCCATTACACCCTTTTAGGTTTCCAAAGGGAGGCATGACAGAAAAGGTTTGGGAACCAGTGATATAGCCCAGGAGGAAAATCTTAATGGCTACAGTGAGCTGCTTTTTCTTTGAAGGAGGCTTAACTAAAAGATAAAGTCTAATTGGGGTGGGTTTGGATCTCACATTTAGCAGTCAGGTTTAAAACTTCTGTTTTGTGCCCATGCAGACTTCTGAGAAGGCTTAACAGTAAGCTGCTACTGAAAATATTTTCATTATCTGGTTTTCAATGAAGAGTTTTAACGGCTTAAATGCAGTTTCAAAAGGCCACATTGACAAGAGCAAACTTCTGACAAAAATTCCAAATACTGTGATTATTTTAATGGTACTTGGAGCTTAAAAAGCAGTAGCATCACTTTACATTTAAAAAGCTGAATGGGTCAACCCTCGTGGGAACTTTTGACGATTTCCCTCAGACTGCTCTTCAGCTCAGCGTCAGATGACAGTGAAGAACCGTGCTGTGAGCAGGCCCAGCTCTCTGGAGGCCAGGCAGCGGTGTCTAGAGGCACTAGTCTTTCCCGTGATGGGTCCAATCTATTCTGAATGTCCTGTTCAAAACATGAACTGCATCTATGTAGGTCACTGCACTAACTCCGACTTCTGAGATTTGATCATGCACACGGCAGGAAACCCTGACTAGATTCTCGGGCACATGAGAAAAGCTCATAGAGGGTTGGATAATTCAGCTTACAGGCTCTCTCTCAAACACACACGCACACAGAGCCAGGACTCGGATGTTCTCTGCACTGCAAGTGATGATGATAAACCACAGTTACTGACTGTGTTTCTGCACGACTGCCTCGCTTACCAACACATCACCCAGCCATCCTCAGAGGATGAATACACTGGGAACACAGGCACTAAATAGAAAGATGAGACTGAAACATTTATGGAGTGCAGGAAGAGGAAAGCTTCCAGGTTTACTGACTGCTACAACACACACTGCTGTATGATTCACTAACACACTGCTTCTTTGACAGTGGATGGTGCTCCACAGGATGTAGCTCACTCTATTTATGACCACATTACCAAAGAGCAGCTGCTCAGCCATGACAATCCAATTGGTGTTTTGGGATGCGAGTAGAGGGACACTGAGCTCCTCCTCTGGGACATGGACTTGTTGGGGCTGCACACACACACCAGTTGCTTGAATCCCAAACATACAATGGGCCCTTTTGTTGAACACTATGAACTATTTTGTAGAAGGAAATCCCATCTAGGTCCTGCTGGGATATCTTGAGAGGCAACCCCCCCCCAGTGTGTTGAGTGAATAGGATTAGATCTTTAGGTCATTTCCTCAATCATCTTTGGCTTTTTAGTCTGTGAAACTCTACCGGAAATAAAAGATGTGATACAGCTAGTTTTATTAGATTTGCATGATAACAAATGTGTATGAACATTATTTTCTAGTTTTGTTTACTATGGCCTACATTGTCTTTTAGAGACTTTTTAACTAGTCACTAAAAAATTCTGGATGCGAAAATGATCAAAAAACATTAGTTTCTATTGTTATATACTCCACCAAGGATGTTGTGTTTTTGGTGCTGTTTGTCTGTCATTTTATTCAGCAGGATATCTGAAGAACCACATAACAGATCTCAATGAAACATAGTGGGAAGCCATCGGCAAAGGAAGAAGTGCAGGTAGTGCCATCATGTGGCCATTTTCATTCATAACTGGGATGTAGAAAGAAATTGTTGCAACAACATCCATATAAGACATGCCCATTGATAACCACAAATTTCCATTATTTAAAAAACACTTGTGTGTCTTTTTTTAAATCATTTTTATCACTCATTTCATCCAATCACTACCGTATTTGGTACATATTTGAACATCCCAGAAAAAAGAGACAACTCTTTTTCTTATATCCTTTCATCTTTTTCCTGTAACTGGTGGTCAAATGATAAGGCCTATCTAACATAAACCTACATAATTCTGGAACACTGTGCAATTGCAACCACATTTAAACGACATGAAGGGGCCTGCAAAATGTGATAGCATTTTACCAACAGATGGCCCAACGGAAACAAAGAGAATTTAAGTTGTGATAGCTCAGTGGTCGTGAGTCTGTCTCACTTGATATTATTTTGCAGGGTTCATCCTTGTTCATTACCCTGATATTCCCAGGGTTTAGGTATTCTCTAAAAATCAGCATAATTGCCTTTCTCTCTGTGATGCTGATCTGGATCTAAATATACATGAAACTTCTACGTGTTTTATAAAAATACATTCAGAGTATTGTACAGGCTAGGCTATAATTCAGAATGATTCTTTACTGACTTTTAGTGCTATCATATTCAGTTTTCAAAAATCTGTTGTCCAATTGGGATATTGATTTCAGCCAAACCTTGCAGCCCAATGTTCATTTCTTGTAGTTTTTTGGAACCAGAGGGAAGCTATATAGCATGACAAATAAGCATTAGAAACATGAGGACCTCTCCTTATAACAATACTGTTTTCTGTTGAAGAGTTATTAAATGCAGTGAAACACATTGTCATGTGGAACTGTTATTGAAACAAATATGCTTATAATTTGTGACCGTCAACTTCAAACCCGTTTGACTGAAGTCTAAAGTGGAGGTTCTTACCGCTCTTCAGCACGCTGTTTGATCTCCTCTCTCCTCCTGGCAAATCTCTCCTCATCTCTGTCTGGCCTGAAGACATAAGAAGGCATGAAAACATCATCAGAAATACTATTGTTCACAGAACCTGAGAAGAACAAAAACATATTCATGTGAATGTGGCAAATTACATAGATCTACACACTGCCACATTTGCTTGAGGGATATTCTTTTTAAAAAACATAACAACTTACAAAGTTACAGCTTTTAAAATCCTGCATTCTTTAGAGCATGACTAATATTTCAAGGCATGTCAATTTGATTTATATAGCGCCAAATCACAGCAGAAGTTATCTCAGGGCACTTTTCACATAGAGAAGGTCTAGACCGTACTCTTAAATTTAATTTAATTTATTTATTTAATCATAAATTGTGTCTGCTAGAGTGTAGCCTGAGAGACTGAAGGAAATTGATGTTCAAAAGTAAAGTGAGAGCTTTTGCAGCAGAAACAAGGAGTGTCACCTTAGGTAAATGACACAGAACCAAATGTAACTACAGGGTAATTTTAAAGGACCAGTCGTAATATTTACTGGCATCTAGTGGTGAGGTTGCTGAATGCAACTAATTGAATACCCCTCCCTGCTGCTACACAGCAGGCTCTGTGGAAGAGGACCCGCTCCCTATATAGATTTAAAGGGCTCATTCTAAAGTAACGAAAACACAATGAGTCTTATTTTCAGGTCATTATACACTCATTTAAACATATTTATGATTATTATATTACTTTTCTGCAAAATCCGTTCCACTAGATGCCACTAAATTCTACACACTGCACCTTTAAATAGATGCTTTGTGTGTGTGTGTGTAGGGTTTCGGGCATGCTCTTCATTCCATCTGTCTGTCGGATGATGGACATGAATGAGACTCTTATACCCACAGGACTGTCAGTGTGTGACAGGCCAGCCTGCAGTTGATTGACTGACATGACGTTTTCATTTCACTGCAGCACAATGAGAACACCACACACACAGTTTTCTTGTAAAAGCAGCTAATATGATGAAGCTACAAGAGCAACAGTGGAGACCAGGGTAGCTCATATAGTATTGGCATGGTTGGGTTGTATTAGATTTGAGCTACTCTATTGTTAAAACAATCCTAGTGTTGATTTAGCTATACACATAAGTGTAAGGAGTTGATAAATGGAATTAAAGATCACGTTTCTCATTCTTTACTTTTTGGACCTGGTTCCATTTAGAATTGGTTCTACATATTCAACCTCAAGTGTCAGGCTTGAGTTTGTGGGCTCTGTTAGAACTCAAAGGCTTAGTTTGAAGTCACATTCCAAGTTAACAGTTTATTAGGTACTTGTGCAATAAAATATAATAGTTAATAATAAACCAATAAATCCCATCTTTATAAAGCTTATCATGTTCAGTTTTTGTTGACACTGTGTCAAAGGGCTGTTGATTCGACATTTGTGAGACCACGGTTGTGTTTTTTAGAAACTTTTTTTGTTTATTACCAGTATAACCTACAGGTATGAACTCTCCAAGCAAAGTGATTCTAAAATGTTGTCCACTTAAAAACCTGTTACACTTGTATTGAAACGGCCCTGAGTTTTAATTTCACCTTACCTTGATCGACGCTTCTTGCAGCAACAGCAGCAGCAGCAGCACACAGTAATGCTGACGAGGATGGTCCCACCCAGCACGGCCATTGTAATGATCAGGGCTTCAAAGTTCACTGAATTGCACAAGACAAATACTAAAGTAAATAAATAACATCTGACATAGAAAAGATTCATCAAAGTAGGAAGCGCAGAAAACACATTGCACATACAATATACAAAAACACACACAATACAGTGTGTTTGTATTCTGGGGTCACACTATAAATGCAAGATGGAAGTTTGCCAATGGTGCCACCTGCTGACTTCTTCTTAAAACTACAAATAGTAGCATAGTAATTCTGAAAACACACACTTCCATTTCTAGTAAAAACAAAACTAAGACATCAAACAAAACCTGATCAGACTTTGTGTCAGGGCCTGACAGCTTTCCAGCGGCAGTATATATTTAGTGCCTGTTTATCAGTTGTGGTTGTGATAAAACACCTGGACTAGCAGCAATCATCAGGTTACCACAAAGGATACAGTGAATGCTCTGATTGTCTTATAAAGTTATAAAGGTCTTCATTATTGTGATTCAAATTTTATTGGCTGTAACACAAATAATAACACATGTATTGACAGACATCCCACCCCACCCCCACCCTGCAGGTGGATGACTTGATAACTTACTTGTTGATATATTGTAGAGACGTGACAAACAAGTGGCTGCTTTATTTCCTGTTAAGTGATGTTTTTTTTTAAATTCATTGACTTCTCTGTGAAATGTCTTACTCACTCTGTCTGAAGAACACCTCTCAAAACTGAACCTACTGTATTATAAAACAAGATATACATTAGATAGTTCAATTTCAATAAATCCCTAAAGCTACAGTATTTAGCTACTAGCCACTCAGTTTGAGACTTTTAATTCTGTAACATTGCTGTTATGGTACATCGCTTCATGCACCAGATAGTTTAAGCCATAAACTATGATGAACAGTGTCATTAAATCAAACTTAGTTGGTAATTATGCAGACATTTTATAATTGGACCTAATATAATTACATAGACCATGATAAAAATATATGGTTGAAAATGGCTTGTAAAAGTAAAGTTTCATTTTCAACCATATATTTTCTTAAAGGCCACTTGTGTCTCTGATCAGAATTATGTTTTGGCTAAATGTCTAACAAGAAGTGGAAAATAGTGTCAGAATTATTAAACTACTTTTTTTTTTTTACATTTTGTATTTTACCCTTATTTGGGGTTTTTTTTGTATTCACCCCACATGTTTTTATGGTTTGAGCAGGGACATTTTCTTGTATATATTTGCAGAAATTCATTGAGCTGTGAGCCTTTGATGAAATGTTTATTCCTACTTATCAATAGTCATGTTTACATAAGCACATATTTGAGCTTGTTTGTTAATTTGGTAAAAAAAAAAGTGACCTTACCACAAAAGCTTGTGTTTTTGCCACCACAAAAATCCCTTAGCTGGCTACTGTTTTTTTTACCCCATCTGGCAGGCTACTGAGAAATTAGGGGAAGTCCCTGCCAACCGCTGACTTTACTTTTCTGTACCTACTAAGAGCCTTTTGGTGTGCAAAGAGAGGCAATAGGTCACTTCTAAAAAGCTGTTATAGGCTGTAGTTTGGTATAGCAACTCAACAACACAATAGAGGAAGTGGTTGGAGCTTTGGAGGAAAGACATGTAGGCTTATAAATTGCAAACGCCCCTCTATGACACTAAAGCAACATGAAGTGAGAGAGGAACAGAAACTTTAGGCTGACTCCTTTCACCCAACCAGGTATCTTTTCGATTGCTCCCCCCAGCTAAAAGACTCCAATGTTTGTTCAGCAGAACCTCCCACCACAGCACATATCCTATAGCTATTTGTATCCAAAACTCTGAAGTTACCTGTAGTTTATTGAGACAGATCATTTTAAGACTTCCATCTGTACATTGGCATGTGGCAACACAGTTACATTTATTCTTCATTGGGTGTTTTAGTAGTTGAATTTTTTGAAAACAAGTGTACAGGATCAACTATTCTGCAAATATAGGCTATACATTAATGATGATGCTTCTGTAGGGCTGCGTCTTATTAACAACGATAATTCTGTACATACAGTAAACTGTGTTTTCTGTGTTGCCCCTCAGTTTCCATTCTCCATTCCTTTTCTCCTAGTGTAGTTACTGAAGCTAGGCATTGACTCAAAGAACGCAACTGGGGAGGACAACTTGGACCCACTTCTTCTCAAGCTCTTTGCCCCCATAAGTAGTAGTATATAACACATATTTTAACTTAACCAGTTTTCCTGGCACAATTCCTAAAATATGGAAGTTGGCTCATGTTTAACTTTGCACAAGGGAGGAGGAAAAAAGTGACCTAAATAACTACTGCCCTATTTCAAAACTGCCTTTGTCTGTCTAAAACCTGTAAATCATTAGTAAACAATCAACTCAAGTCATTCGTAACTAGATATTCTGTATGAACTCCCCACCAATCCAGCTTCAGAACAGATCACAGTGCCATCTCTGCTACGTCCCTACTTGTGAATGATATTGTATCAGCTGTATACAATAAGAAGCACTTAGCTTTTCTTTTTGTCGATTTATCAAAAGCCTTTGGTACAACTGATTATTCCCTCCTCCTGCAAAGATCATCAAGTATTGGAATTCATCCTAATGCCTGTAGATGGTTAAACAATTACCTCTCTGACAGAAAATAGTGCATAAAGGTGGGTAATGTTAGATCCCTATATATTAGATCAGAGTTTCTACCAATAACAAAAGGCTCAATAAGGTTCAATCTCAGGACCAGTGCTGTTCACTATTTATATGATGATACAGTCTTGTCTTTGCAAACCTGTAATGTCCAACTTTATGCAGACGACACTATTTTATACTGTTGGGCTGACTCTAAATCGACTACTGAAAATGTGCAGCTTTCTTTCATCGCTTTGCAAGATGCACTTACAGATCTGAAACTTGTATTAAATGCTGATAAAACAAAATGTATGCAGTTCTCCAGAGCCAAAGACACTGACTACAGTACTCTCCAAATCTGCACTTTAAATAGTACAGGCATTGAAAGAGTCCCACATTATAAATAGTTAGGCATCTGGGTTGATAATAAATTCGCCATTAAACTACATATTGATGGACTAATAAAAAAAATTAAGAACAAAGTCTTGTTTCCCTATGTCTTGTAGACAGAAGCCTGTAGAAGCAATCTTTCTCTCAGTACTAGATTATGATGATGTGATTTACAGACATGTGTCAACATCCACTTTTACGCCCCTAAATGCTGTCTACCATTCAGTCCTTAGATTTAAACTGGAGACATCTATGGAACTCATCACTGTATTCTTCATCAAAAAGTGGGCTGGCCTTCTCTTTCCATTAGAAGAGACCAGCATTTGTTTTTATTTATTCATTAAGGGCTTCTCCAAAAATTGCCCTTATATTTGACAACACTTATTGGCTGGAGAATTGGAACACATAGGCTAACGCCCACTCACAGGACTAGCTAGTGCTGCAGGTTCCTGGAATGAATTGCAGTGTACTTTGAAGCTTGATACTCTGGTCTCATAACCTGACCTGTCAAATTGTTTGTTACACAGAACCATCTGAAAAGTCGTCCTTGGAAACTGTTTGCGAAAGGGTAGGCGTTTTCAAAAAATACTTGCTTACAAGCCTACATATATATATATAGCTCGCTGTATTTTTACAATGATGTTGATAGGTTTTCAATGTAGTGAGTCTCCAGGACCCACAGGTGGTCATTTAAGTGGGTCCCCGATAAAATTAGTGTTTTTTGAAAAATTGAAGTATTAAACTTGTGTCTGATGTTCTGTGGTTATAATTATGGTTATATTCATGTATGTTGAAAATGTAGCCTATCTGAAAATTAAAAAAATAAAATCCCAAATCTGTAAATACGCTGCAGACACACAGCAGCTGACAGGAAGAGGTCATATTATTATTAGCTTTGTCTGGGTGAATAAATGTTAATGTGACTCATAAAAAGAGAAGCTAAAGTGCAACAAGAATGCTCAGCTTTCAAGTTTCATCAGGGGTCGTTAACAACACCATCAAGCACATCATGTTTAATTAGGAAAGTAGTTTGAAAACAGGCACACAAAGGGCAACCATTTACTGCATACTGCCGTTAGAAACTGAGTACAATTATAGTACAATAATTAGCTTGATCAGCCACTGTCAGTAATCAATACAAACACACATTATTAAATGTAAACCATTAATCAAGCCAATAACTAACAGCAGTCAACCTTATATCATACTTTAGCAGTTACCCAGTGTTTCTGTAATGGTGACAAAACATTAAAAAATATACATTTTAGCAGTTTGAATTAAACTGAAGCTACCTGCGCTCTCCAGGGAAAATATTAAGCCAAATTCCCTCTAAGAAATATAACATTTTAACGATTCCTTACATGTCTGCAAAAACACATAACTCTAGAAACACAAGATAAAAGGTATCATATGTTGAAAGTCTTTTTGTCAATTCAGCATCAATATAATTCATAAAGATGAACTTTGTTTGTGTAGAAACTTAACTCTGTTGGTTACCTGCGCTATGTTAGTGGGAGAATACCGTGGGAATGAGAGGCGAACCGCTTCAAAAATTAAGATTTCTCACTAAAATAAGCGCTGGTTGGCAATTCAGATACACGCCAAATTACACACCAACTCATAACACTGTTAATTCACTGTCTATCATGTATGTGCGACAGCATTAGAGGAGTTTTTTCAGCCGTTACCTTAGTAACTACCCGGTTTGCCGCAGTGATTGCGACTATTAACACAGATGTGCAGATGGTAAGAAAATGGTGACCAGTTGTTTTTTTTTGTTTTGTTTTGTTTTGTTTTTTTATTTCTATGATTTCAACACAGATTTGTTGTTCACAATGTAGTATTATCAGGGAAAAATAGGGTGCTTCAAAAGTGAGTTTAGTGCATTCTTTTTGATTTTAACGTGTCAGAGACGTAGGACGCATACCTAGCAACATCTCTGTTTTTATGGATATTTTTCTTACTGTAATATGTATTTTATACAGTTTATGTATTGCATTTGTGTATTGCAGTGGCCATAAAGCACTACATCCTCAGGGTGCTGAACCATTACATTAACTTCCTCAAATCACTCCAACCACATGCACTGTTAGCATTTCTCTCTTGTTTCTCTCGAAACACCCCTTTACAACACCAGTGGAATCACTGACTGCAAGTCTTGTAAAGTGACAAATGAAAAACAAATGCAGGTGTAGTTAAAATCTTTCACATAATAATAAGAATGATCAACTCACACCAACACACTCCCCAACGGGCCTGGGACAACTTGCAGACTGACGCTGGAGGCAGCAACCAGCTCACTGGGTATTCAGTGCAGTTGTTGGTGGTGAAGCACCACAGACACTGTGCAGACAAAACACAACACAAGCATCAAGCCTCTGCATGGTATGTTTCTATTAAGATCTGAATCTCCTATTTCATATACAATCCTAGAGCTGCTACAATTAGTCAATTAATCAATCAACAAAAAATGTAACTACTTTTATGATTGATTAAACATTTAAGTCACATTTTAAGCAAAAATGCCAAACATCTGTTGGTTCCATACTCTAATTTATCAACATTTACTGCTTCCCTTTGTTATAGTAAACTCAATAATACACGCATTCTTTTGCATTTAAAAACCGTCACACCAAACTCCATACGAAATATGCTGAATTTATGACGTTTCTAGAAACCACTGGAAATTATCTCATGGTAAACTAGAATCATAAAATTAGTATTAGTAGCATAATCACTATTAAAATAAAATAAAAATTAAACTTAACAAGGTCACAAGCTAACAGTCAGTGCATTCTGATGGGGGATTTGGTGGAAGCCATGGATGCATTTACATCCATGGTGGAAACAGGTAAAGCAGTACTGAAAGTTGACATTTAGTTGCAGTAATTGCCCCTTGGGGTCACTGCTTTACTGAATTCCCTGGTGATCAGAGTAGATTAGGTCTCTTAGTCGTGTTGTAGGCCGCTAGATGTGCAAACAAACAAGGGACCATAACATGACCATTTATTACAGGAGTTTGAAACTGTCGGGCAAAGGTCTGGTCTTATCGTTCAAAAACCGCACCCAAATTTGTTTGTGGCAATCTTACCTTGGCATGTGGAACACAAGTGTCACAGTTTTTGTAGGTAGAGCAGGCTGAAAATAGAGTTAAACAGAAACTTAACTTCTCGTTAACAACGGAATAAACATAGTAGCAGTGCGGTGTTAGTAGGTCAAGCAGCCAGCTGTGGTGGCAGTTGCATTACAGTAACTGTGACGTACTTTAAAAACATCACTTTTCCATTAATTAACTACAGATACAGTGGCATTGAAGTCTTTTGTTAGCAGCACGTAAACTTTGTCGACTGTAAACACAACTGTATTGCTTTATAAACTAAAAATCAACTTACGCGTTGGTGGTGGCGGAGATGTTTGGCATTCACCCTGGCGAACACAGCTAACAAACAGCACGACGGCGGCGAAAAACACCGAAGTGGTCAGTGTTTTTCTCTCCATTGTCAAAGCAGACATAATTGAAACAAGCTGAACAGTTTACATACGTCTAAAAATAAACAATATCTGCTGGGAGAGTATGTACGCTCGCTTTTCTTGCCCTCGCGACTCTCGATGGCTACGGTTGTTTCTGTTTTGCTTCGCATCTACTGCTGTCACTTCCTGGGTGTCTAGGGTTCGCGCTTTTGGTTATATCTTAGCAGCCCCGGCGGGCGGAGTTTGTGCTTCGTAACAAACATTCAGGAAACTGCCCATTCGCTCTCCACGTGCGAGATTCAGATAGCTATTCCTAAACGTACCCCTGTTACTGCACCACTAGTTTGTTGAGAAAATTGATTTCCATATAAATCAAACTGTTGCTGTATACATATTACAAAATGGTGTTTTTCATTAGCATGACAGTAGCAGAAATAAATGGCCATGAATATTTTATTCAAAAACAAAGATCACATTTCACAGTGGTGGAAAGTAACTAATTACATTTACTCAAGTAGCTACTGTACTAAAGTACAATTTTGAGGTACTTGTGCTTTACTTGAGAATTTCCATTTGATGCTACTTTATACTTTCACTCCGCTACATTTCAGAGGGAAATATTGTACTTTCTACTCCACTACATTTATCTGACAGCTTTAGTTACTTTTCAGATGAAGACTTGACACAATGGATAATATAACAAGCTTTTAAAATACAACACATTGTTAAAGATGAAACCAGTGGTTTCCAACCTTTTTGGCTTTTTTCAGATGTCTATGAGTTGTTAACAGCTCCACCAAATAGTGATTTTTCCCTCTAAACTTCTCACATGCTTTCATTTCAATAAACGTTCAAATGATCCAATATTTCACCAAAAATCAAAGATTAGAGAAAAAGTCTAAAAACTGAAAACAGATTTGTGTATCAGAACTTTGTTTTTTCTTCTTTCCTCTCCCATTAATCATCTCACGACCCCTCAGATATATCTGGTGACCCTTTGGAGGGGCCCGATCCTTAGGTTGGGAACCACTGGACTAAACTAGCTAACTGTGTATAAACTAGCTCCACCTCCAGCAGCTACAACAGTAACATGCTGCTCTAACACTGATGCTTCAGTATTAATAATCTAATGATGTCATATATAATAATAATAAGTCAGAGGGACCAAACCACTACTTTTACTGCAATACTTTAACTACACGCTGATAATACTTATGTACTTTTACTTGAGTAGGATTTTCATGCAGGACTTTACTCATAATGGAGTATTTGTACATTTCTGTATTGGTACTTGAGTACTTGAGTAAAGGATATGAGTACTTCTTCCACCCCTGAAATTTACTATGAAATACTATGAAAACAAGATGTCCAAATTGAAGATCAAAATAAATATCTAAATATCCATCAAAATGTCATGATTAAATGTCATCCTCTCAAGCATTTGTTTTTTAATGTATTAGTTGTTTAAGTAAACTAACTTTTGAATCACATTTTCTTTGGAATGGCTGTAGGACCCCAGTAAACACAGCAGGCCAGAGTATGATGATGTCTTAATACATCAGTAGACACATTTCAGCCATTCAGTACAGGTATAGTGTGTTATGTGCTGTTGGGGCTGTGGATACGGCTGTGGTTTGGTTGTCATGATTACCATGTCTGTGACACATTTTTAATGGGTGTAATAGTAACTAGGTTATAAGCAGGGGATATGTGTGGGCAGTGAATTAACACGTTTGTGCTGGCTGAGTGTGGTGGTGTAGCTATTCCTAAGCTCCTCAGGTGTATATTGGCAAATTGGCAACACAACTGTCACATCTGATAGAAGCACATTCAAATCCAGAGTGTCTGGCTTTATGATGCTTTCTCAGTTAATGTTTGACTATCAGGAGCTGTAACGACACAGTAACATAGCCGTACACACAGAAACAGTCACCACTGCAGCTTGGCAATAACCACACCACTGTCACAGTCCCAGTCACGGCTTGAACCATACCTTAACCCAAAGCCAAGCATAGCCAGTGACAGCAGTGGTCACAGCCAACTGGCTGTATACTGTCAGAGATCCAGCTTTTGAAAGGAGTAATGACTAATAAATGTACTGTATAATGTGAAGTGTCACATCATTTCTCCATTTATACTCCTATACAGTATAAACAGGTACCAGGTAGCTAACAAATACCTGTAGGTATCTTTAACCAGTACCTAGTACCTATTCCATTATTATGAGGTACAGTAAGTTATGACCTACTGAGCAACAATCTGCTGTTTGGGGGGAATATTTAAATAGAACTTATACTTTAAATATTTTAACTACCAGGTATGGTACAATTATGGGGTACAGTATAGCCAACACACACATAACAACAATGAACAGCATCCTGTGTAACGACATTGTCAATCCACATAAACGTGTTCCTTGTCCAACATTATATCCCCAACAGTAGGCCCCAAAAACCTAAAAAAAAGGAAATGTGTAGCTTGCCTAACTCTCTTTGTTATCATCTGAACCTCCAGTGTTGGTAGTATATGGGAATTCGAAAATAACTTACAGGAGAATTATAAAGTGTTACAAAACATAACCCTATTGGCCCCAAAGCTTCAAACTTTGTTTCTCAAAAATGGTCATACTGCCCTGAATATTAGAATAGTTTAAAAAAAAATCCCATTGTTAAGCCCTTATTCTCTAACTTTTTTTTTTTTTTTTTTTTTTTTTTACCTTTTTCTTGATGAATTTCTTAGATGATGATTCCTGTCTAGTACCAAAAGCAAAGGACATCATTGATTTTGAAAGTGAATCTTGTGTTCCACAACCCACATATGTGTGAGCTAGTTGATTGTGGGAGAAGGTCCACTGATTTGGTCCCAATCACTGAGGACAAGTTGTGTTTCAGAGAGAAATTATGAGTCCTTTCAGACTGTAATCACTCATTGTGTCCTGAGTTTGCTCTTTTCCCCTGCCACAGGCTACCTACAGGAGTAACTGTCACTGTATTTACCACTTTTTATCTGCTATGGCATTATGCTGCAACCAAATCACTCCCTGGAATTTTAATGAAGACTGAACTGAAAAGCTTTAGACTCCTTGTGTGATCAGTAGGTGGCAGTGTAATGTCACACAACCTCTGACTCTCTACTCAGCAGAGAATACCTGCATGTTGCAGTCATCGCACACACACACACACACACACACACACACACACACACACACACACACACACACACACACACACACAACACACTCAGCACCTTGCCAGGGATCTTCATAGTGGTCTTTGAAGCAGTTTGTGTAGAGAGTAAATAGCAGGATGAGGCCTATTAGAAAAGATGAGATGAGAAATGAACACACACACACACACACACACACACACACACACACACACACACACACACACACACACACACACACACACACACACACACACACAGAGTCCATTTCTTTGACAGGTTTTGTATGAGCATGTGCAGTCACACATTCATGCATTGGTGGTGATGAAATATGGACTGATTAAAAATCCCTTTGAGCATGACATCAGTTAAGCTGATCAATAGTCAATCGCAGCCAAAGTATAATGTAATAACCTGCTTGTATCTCTGCCTATTCTATCTTTCAATGTAGACCACACCCCAATATAATATGTATAGAGTTTTTTATAAATCTGAGACACTAGTGAGTAAAATAGAGTACTTAAAAAGGTAAAAGTGCTAACATTGTCCGGTGAACATAAACTGGCATGTCAATCACAACAGAGGAAATCTCAATGGTTACATAAAAAATTAACAAAGGGGCAATTGGCTTGCCCAGACAGTTTTAGTGTTGGGTTTTATGGGTACTGTGAGGCTGAAGTTGCCCTTATGCTACTTGTCATGGATTTGGACTCATTTGTGAATGGCTGACTTCCAGTTAGACTCCCCAAAATACTTAATCATCGCACTTAAAGTTCAAAAATTCAAATCCCAAACTGACTGCAAGTTTACAGAATCACTTTCATTGACAAATTAGGATGCAAGCGCTTCTAGCTATACTGATTTTAGCATTTAGCTCAAAACACTGTTAGTAAGCCTCACAGGCACGCTAGTGTGGCATTAGACTCATTGTGTTCTTAAATGTGGGGCAACTGAAAGGGGAAAAAACAGCCACCAGATAAGACAGGCAGTTTGTGTAACTTCTCTTTTTGTTTTGGGGCTGACTTTTAGCTTGTCGCTGATTATTTTAGTAAGAGCAGTTTCAATGCAGTGGTGTGTTCTAAAGCCTGAATGAAATTCCTCCAGGATATAATTATCTTTAAGAAAGGAGTTTATTTGCACTTTTCTTTTCTTACTAATGAATGGAAGGTTGGATATCAGCCTATATGTGCATTATATTATTGCATATCAGTGCATTACCATCTAGGTTGGGTTTCTTTAGTAAGGGCAGTGTTTAGTAGCTGGTCAATAGTGGATAATAATATTCTAGAGTTCCCAGCGTTCTCTGTAATAATCTTGGAAAAGTAATCCTTTCTTGCCAGATGTATTGCTTTGCTACATGCAGTCATGGCTTCTTTGTATATATCACAGTGAGCTGTGAGTCTAGTTTTTCTCCATTTTCTTTCAGCTGCCCAACAGATTCTCTTAATCTCATTAACACTGTTATTGTTGGGAAATGGCCTCTCTTTAACCTTTAATGGAGCAGCAGTATTTAAAGCAGATGACAGTTACGCGTCTGACAATGTAGAATGTCAGTCACCATGTACGTAATCTAAAATGGACAATTATCTCATCATTGGCCTTTTACTAGCTGCAGAGAAAAAGTTTTTGACATATTTGGAACATCAGCTGTTGCTTTTCAAATATACTGAAGTCCTAATTTTAAAAAAAAGAAAAAAAAAGAAAGAAAGAAAGGATTCCACCATGTAATTTGTTATAATCAGGCTAATCTGTCCTTGGATTAAGTTGTGATAAAACATCTACACAGTTATTAAACAAGACAGATCACAGTTCTACCTACCTCTAGTCTAACATTTTCATTAGATCCACTAGATCCTTATATCATCCAGTCATCCTTATATATATCCAGAGGATATAAGGATGACTGGATCTGACTGACAGACTGACTCTGTGCCCTCCCATTAACACTGTGCTGGCCTGAATCACTGATTCAGTGGGGAAGACCAAATCCCCTCCTTACTTGAAGTGTGTGTTTAAACAGCTGCCAGGTCAGTCATTGTTCTGGTCTTTGTCCTGCTGTTGAAGTCTCAAGTTTCTTTTATCTTGGCAGATACTTCATCAAAACACTCTGTAAATCTTTCCTATAAAGAGCCATACAGCAACAATCCATACGGAAAGAAGATGTGTAATTTATTGCTTTTTCATGATGGCACAAAACTCTGGTTATCAGCAGCTTCAGTTTGAAAATATCTTTATCAGCATCTGCCATTAAAAACCATATCTGTGAACTTCCCCTGCATCCTCTATCATTCTATCATTCTTTTTCCATTTTGATTGTTCCAGAGACCGTTCACTTGCCCACATGTCTATATTTAATTTTCAAATGTGTGCTAAACCAGGCTCAGTCAACTATAGTGTAGTGGGTGAGAAAAGTTCAGCTTCTGCAAAGTCAATGTGACAACTTGAGATTTTCCAACAGCTAAGTCATGTCTTAATGGTCCTAATCGCCCTTTTTTATCATCAGTCCTGGCCTTTTATCTCCCTCAGTTGCTCATCTGGGAGGCTGATCGGGGGGAGATAATGGGGGCTAATGGTCTGTCAGATGACTGAGTGAGTGTGGGAACATGCATAGAGCGCTCTGTCTGAATGGCACAACCTTTCCATAGAGACAGATGTCTGTCATTTTAAAGAATATTGTAATTTTTGATTAGAGATTATCTAGACAATTATAATTGTGGCTAAAGAAAAGCTAAAATATGAAATATGTTTGTAACCACAGTAAATCTTCTATTATCAGAGCTCCGTGACTCTCTCCTAGAAAGCCTGAAGACAGATTTCTATGGTTAGATATGGTCTACAATATGGAAACCATACAATGGGCTTTATGCAAGACTCTGTGCACCCACAGGTGTTTTCAATTAGTCTGGCTAATGAGACCTCTAAGCTAAGATTTCAGATACTCACTAATAATTGTCAGAATTCAGATACCCAGATGAATGGCAGACAGTAAATCTTGTGCACTATATGTGATTTCAGACATAGCCGAACTCCTGCTGAAGTTCAGTGGAGCAATGCTGGGAATTATGTAATGTCACCAAACTGTATAAACTGACGAGGATATTAATATCCCCACCCTAACAGGTGCAACAGAGCTAACAGGAGAGTTGAGGAGCTGTCAATCAAGTCTGCACAATCAGAAATCAGAAACAGGTTTATTGCCAAGTAGGTTTACACATCTCTGGTCATTGAAAGTGAAGAGTTTTTGTGGGGTTTTGACAAAAGTTTCAACCATTCCTTCTTTTTTTTGTATGGCTCTGCAATAGCATGGTGTTGACAGCTGTAGTAATATTTTCTCATTTTTTTCACGTCTCCCAATACGACTATTGTCACTGCTAGATCTGTTCTGTTTTCATTCTGTTGCTCTGAACAATTTGGGGCCCATTGTGTCTTTCAAGTCATATTAAGTCCTATTAAGGAAACAAGACTAAGAATCTCACCAAGCATTGCCACTTACATTTTTCAAAATTTGATGCTACAGACACATTTTTGTCAGTGCACTAAAGCAGTGAGGTTTGATACTTAACCTTATTCTTATAAAAGATGTTGCCTGAGAATCTGTGCTTGTGTGTTTGAAGAAAAGTGCCCATGGTTCAGCCATAAGGCTAAACCTGATGTTATCACTTCACTCCAAACACCATAGATGGATGGACATAATTGGGAAGCTGGGAGAAGAGAAATTTTTCAACAACATATTTAACAGTTTTTATACCAAGTCAACAAAACATGCCTCTGGGTATAAATAAGACAACTGCGTTGGCCTCCATAATGTTCTTTCACAAGGTGTTTTCCACAGTTATCCCTCCAGGTGGCCTTAAAAATTGTATCTTTTGGTGCTGCAGCTCAGCATTCATGACAGACTGCAGCTGGTAGGGCAGTGTGGTTATACTGACATAATGGGCCCTATTTTAATGATCTAAAGCACACGGTCTGAAGCGCATGGCGCAAGTGCATTTAGGATGTGTCCACTCTTGCTATTTTAATGGTGGAAAAGTGGTCGCTGTGCCAGGGGCATGGTTCAAAGTGGTTGTCCTTAGTCCTCCCATCTGGGGACCCTCCCGTGGCCCCAGACCACAGTTTAGGGTCCTGTTCATTAATTTGTTGTGAATGTATTTTCGTTTGATTTTTGAAAAGGTTTATTTTTTAATTACAGCTTTGGTTTCTTCTTTCTTTAAATCTTAAAGTTTTGTTCAGTCATGGAGTAACAGGTCAAATCAGCAGGGTTTTAATTGCTGAACGTATGGAAACCTGATCACTGTACTCTCAAAAATCTTAAAGAATATTTGTTAAATATTGTTAAAAAATTAAATCATTCATTTTACTCATGTAAAGAATCATTAACACAGTTATCATGACTTGATCAGCTCTTCAAGGTTCTGATCCTGCTGCTGGCAGCAGCTAGAAGCTGTGCAGATTTATTTCCTTCTCTAGTTTAATCATTGTTTTCACTTCATTTATTTCCTCATGTGTTCCTCATGTCATCATGTATTGATGCAGCAGGAGAGTTGATCTGTGTTTGATCCGTTGTCTTTTAAATACCTACATGTTTTGCCACGATTTGGTCAAATAATTAGACAGTTTAATCCATCATTACTGCAATTAGTTAATTCTGATAAATATTATGACTAAGCATTATGACATGTATTTTTTAAAATATGTTGATGTACACAATAATAATCTTTCACATTGTAATCCTTTTATTTGTCATCTTTTGCATATTTGTGCACTGCTGCACATCCATGTGTGTGTGTAAAAAGCGCGTTGTGCACCCACCTATGTAGCTACATATTACTATCTTGATAATGCACCTTAAAATAACAGTGAGACATTGCGCCATTGACTTCAGACCAGGTTTTTGTTGGTCAATAGTGCAATCGCTCTCTGCTGCCTCAAGATAGCAATACACCAACAATGCACCTGACCACACCTCATTTTAAGACCAACACACCCATGGGCGTTCTGATGGGCGCAAGTGCATTTGCTATTTAAACAACGTGGGTGCTGGACGGGAAAATGACAACTGCATCGGTCTTAAAATAACAAAGACACTTGCGCCACGCTTGGCGCCACTTTGTGCCGGGCGTAAGATAGGGCCCCATAACAGAATTCTTTCATCTGCATACATGACATATTCAAGAAAAAAGGGCTACCAATAGCTCCATCTTGTGCATCTTACGTGTTATTGTGAGAAACAGAATAAAACTCTTTTTACATTGTGAAACTAATAATATTTTTTCAGAGGATTCTGGGAGGAACTTAAAATCAGCATTTAAGGATAGGTTCACAATTTTCTAATTTTTTAGTAGTCTGTCTTAATACAACTGCCAGGTGCCCATATGAACACTGTAACAGGTTTTGCTCGCTATAATCCTTCCTCCTGTTCATACTTACCATAAGAGATCCCCTCCAAATGCAATTACAATGTAAGTAATGGAGTACCAAACGCCACGGTCGTCATTTTGAACAAAAAAGTATATAAAGGTTTTTCTGAAGATAACATGAGATTGCAGCCATCTGAGTTGGTCACACAACAAAACAAACAACAAAAAGAAGGAATTTAGCACTTAAAAGACAGTAACGTTGACAGATATTGACTTGATTTGAGCTTCAAATAAACTTAAATTAAACTTCATACACTTTTGCAAGGAAAAGTGCAAATCACTTACATTGTAAGTGCATTATTCAGGGATCTCTTAATGGCCAATATGAACAAGAGGAATGATTACGGTAAAAAAAAACAACAAAAAAACGTGTCAATGTTCATTTGGGCACTGACAATTGTTTTAAGACACTTGAAAAATTGTGAACCTGTCCTTTAAGAGCTGTTAAACAACCTTCTGGGTTTTCCAAAGGTCACCAGATCTTAATCTTTGGGAAACAATTATGCCTACCTTTGTGACTCAAATGTACATGAGAGACAAAAACTGGAGCTAGACAAACACAAGCTTCCAGAACAGCGTCAGTGCTCTTTGTTGTAGATCCTCCAAGTGTGTTGAACTCTATTGGATGATCATTCTTTCAAAAGCTATTCCCTCATTTGGTGTTTTCGGTGGTGGGGAGCATTCACTAAGACATCACTCCAAAATCTCCTATAGCTGTTCAGTTTGGTGGAGGTCTGGTGAGTATGTTGACTACAACATATGGTTCACAGTTTTTTTATATTCATCAAACCATTCAGTAAGCCCTCATGCCCTTTATGGCAGCATCTGCATATGTTATGTTTCTCTACTCCTATTCAAGCTTTTCTTTAATTTGTCACACGTCTGTTCATGCCTAAAATTATGAAACTGAATCTTTTCACAGAGCTACAGTTGCTCTCATTTACTCACTTGCCAACAGCTCCCATTCACCACAAGGTGGTGCTAGAGGTCTGCAGAAAGCAGCCAGCCCTCTGCAATAATCATGTAGAGACAGGAAATGATCTGGTGGGAAGAAAGGAAAAGTGTGGGGATCAATTGAATCATCCATTATAAGCAACGTGAGTGCATTCTTCTCTAAAATGCTTCTGACTTAGACCAGTGCATTAACTATAATTTCAGTAGTTCACGGATCAAAATTACAGTCTTTCTTTAGAAATCCCACTGATCCACCTGTGGAGCGCATTCTCAAGCTCTATCTGTTGAATACAGAAAGGAACAAAGCCAGCATTCAGTGCTCTGCAGAAGAAAATAAATAACCTTTAAAAGATATCATTGATTGAAAGTACCCCAATCGCTATGATAATAACTTTAATTATGCTAAACGGAGGAATTTAGCTACCAATTACCTGCAAATAACACAATTGTAAAGGACCACTTCTTCACTAATTGCTTTGTAATGTTTTGACTATCAATGTAACAATCTAGAGCTCAAATATCATAAAGAGATTTTTTGTCATAAAGCTGTTATTTTGCATATTATATCTTTTGAAACTTGAGGTCATACTGTGCTCAATCTCATACTGGTTCCTGTCTTGCTTTAATTAATTTTCCTTATTATATTCCTCAGTAGGGTGTCTACTGTTTTTTAAAGGCCTGTTTAACCACTTTAAATAGTGATTTTTTATTTTTTTTGTCAACAGGAAGTTAACAGAATATGGTTAAAGTCTGTAGCACTCAGGAACAACAGGCACTCAGCACAGCAAGGGGAAATATACAGAGGCACCATTTTCAGGTGCAAAACAAACTTGGCTTGTGTGGTGAAAAGAAGTCGGTTGGTTAAAAAAAAACAAACAAAACACTGGGGATTACTCTAGAATCCAGAGCTCTCATTCAGGTGGAAGTACACAGTGAACAGCTGACACAAGTGAGTGAGTGAGTGAGTGAGTGAGGAAGAGACAGAAGGATATGAGTGGACTGGCTGGCTCACAAATCTGTATGTCCAAGATCCAATCTGTTGTCAACAACCAGTCTGTCAGACACAGGATAATGATCCAGCCCACAATCCAACACAGTATCCAAAAGCCAGACACCCCTTACCATACAATGGAAACTGCTGATTGTACAGGAAGGCTTAAGAGTGTTCCCTGATTTGAGCCTCAGAATACTTCTGTACCAGGACAGGAAATTATCCCCAACACCAGACCCCAATGAAGCTGTCTCTCTGACCTAAGGGTCTGGCACATAATGTATATGCTGACTCCCACATCTTTCTGGGATCACTTTCTTCAAAGTTTACAGTTCAAGACAAAATATTTCAGAATGAAAGATAAAGGAACCAAGGATGACAAAGGCTGTTCTGCTCCCAAGGTTCTTTAAAATGTGACAGAAAAATAAAACTTTCTTCAGTCTGATTTTAGGAGACATAACTGATGAATACTTTCCAGTACCCATTGTGTCCAGTTTACCTGTATAGTTTCGGTCAGGCCAGAAGAAAGGGAATCCTGAGTAGACCATCACATTGTGTTAGGAAGAACAGCATCCTGCTAGCCTTCAATCCTATGAGGGATGTGTTCTGAAGATGACCCCTGAATTGCGTTACACCTTTAGAAATCTATGTAAAAGGTTCAGTATGCTTGAGACAAAGTCGTCCTACATCTAAGACCTTGTTTAAACTTGATTTTAAAATGCATCTTGGGCGATCAGATTACAAGTGGACAGCACTAAATACAAGTATAAACGACCATCAAGATGCATTGTGATCTGATCACTCAAACCACTTGCCAAGGTGGTCTGGGACCCATTTGACCACATATCTTTTGCAGTGCAAATGCTAATTCGTCATGATGCGTCCCTGACAAGGATGTAACAGGAAAATATGTCATCAATTCAGGACATGGTGGTTGTTTTGGTGACAGCGCACCAACAGCAAATGACTTTGTTCTGCCCATCTCAACAGTTGGAATAGCCTGTACATGTATATAAGTTCTTGAAACATTTTTGTTTTGTTAGCTAGCCTGTGCAAAACAAATCTGGCACTTGTCTGGAGACAGATTGATGTAATAACTGTGCGTGGGGCCCTTGCACCTTCTAGCAGAAATGACATAGGCAGTAAGAAAATCTAAATATAAATGGTCAGCTGGACACCTTGGAGACACATGATAGACACAGGTGTGAACGGCAATGTGTCTTGGCTGTCCACCTGTGTTTGGATCACCGAAATGCATTTTAAAACCAAGTGTAAACAGCCTCTGAAAGTGCCAAAACTGTTCATATATGTTCTGAATGGCCGCACTCGAAGGCGGAGCAAAATGCCTGCCATCATAGCCTCCTCTTGACTGCATCACACTGCCATGTCCCTTAGATCTCTAACCAAGAACTCCATTTCCACACTGCCATTTTGCATTTCTTTGTAGTCTTGACGCAATGAATTGTACACATGGCACACACTTTCGTACAGTCTTTCTTCAAAGGGATTCATGGTGGTGCACACAAAAAGTGATGGAAATAGTTTGAATGAAGAATGAGAAAAACTTGAGAGAGAAATTCAAACCCTCACTTTCACGCCTCAAAACATCTGGCTTGATTGTTGGTGGTCTACTTCTGATTCTGAAATCGGAAGGGGGGTTTGACATTAACAATTTACAATTTCATTAGCATATGCTTCTATCCAAAGCGATGTAGATCTGAGAGCTGATACAACACAAGCAAGGAAATGCTGTTAGACAAAAGGCACTTTAAGCATGCTGAGGCCTTACCAGCACTGAGATGCCAAAGACATATGAAGAAACTCTCAAGTAACTTTTGAGTAAGGGCACAAAGTTAGGGTTAGGGAAAGGGCATGGTCTTGGTTAAATCAGGGTTAGAAAAGGATCTCTTTGTTTGAAATTACTACTTTGTTAAGGTTAGGGGACCTTTGTAATGGTTACAATAATAACCACTTGACAAAGGTCAAAGAATGATTGTGGTCATTGTTAAAAGAAACCAACATTGACTGTAGTTAGAGAACACAAAAAACAGTAATCTCCTGTGTTGAAGTCTGACATTTTGTTGACCTTTCCATCCATCCTCTTTCTGTGGACGTTGTGGCTCTATGATAATGTTGACAGCTTCCTCCTTTGCTCCCAGTGAACAAGTGTCCAATAGATGGTGCTGTCACATGAACGTAAACTTGCGTTGTTTTTTGGCATTTGCCTAAATGACTGATGCTGTTGTTTTTCTTGGGAGGATTGTCTCTTCCTGTAGATTACTCTTGGTGAAACAGTTTAGGCAATTATTCATGAGTCTAGTTTTCTCTGGACAAAGCACTCACTTGTTACTGTTTAAAAAACACATTTGAACAATATTTCATGTCATTTCAAGTTTGCATTTGTCTTTGAGATTTTTAGAGAGTGAATCTAAAGCATCAGAAGAACAATAGGATCCTCTTTTTTGCAACAACAGTGCTTTAGCATAGACTCTTTTAGGCTCATCTTTAATCATATTTGATCTGGATTTTAGCACCTGAAGCTCTGACCCCTTTAACTACTGGTCATATATCTCTATATCTCTTCATTTGATCAAACCATACTTTTATATGATAAGTGTCTGTCTGGAGCACGTGTTGCTAGATTGGTGAGGTCAGTAAAGGGGTGTAATAGAGGAACGGAAGGTTGATAATGCCTGAGCCTCAGACCTCCAGAGTCTGCAGCAGATTCCCAAGTCCACAGTCATCAGCATGCACACCACGTGACACCTCCCTCTCTCTCAATCTTTCTCCCCCTCTTCCTCCTTCTCTTTCTTCTCCCTCCTTTCCCACTGTGTGTCTCCCTCTCTCTCCTTCTCCTCTGGCTCAGTGGTGTGTTTCCAAGAGATAAGACCCTTGCTCATTTCACACATGAGCAGAGTGGAGTTGGGTAAGGCTGCGTGTGTGTGTGTGTGTGTGTTCATTGTATGTGTGTGTACCTGTGTTTGCGTCTGCATGTGTGTGTGGGTGTGTGTATGAGTTTGCACGCTTATGTATGCGTTGAAGGTTAGAGAAGAAGAGAGCAAGTACAGACAGCGAGTCCCAAGTTTTCTCCACTTGCTGCTTCTTTACTTCAGCTTTTTGAGGTGTTGATTTCCCTATCCTCCAGAGCTGTCTGACAGAGGGTGAAAGTAACATTAATTTCACTGTTAAACTCTCAATTTTCACTTCAGTAAGTTTATAATTCTAGACCAAATCATAGACCACTTTTTTAATCTACTGATGCATGCAAACATAACTTATCAAATGTGTTGTTTAGCTCAGACTGAGTCAAGCTCAGTAAGCTTTTATTGGACCCAACAGCATACAAAAACACAAGCTGTATTTTAAATTAGTCTGCCAATATATAACAAATTAAGTTGACAAAAATGGATTTAAAATAGCACATACAGGAAAAATATGCTCCCATAAGCTGTTTTTCATACACTTTCTCACATTGATCCAGCTTAGCCATTGAATGCATCCTGGACATTTCAGTTACTCTAGAATTAAGGACACCTGCTATGGGAACAATATAGTAAACACAAAGTCACCTCGTGGAAGGAAGTCTTTTTTGCGATTTAAAAATGACATTAGGGTGTTAATTAAAAAAACAAAACAAAAAATGATTTATTCTTATTCTTGTTAGCTTGGCTACACGTGTTGTGAACCTTGGACTATTCTGAGGATTAGTTAAGAATCTCTTTGCCACAGCATCTGCACATTCTTGTTCATCCTTTCCATGCATGTTTTTTTCTTTGTCCCACTCCCATCACCTGACTCACCCGCCCACCTACTTCCCACACACTCATTAGCCCTATTAGTATTTATACTGGTCTGGTTTCATTCACACCTCACCAGAATGTACTGTAAATATGTGGGGTGCCAAGACAAGAAATATCTAATAAAAAATTAAGTACAGTTCCAACACAATGTTACTTTATTATTCATTAGCACCAGTCCAAACTCAGCTGCCTCCATCAGCTACATGGCCCTTGTCCTGTAGGTCATAGTGGTCCCTTGAGTCTCCCCTATTTAAGTCAATACAAATCATGTAAAATCCAAAGTGGATGGATTTCTTTTTCGTTCGCCAACCGTAGTGCTTCTCAGCAGCGAGCTTGGTCCTGCCACTGGTGTCCAGAAGCTATAATGCAGCAATCTCATGATTAAAATGGCAGCCTCATCTATATCCAATTAACATCTTATGGCCACCGGTGGGACTCACCCGAGGTTGTTTTTTTTCCACTTTAAAAGGTTGCTAAGAAGATTTCGAGGTGAGTATTTTTAATTTTAGTGCCTGTTAATGTTGTCTTGCATTTTTACTTAAGTACTTTTTTTGTCTCCAGGTCAGGTCTTATATCTGCTACTGTCATGAAACAACATCCTGTAAATACAAGTTAGTAGATTTTCATTTATTTACTGTGAAAATAGTACTTATACATCAACACAATTATTTCAATAAGTAATTAAACACCCCTTGATTTAAAATATGTTATCAGCATTATGTAGCCTACAGCCTAATATTTTGGGAGGATAATGAAACATAAATGAATTTACTACCACTAAATACCCACATATCCTGTTATTGTGCCCTGCATTCTTGTGGCCTGAAAGATGCACAGCACCTAATACTTGAAAAATTGAAATACTTGAACAGTTTGACATATTTAGAGGTCCAGACCCAGGTATACCGGGCCAACACAAACCTCTGAACCTCCTGGCACTATACCATTGAAGCAACCGCAGTCCAGGGCATGTGTCTGTAGTGAAACAACAGAGCAGACAGCTGCATTTGAATTAAACTTGTAAAGTCCTAGCTGTGCTCACGAAGAATCCTCTTGTGGTGGCTGTGGCTCAGGAGGTAGAGTGGGTCATCCACTCCAGTCCGCATTTTGAAGTGTTCTTGGGCAAGATACTGAACCCCAAATTGCTCCCAATGGCTGTGCCATCAGTGTGTGAGTGTGTGTGAATGCATTAGATTCCCTTCCTGATGACCAGGGTGGCACCTTGCATGGTAGCCATCAGTGCCATCAATGTATGAATGTGTGTGTGAATGGGTGAATGTTGGCATGCTTTGAGAAGTTGGAAGATTAGAAAGACACTATATAAGTGCATTCCATTTACCATTGATGCTTCATTACTCTCTCTTGTTTGACCCAAAAGCCAAAGGTTCCTGGATGGAAATGCAGCTTCTGAATGACAATGACAGCAATTCTCTGCAGAACAGAGCAAATATGTGAGCAAAACAAGTTTAGTGAATAAAAAAATTAGTTGGAGGAAGGACAAGTACAAGGCGAGAGCCATTTCTTATACAAGAGGAAGGTTGTTCTTAATTTTTTATTCTTTGGGGACCCGTCAAGTCTCTGGTCCAGTTGCTGTTTGATACATATACTGTAAGCTTGTGTTCTTTTTTTATTTTTATTGTTATTATTATTATTTTTTTTATTGAAGGCTACTTTAAGATTTGTGCAGATAAGTCACACCTCCTCTTCAGTGTACGTAGAGGTTTTTTAAAAGTAAAAACCTTTATTTTGTTGACATCACCAAACTACCAGAAGTTTAATCATTCAGGGAATAAACAACATCTCTGTACTACAATTTTTTCAACTAAGCCCTTAGCAATATTTTCCTGTCTTGCATTTGTCTGTTCTATTAGTTCCTGTGTGATTCAGAGTAATAGTGAAAAATGACCTACCTCGCAGTTAACCGGTCTCATCAGGGACGGCAAGAGGACACCGAAAGACGACACATCAAGAGAGTTATCTATGCAAATACAAGCTAATGAAGAGTTTGCTCCATCCTCAGAGGGGCCCCTTTGTCTCTGCTACTCAGGCTTCTTTTAGAGTAGTTTGGCGGAAGGACAGGCGCTCACAGCACTGTTCATTTGCACAGACAGTCAAGTCCCTGTGGAGCAAAGAGGAGGCGTCACTGCCGAGGAGCTCTCAGACAGATCTGAGTGGTCTGCTTGGCCTGTGCTACAGTTAGCTGTCTCATTCTTGGCTCGCCTGTATTGGGCTGCATCGACCCTCACTGTCAAAACTGGCAGAGGTGTTTGGAAAACGCCTGTCTTATGTGCTAGCATCAGGCAGCCTCATTTACTTTATTTTCAACCTGTGTGGGTCAAGCTACTGTTGCATACACTACACTATGTTTTGCATCCTTTCTAAATGGAATTTAAAAATGAATTGTTATCCTTTAAACACTATTAAATAACAAACTATTAATTAGTATGTGACTTGACAGCAGAAAATGAACAGTCTTGCATTGAAGACTGTATTACAAATTGTGGAAAAGCGAGCAACTGTTCTGGAGGACCAGTCCCTCAGGGACTGTGTGGTAAGTAGCTTGTGTTAATTTGATTCATTACAAAGTTGTTTATTACTATACACCATCAAAGAAAACTGAAATAGTAATAGCCTCAAGTTAGTGCCTCCATTTTTACTTAATCTCAGGGCCTGGCTTTATAGAGCATTGACTTCCAACCATTTTGGCTTGTGACTTCCTGAAACAAAGCTAAACTTGTGACACCAGTCAACTGGTTGTGACCATTTTAACCAGAGAGTAATTTTCCTTGCTTTATTAAAATCATTCATAAAAAGAAGAAAAATAATCCAGTAGTTTGCAAGAAAAAAAATCACATATTAATCATGTTGCAACCCCTCAGATTTATCTTGTGAACCCTTTGGGAGCAGACCCAGAGCTCTGCGTCAAAAACATATTGTAAGACCTTTAACATTTCAGTTATTATGCTAGAATGTTGCATATTCCTAAATAAATTTGTGTTCAGTTAAATTATCTCAAATTAACTCCTAACTCTGGACTCACTTTTGCTGTTTTTCATATATAGCAAAAGTGAGTCCAGTAGCAGTCCAGCATTGACAAACTACACAAAGAGAACACAGAGAAGTAGGTCTCTGTGAGCATGCTGATGTGAGCTAAATGCATCAGCATGCTAACATGCTCACAGGGACAATGATAGCATGTAATATTTACCATGTTTACCAACTTAATTTAGATGTGCACATTTGTTAATTAACACTAAACCAAAAATACAACTGAGGCTGATGGGAATATCAGTAGTTTTGAGTATTACCAAAGTAATTTTGACCTGATGATGGTGCCAGATGAGAGGTCGGGGGTCAAAGTTGATGGACTTCATCCCCTGAGGACCATGAATGTCTGTGCATAATTCCATGTCAATCCAATAGTTGTTGAGATATTTCAGTCTGGACCAAATTTGTGGAGCAACCAATTGACCATCATGGCCATCCATAGAGCCATGCCACTAGCATGGCTGATAAAGTGGAAAAAGAACGAGGGAAAACTTTTGTAAAATGTAGTTGATTTTAAAAATGTTGCTTTTCGTATGCTGACATTGACTAGTTTTTTTTTATCAGTGCGTCACTGAGTGTATAGTAAGAGACAGTGAAATCTAGTCAGTCCAAGTATTGTGCATTGTACATGTTCTTGTCATTTCCCACTGTAAATAGACTGACCTGGCCCTCCCTGGTTATTATGATATTCTCTCTTTCGCACAAAACCACATTATATGTGAAATTTCTTTGCTTCCATTTTCTCAGTGGCACAATAAAATAATCTATAGGGAAGCATACGTTGAGGTGATCATCTATATAGAAGATTTAGACAAGGAAAACCATGGTAAGAGGAAACCTTAATTTAACCCTGGAAATGTAAAAACACCCAGCCCCAGCACAGCCCTCATATGTTAATGCCTCTAGATAATGCAGTCCTGCCCAGAGTCTGAACCCTGTGCCTTCTTTACACAAGGGCTAGACTTGACAAACCCTATCTCTTAAAGCAGACATCAACTCTGAAGCCACTTTGTAAGCAACTGAAGTGTGATCTGAGTGTGAGCTTCAAACTTGAGTTGCCCTCCCTAGTAAAAGCACGTGAAGTCATCGCTGGTGGGGGGGCACTGGGTTTTACTGAGTGTCTGACACTTTCCTGACAAACATAAACTTCTCTCGCTCAGGGCTGAAGCAGAATATAGCAATCCAATCTTGAGTTATATTAAGAAGTTCCAATGTACTTGTTACAGAAGTGCCACACTAACACCAGCCTCTAAGCTTGGGAAGAGGAATACAGTGCATATTAGTGCAATCATACACCCATGGTGAGTTATATTAATCCTATGTGGTTAGTGTCAAACAATACTTTTCAGCAGCTCTGTGCCAACTGATATGCTGCCCCCTCTCTTGAGATCTAAATTAGCCACCCATTTAGTAATTAAGTCATTTATAGGACAATCATCTAATAAATCAAAAGGACTTGATAAAAAATCACTGAATATTCTACATATTAAAAGATTATTATGGTTAATTTCAAATTTGCCATCATTTTCAGAGTTTTCCCAGTTTCAGTTGAGCTTGTTAAAAGTATACACAATCACTGTTAGCGCCAACTGTTTCAATTTGCTTTGGTTTGTAAGTGTGTTGGAGAGCAAACTAATGCTGCATCAAAATATAAAGCACTCAGTCATCATGGTGGTAAAAAAAAAATAGGATAAGGCTGATATGCATAACAGGTCATTACAATTTATAGCCCTAAAACCAGACAGTGAGTCTGCATGTTTGAACAATGGGCTCCTTTTATGGCAGAGACACATGTTGTGATTGTTGAGCTGATTATAGATATGATTTGTGTGTGATGACTGATTGGACCAAACTGAACTAAGTCTTTTGCAGTCTGGGTCAGCTGGTGTTGACAGGTAGGAGATAAAATCATGATGCTGAAGGATTTTAAATGTTATTATTACTAATAGTAATAATAATCATAAAAAACTGGACAGAAGTATGGCAAACTGATGCAATATGCTTTATTTTATAATCCATTTCATCAAGTTTTAGCTGACCTGAGGTCATACTTCACCTTGATGGAGTTTCCTCACTTCCCAGCAGTATCCCTAATGATTATACTCATCTTGTACAATTATGCTCATCACATAAATCCAATCCCAACAATCCGTGCTCAGGAAGTAGTGTGCCCTTTACGTGGCAAGTCCCCCTCCACTCAGAAATATGTTTTGTTTATTGTTCCTTTCTTGGGTGTTGTTCTCTTCTCTGTGCAGAATGATGTATTTGCAGAGTTTGTTTTCACATTTATCTGCTGAAGGATGAAAGTTTCTCTGTGTTCACCTTAAATCTCAGTTTAAGGCGTGTACCTGTGAGTATGATTTGTGACATCACCACTAGTTTGGAGCCAATCTTGGTCCAGTATGCAACTTACACAAGTGTGATGTGGAAACAAACACTGAGAATGGACTTTACAGTGAAGTAGGAGACATCTTGTTTTCTGAAATGAAATATATTTGCAAATGCATACATTTTGGGTTTTATAATGAAGCAGAAGAAGTAGATTTTATTTTAAGAATTCTTAAAAAGATAATGAACTTTTTTGTGGAAAAAACATTTCAGACACAAATTATTATTTAAAACACAATATTTTTATGTTATAAAAGGGGATCTTTAATGTTTGCTAGTTTAGTTGCCTATGCTTAACCACACCTTAACTATTTCCCATAATCACTATCTTTTCTAGTATGTAGGCACAAATAAATTCTTCCTTTGAACATGCCCACATGTTCATAATGACATTATTAACATGCTGATGTTCACCAGATCGTGTGTATCATGCTCACTGTTGTAGTTTAGCATATTAATATGCTAACAATTGCATACTAGCTCAAAACACAGAGTACAGCCACAGGTATTTCATCACAAACCAAAGTATTTGATAAATTAAAATGTTGATCTGTTGATGGTGCTAGATGAAGTGTCAGGGTGTCGCCAAAGTTATTACAATTAATCATGAATGTCTGTACTAGATCTGATGACAATCCATCTAATAGTTAATGAGACATTTCACTCAAAACAAAAATTGTCCACCTCATGGTGGCTCTAGAGGAAAAGTCGGGAGATGAAATCATTAGGATACATCATCTGGGAACCATGTCTGTACAAAAGTTTGTGCCAATCCATACAATAGCTGTTTAAATATGAACCAAAGTGGTGGACTGACCCACATCGCCCTGTCTGGTGATAGGTTTGCACACAGTTTTCTCTGTGGGGTTTACACTCCTTGTCACCCTTATCTCTTCATCCACCATCTCACCCAAATGTATCTTTTTCTCAGTTTCTTTCCCTGTTCTGGGTTGACTGCAGCATAATTAGCATGGCAATCTCTTTGTCTCTCTAGGAACATACAGGAATTTGTGATTTCTGCGGTTTTCAAGAGATACTGCTGTAATCATAGTCTTCCTATTGCATCGTATTATCTCCTCTGCAACTCATTCATTCAATATGGGCTGCTTTTTGCTGACAAGACAAAAATCTGCATATGTTGGTGGAAACAGCAATTATGTGTGGGCTATCTAGTCTTAGTAGGTTTCAGCAATCTTGAAGTCAGTTCCTAAGTTTGCAAAAATTACCAGTGTTATTTCACCATAGGAGTTTTGATTTAAGGCGTGCAGTTAAAGCTGCAATAATCAATCTTTTTACACTAATAATTGAAAAAAATAATATGTGTAATGAGTAACAAGCCTACAGAGAATTATCACCTGACTCAGCCCTACACAGTATTTTACTGTCCTTTGGCTCACTGCTTTGGTTTTGAGACCCGAAACTTGTTTCCAGCAGCAGCAAGTTGCTGTTTTTTAGTGAAAAAGCTCTGATAAACCTACTGTACATTACCTGCCCAGCTCCAAACAGCAGACAGACAAAGTTAGCGACTGGCTGGTGAACATAGAGGAGCATTTATCTACTAAAGAGACAGATTCTCTCAGGAGTTGGTGAAGACCATAAGAGAGCAAAAGTGAGAGTGAATATTTATTAGGTGGCCAGAAACAAAACTCTATTTAATGCTAATGTTCCTTCATATCTGCTGGATGTGTAAATGGGAAACTGTTTGCTAATACGCTCGCAACTTTACAATGTTGATGTTGTAATTACAGCTTTTTGTGCTGCCCCATATGACCAAAAATCAATTAATGCAGGGTTAAGCTGTATTGGTGATTCATATTTTCTTGTGCAATGTAAATTTGAACTTTTAATATCAATTCTAATGGTGAATTTTAGCTTTGTATAATTATCTATGTATGTGGTTTCTTAAACTGTCAAGTGTGCTGAGTTGTGAAGGTTATCTTGATTAGAATATGTAATATTAGTAGTTTTTCCTTTGCTTTAGAACTAATTTTCATTGTTGATGCACAACATAGTTCAAAGACTGCACTGGAAATCTGTGGTGGTAACTCGAGGAAGGGGATACTTCTGGGTGGTCCTCCAAAAAGACATCACCACCATATTGTCACTACAATATGTATTATCAACAAAAGAATAGCTGTGGAAAATGCACCAATCTGTTGTATGAGGAGCAAAGAGAGAGGAGACATCACAAATCAAGCTCTTGTTTAGCTGCTAAACTGCAGATGTAAATGCTTAAAACTTGTAATTTTCCTCTCTCTACAAATGGGAGGGCTGAGCTCATTACAGTTTTCTCCAAGATAAGCTGTGGGCTGCTTATAATTATATATTTTGAGGATAAACTAATTCCATATCTCTGAGTGCATACATTAGCAAGTCTACAGAATATTAAGAGCAGGTCTCCAACTGCTGCCCTTTGGCCTCAGAGAGAGATTTGTTCTGACAGGTTGCAGAATAACCAATAAAGGCTAATAAAAAACTATTTTCACTATTTGATATATGGTGATGTAGTGATCTTTTACATGCATCAATTCTGTCACTGTGGTCCATGCATTTTATAAGCATAAATAAAGGGGAGAACTGGATTTTGCCTTTGTTTAAAAAAAAAAAAAGCTCTGTGAGAACTTCCCCATATGCATCAGTGAGGCACCACCATCAACAGAACACCAGTAATGGGGGCTGAAAGGATATAATTAGAGTGGTAGAATATAAATTATGGACTCATAAATCATGTTGGTGGGCAGGCAAATATGCGCACCAGAGAAGTGCCAACAAACAATGGTCTAATTACCCGCCAATTACCTGGTTAATAATGCTTTTCCAAGGCCAGTTTGTTGACCTGTCGCTGAGATGACGCTCACCATCATGGATCTGTTGAGGGAGTGTCAACATGGAGGACGGCCAGAGTAAACAGGATAAGACTGTCTTGATGAACGTAACCAATATAACATCATGGCATTGCTTTTCATCACAGAGCAGAAATATGATATAATTTTTCTTGACATCATGGATATTAATTACCAGCCACACGGGTCTCTAAAGACCTTATATTACAATGACAGGAATGTATCCCTTGAATTCAGTGATGGTAAGCTTTATGCTAAATTTAAGCATCATTATTTTATAGACTTCATGATAATACTGTAACATCTACTAGGTTGACAGTAGACCTACTGACACACTGAGGCCTACATTAGGCTATGTTAAATGACTGAAGGCAGCCATTAATTTTTCCAAGTAAGAAGACCTTTATGGTTTTACTTGAATAAAAAGAGATCAATTGGACATGTTTAAGAATATTTATTGAAGTTTGCCAAGAAAGACTGAGGGTGATTCAATGTGAAGCATTTTCATTAAGCATAAGCCCATGAAGACAGGAGATGGACAGGGTCCCCAGAGTCCAGATGCTGGTGGAAGTGGAGTAAAACTTGCCGGAGGATGCTGGAACCTCTCAAATCTCCCAGAAGGTCATGGTGGTGATGTGGGGGTAGTGAGTTGAGCATAAGACAGAATTGCAGTGAAATCTATATGACAGCATCCAAAGACTGACTGCCTCGAGGAATGTGGGTAGACAGATTATTGGTCAGATATGGTGGCATCAAAAATTTGGGAATGAAAGTGACTGACAGTGTGAGAAAGCTGAGTTTACAGGGCATCAAGTGGCCTAGTGGTTAAGGTGCATTTTACATAACCACAACGTCCACAGCTGGGGGACCTTTGTTGAAGGTCATAGCCCTCTCTCTCTCCATGTTTCCTGTCTCTGCACTGACTGTCTAATAATAATTAAAAAAAAGAATTGAAGAAGTGTTGTATTCTAAAAAACATACATATAGCGTAAATTCACCCATAGTGAAATAGTATATAAATAGTATATAAAAAGTATTTCCATTTAATTCTACTTTTTAATTACACTCCGGTACAACTCAATAAACAATATCGCATCTCCTCCATCCCACTCCCCTCTTTGTCACGGCCGGCTAGAGGGCTACACATATACTCATAGAACTGGAGTTACATCTAGGTAAATACTATTTATGCTTAGCTGGCATACACATTATATAACAGGCACTGGGAGTTTATCCACCCTTGTTTCTTCTCTGGCCTGTTTTTGGGGCTGGCCTTTATTTGTTCATGTCAACCACACCACTGGCCATTATTGGAGATCCGGCTTTTAAAGGACCAGTGTGTTGAAGTAGTGGCATCTAGAGGTGAGGTTGGAGATTGCAACAAACTGAACACCCCTCCCCCTCCACCTCCCCTTGCAAGCGTGTAGAAGAACCTACGATGGCCGCAAAACTCATGAAAAATGCTAAAGGCCCTCTCTAGACCCAGTGTTTGGTTTGTCCGTTCTGGGCTACTTTAGAAACATGGCAGTGTAACATGGCGGGCTCCATGGAGGAGGACCCGCTCTCTATGTAGATATAAAGGACTCATTCTAAGTTAACGAAAACACAACAACACAACAATATATTCAATTTCTGCCAAATCGTTCCGCTAGATGCCACTAAATTCTACACACTGCACCTTCAATTGACTACCATCTTTTATTTGAGGAAATGCGGTGTAAAACTCACAGGGGCCACTTTGCTGCATAATGAGTACTTTTTTGTGTACATTTTTCTGGTAAAGCTTTCAGGTAAAATTTTAACTACACAACTTTTTGTGTAGTTTTACACTGAAATATTACTCTTACTTATCTACACACAAACACTTTGGATGGAGTCTGTTGCCAGACTGGGGTCTGTTGTCTGGGGCCAGGAAGGCCAGAAGAAGTGTTTTGGCAGGGTGTATTTCACACAGAGTGTGACTGACCCATGGATGCATGACAGGAACTGGATACAAGATCAAAGATGGTGCCTATTCACTTGAATGAAAATTGACTCACTCTTAATTCTTACTCAGCACACGCCAAGAATGTTTTCTAGCTTCTGGTTTTGCTTCCACATTATGTGGCCAACTGCACATGTGCTTTAGTGTTTCTCCCACTTGGCCCATAGATTTTACAAAGAAGATAATCACTTTAAAATTGCTCTTCTAGGCTCTGGGAAAATTTTACAAATATAAAACCTTCATGGATTAAAAATTCACAATACAAAGAGTAATAATGACCTCATTTTCAGATGTGACAGACATCTCTTTTCTAATGGTGGTCTATAGGGAAAATGCTTTTTTGGCAGCAGGGATTTTTGTTGTTGCCACTGGGACAAACTGGCAGCAAGGCTGAGTGGTGGTGCCATATCCAGCTCTCTTCATAGATCAGCAGGTGTCTTTCTCACAGGGTGTGACTCTGAGACCCTGCTGGATGGGGATTGGACATCCACAAGGGGTGAGGCCCATTGCTTCATAGAGCAGGGTGGGACAGCGATGGTGCTGGGGGTGTAGCCTGCTGCTCTCTGGACTCCAGGAAAAATATAACTCTGCATGTATCTCATCTTACTATAGTATTTTATTGATGTTATCACCTTTTATTGAAGAAATTATGCAACCCTGAACCCTGGTCACAAAGTCCCCAAGCAGTGATCTTACCCCTACACTATCCAGCTGACACGTTTAACACACTAATCCTCCATCCAGTGTGGCCAGCACTGCAAGTTTTTATGCTTTAAAACCGAGTTGTACAGTTTTACTTTTGACATATGTCACTTAATTTCATCGATTTTGGAGTTTAAAGTATGTCTGTAGGGAAGACTGGAGAGGATGGAGTCTCAAATGGGGTCTACTGGGAGCACACGTATTTCATTTTAGTGTTACCATTCACAATTTCTGTTCCTTTAAACATTCCCTGCCTTCTCTGTGCTTTGCTGCACTCCAAACAGAGAGTGAAAAGCAAATTCCCTACCTGCATTTAATTACGCAAATTAAAAACATGCATGCATTATGCTACCATAATATTCTATCATCGCATTCCCTCCCATGTTTCCTCAATTTTAACACCACCAATCACGTCCCTGCCGCTTCCTCCCTCCCAATGACTGACCAGCACGTTCAGGCCTGATCCCGCCCCTCAGTTGGCCCCTGTGGCCAGAGGAAAAACTGCCTGCTTATTAATTCGTTTTTTAATTGAATTTCTCCCACCATTTCTCCGCTTAGTTAATCCCTGCACTGGCCTGTGGGCAGATGATTGGCGTGTAATTACCGGCTGTTGGCATGTGTGCTTTCTCTGGGCTTCTCCTCTCACTCTGCTCGCCGCTAAGGCAGCAAAATCTTTTTGTTGATCTATCTCTCCTCCCCGCTCTGCACCTCCTCCTTCCCTTCTGTCTGTTTCTCTTGCCTATCTTCTCCCTCCTATCTCCTCCCAGTTCCTCGTGCCCCAACTCTCTCTGTTCTTCCTCCTTGCTCTATCCATATATCTGAGGAAATATCACTCCCCAGAGGGAATTTAAAGAGTGGGAGTTGTGTGAGAGAAAAAAAAAAAGAACTGCACTCTATTTTCTTTTCAGGATCAAGAGAAAAGGAATGGGCCCCTTTTTCCATTTTGTAATCATTTTCTTTGCTGGTCTATCGAGCGTGGCATCAGTCAGAGCAGGGGCCAAGTTAAACTCCTCCATTCTTTGAGGACACATGTTAATAAAACAGCCAGCAGATAACAGTAATTACCTCTCAGTGGCTTCTGCTCTTCGCTGGGGACACACTGTGAGAGAGAGGTCTGCCTCTTCTCGAGCCTGTACGTCCAAAAGATTAATTCTGTTTTTAATTAGAGCACACCCTGAGTGATACACCAAATGTAGCCTTCTCTCCATCCTCCTCCTCCTCCTCCTCTCGCTCCTTTCCCACTCTGCCTCCCTGCCTCTGTCATTGCTGTATTAGCATAAGTAATTAGAGATTCCTATTTGCCTGCATGGTCTCGCAATTTAAATTGAACGTGTTGATCTCTTTTGATTCTTCTGTAGTTGGAGGCTGCCTGACTTGTACAATTAAGATAACATGCAGGGGAGGTAGCTGATGGTGGGGGGTTTGAAGCCTGCAACCTCGCTCTTAACTGTTATCTCTGTTTTGTTGTAAACTCTTCAGAGCTCTGTGGAGACTTAAGAGGTGAGGAGTGGAGCTTATGCACGCTGAAGCTTGAGGGCCAGCCGCAGCACTGCCAGATGAATGTTCTGGAGACTGCGGGCTTGTGTCATTTCATTGATTTCACTTCAGATGAAATTTACAAGAAAGGGGGAAAAAAAGAAGTGAGATCTGCACCGACTTAGAGGATAGGTTCACAATTTTCAAGTCTGTCTTAAAACAATAGTCAGGTGTACAAATGAATATTGAAAGAGGGTTTTTTTTTTGTCGCTATAATCATTCCTCCTCCTAATACTGTCCATTAAAATATCTCTTCCGAATGCAATTCCACTGTAAGTGATGGGGGAAAAAATCCATTCAGTCCTCAAATTAGTCTTCATTTTATGCTATAATATAGCTTATCTGGTTAATATAAATATGTTTGTTTCATTTCACTTTTAACAGCATCTCAGAGACCACATAAAGTATCCGATGGAATTCATTCATTAGTAGATATTTCCCCCCTGATAATTGGTTATGGGACTTATTGCTTTCCACAGTAAAATCTCAGCAATATAGCCAATTAAAAGTTGAAGTAAACAGGCTCAGTGACCTCAGCCTGGTCATGGACACAGGTAGATGCAGACAAACGTAGCTAACAAGAGAAGACAGGCTGTGTTCTCACTGTTATAGCTGTTTGTTGAATGACTGCGCTTAAAGCATTTTCTGATCTCATGCCAGTATCAGAGGGATGATTTATTTGTCAGTGCCTTGCAAAACCATTACAACTCACCCTGAAAAAAACAAACAAAAATGTTCTGATCATAGAAAGCTATGATTAAAGTTCAGTTAAGTTTAGGTGCAAAAACACCTTTAAAAACACCTTAGTTAAAGTTTTGAAAGCATTATGGCTTGGGTTAAAATTACAATTTTATTACAATAATACAATGATAATACAAAGTAGTTCAAACTAGCTCCACCTCCAGCAGCTACAACAGTAACATGCTGATGCTTCAGTATTAATAATCTAATGATGTCATATATAATAATATATCAGTCAGAGGGACCAAACCACTACTTTTACTGCAATACTTTACACTGGAGAGCATACACGCTCTCACCAATTAACTCTGCTCTCAAAGTTTAGTTCAACTCATGCAAATCAATTTGACAATATGGTGGCAGAAACCAAGGGAGGCACTGGCCCTCTTATGATTGGTCACTTTCAATGCAACCACACCCACACGGACCTCCTTGTACCTTGACTGACAGCTTCTGTTAGCTGAACAACAGGCAGACAGTTTGGCCATATAGTCGTAGATCAGGTATATTATATATAAATATTTCTCCTGTCTTATTTCTTCTAGGATCTATATGCATATATGGCATGAGTTATTCCTCTTAGTCTATGTCTATTAATTCTATATTGGACACACTACACTGGATATGTTTTTAATGACTCTTGTTGCCCCCTAGCGTCTTGTTAACCTGTGCCACCCACTCTATTACTACTTCTTATATGAAATGCAATGTGTTAGATATTTCTATTTTTCATTATATTTTTTGTGACTAATTATCTGAAAATTTGCACACGATTTACACAAGACCATCTTGCATATTTGTATTTGTTTCAACACATGTGAATGTGATTAGATGATTGTAGCGTCACTGGTCATTTGACTATATATATATATATATATATATATATATATATATATATGTATGTATATGCTCATTTCCTTCCTGTGGGTATTTACCAGAGGAAGACCTGTAGGTGGTTGACAAGTAACAAATAAAGAAAAGGGAGCTCTGATTCAGTGTGCAGTGTACTCTTCTATCTAGTTGAATTGTTTTATTGTTTCCAGCACCTACCCCACTGAGGTTTTGTGGATGTGCACATCACAGTAATGAAACACTAAAACAGATCAAATGTTGCTTCACAGTTCTTTCAGTGGTTCCTTTCGGGGGTCTCTTCCAGAAAGCAGGTTTAACAAACTCTGAGCCTAACCCTGAACTCTGTATTCATGTTGTAAAATCTTGTATAAAAATGTATCTTTTATTTTATTATTAACATTATTTTTTCCTTCTTACTGATCTATTTGTCTTTGTTTTTTTAAATTTATTTTTATCTAGTCTTTTTAATCTAGTTTTTATTTCACTGTATTTTATTATTACTATTATTATTATAACTTTTAAACCTATTTTATTTTTATTACATTTATTACATTTTCAAAGTTTTTATTTCTCATGTGAATTAGTCTCAAATTGTTTTTACCGTTTATTGTCTACACGTGTTCTGTCTTATTATTGGCTTGTCAGTCATCTGTGACGCACTTCGAATTGCAGGTTTTGGACTCAGTGTGAGCAAACATTCTGCAAAACTTAACCAGCTTTTTTGTGGTGTTCTGTGTCAGAACAACATTCTTAGCTGCTGATACTGGTTAGATATTAGTGTGGCAGATGAAGGAATCTGTTCAGCACAGATGTTCAGCTGTGATCAGATGACAGCAGACAAACACACAGTGGCACCTTGTAACTCACTCTAAATACAACACAGAAAAAGCTTTAGTGATCGGTTCACTGAAGGTTTCAGGTCCTAAATTCATACAACTACTATAGCAAAAGCAACTGCTTTGAGGGTGATAGTTTTACCTATCACCCTCAAAACACAAATTTACTTTACTGTCATATTACCTGGTATCATTCACCTGATGTGCTGGCTGACTGTGACTGACACAGCATGCAGTCTGGTGCAGGTTGCTAACAGAATATATAATTTAACATGCAGGCTGCTGCTCTTAACATACAGATCTGTACAGCCTGTTCATAATAATATGTTTGTTCCCTGCTGTCATGTTACATCACATAAGCTACATCTGTTTACAAAAACAGCACTAACGCTGACACTAACGCTTGCAAACCCCAGCAAAAAGCACAAATGAGATTGTGCTCATCCATTGTAATAATGTTCACCACAAACAATATTTTATACTTGACATTAGTGTTTACTCAGGGGAAACACTGCAGCATACTGCTCCATGTGTCAGCTAACATTAGCCTGTGCTAGCAATTTGTAGCGAGACTAAAACATTACAGGTCGCCTGGTTGCAGGTAAGCGATGCTGAAGAGTGACCAGTCACTCATTAACCGAGATGGAAAGTCATGGAAATGTATATGCATCTGTTTCTGCTTGTTGTTAAAGAGGACCTATTATGCTCATTTCAGCTAAAAATTTTTATTTTTGGACTCCACTAGAGTAGCTTGGGATGATTTACAGTTCAAAAAACTCCTTATTTATCTTATACTGGCTCTTTATGCAGTCCCTCAATATACTAAGTTTCTCTTACATTCTGTTTTAGCTCCTGTCTCTTTAAGGCCCCCCTCCTGGTGAGCCCACTCTGTTCTGATTGGCCAGCTTTATTTGTTCAGCGGATCAGTTAGAAATACTGCAGGGAGGAAGAAACAGCCACAGTGAGATGTTTTATGAAGAGCTGCAGACAACCAGCACACCTCCAACAGGTAAACTACTTATTTTACTTTGCTGTGCTGTGTAATGGTGTCGTGGCTTGGCGTAACTACTCCCGGAGTGGAGCAGCGGACTCACTGGCTGTGCATGTAACAGATGTCCATATAAATTCTCATTCTCTCAGTCAGCTTCACACTTATGCACTGCTGAACTTCTTGTCATGACATAAATTTGACGCCATAGACTTTTACTTGTAATGGAGTATTTTCTTGGTACTTTTACTTAAGTAAAGGATCTGAATACTTCTTACATCATTGCTTCCAATAGTATTATTATCAATAGATTGGATAGATGGCGCTATGGAACTTTCAATCCTAACCTATATTCGGACAGTCGAAGTCATGACCATACAAAGTGCCAACTGTACCTGTGTACACAACGTGTAAGTAATAATTCTTCACACAGTAGCTCATACACTGTGTACCCTATAGTGTACTGTCTTTGACCAAGAAGTTGCAAGAAGTGCATATGATACCTTGTCAACTTGCTTCACTGCTCTTGTCTCAGAAAGAATCTGAAGGGGTGCAGAAGCCCACCTCAAATATGTCTAAAAATGTCAATGACTAATTTTTTTTTCTTCTCATTTTCTATTTTCTCAGCATCAGAGAGTAGGAGGTTCATGCTTTGAAAACTGAGATGCAGTTGCATCACTTGCCCCAAAGTTCTGATGTATTCTCATATGACATCTGTTCAACATTTGGTTAAGTTCTAGATAGGTGCTGTCAAGCAAGTGTAGCACTAATCAGTGTACTAAAATGTCTACCGTCAGATGGAAAACAAACAGTTGGTGCTTGAAGAGATGAAAAAGTACAGAATACATTGCTGTAACCCTTTCCTCCACATACTGCCGCTCTCAAGCTACAGGGGTCAGAGTGCTCTTCAACACACTGAGAATCTGTGCCTCCATCTTTCATCTACTATGACTCTACTTAGCATGAATTATGTTGTCATGGCTAGAACAGCATTGCTCATTGCTGGGAGATACTTTGTGTTTCATGCAGATGGGTTTCTTGCAGGAGTGTGCAAGAGGGATGCTTATTAAATCTGCCTGAACAGGCAAGCAGGAAGGCAGAAGACACTTTTTGAATGGCTGTTCTGACAACATAATTTGCATTCTGTAATTAACTGTGTCTCTACTCCCCACGCCCCGAAAAAAGAAAACGTGCGCGCGCATATATACACACACACATACACACACACATACACAGAACTGGGGTCACAGGTAAATATTTCTCCTCATGTGAATTAGCTCTGTGTTGCTGTGGTGACAGCTCTTTATCAAAGACAACAGTGAGTGAGGTGGAAGTAAAGCTAATGTCTGACAGAGGTGGGTTTAGTTTGCATGTGTGTTCGTGTGTGTGTGTGTGTGAGGAGAGAGTGAGAGAAAAGACAAACATGAGAGAGAGTGAAAGAAAATGACTTTAGAAAATATACTTTTTGTCTTGACTGACGTTCCTGACTTTGACTTAATTACAACCAAGGTCTCATTTTGATCATTTATAGACATTGTTTCTATAAGTAATATAAGTGATAATATTTACATTATAATCCTCAAATTAATTGTAGAGATCTAGGAACGTGATGTCGTCCAACGGGTCAAGAAATGTGCAGATTGTGATCAGGGTTTCACTTACTAAAAATAGCCATGGTTGAGCCCAATGGTTCGTAAATATAGTGATGAAATGATGGCATTTATTGTCCCCATGCCAGTGATCTATTTATTTGATTGAAAATTGATGTAGTATGTTAGGTAGTTTGAATTAATTTTGTGGATCCAACATGGGGTCACTGAGGTGAATGAGCTGATAGCAACAGACAGACTGCACCGATTTTCACAAGATATTATGACACAGAAATTCTCTCATAGCTGAGGATTATGCCTTTAGGGAATCTTTACTTTACATTGCATCATTTGTACAGAAGTCTCTACTGCAGTTGAGGCACAGGTAGCAATATTTATATATTCTGAATTCTGTCATGGATATTCAGTATGTATGCAGTATGATTTTTATAAATGGTTGACATCAGTAAAATCCTCCAGGAAACCTGAGTCTACAGCTGTCAGCTTAGAGGTGGTGCAGCCGCAGAGCAGCAGACTTTGCTCTGGTGTCACAACAGACGCACTGCTCAACAATGTAAACTCTGTCTTCTCCCAGTGAGCCTACCCAGACACTGCAAAGCAAAACGACTGCTGCACATATTCTAACATAGCAGAAGAAAACTTTTAAAACCAAATGATTCTGAACCCTGAAACTTTGACAACCCAAATTATAATAATACTAATAATGTTGGTAAGGATTTTGTTGGACTTGAGAGTATGTTAATTCTGAAAATAGTTGGTGCTTCAGTATTATCTTTATAAATCACCCAGTGTCTTGATACCACAGTGAAGTCAAGTCTATTTTGTATAACCCAATATCACAAATTTGCCTCAGGGGAATTTACAATCTGTGCAGTACAGCAATACAGCATCCTCTGTCATTAGACCCTCCACAGTATAACCAAAGCTTTCAAATAAATGGAAAATTATTAAGAGTTCAGGGTTTGACCACAAACCACAAATCTCTTCATTGTCTACCAGTACAGCACAGAATCAACTTCAAAATTCTGCTAATAGTCTACAAAGGACTTACTGGTTTGGCTCCCCAGTATATTACTGACCTGCTCACTGACTACAGTCCAACCAGAACCCTCGGGTCATCTGGTAGTTGTCGTGTGACTGTACCCAGAATAAGATCCAGGTCTTCAGAGGGAGCTTTTAGTTCCTTTGGTCCTGCTCTCTGAAACAAACTATCAGATGACCTGAGATCAGTCACTATACTGCTTCCATATTTAAAAGAAAACTTGAAACCCTTCTATTTTCTCAGGTTCATGGCAAGCCAGTTTCTTACCTGAGTGTGTGTGTGTGTGCGCTTGATTTGGTGTTCATTTTTAATCGTTGCATTTCTGTATTTTTAAACTTTGCTTTGAAACAATTTTATCATGTTGACCCATTGCTTTTATGCTGATGTAAAGCACCATGAGCTGCCATTTTGTATGAAAAGTGCTATTTAAATAAAGGTGACTCGACAAACTTAATGAGGTATTAAAATATGGTCTGAAATCAAACAGCCTTCATACTCTGCCCCATGCCCACTGCAGATGTGCGATAAGTGGATGAAATTTGAGTTGAGTGGTAGCTGACTGGAGGAAGAGGATTACATATACAGTATAACTCTGCTATACCATGGTGGCACTCGTTCAGGAGGAAATGTCCACTGGGCCAGAGATCTCAGGGAAAAAGTGTAGTGACACAGTAGAAGATTATATATTATCAGTTCCACTTGGTCAACTGGCTTTTGTAATTTACTCATACTAAGATGAGGTCATTTGCCAGCACACAGAAACCTTCTGCAAAGTTTTTCTAATGGTTGAAAATAGTTGAAAGGAAGTGAAATCAGGAGAACTTGAAACATATAAGTCCATGGCAACTCTGTTGCAGCAACAGAAAGATCTTTGTGCCAAATAGCACAACCCTCACACTTCAGACTCAATCTCGAATAAACCAACTTGTAAAGCAAAAGGTAAACCCTTGTTGGAACTGAACAAAATGTGGCTGTGTTAATTTTTACCATAAGTATTTATCCAACAAAGACACACACCTGTATATACATGCTATACTGATATTGACATATTGCTGCTTTGAGGAGCACATGCTTTACAGCAGTTCACAGAAGCACAGGAGAGTAATAACATCCACCCCTCATATCAAAACAGTCATTCTCTGGCATCTGTCCACCATGTTTAATCATACTATTACCACTCATCTCAAATAATGATAACGTATTGTAAAGTCCTCTTGTGGCATCTGTACCTGCAGCTGCAACCATGCTGCTCCAGGATCATCATTGCAACTGGCCAATCACGTTGTTGTGAGGTCATAGCTTTGCGGCTCAGGGAAAAAGTCCAGAAAATACAAAAGCGCAGCTCCTTGCCTGCTCACACACATACGGTATGCAGTGGGGAACAGGAGGTAAGCATTAAATATACTTTCTTTAATAATATGATATGACATTTTAATCCTCAGTCTTAAAATATATGCCTTTTCCCGTGAAGCTCTAGACTGTCATGGCCAGCCTTTGGTTTTATTTATCATTTATCTTTATTTAAAAGTGATTTACTGTGTTGCTGCTCCTGCTGCTGTTAGGCTGTTTGTTCCAGTTTGAGCAGCTGACAGCCGCTGTGTGGACACCACAACAAGAATACACCCTGCGTTTCAAATGGCTAGCACAGCTAACGGCTGTGTTAACGTGCTAACAAATAAAAAGTACATTAATGTAACAGCTTTGGGGTCAATTCTTAATGTAAACATCAATTTTTTCAATTATGCACCAGGTTAGATCATTCCTTGTAGAATTAACAGCATTAGTTCTCTGAGAATCTCTCTCATCGAATTTCAATTGAATCAAACTGGATCGAATTGGGATGATGGGCCCCATGCATGAATCGTGTGTACACACAGATTTGATGTTAAATTGTGCGTGCGAACAATTTAAGAATTTTTGTGGTATTTTTCAATACTTGCGTACTTCCCACTTGTTCTTAGGTAAGATTGGTAAGATTAGGTAAGAGTGTCCTGGACCACATGTAAGCCAATACACACAAAAGCCAACTTGCATTTTGTGCCATGAAATGTTAATAATGATGATGAAAAAGCAATTTATGTCATGAAAACATGTTCTATAATTATTTATTCATTTAATAATGTTAAATGGTTACACTTTTTAAAGATGATTAGGCCTATCCTAAATGACAACAAAAATTAGACCAATATACCCACATGCACACGCGCACACATACACACACGCACACACACACACACACACACACACACACACACACACACATATCTAATCATTAATTATGACAGCAAATGTCATTAATTAGGATTTACTGTATAAAGTAGTATGAAGCGGTGGCCAACCGACTCCGCAATGCTGCTCTATGCGTTGGCCAAATAAGCTTTGAGAAGAGAACATGTATTTAAAGATCGAGCAGATTTATTTGCTGAGAGTGACGAATGGCTCGTAAGCTGCTTTCAGTTACCGACGCAGAGTCTTCAAAACCTGTGTGCCATTCTGGAGCCTCAAATAAGATCAGAGACAAAACGATCTAATCCCGCTTCACCTCATCTGCAAATACTCAATGCTACTGGATTCCTGGCCACTGGGACCTTCCAGAGAGAGAGCTGTGACGGATGTGGCATATCCCAGTCCACTGTTAACTCTACAGTACATTCTGTTTCCATATACTTTGGCCCAGCAGACCAGCAGGGATTTTTATGCCATTGGTGCACTGCCCAAGGCACCATCTCCAAATCTGTTCCACTTCCTCAATAGAAAACAATTCCATTCAATCAACATACAAATACTATGTGATGCACAGAATAACATGGCTGGTTGGTTGGAGCACATGACCTTCATGCTGCACAACAGTTCGGTGGGTATGTGGTTGGATCAAGATCCTGCTGGAGATGGTTGGCTTATTGCTGTGTCCTAATATGTTAGAATTGTTTTAAGTCTGCATTATTACCATTCAACATAAATCCAACTTTTATCTTAGGTGACTGGGGCTATCTGCTACTACCATGGCGCGCACTCGCTCAGTGGTGGAGCACATCAGTACACTGAAAGGCCGGTGGCTATGCCTAGACACAGCGGGTTGAAAGCTCTTATACACACCTGAAAAGGTGTGCAAAATAACCATGGCCTGCTGTGTCCTGCACAATATTGCAATGCAACATGGTGTGCCCCCACCCCACCTGTCACCATTTGAAGACATGGAAGTAGATGGTTTCACGGGACCTGACCAGAGATGTGGCGTTGAAACCTGAAAGCAACTCATTTCACTTTTTTAATATGTAAGATCACTTTTGTTACACTGTGAAATGACCTATACTCAAGGCAGAAAATCGTAATGACATTTATTTGATAAATGTTTTTTATTTCTTGATTTTTAAAGTTTAATTTATTTCGAGAGTGTCATTAATCTATTTAATGTATAATCTTATTTACTACCCTTAGGTGGCATTTTCCTTTCCCTTTTTCTTTCTTCTTTTGTCTGAGTTTAATGTTACCTGTCAAATTGCTGTGGCTTGTTGGTTTGGTGGTTTGTACACAGCACCAAGGTCTGCTGCCCTTATATAGGTTTATTGGGGCGTTTCCTTATCCTCTTTCCTCCTATTGCTTTGTGCAAGAATAAATATAAGAGAAAAATAAGAAAACATTCATGTATAAGGCCCATCGGTTTGTGGGTTGAAGGAGAGAATGAAAATTATTACCGAAAATATAATTAAACAGGCCCATGAATGTGGAATTTGGCTTGAATAAATGGTTACCCGTGTAGCTAGCAGTATTTGCCCAAGATTAACTTGCAAGTTTGTCCAGGATGATTATATTAAATTTGGTCCTGGGCCATCATATGAAAGTTTGTCATATTTAAGACATCTGTTTGAAACTTAACAAAACATTTTCTTTTACTACAGAGTTTCCAGAGAACCAGAGTAGAGAGCTTGTGGGACACCAGGGAAGACAGTTGTGGATAGAGTATCGCTCACCTCAGATGCTTTTGTTGGGTTTCATGTCTGCTTTCTGAGCCCCTAACTGTACCTATGAAGACTGGCTTTCACAGTGAAACATAGTTTTCTTTTCAGTGCAAAGAACGAAGACACACATGGTGCTGGGTCTTTAGTTATTGAAAAATGAATAATAAATTAGTTTAGAATTAGTATTAATCAGTAATCACATACACAGCCTGGCTCAATTCTTCTGCAAGAAAGAATGCAACAATCCAGAGAGGCACCACACAGTTTAATGCCAAACGTTTTATCAAAGTATGACAAGATATGTGATATCAATGAAAACAACTGTAAGAAGGAAGTAAGAAATCCAAGGCACTTTTGGTCCTGACTGTATTAAATACATTTTTTGAGTGCTGCAATGTGTAAGGGTACAGTGATTCAGTTTTGAATTTAACACTGTCTTTTAATTTACTAGATGATTAGAAGAGATGAATAATATCTGTATAGTGCACACATGAAATATGTACAGAAGCTCATACTGGTCCCATAAAATGAACTCTTCATCATAAATCATCGTGGTATTGTTTTGTTGGATTTGTATTCATCAGTGATGGTGTACACAACATGGTCGACTTCTGTCAGTAAAAAAAAACACTTGTGTATTGTGCCGCCCTCCTGCCATTGTTGAAAGCCTATTTTTAGAAGACATTTAGCATTTAAATGTCTTAAATAAGTGGAGGGGGTTATAAATACCTGCTAACTGACCGAAATAATGTGTCGAATGATGGTTTCCCCACTTAAAATCAAATAAGAATGTGTATTGTTATGAATCATGTGTGGTAATTAAATGCAATACATTTGCAGTAAATACGCAAATCATTTATTGTAATTTTGAATTTTCACTGAATTAGCATTTTGAAACTTGAAAAGTAACTGTAGGTTATCAATTTACATTCTAATGTTTCAGTTTGAGGTTAGTCCTCTGAATACAACACGAAAAACAAAACAAAAAAAAAACAAACATCCAAATTGTGTGATAGTACCACTTACTGTATGTATGATATAGACATATACACTGAATTGTTTCAACACTTCACTGAGTCTTAATGACACTAAAATCCAACATGCTATACAGTAGTACGTATCATTGGAAACTTTGTGATCTTCCACTATGGTGGGATTAAGCAATGTTTGATCACACAACAGAGTTTGTAAAAAAATGATCAACTGATTTATAGGACAATTGGTTTAACATTTTACGTAAATGTGGGAAACTTTAGGCCAGTTGTATTATATTTAGCCCCTCTTGTTGATCCTCAGTAGGGCAGTGGGGATGAGAAAGGATAAGAGAGAAAGAATTAATTAGAAAATGAGGGATGTTTGCAATAGTTGAGGCCTGCTATATGATCTATGATACATTTAATAATGTGTGATCTGTCTGTTAAATTTGTTTTCTAAAATGCTACTCATGCTCCATTAGGAGGGCTTTGAACTTACATGAATTCTCTTGACAGTATATATGGGTCTGGTGAAGCCCAGATAGAGTTACGCAAATCTGAATTTGGGCTCTTTTGCTACATTTCACTTCCAGTAAATTAAATTTTGCCAGCCTTAGCTGTCTACCAGAACATCTTACCGTAATGAATCTTGAAGAATCAGAGTGAGATTGCCTCTATTAGTTGGTCACTTCATAACATACCTGACAATATCAATAAAAACATCTTTCACCTGAATGAGTATTCTTGTACGTATGCAGTAAGTACTCACACTTACTGACGTTGCATTCAGGATTATGCAAAACAAAGCAGAGTTTTGGAAACAACATTAAGAATTACATCCAATCAAAGGTTGCAGATTATATTCACAGTTTAAAATTCCTCAAATTTCCCTTTGTCACTATCTATAGGATGGTGCAGTCAATTGCTATATATAATAATGATAATAATAATAATAATAACAATAATAATAATAATAATAATATAATGTAATTGGTTACTTAAAATGTTAAATCATTAACATTTATAGCCCAATTATTTAGAATTCATAGCCTCCCTGGGGACAGTACAGGAGGTGATGGGGGCAGCCCCTCTGAGTGGGTGGGTTTGGTGGTCGGTTGGTCATATCGGAAGTGTTACAAGAGTGGGGAGATTTATATATAGATCTCAGGGGGGAATGTATGTTTGAGTTTTTCAGTTTTATGGGTGTGTTAGAATACATGTTTTTTTTTTTTTACTTTTACTTTGTTAAGGCAATGAATATTCATATAATACTGTATAGTCACAGGACATCAAACTGTCAAACAAAGGATTTTGAGACTGAAGTATGTCTAGATCTGAAGGTTAAGGTAACATCATGGAACTGCAGGGGCTTAGGTAAACTGAAAAAAGTTGAACAGGTACTAAGTTGAGCGAAACAAAAACACTTGGGAAACAAATAGATATGTTTTTTGAAATGAACACGTCACAGACCTTGGCCTGTACTGGGTTGGAAGCTTTAAAAGCTTTTTTAAGAGGACAAATTATAAGTTTTACTTCTTCTAAATTAAAACATACTGTGAAAAACTCAAACTGCTAGATTCTAAAATTAAAATTCTAGAGAGAGACAAGTTTCTGGATGGTTCAGAAAACTCACATCAGGGACTATTACTACTTAAGGCTGAATACAACAAAATATCAGCGGAGAGAGCTGCAAATATCTTGCTGACGCTTAAACAGGCATTTTATAACCAGGGAGAAAAACCAGGGTAGCTCTTGGCCTGGCAAATTAAACAGCTTCAATCAGAAAGAGCAATTGATGTGATTGAAAATGTTAAGGGTGAGGTAACTATGGACACTAAAGAGATAAATGACACCTTTAAACAGTTATATGATTCTCTATACTCCTCATAATATAAACCTAATTCGGATCCACAAACTTCTTTCTTAGATAATTTAAAATTCCCAAACATTTCAAAAGAAGCAAAAAACAATCTAGATTCTGATCTGACAATGGAAGAAGCAACTGATGCCATGAATGCTGGTAAGGCAGCTGGCCCTGGTGGCTTACTAATCGATATGTATAAAAGATTTAAAAGTAAACTTCCAATTCTCTATGAACATTTTTCAGGATTCCTCTGAAAATAGCTCACTCCCTCCATCATTGAGAGAAGCCATGATTACTTTTAAAACCGAACAAATCAGCCCATAAATGACAATCTTTCTGTCCAATTTCACTCTTAAACTCCGACATTAAAATCCTTTGCAAGGTATTAGCATTCAGATTGGAGTTTGTTCTCCCAATTATTATAGAGTTGGATCAAAATGGATTTGTCAAAGGGAGACAAGGCTTTCATAATATGTGGAGAGTGTTAAATACATTACATGAAAGGAAGAATGTGCCAGATATGGCTCTGCTATCAATCAATGCCGAAAAGGCATTTGTCCAACAAGGGTGTCCTTTATCACCCTTCCTTTTTACAATAGCTATAGAACCCTTCGCTATAGCTATTAGGACACACACAAGTATCTCTGGAATCAGGTTAGGACAGATAGATCATCACATAGCACTATTTGCAGATGACATCATTTTGTTCCTTACGGACTTATCAAGCTCAATTTTGACTTTTGGATTATTTTCAGGTTATAAGGTGAATAATGAAAAATCCTCTTTAATGTTAATGAATGAAAAAGAAAGTGGATCATGTTACCTCATTTAACTTCATAGATAATTTTACTTATCTAGGTATATGCATAGGTCCTGATGTGGGAAGAATTGTTCAAACCGATTATGATCCTACCCTTGAATGAATTTATAAATGGAGAGATGGTCTAATATGCCAATTTCTTTAATAGGACAAATGAATATACTTAAAATGAATGTCCTTACAAAACTATTGTACCCGTTTCAAAATATACCTTTACCTCTGTCGTTATCAGATTTCACTAAATTAAGGAAAACACTTACTCAGAATAATAGATAACACAGGTTACGATTAACATTAGTATACTTGCCATATGACAGAGGGGGGCTCAAACTACCAAACTTTCAGTGGTATTACTGGGCTGCACAATTGCACCCTATAATGTATTACTTTTCCACAGAGCCAATCCCAGCATGGGTAGACATTGAATCACTTTCACTTACACTTAAACTAACACTACAACTACAACTAACTACTCTGCAAATACTAAAAAGCTTAGGGAACAAACATCTAACCCATTTGTAATGAATATGATTAATGTCTGGTACAGTATTTAAGGATTGCTAGGAGAAAACTCCTTAACGTCCTGTTTTAGTCTGATTTGGGGAAATGACCAATTTCAACAGCGGACCAAGGTTTCCATCTTTGGGCTACCAAAGGTCTAACTAAAATAGGAGATATGTTCCAAGATGAAAATCTAATGACATTCGAACTGAATATGATCTTTTGAATAGCCACTTTTTAAATACTTACATGTTAGATGCTTTATAACTACATCCCATAATCAGTTATTAACTAACTATTAACTATTAACACCTCTTTCTGAAACAGAACGACTGATCTCTGATAACTGTCATGGTAAATGGCATATTTCAGTGTTGTATGACATGTTGGTTTCTAACTCATCTGAATCCTCTACTGACCAGCTAAATGTCTGGAAGGAGGATATACAGGAGGATCCTTATTTCCTTAGATGACTGTGGTGCGATATGTACTGAGGCACATAGACAAACTACAAATACAAGATGAAGACTACTACATCTATTGGCTGATGTAAACCTACTTAACACCTGCTAGACTACATCAGTTTAATAATAATACCCCAGATATTTGCATTAAATGTGAAAAGGTTAAAAGGCACACTGTTTCACTATATGAGGGATTAGAATTTTTTGGTGCGAGATCTCACGAATAATACACAAAATGCTGGATGTAAAGCTACCCTTCAATCCTGAAGTGTTTATTTTGAGGTTATATCCTGCCATCCTAGTCATACCAAGGAATAAACTAATTCTTATGGATATGTGTCTACTCCAAGAGAAACGTTCGATTGCCTTATCATGGAAGAACACTCAGAGACCACGGATGGGCCAATGCCTCAGGGAAATGAGTAATTGTGCTATGGAGAAGATAACCTATATTCTGAAAATGAAAAGAGAAACATTTGATTTGGTTTGGTGCCCTTTTACCCAGCAATTAAGGAATGTTAATGTGTCGGATATGCCACAAAGTCATGATAATGGCAATACATGAGCAATCTGATTTACAATTAGGGAACTACACGTGATCATCGATTGGCTCTTTGCTCACGACCAGATATGGCACATATGTCTGAACTTCTTTTAATATGATATTAAAATAAATAAATAAACAAATACATTATATATTTATATTTTGTCTTGTCTTGTCTTTGCCTCGGATATATATACTTTTGTTGTAAATTTGTGTAAGGTATGTCACAAATATTTATAATTAGAAAATAATAAACATAAATGGGGGGAAAAAAGATGGTGAAGTCACAAAATGTTACAGTGACTGTTATGTGAGCCACTGAAGTGCTTAGCCCAGGAAAAAGTGGATGACAGTTTCAATAATGAGAGAGTATAGCTTTTATTTATTTTGAAGAAGACAGAGGTCATATGATGAAAAAAAAGATGAAGAATTAATACATTTGTACATCAACTGTATAAAGATTAACCCTCTCTCTTCCAACCATCCAGTACATTAAATTATTTATTAATGTATTTTGAGATTTTGTTGACTTTGTCAGAAAGGTGATATTTTTACTTATTTTTGAGGTTGTAGTGGGTGGTGGTGGTGAGCTTGAATGCATTATCTTTAAAAGAGCTCCTAATATTTTGTCCACTCCTTCAGGGTGGACAAATATGTAGAGCGGTTGTATAAATTGTTGTGAGTGCTTTTCAGTATGCCTACACATGAGTAACAGCTAAAACTCTATAGTTTAAACTTAAAATCCATGTACAATTAATTAACACTTTACACTGTAATAATTAATTTATAATGAATCATTTTTTAATAATATCTACATAGTGATAGCTGGAAGGAAAACACCTGATAACTGCTCCAATGTTTTGTCATTTGATTATAGATCTGTAGCAGTGTCTGGCTGTCACAGAATAAGACATAAATAGACAATTTAAACCTGTTAATTACTGAAAGAACAGAACCAACGTAAAGGAGCAATAAAAACAGTTGTAGCCTGCAGAATATGTTTAAATAAAATATAGCTTATTTAATTTGTGAAAGTCTACTTTCCCTTTCAGGCTCAGGATGATTTTACAGGAGACATGCAGCTGTGCAGCGTCTTATTTTCCTGAAAGAGCTGATATGTTTGTGAAACAGAAAAGAAGAAAAGAAGCCTTTTGGCTTATGAAGAAAATAATAAAGTAACAAGGGTGTTTTTTATGGTTGATTTATGATTCAGTTATTTTTATTTTATGAATATATATATGAATATGAAAAGCTGCTGTTGGTGCCATCATTCCTGTTCAACAGGTAATTTTCCTGATCTGCTGTATTATAAAAACAGCCTGACTGTTAACTGTCCTGTCATATCAGCTGACCAGTCAATAGAGACATTTGATCAAAGGGGTGTTGCTGTCTGGTAAAAAAACTTCTGCGTAGGATACACCTGTGATTCCTCGCTCTAAACCCCTCCAGGAGCCTCCTCTGGGGTGCATTTAGGGGATCGGAAGATCCTTGATGATGGTGGAGGGGGAACAATTTCCGGGTCACCAGAGGAGAGAGGACGTGAGGAAGCATAAATTAGCCTAATGAAAAGAGCTCCGTGTTTTGCTGTGAAAGCCAGCAGGTACAGTTAGGGACTCAGAAAGCAGACGTTAAACCTAGCAAAACCATCCAAGGTGAGCAACACTCCATCCACAGCTGTCTTCCCTGGTGTCTCACAAGCTTTCTACTCTGGTTCTCTGGAAACTCTGTAATCAAAGAAAATGTTTTGTTAAGTTGAAAACAGATGCAGATTAAATGAATATGAAAACTTTCATTTGATGGCCCAGGATAAACATGCAAGTTAATCCTGGGCAAATACTGCTAGTTACATAGGCAATTGTTAATTTAAGCCAAATTCCACATCCATGGACCAGTCAATTATACTTATTATGTGTTTTATTTTCATTCTCTCATTCAACCCATGATCCAATGTCCCAATTTGATTCAATTTCTAATTCAGTATCGATTTAGTTTGGGATATTTCTAACTAATGCTGTAAATTGTACAAGGAACCCTCTAACCTGGTACATTATTAAAAAAATATTAATGTTTACATTAAGAATTGACCCCAAAGCAGTTACATTAGTGTACTTTTTATTTGTTACCTTGGTTAGCATTTAGTTCTGTTAGCTCTGTTATTCGTTTGAAATACATAGTATATTTCAAATGGCTAACACACATTAGCCATGTTGTGGTGTCCTCACGGCAGCTATCAGCGGCTCAAACTGTATTTTAGTTAATTGAAGTATTTTCAATGCTTACCTTCTACATACAGTATGCGTGTGAGCATGCTACATACATATAACAATGTGATTGGTCAGTTGCAATGATGGTCCTGGAGCAACATTAATTATGATGTCATAGGAACTGCACCAACACGTTGATATCAGATTGTGTGTATAAACATACAATGAATGACAGTTAAACAGCAGTGAAATCATTTGCACATAAGTTTGAACAAAGAGAGTCCAAAACAGACTTCAGTTCCCACCATGCTGTGCGAAACTCACACCCAGGTCTGAAATCCGGCAGAGTCAAACTGTTGGCTGTTTCCACAGCCACGAGGAAGTAACCCCTGTACGTATGTTATTGCTAATTTTTATTAACTTTTTTGCATACTCATTTATCTTTTGTTATGTTTTATTCTGTTATATGCTAATAATCTCTTTCAACCCAACTATATCTGAATGATGGGACCATCTCGGACTGGGCTCTGGTGACTGGACTGGTTGGCACAGCTTGCAGTCAGAGGACCTGATCCCTGCCAAGCCCCTCTCCAAATAGAAAGCTACTGCTCAGACCCAGTTGAACAGACCCCCCCTGTAGGGGTGGGGGCTGTTCTAAAGGTCATCTGACTTCAACAGGCCAGCTACCTCCTACAGGCCTGGTGGTGGCCTAAAGCAGGCGAGAGCAAAGAAAACAAGGAAGAGGAGAAGGGGAAAAGAGCTAAAACTAAGAAAAAAAGGATAAAACAAGCAAACAAACAAAAATTAAAAGGAAGGGAAAACAAATAGAAATACATAAAATTCTCCCCTGACTCAGCTGTCCTGACCTGACCTGGCCCCAGATTCACCCCAGCGCCTCTTTGTCCTTGGAGCCCAACCAGAGATACCCTCCAAGAGCATTGTAGGTATATTATTGATTTCTTTATTTTTTCTTTCATCCTTTGGTTAATACAGTCTCCTGCTTATGCTCTCTCTCTTCTCTGTTTCTTTCACACAGAAAACCCACCCACACTAACACACACACACACCTACCTAAACACATGCATGCTACAGTAAGAAAATCTAAGCCAAACATTATGGCTTTTTTGTTTGTTTGCTCTTTTGTCGTTCTTGTTGCTGCTGTTTTGCCTTCACTCTTTTTGTTTCTGTTTGAGTGTAGTTTTCCCTATTGTCTTTTGCTCTGTCATATGATGCTTGTTTTCATATTGGTCACTTGTGTCGCACTATAAACAACAACAACAACAACAAACAAAAAAAACATGTAACTATCAAAGAGAGAAAACAAAAATAAATGCCTCGACAAATAGCTTAAAAAAAGCTAACTAATTCTCTAGGCACTAGGGAAGGCTTGAAAGCTATGAATATAAGAAGCTTTTTCAAAAAGAAAAAGGATGAAGTGCAGGCAAGGATATCCATAATGACATTTTTGTGGATATCCCTAATGACATTTTTACTACTCAAAATGTGTTTTGGATATTCAAAATTACATTATGGATATCTGGAATGGTTTTTCATTTTGGATATCTGAAATTAAAATTATGACTAGTAAGAATTGGATTGTAGATACCTGAAATGGGAGTTTCTCCTAGTAAGAATTCTATTGCAGATATCCAGAATGTTCATTCTAGATATTAAAAATGTAATTTGTGGATATCTGACACTTGACATATCAATACACATGAATGACAAAAGTGACGTCATTTGTCCTAGGAGGAATGTCATTGTGGATATCTGAAATGTTTATTTTGACTATGAAGAAATATATTACAGATATCTGCAATACATATCCAGTCTAGCTATTAAATGTTAAAACAGCCAGTTATGCTTTTTAAGGATTTTTAGATATCTTAAATTTATTTTTGACTAGTACAATCAAAGTTGTAGCCATTTTGAAATACAGTTTCAAAATAGTAATAATGTTATTGTGGATATCTTTAATTCCTATTCTGACTAGTGAGAATACAGTTTTGACTGGGAAAAATGCTATTATGGATATCTAAAACGTAATTACAGAGAGGAGTGTGGCTTGATTAAATGTTAATACTGCTTGCCATAGGAGTGCGATAGACAGATGAGACACCAAAAGAGCTACTAGAGAGGTGAAAAAGAGGTGAGTATCAGATTGACAAAGTATGTTAACAATGTTCTATTGTGTAACCCTTGTCACACAATAGAAGCAGAAACTATGAGACCAGGATTGGTCAATTTTCAGAACAAAGCATTGGCAACATACAGTATAGCATATGACTGCTTCATCAACGTCAAGGCTCTTATATTTTTTTTAGGGTTTTACTCCTGTTACTGAAAATAAAATAATGACATTGAATGAGAACTCAACTTGCACTCATTTTCTTTATTTTCATTTCATATTGTGGAAGCCAGCCTTCACACCTGACTGGAACCTTCTGGTAGAGTACAGTGTCTCACATCTTATATTCATTTTACTCTGGAGTAACTTGAAAATGGTGCAATTATTGGGTGAAAATCTAAATATTTCTGTGCTGGGCTAAGCCTCCAATGTCTCAAGATCCTCAAGACATATATACACACACACACACACACACACACACACATATATATATAAAATACACACTGGACGGTTAAAACACTAATGTCAATTTAAAAAAAACTTTAGCTCCACTTTTTGCTGAAGAGTTTTTGCTAGCTACTTATTTTATGGCCCTTTTTCTGACATTATTATTTGATGCTGCACGTCAATTAATGCCGGTGCGGGTCGACCTAGCGTAGCTCCTACTCCCCCGGTAGTTCCCGAGCAGCCGGTAAGCCAGGGTGGCTAGGTGACTGTCAGAAGTAAACATTGCCCTAAGCAGAAGCCCACAGTTCACCACCAACCAGTTCACATTTCAAACAGGTTCTCCCCACTCAGCGACACACCTGCTGAGAAACAAACTCTGATTATTGGCAGCTCCATAGTGAGAAACGTGAAGTTAGCAACACCAGTAGCCATAGTCAGAGCGGGCAACATAGCCAGAGCGGGCGACATAGAATCAAATTTAAAACTGCTGGCGAAGGGTAAACGTAAATATGGTACGACTGTTATTCATTTCGGCGGTAACGACTCCCGATTACGCCAATTGGAGGTCACCAAAATTAATGTTGAGTCGGTGTGTACATATGCGAAGACAATGTCTGGGCCCCTGCCTAATCTGACCAGTGATGGCATGTCACAATTCAACCGCTGGCTGTTGTGGTGGTGTCCAGCAAATGATGTGGGCTTCATTAATAATTAGCAGACTTTCTGGGGAAAACCTGGTCTGATTAGGAGAGACGGCATACATCCCACTTAGGATGGAGCCGCTCTCATATCTAGAAATATGGCTGAGTTTATTAAAAGACCAAAACCATGACAACCCAGAGTTGAGACCAGGAGGCAGAGTTGCAGTCTTACACCCTTCTCTGTGCTTCCATTAGAGCGGTTACCCACCCACATAGAAACTGTGTCTGTCTCCCGACCATTTAAATCAATTAAATCTAAAATAAATAAAAGAGGAGTCATTCATAAAAATCTAAAACAAATTAACACCGCGCCTGCAATTGTTCAACAAAATAGGAGAATTAAATGTGAACGCTTAAACATTAGATCACTATCATCTAAAGCTGTATTAGTAAATGATCTAATCTCAGATCACCACATTGATGTATTTTGTCTTACTGAAACCTGGTTGTGTCATGAAGAATATGTCAGCCTTAATGAATCCACTCCCCCCAGTCATATTAACACTCACATTCCTCGAGATACTGGCTGAGAAGGTGGAATCACAGTCATCTTCAACTCAAGCCTTATTGTCAACCCTAGACCTAAATTTAATTATAACTCATTTGAAAACCTTGTTCTTAATATCTCTCACCCAACCTGGAAAACCTTACAGCCAATTCTATTTGTTATAGTGTACCGTCCTCCTGGTCCATACTCTAAATTCTTATCTGAATTCTCAGAGTTTTTAATCAAACTTAGTCCTTAGTACAGGTAAAGTAATTAAAGTAGGTGACTTTGATATTCATGTGGACGTCGATGATGATAGTCTTAGCACTGCCTTTATCTCAATATTAGACTCAATTGGCTTCTCTTAGAGTGTAAATAAACCCACTCACTGTCTTAATCACATCCTTGATCTTGTGCTGACTTACGGCATTGAAATTGAACATTAATAGTTTTTCCACAAAATCCTATTTTATCAAACCATTACTTGATAACTTTTGAATTCCTATTACTGGACTGCACGCCATTAGACAAAAATGTCCTCACTAGATGCCTATCTGATAGTGCTGTAGCTAAATTTAAGGAAGCAATTCCATCGGTACTGAATTCAGTGCTATGTCTCAATACTTCAGAGGACTCCTATGCTAATTTTAGTCCCTCCCAAACTGATAATCTTGTTGACAGTGCTGTAGGCTCATTGCGAATAACACTCGACTCCATCGCCCCTTTCAAGGAAGATAATAAAACATATGAAGTTAGCTCCATGGTATAATTCCCAAACCCACAAATTAAAGCAAACATTGTGAAAATTTGAAACAATATGGCGTTCCACCAAACTAGAAGAATCTCACCTAACCTGGCAAGATAGTCTTAAAACATAAGAAAGCCCTCCGTAATTCCAGAGCCTCCTATTACTCATCATTAATTGAGGAGAGTAAAAATAGCCCTTGGTTTCTTTTCAGCACTTTGGCCAAGCTGACAAAGAGTCATAACTCTATTGATCCATGTATTCCAATGGCTCTCGGTAGTGATGAGCTTCTTTAATGATAAAATTCTAACAATTAGAGACAAAATTCAACAGTCTCTGCCCTCAACAGGCTCCAATTTATCCACAAACTCAGGAACCTTAGAAGCAGCTGTGAAACCTGACATATGTTTGGACTGTTTTTCTCCAATTGACATTTCTGAATTAACTTCAACGATTTCTTCATCCAAACCTTCAACCTGTCTCTTAGACCCCATCCCAACTAGACTGCTTAAGGAAGTCTTACCCTTAATTAGCACTTCTTTACTAGATATGATCAATCTGTCTTTAGTAACAGGCTATGTACCACAGTCCTTTAAAGTAGCTGTAATTAAACCTCTTCTTAAGAAGCCTACTCTCAATTCAGGCGTCTTAGCCAACTATAGACCCATATCTAATCTTCCATTGCTCTCTAAGATCCTTGAGAAAGCAGCCACCAATCAGTTGTGTGACTTTCTAGATAACAATAGTTTATTGGAAGATTTTCAGTCAGGATTTAAAGCGCATCATAGCACAGATACAGCACTGGTGAAGGTCACAAATGACCTCCTGACTACATCAGACAAAGGATTTGTCTCTGTACTTGTCTTGTTAGATCTTAGTGCTGCAATATTTAATTGGCTTTAAAAGGAACTGCATTGAGCTGGTTTAAATCCTATTTATCAGATCGATTTCAGTTTGTATATGTTAATGATGAATCCTCCATGAAGGCAAAAGTTAGACACGGGGTTCCACAAGGTTCTGTTCTTGGACCAATACTATTCACCTTGTATATGCTTCCTTTATGTAATATTATTTGAAAACACATGAATTTTCATTGCTATGCAGATGATACCCACATACATTTATCAATGAAGCCTGATGAAACCAATCAGTTAACTAAACTCCAAGCATGCCTTAAGGACATAAAGACCTGGATGATCTGCAATTTTCTGCAACTAAACTCAAAAACACAAACTCAAAACTGAAGTTATTGTGCTTGGCCCTCAACACCTTAGAAACACATTATCTAATGTTTTAGCTAATCTAGATGGCCTCCAGTACCACTGTAAGGAATCTGGGAATTATTTTTGATCAGGATATGTCCTTTAACTCCCACATGAAACAAATTTCAAGGACTGCCCTTTTTCAATATTGCAAAAATCAGGCACATCCTGACCCTAAAAGATGCAGAAAAAAATAGTCCAGGCATTTGTTACTTCTAGGCTGGATTATTGCAACTCATTATTATCAGGCTGCCCTAACAATGCAGTTGCATGTGCACTGACTAAAACTAGAAAAAGAGAACATATTTCTCCCATCTTAGCTTCACTGCAATGGCTTCCAGTAAATTGAATTTAAAATCCTTCTCCACACCTACAAAGCTCTTAATGGTCAGGCACCATTATATCTTAAAGAGCTCATAGTACCCTACTACCCCACTAGAACGTGTATGTAGGCTTACTGGTGGTTCCAACAGTCGACAAAAGTAGAATGGGAGGCAGAGCCTTCAGCTATCAGGCTCCTCTCTTGTGGAACCATCTTCCAGATTGGGTCTGGGGGGCAGACACCCTCTCTACGTTTAAGAGTAAGCTGAAAACTTTCCTCATATAGTTAGGACCGGCCAGACTCGCCTTGGACCAGCCCTTAGTTATGCTGCTATAGGCCTAGACTGCCGGGGGACTTCCATTGATGCACTGAGCTCCTCTCTCCTCTTCTCCATCTGTATGTATTCATTTACTATTAATGCATGTTACTAACTTTACATCTTCCCCGGGGTTCTTTGTGCTTTCTCATCCACAGGAAACCCCATAAACCGTACTGATGTGTTGATGTCCTTCTTCTGTCCTTCTTCTGCCCTTCTCCAGCTTTTAGTTGTTGTTAGTCATGTATCTATTGTTGTTGTTGTTGTTGTTGCTGTTGTTCTGCTTCTCTGTGTCCCCCCCCCACCCTTTTCTCTCTCTCTCAACCCAACCGGTCAAAGCAGATGGCCGCCCACTTAGAGCTGGGTTCTGCTTGAGGTTTCTTCCCGTTAAAAGGGAGTTTTTCCTTACCACTGTCACCAAGTGCTTGCTCATGTGGGAATTGTTGGGTCTCTCTCTGTAAATTAAAGACAATGGTCTAGACCTGCTCCATGTGAAAAGTGCCCTAAGATGACTTTTGTTGTGATATGGCACTATATAAATAAAACTGAATTGAATTGAATAAAACTTTGTTTAAGAGATAAAACTTGTTTTTTTGCTTTTCCACTTCTCAGTTGAGAAACGCCCCCTTAAAAGCTGTTCAATAACAGTGCTGCAGTCTTCTGTTGTTTTATTTAAAAAAGATTTATGTTGAATGTGTGCCTTACCCTGTTGAACAATCTGGACTGGTCAGGAGAAAGGACGGCGTGTTGAAGCGCAGTCTTTTGAGAGCTTAACAGCAACAGCAGGTTGGGGTGCAAAGGAAAACTGGGTCATTAAACAGCGGCCAGAGGAGTGACTCCATGTAATGGCTACTGAACAGGTTGATCCAAACGAGAGGTAATCAAAGCCAAGTGTAATTACACACTCCTCTGTGTTTTTCCAAAGCCAGGCCATTGTGCCCTGAGCTCTCCACATCTAATGACACAGGTAAAAGATCAAGCAGAGCTGAGTGTGAAAAGTAGCCGAGCAGGAATGCAATTATGTACCACCTGCAAGGCGGTGTTCGCAATTTAGCATCATGACAAGGGCAATAATATAGTGATAGTGATAAATGCCAAAAAAACCCCACCCAACTTGCTATTAAGAGCACCCACACACTGAAGTGATAGGGTGAACCAGTACAGGTAATATATTTGCATTTTAACACCTCAGGAACAGTTGCTATTGGACAGATGTGATGATGGGGAATTTTTTCTTAGAAAAAAACATCAGTGAGTAAGCTGTAAATCAGCTTACAGTAAATTGCAATTTCTGTGCTTTCCTCACTGTATTTTTAGAAAAAATGAAAATGCTTTGACTGTTTTGACTTTTGATCCACTGTGTATGATGTTCAGCCTGCTCAAATGTTGATGTCCCTCAACATTCTCTGATCGACTTTGTTAATTGTTTCTGACTTTCATTTAATGGTATAATTGTATTTTTAATGCATTTATTTCATTTCTCTGAAGGTTCTTTCAGTTTTATGAATATTTAAATAACTTTTACTCCACTACAAGTACTTTTAATGTTTTCAGAGGTCAGTTATTCAATTACACGTTGTTGCATAATTCAAACAATCTAATTTATGAACCAAGCAGTTAAAAATATATACATACATAAATACTGATGTACTTTAAATACTGTATCTATGCATTGATACCTTACATATACCAAGTGGCAAACAACATGGCTGAAAGCTTAAAACAAGTGGTTTGCAATTTTTAGCCCATATACTAAAAATCACATGTTCTACACAAAATCAACACACACACACATATATTTGCATTTAGCAGTGCACAAAAGATGATTGGTTTATCACATTCTGACATAAGGAACTGGTCAACAAAAAACAGTAACATGCAATTTATTAGGCACAGGAATGCTAAATGATAACTGTCACAGGAGTAACAACATAGTCACACTGTTAGCTTTTTAAAATTTTGGTCTCCACTTTTAAACATTTAAAAGCAGTCATGATCACTGTAAATGTACTGTACGAGAGCAGGCTGAAGCCCTGGCTTTTGGCTTACAGGGAGCATTTTTTAAATATGTTCACCTTATGTTTTGGAACTTTGACCATGTTTGACAATTCAGCTCCCAGCAGTCGTGTTGTGCAACTTATCTTGGCCGTGTATTGTACACTTGAGTGACTGAGTCTACATGGTAAAGAACAATATGTCTGTGACACTGGGTCTAACACTGGCATGCTGCCACTTACCTCTCTGTCTGGGTGTGCGAGCTGTCTGTCTGAGCCAGAAAATTGCCGAACTGGAACAAAGAATATCCACATTTTTTTGGATTAAAGAAGGCTGGAGATCCCTGGACCAAACTGGGTGCTAGACTGAATGCTCCACTTAGCTCTACCCCACAGCAATTGGAGCCCTGGACCACCAATCCTAAGAGCAAACACAGCTAAAAGAGTCCTTGTTTCATCTTGTCATCCCAGGACATCCAGCTGGACAACAAATATAACGGCCTGGGTGAAAAGGGTTTTCCTCCGCTAAGGGAAGGCCCTTGGTCTCCCTCATCTATGGACACCACAGGACAATCAGTTGCACCAGCACCCCGAAAGAAGCTCGTCTTACCCTTGGCAGTCACTCTAGCTCCATGAAGGAACCACAGGATGCTGGTTTCTCCACTGCATCCCGCGCTGCATCGTACTCCTCCACCCTCACCTCACCTGCTGAGTCTACACACCCGGCTGTCATCGGCTTGCAGCAATTATGATGCAGCTTTCATTGACAGTTTACTTGTTTTGGGAGCATAGACAGCTTTCCTGGAGGGATGGCCTCCATGCAAATAAAGCTGGCTCTCCTATGCTAATGGCAAACATATCTTGTCAGGGCTCAGCAGATGCAGGAGTGGACCCAAACGCAGAGACCGGAATGCAGATATGATGAAAAACTCTTTTAATAGTGGATGGTCACGGACAGGTAAACAGGGCTGAACAGAACTAGCAGAAGGAACACAAAACGATCCAACAAAGACTGAACAGAAAACCAGAACTTAAAGAAACTGAACTAACAAGGAGATGAGGTGCAGGTGGGGAGATGGGTGGAGAACTCGAGAGGGGAATGAACATACAGGGAGCTGATTGGCTGAGGACACACAGGGAGCGGGGCAGGGCTGACGAGGCTAACACAGGGCAGGTGTGGGGAAGACAGCAGGGCAGGGCTAACGAGTCCAAATGCAGGGCAGGTGTGGAGGAGTACGTGAACACACAAGGGAAACGGAACAAAAACCCAGAAAACAAACTCAATGCCATCTATACTAACCCATCCAAAACCAACCACAAACACAAACCCAAGCACACAACCCAATAAACTAAAGATGCAGTGATGAACCGAGGGACTAAACAAACGTGCAAAACCAGGAGACCATACAGAACACAACATAACACCAAAAAAACACCTTAAGTCCAGGCAAGATGTGACAATATCTTACTGTTAAGAGCGTGCACATGCTTCACCACTCCCTAGCCTCTCACATGCACCTGCTCACTTCCGGTCAAGCCTGTTGCTCTTGGGTGACTGGTCCCGTAATGTTGCATGTCCTCCGGCCATGAGCCCCTGCCAGATCAGTTCCACTAATTTAATTACTGCATATAATGGGAACATAATGCTAATATAGCTCCCCCTTCTATTTCCCTTCATTCCATTTGTCTGATTTCCCTCCACTAGTGCCAGTTATTCCACCATGGGTTAATGACTGTGTCCAGAGCATTAGAAGGGCGTGTAAGTTTGCTGAATGGAAATGGAAAGATTCCAAATTAAGGTGCAATTTTAATGCAATGAAAGAGCTTTTAAAAGAGTTTAACAACACCGTAAAGGAAGAAAGAGCCAAATACTTCTCACATCTTATTGCTGCAAATCCTCACAACCTCAAGTTGTTATTTAGGACCATTAACTCTCTTATCCACCCCCCTCCAGATTCCAATGAACAGATAGATGTGAGACATTTTGGTCGTTTTTTTGGTTTACAGCAGTTTACAGCATTAGAGCCCAAATAATGCCTTTTTTTTTTTTTTTTTTTTTTTTTTTTAAAATTCTACCACACAGTGAGGTCAGATTTTTAATTCATTTTATCCAGTATCCCAGTCAGATTTACTAAGGGTGATTAATGTCATGAAATTTCTGCCTCTCCTTTAGATCTTTTACCCACAAGATTTTTAAATAACAAGTCTTTATCTTCAGGAGTTATTCCTCAGATTCCTCAACCTTTGACACTGACAATCCCAGACCCATATCCAGATTACCCTTTCTTGCCACAGTACTGGAGAAAGTGGTATATTCTCAGATCATATTCCTTATGAATGACCACTCACTTAAAAAGTTTCAGTCCGGTTTTCGAATGCATCACAGTACAGAAACTGCATTTCTAAAAGTATTAAATAAGATTAGGATGAATTCAGATACTGACTGCTGTCCTGTTTTGTTGTTGTTAGACCTCTCTGCTGCGATTGATACGGTTGATCACATAAGTTGCAAAATTAGGAATTCACCCCACAACTGGATTCACATATGATATAGAAATTAATGAAAACAAATGGCTGCCTGAAACATTCAACATCTGCATCGAGTATTTGAAAATGATCTGCAAGTATGCATTGAACTTTAGAAACTAAAATCAGCAAACACACGCCAGTGCCATTAGTCTCTTAAGCAGTACCACTAATGGCCACTAGAGTAGTCTATTATCTCACTAGGACTGAGTATTAGGCAGCATTCAGCCACCCTGCAGAAAAGGTTGAACCTGGTTCAATCCAACATGATGTCATCTGGCAACATGCTGCGTTGGACTCCGACATACATGCAAGTGCACATTCCTGGTGAATTGCTACTATTGTTACATGAACACCATATTTGACTGTTTACTTTGTCGCAATGAAAGATAAAGTTGCTCTGCCTTCAGATCATTCAATTGATCATTCAGTTCACTCAGTTTTAGTAAGTAAATTCATTAGTAGTTATGTTGCCTTTGCTTACCCCTGGTGGTCACTCATGGTATTGCACTGCACAAACCTGCCGCAAATCTAAAGCAGGAAGTACTTTAAGTAAGGGTGGACCGCATGGCGGCACTAGTGCTAGTAGCACTTGTCTGTAAGTAGATTTGATGTTTGATGGGCTATTCTTTATTAGTTGCATTAGTTTATTTATTGTTATTTTTGTATGCTCATAAAGCCAACACTTGATGAATTGAATGTAGGAAACTACAGACCAGTGTCTCTTCTCTCATTTTTATCCAAAACACTTGAATGTGCTGGACTTAACCAAGTCTCTAATTTTCTATCACAGAGCAACCTACTTGATCCCAACCAATTTGTCTTCAAGAGTGGTCATTCTACTGAGACTGCTCTGTTGGCAGTCAGCAAGAGCAGCGATTGGTCATCAATCCCATCCTGCTTACCCCATCTGCTGTCTTCAACACAGTGAACCAACAGATCTTCTTGTCAACTCTCTCCAGCCTAGGTGGAGAGTGTGCCTAGCTGGTTTTGCTACCTCTCTGGGAGGTCCTACAGGGTGTCAAGGAGAGGTGTCAGTCACGTCAGGTAACCGCCGGTGTTCTTCAAGGATCTGTGCTTTGCCCTCTTCTCTTCACACTGTACACCACCTCACTGGGCTCCATCATTGAGTTGCATGGCTTCTTATACCACTGCTATGCTGACAACACCCAGCTATTCCTGTCCTTACCCCCAGAGGATACTACAGTCCCAGCACGCATGTCAGTCTGGCCAACATCTCTGCTCGGATGCCTTTTTATTGGATGACCACATAAAGTTATGGTCTCAATAGTCCATTTTACATTTCAACTTGTTCAAGTTCACCAGTCTGTCAGTCTCTCAAGGGTGGGATAAACCCAAGCAACCACTGGAACCCAAGAAAAACATGCAACAGCCACCATGCTCAGTGGTTAGTCAGCTTATTCGCCATATACTGCATTTCCTCCTTTACTGTCCCAAACGTCCTTTACCTGATACCTCTCTCTCACACACACACACACACAGTTTACTTGCTTGCTTGTTTGTAGGCCTCTCGGGTGGCTTCGTCCTCATGCATTGGTAATTCCCTCTGGCAAAAGTTAATTGCTGTTAAAGTGTCACTTGAGGTGAAAGACAGCTGCTTTGCTCCTGACATTTACAAGCTGTTGTGGAAGACACCTTGTCACTATGTACTGATCTTCTCACAGTTTGATTTAAGGAGGAGATTGGAAAACTGGCGGAAGAGGCATTCTTTGTCAGTCCTCTAAGAATTATGTTTTATAAGGAATAGTTCTACATTAGTGATTTATGTTCAATTGAATGCTGAGTGTCAGAGTAGAAAGCAATGTGATGTTCATATAGGACAGCAAAAATAAGGTAGATTAATTGAAGTTTTGTGTTCTCTTAGTTGGTATAAAAGTGAACCCCCCCCCCGTTTCCAAGGCGTATTGTTTGCACCGCTGTCACAAAGACAACTGGATTGCATCACATTTTCTCCAGAGCCTAGCTCTGTGAAGAAATTAACACCACTGTGGAAATAAGAGAGAAGAGGCATGTTCACTGAAGATGTAAACTGAAATTGTCACAATTTTATATTGAATTTGGAAATGGGCAAAAGCTATTGTAATGATGTGTATTGCATAGTAATAACAGTTTGAGTAACGTTATTGCTTTGCAAAAACAAATAATTACAGCAGGAGCTGGCGTTGGGGTGAAGGGGGAGTAATGTTAGAAGAAAAAACATTAGGAGAAAAAGTATGAGTTTATTCATTCATTTAGTCTATAATGGAGACATGAACGTAGATAGAAATTCTTTAGTGTGTGTTGAGAAAAGTGAATTGGATTGGTAGCAATGTTTATGTTTTTACAAAATGAAAGAAACTGTGCAAAGGAGACGGTGATAACATATTTTCTGTCTGTTGATTTTCAGTATTTCCAATTTTCTATGGCTGTAGGGCTGGTAGCTTAGCTAACTGATTTCTAGAGGGCTTTCTTCCCATTAGCTACCATATCTAATGGGAAGAAAGCCCCCTAGAAATCAAAAGAAAGTCTATTAACTTAGTATACTCAATACAACTAAAATGAAGCATACACAGATGTAAGTAGTGTGTCATTGGATCTGCCTATGCAATATTCCACATTTAATATATAGCAATAAATAGCAAATTATGAGATATAGCTACCGATAGCTACTGGGGAAAACAAAAGTGCTATCCTCTTCCTCTTTTGGTTGCGCAATGGTTGACGTACTTCCTTTGTGCTGTAAATTGAGCCATTATTTTCCTAGGAGATCCTACCCAGCGGCAGATAGAATTGTATGGTGAGAATGAGGCTTTTAGGGAGCCAATCTAAATGCCAATGGTGTCATTATTCTATAGCCATTACACTGTGCAATCATTTACTTCATAATGATAAGTTAAAGAAAAAAAGTTGTCTATTTCCACTTCAAAGTATTTAACCATGACCACCATCATTCCCTTACATTAGCCTCCTTTACACAGTCTGTCGTAAAGGGATGTCTCTGTGTGTGCTTTCTTTCTGTTTAATGTGCAAAACGTAGTTACAAAGTATGTGCATCATAGAAATTTAAGTTTGTATCTGGTCCAACATTTGTTCTTTCAAGGTGAAGTCAGCAGGACAATAAATCTAAACACTAATTAAGTTGGTTTTGTTAAACCCCAGAGACAAAATGTTATCTACTGATTAATTAAAGCCAGGACACCCGACCACCTCCATCTCGGAACAGACCTGCCTGCTGTGCATGTTCCAAAAAAAATAAAAAATAAAAAAGTCATGCCTGAATGTATCAGAAGAAACTTCTCTATTGAAACTATCGCATGACCCATCTCCTTTCCAGAGGAACATTAAATCTGTGTCTACAAACTTTATTTTAACATTGAGAGATAGCATTCAATGTTTTAAAAAGGCAAGCCTTTTAACCACATAACAGTATCAAAAAAAAAAAAGTTGTCAAATGAAGGGGATTAGACTAATTGTCATGCTCTGTCGTTCTTGACACGTGTTGGCGTCATGGTTGCCTGCTAGAATCGCTGCCAGAAACGTTTTATATTGACTCCTTATCCAGTTCAAGCCAAATTTTTTAACGGTATATTTTTTTAGACCTTGGTTGCTTTTAAATATCTCTTTTAAGTGGATAAGGGATTTTATTCATCTGACACCTGGATTTTAACTATTTGAGAGACAGAGGCAGCGAAACCATACCTCTGTGTGTGAGAAACATTACCCTAGCAGTGGGCCCTGTTTTAGGGCTCGTATTGAGAAGTGAACAGTCTTGGACAGCATGGACTTTATCCTCCGAGGACGCCAACTCCGGCTATAAACTTACCAGAGCTGATACATCCACAGCAGGCCCGGTCCTGGGCCCCCGGTGGTAAATTTCTCCTCCATTTCTGCCATTTCACTGATGTGGGCTCTTGTATGGAGCCCGAGCAAGTAAGTTTTATCCCTGCTCGTCAGACGTCCTTACTGTAGCCGACAGCTCTGCTCCTCTGTGCCTGTCCTTTCTGTTGTTGCTGGCTGTGGTGTTCCCTCTTTTCAGCTCCACTTATGGCCCCATTAGTGGAGGTTGCTGAGCTGAAAGGTGAACTGCGATTCATTGAGTGGCTCATCGAGGATCTCCTCCAGCGGCAGACGGAGCTGTGTTCCCAACTAACAAGTCTCGAGTCTGCAGGTAGCCAATGGCCCTTGGCCTCGCCTGCAGCGGCTACCCATGCTGACTTCCCTGGCCTGACTTCACCTTTTCCCCACTCCTGAACGTCTGTTGTTAAGGGTCACAAAAAGGCTCTCTCTCCTCCTATGACCCGTTCGGTATCGGTGGTAATGACAATCCACTCTAATTTCTTCTCTCCTCTGGCTGAGCTTCCACCTCCTGCTCACGGAACGGTGCGTGTCTGGCCTGCCATCAGAAAGCGCTCCACACCTGACAGTTTCACGCTGTTTTCGGGCTCACTGTCCCCTTCATTGGCCCCCCCCGGTTACAAACGTCCCCGTTTGTCACTCCTGTAGCTGGTGCCTGACAACCTGCTCCACTCTGTGTCAGCTCCAGTGACCTCCTCTCCTTCATCACAGCCACCTGTTACTATCTCAGTGCCTCCCCCCACACAAGTATCAGATCAGTTAAACAACAACTCAGCTCACCTGTACTCAGCTAGCTTGTTATGGATTGGCCATAATCTCAGATCAAAGCTTTCAGTTTACAAAAGGCAACCTTGAAACTGAACGGCCTGAGATTTTAATTGTTGGAGACTATCATCAGATTCATAAAACTTCCTGGTGCCATTACATACTGTCTCTCTGGAGGCAAGACAGTTGATTTTATTGAGCTAATCCCAGCTCTTCTTGACATCCATCCCTCTGTCCACACTGTGATAGCGCACACCGGCACAAATGACGTCATGTCCAGGCAATCCATTAAACTGCACTACGAACTTGAGTCTCTAGCCTCCACAGTTGAAAGCCTGGGGAGGAAGTGTGTCCTGTCTGGTCCCACTCCCACTATGACCAAGAGTTCTGAACGTTTTAGCTGTCTTTTTAGTCTGCACCTGTGGATGCAAAATTTCTCTACTGCAACTGGACTTGGTTTTATTAGTCACTTTGACTCTTTCTGGACTGAGTGGGACCTGTTCAAATATGATGGGCTACATCTTAGCAGGAGAGGAACAGGAAAATTGATGTGCAATTTTATTAACTTTATTGCTTTTAGTTTTAACTGATGGTCTCCCCAGAAAGACCCTACTCAGCATCCTGGCTGTGTATTTCATAGTCTTGTTCCAAACAATGCGGGTCCTGCTAGTGCTGGCTTTGTTTCAAAAATTCATTAATACCTATTAAGATTACTGAAAGGCAATGTGCAAAACCAAAATCTACTCTTAGTCCATAAAGAAACAGTCTCATCGTAGTTAAAACCACTTCTTCAATCCCTGCTGTTCCCACTCCGTCATCCCCACCACCTACAAATACCCAAGTATCTGAGTCTGCTTCACAACCTTTTCTTAGTCCTTTGCACTTTAATAGAAAAGGTTTAGGTTTCATTCACTTAAATGTGAGAAGCATTATTCAACATGAAACACTGGATCAGCTGAAAATCCTAGTAACTCAAACAAATCCTGATTGTTTTATCTGAAACATGGTTGAAATCCTCCATGAGTGACTGAGGTTGCCTTGGATGGGATAACCTTTTTAGAATGGACAGAAACTCTTGGGGAGGTGGTGTGGCCATTTACACAAGAGCTTCTTTTACCTGCACTGTTCTTAATGCAGTCACAGATGATAAATCTTTTGAGTTTTTGGCTCTGAAAGTAAATATTGCACATAAAAGAACTAGATTGAGAGTTCGGCTATATTAAAAAAAAAACAAACAAACAAAGAAATGCAGTGCTGTGGACAGTAGTAGGTATCAGATATTCTTTTACTAATTTTGGCAATTCTGGACAGTACCAAAGATCTGTTAATTTGTAGCATTCATATTAAATGTGTACACCTGGTCTTAAGAATGCATGAAGTGCACACATTCTATTTTCATAAATACCAGTTGATGTGGGGGAAGTGGTACATGTTCGTACACATTTATACATTTGGCCCCAGATGTGATGACTCAATGAAACAAGGCAAGGACTTGTATGCATGATTTACAAACAGAACTGGTAAGGTAAAACCAATGTTTACCTTATGTTCATTAGAACAGAGTTTGACAACAGGCAGGCAGTTAGGACATGACCTAAACAACACAAGCAGGCAGCATCTAAAGCGGCTTTTTTAAAAATAAAGAACAACAAAAAAAACCCAAACCAAATCAATTAATATCCAAAAAAAAAAAACAAGGGATGTAGGATAGCAAAACAGACCGGAATGACAGACAGACTGGCAGAGTAATGTGGCCACAAGGCTGCTATATATACTGGGAAGCTGATGAGGGAAATTAGGAGCAGGTGTGAAGGTCAGGTGATGAATAGAGGTGGGGATATACTGGGCACTACTGCTGGATGGGAAGGCACTGGCAGGTTCACAGTTAAAATGTTTTGCAGAATTTGTTTTTGTTTTACAAGCATACTGAATACATGTTTGCAGCTCAGTTATGATTGATGTGGTAATATTAATACACATTGTGGCTGTACTCATTTGAATTACTGCACATGTTTGTATCTGCATTTTCTGAATGGTGTATATTAGTAGAAAGAAAAAGCTTTACTCCTTCACGGACTTTGAAGAAGAAAACAGACACGAAAAAATTAGTTCTGCTGTATGTACATATATGAACACAAAGTCAATAATAATGAAATTTAATAAATAAATATTGTTGTCACTTTTCAGTTAATATAGCCATTTATACAAATCAGCAAGTAAATTTCATACAGGCTGTATATCAAAGTGGAGAGAGAAAAAGAGAGAGAGCACATGCCAGCTTAGAGCGCGAGAGAGAGAGAGAGAGAGTGAGCAGTAGTGGTCGAGCAAGAGAGTGAAAGAAGCGAGCGGTGGTAGGAAGAACAAGGCAAGTGAATGAGAGAAATAGAATGTTATCTTTTGATTGTTTCTCGTGGTTATGTTCTAAAGCACAAATAAACATGACCATACCTTGGCATACCTCCACACAGCCTTGTGGGAAAGTGCCGCAATACCTGATTTGGTGTGAACGCAGCCTTGGTATTTTAAAGAGAGAAGCTGACTCTTTTTGAATGGGAGTCAGTTGAAGCATCTAGTGGCCATCTATGGTATTGCATTTTAAGATACCTCCACATTGGCTTCAGCCTCAAGACTGTTTTGACTATTTTGGTGCCCCAGACCACATACTCCAAGAAATAGCTAAGACCACCTAACTGCTTGTTTTTTCGTCTTGACATGAAGTGGAAATAAAACAATTTCCAGTTTTTGGGCACCATCTTTTACTTTTGACCGAGCTAGCGCTTTTGTTGTGCTTTCTTTCTCTGAGAGATCGCCTCTGCCCATAGTGATGTAGAAATCCTTACATGGACATTGTCCTAAGTGGGGTCACTATATAAATGCAACCATTTAACATTGGATTAATTAAATTATTAAAATGAGTGTTTAAGAAAAAACAGTTGTCCCAAAGTTCTTTCCCTGCACCTCCCAAAACCTTGTGCTAAACTAGGCTAAACACATCCTGGAATTACAGTATCTCTGTACTGGGCACGAGGAGATGAAATCACCTCAGTATCTGCCTTGAAATCTCATGATAGCAGTAAAGTTTGACTTAGGATATTACAGCAGGCATGTTTTCTGTTCCAGGCACTGTTCCTTTTAGACACTATTTTCACAACACTAATTTCACTGCAGTATTCACAGGCTGCTGAGTAAATTCCTCTGACACCATACTGGGACAATGCTGCTGGTCAAGACAACTCATCCAAAAATGATAATTATTAAAGTATACTGATTAGCTGCAGTTGTGCCCGTCATAACTGTGGTGGACAACACAGAGTGGAGATATCCAATTATTACTAATAGACCTGTATCGCCTTGTACATTGGTCTAACCCTTGTGTAATACTCAAAAAAAGTCAGCATTCACTTGACAGCTTGATAACGGCTCTGTAGTCTGTTGCAATAATCCTTTCCACAAAGAGTTAGCATTGGGGCAACAAGAGGGGAGCAGAGCAGTCTTAACCATGTAGAAAAAGGGCATTTTCCTCGACTAGTGTGATTCAGCGACTGCAGGCTCTCTTATCTGAGAGTGTCAGAGGGAGAGAGAGGAGCTCAGCTAATCCAAAACAGCTCCTCTCAGCTAATCTCAAATGAGATGGAAATCCAGACGACTCACAGGGCCAAAAAACATGCTGCCTCTGTCCTGTAAGATCTTGCTTTAAGGGAAAAAAACAATAATTTACAAATGTGGTAAGTCACAAAGTAGTGAAGCAAAAAATAGTCTAATAAGTCAAAGAAGTAAGACTCCTCTGCTTTGGAGCAAATTCATATTGTTGTCATGAGGTACAAATGTTCACAACATCCTGACTGTTTCCCTGCAGCATTAAACATCCACATAAAATATCAGCTGTATTGGAGAAAATTCACAGCCTTTACTGTATTATGACGCAGCAGAATTCTACCGTTATCACATCTTGCTATATTATGTGTTTCCTTGACATTAGAGGAAGAAGAATAGACTGGGCTTTTAAGCTCAGGATTTCTGTCACAAATCTATTATGATTGCCTAAAATGTGCATTAAAAATGACCCATATTCTGTTTTTCTTAGTTATCAAGCTAGAAAAGCCTCTGAAAAGAATTTACACAGTAGAAAATGTCATTGACGTGCACATAACGAAATTATTCCAAGACTAATAAGCACATACCTTCAAATACCAAAGATGGAATCTGAGCAAAATGTCTCATCAAATCGAAAGTTTGTTTGAAGGTTTTTGTAAATTTAGGGAAAAAAGACATAAACAGGATACTTGTAGCCTTACCTCTCCAATCCTATCAATATAATATCATATTACGTCTATCAAACATAAAAAAAAAACAACCTCAAAAGACAAACAAAAAAACCCAGTAGCACACACAACATGTACCATCAAACCTAAAGACAGCAATACTGTAGTAAAAATCAAACATGGAATCAAACAATAATTCTTCAGAACAACTATCCAGCAGGTGAATCCCCCCTTATCAAGTAAATAATATGATAGTTAGTTTATTGTTATCCTCTCAGAAATTCCTTGTGTCCATTGCAATTTGCAGACAAAGGACATTACAGTTAAAGACAGACATAGTGCCCCATAATATCGTGCAATAACATACCCCGTCACAGCATCACAATCAATCAAAATCAAGTACTACAACAAAATGTGAGTGACACAACTCTCATATCACAATGATTCGTATAACAGAGCTGTACTGGAAGGTATGTAATGAAGAAACTCTGAGAAAGGTGGAACCCTTTGCTTTCGTCCTGATGGTATCAACTCATATTCACCGTAGAGAGAGTGTGATACATCACTGAGGATTGCCACTTGGGTCTAGCTAAGAAGTGTCACACTGTGTTGTTGTTGTTGACCCACAATCTTACTAGACATCAATCAATCACGAGAATATCGATACCACTCTCATGTCCGTTTTTTAAATACGAAGCTACAACCAGGAGATGGTTAGCTTAGTTTAGCATAAAGACTGGAAACAGGGAAACGGCTAGCCTGGCTCTGTCCAAACAAAATCTGTTTTCCAGCACCTCTTAGGCACACTAATGAACATTCTGTATGTCATTTGTTTAATCCATACAAAAAAAAAACAACAAACAAAAAAAAACATATCTCCACTGGTTGTCTGTCAACCTCACAGGGATGACAAGACTCCAGGAAATGGATAAAACAAACCAGATATAACTTTTTAATTGGTGAACTGTAGAGGTCCTGGTAGGCAGATTGTGTAACCTTTAGACAGAGCCAGTCTGTTTTTGTGCCTTAACCTAACCATACCTTAACCATAGCTGTAGCAGATCTTTTAAATGGTCATTTGTAATGGTTTTGGAAGACACAAACAAAAGATGTCCAGCTCATAACAGCACCACAATAGAAAACGCTCATATGGGTTATTTGAAGGCAATGACAAACAACATAATTTGATGTTTGTCCAGACTTACATTTCATTTTTAGTAATCATTGTGTTCCCAGACACCAGCTAAAAACTTGGTGAGTACAATGTTATCATAAACAATAGAAATGATCGCCAAAACTTAAAAAATAGGACCCAAGCTGAAATAAACCTGAATTATCCTTATGTGTATGGAACTGTAATAGAGTATTTTATGGTTACACTATTCTGCAAAAAATGTTGCTTTACACACCTCCATCAAACTCTAACAGCAAAACGCCAAAGTCACACATAAACCAAAACAAGTGAAGAGGAAGATTCATCTCTGCAAACAAATAGTCCAACCACCGTCACTACCCTTTCCACAAATGCACCAGGTAAAAATCACATTCATCAATGTCAAACTAGTAACAGTTAAAGACTAATACAGTATCTCAGAGACCTGAATAGTGGAGAAAGTTCAGAGAGAGACTGAGTGACACACACAGTCACCCACACAAAACAGAGATGGTAAACAGATCAGTCTGATTGCTACCTTTTACACTTTAATCATCCACAGGTATGACAACACAATACCAGAGCCTTACTCACACGAGTTGTGTGTGTGTGTGTGTGTGAGGCTGTGACATAGCCATTCATCTTGGAGGACCTGGCAGAGAACACCCCTGTCTCACTAATGGTGTTATTTGTTATTCAGACGCCAGGCAGATGCATTCCCTAATTTGTTATACCCTTCATCTTTGTACACATTAAAGCGGACACATACACACACACACACAGAAATTCTTTATTGTCTGAAACAAAGCAGCAGAGATTTGAACAAACAGTGTAGGGAAGCTGTCCTGACCATCATAGGCAGATTGCATACTGTGGGACGACCATATTGGGAGAACTGTAATGTTGTCCACTGAAGATAAACACAAGAATGAACACAATGTCCACACAGGGTTTTAACTATGAACTTACACCTGTGTCCATTCTTATATTCAATTTTCTTGGCCTTGTCCAAGCAGGCACATCAGTGCAGTGAATTTAATTACATCATTTTGTGAACCGTTTGGTTTGAAAAGCATGTTAAACAAGTGCACTATCAAACTGCCAAAGCTGTTGCAAAGTGAGACAAAAGAAAAAATAAACATTTATGCCGACCACCATCTCACTCACTCTCTCTCTCTCTCTCACACACACACACACAGGCCAAAACAGGAAATACATTCATGAATTTGACACTGCCTCTGCCATTTGCTATGCCCTGCTCGTAGTGTGATGATGGAAGATTTACCAGTCTGAATTCTTTTTGAAAGAGATTTCAGACAGAGGTAGACAAAAGCAACTTTTAATTTCTACCTGTCCAGCTCTGAACAGATTTTTTCTTAGTTAGCTAATTGAGCTAACATTAGCTTGTTGAGTTGTTATTTCTGTCTGACTTTTTAATGCTTCCAGCTGGATTGTTTTAAAACAATTTCTATAAGGGGATCTTTTAATATGTACTTAATGGCTACATAGATGATGTCATGCTAAAAGACTGATGCTAGAGCTGCATCAAGTAGTATGTTTATCTTTTGTAATGTTAACAGAGAAAAGGCATTTAGGATGAGGTACTAACCGATGTGTAAACACGCAACACTGTTTCCGGTCACATTGGCTGGGGTTGCTGAAGTATAAATTTCCCCAAATCCAATTAAGAGCAGGACAGAGCTGCTATTGTGACCCTGTAAACTCTGATAGCATCATTGACTGTAAAAAGATATAGACGTACCCACTGTGATGTCACCCATTGGTTTCTGAAGAGCGGTTTTGAAGCTCAAAGTGGGCGGCTCAGGCCGCGCCATCTTGGCAGCGCCTGGCTCTGCCTGGCTCTGCCTAACTCCTGGCTAATCCAAAGGCAAGAAGGTGGAGCTGAGGTGGGCTGAATGAAGCGTAGTTGCTGAAACAAGCCATCTAGCAACTAGCAACCTGTCACTCAAAGGGGCCACGTCAATTATGCATAACTTTATGGCTTAAAAAAATTTAAATGGGTGAGTTATATAGAAATTCATGCCCGTACAGTTGTCATGAAAGGGAAAATTATCTATAGAGACCAAAATCATTTTTTGTACCAAGCTGTAAACATGTTTATTTCTGCTGTAAAGTTGGGCATTTTAACATGGGGGTCTCTGGGATTGCCCATAGGATATGGGGAGGGTTCTCTTTTTTTTGTCATTACTTTTAACTACACAAGCTGGTTAGCCAGACAAGCTAACGTTTGTTTAATTCTCTCTTCAAACTCCAAACTGAGTAATGCTCTCACTATGCCATGCACACAGGCTTGCCCAGAGCCTAGAAGACATTGTTGCCAAAACATAGCAGGTCACGACTCATGTCAAGAATTTATCTGGTAAGCAATAACATTTATCTGTTAAGTAAGAGTATGGTCTACTCAATTAAAAATTTGCAAAAAGACAATATTTCTTGTCTCCCATTTTCAGATATCTCAACAGAAAAGAGATATAATATTGATAGAATGTACTTGATACATAATGTGATTATATAATGTACTTGACATGTTTGGATGTGCATACACTGAGGCGCATCTTCACATATACCAGAATGCACATCCAGTAATTTAAATTCTGAATACATACATAAATGACTTCCATATATATTTTATATTTATAGTTTATACAGTATATCTACAGTTGACACTTTAATAGGCCTACACTTTCACAAAAAATATGAATATAGTGTCAGTGTCTTGGTCTGTGTTCTTTCCACCATGATTGTCTGTGCTTCAGGGGGATGCACCAACACTCTGAGAGGGGTCTGGATGTTCACTGTTGAATATGACAAAAGGAGAAAAAAAAACTTACCTTACAGGAGACTGCTGTAGGAAAATTTTCAAATAACATGTGGTGACTGTCAAATTGCATCTCTGTAAGCTACAACAGTCTCATAAAATAATGTGACATTACTTGCCAATCCCAGCATCGTATTATGTTGTACATCTCTGGACATTTCTATTTCACCATTGCCAAAAAGACACATGCTCTAATGGCTAACTGTGAAGCCTTTGCTGCAGATATGTATCTAATACTATTTTAGATCTATAAAACACCCGGTTTCATTGCTGCTAAAAGTGTCTCCTAAATCATTTCAAATGCTTTTTTGTAAACACACTAATCGTCTTGATGAAATAAATAGCTAGTTAATTTACTATATGGTAAGGAGCTTAAATACTATAAAACATAGTGCTAATATCCTGTGATAGTTATTGCTAGATCAAAAATATAATAGAAATCACAATCGTGGCTGATTTCAACTTCCTACATTACCATCGCTGCCAGTGTTTGGAACTATTCAGTATTATTATAACATTATTTCAAAGCAGCCTTATAGAGTTGATGGAGATGTTGCCACTCTATCTTAACTCAGGGCTAGTTAGTGTGAATGCTTCTTCTTCAAAGTTATACTTATTATTCTTCCATATGTTTTTCAGTTGCAAACTACTTCTGCATACTTTCAGCTACAGAAACATTCAAATATTAAATTGATCAGCTCTTTAAGGACATTTATGCTATTACTTTTCTTCTTTCTCGCATCTTCCAGTAATTTTATACAATTTTTTAGAATATTGAAATTTATAATGGAAAGTCTGTTGGTTGAATGTTTGAAAGTTGATATGTTTACGTTTTGGGGAATAACTCATGAACTTTAAGGACTATCAAAACAATTCGCAATCTGTGTGCTTTAATCGCAAATCTGGGATTCATCAATATGTTCTTACTTGAATTTGTTCTTACTCTGCTTACCATGCATACACACAAATTATAAACTTCCCGTGGTCATAAAAAATTATATAGTCAATATTTATTAGAACTACAATTATTTAAAAAATGATTGGGCTTAAATTTGCAACATTTTAAAATTGTGAAACTGCTAACAATACACAATTTATTTACTAATTAATCACCATTAAACATTTTAATCCATAAATCATCATCATAAATGTAGTGAAATTGTTAATATATTAAAATTGTCCTGTTCCCACTTTTAGATGACAATAGCCTATATATCGGAATTTCTATATTGGAATGTGACAGTGATTAATTTCGCCTATCAGATTTGGCTGTGATATATGCTCACAGCCTGACAATTCAGTAGTGGTACAGGGAGAGGCGCTCTTTCACTACATCATGGCCTGTTGAGGACAGAGACGAAACACGATGTGCACCTGGCGCAGCAGTAGAGATTTATTTTGATCTACACATTTACCAGCTTTTTATTTTGTTACGGATGTACTGCGTGGTAGTGGTGCAACAGGTATGCAGGTTGTATACAGGACTCACAACTGGGCTCCAAACGGTTGTGCCTGTGACGTATTTACCAGCCAAATTTGCCTTTTCTGGCCTCTACTTCTGAAACTATTGTTTGCTTTTCACTAGCATTAAAGTTTTTCTTCTTTCTAAGTTTTTCTTTTTTTTTTTTACCATGAGTGACAGATTCTCTCCACTGCTGCACCGCTCCAACAGAGATTTCCTTCTATAGAGAAATGGGGGCATGATAGTATGCAAATTACTGATAGTGGGCATGAGCCTATCAATTTAGAATGATGATTCACTAACATATGCACATGGTGTATATGTTAGCAAGAACAAATTGGCTGGTATGCACTTAACATGAATCCGATGATAAATTTGTGTGCGCACTTATTCTGTGTGCAAAGTAAGAACATATTAGTCAATGTGGCCCAATATTTGTACAGTGTGTTCCTTGACAATGACGATTAGACTGATATAGGCCACACCCATTTGCACCTGGAAAAACATTAATGCCATTTTGGATTTTTTGGTAAACACATTTTTTGCTTCTGTTGGCACATCTTTCATCTAATCTTCACCAAACCTGGTACATACCAAATTTCAGTGACCCTGAAAATAAAACTTTTGTAGTTTGTTTTTCGGTATCCTTTACCATTCATCTGTAATTGGTTACCAAAATTCGAAGGCATGGCCTGACGCTGTTAATGGGCCATAATTCTTCAAGGCAAGGCAAGGCAAGTTTATTTGTATAGCACATTTCGACAACAGGGCAATTCAAAGTGCTTTACATAGAGCATAAAAGGCATCAAGACAGAATATAAAAGCAACACAAGTAAAAAGACATTTAAATACAATTTAAAAAGAGTTACATTTGGAAATAAAAAGAAGCTAAAAAAGAATAAGACATAAATCAGGAGAATAAAAGTTACATTGCAGTGTAAAATATTAACCCTCAAATTTGGTTTAATAAAAGGCAGCACCAAACTGAAAAGTCTTCAGCTGTGATTTAAAAGAACTGAGAGTTGCAGCAGACCTACAGTTTTCTGGGAGTTTGTTCCAGATATGTGGAGCATAAAAACTGAATCAATCAATCAAGCAGTTTTTATTTATATAGCGCCAAATCACAACAAAAGTCATCTCAGGGCACTTTTCACATAGAGCAGGTCAGGATCGTACTCTATAATTTACAGAGACCCAACAATCCCCCATGAGCAAGCACTTGGCGACAGCGGTAAGGAAAAACTCCCCTTTAATGGGTAGAAACCTCAAGCAGAACCTGGCTCTTGGTGGGCGGCCATCTGCTTTGACTGGTTGGGTTGAGAGAGAGAAAGAAAGAGGGAAAGGGGGAGGGAGGGACAGAATAACAACAATCATAACAATAACAACAACAACAGCAACAGCCAGGGAAGGATGCCAACAGGACTGTGAAGGACCGCAAAGGCTCGGCCCAGAACCCAGGGTTTCCTGCGAGATGAGAATGCTGCTTCTCCATGTCTAGTTTTTACTCTGGGGACAGAAAGCAGACCTGTCCCAGATGGCCTGAGAGGTCTGGATGGTTCATAATGTAGCAGCAGATCAGAAATGTATTTTGGCCCCAAACCATTCAGTGCTTCATAAACCAACAGCAGTATTTTAAAATCAATTCTTTGACAGACAGGTAGCCAGTGTAAAGATCTGAGAACTGGAGTTATATGATCCACTTTCTTGGTCTAAGTGAGGACTTGAGCAGCAGCATTCTGAATCAGCTGCAGCTGTCTGATTTATTATGGAGATCTGTGAAGGCAGCGTTACAGGAGTACAGTAGTCTACTGAAGATAAATGCATGGACAAGTTTATCCAAATCCTGCTTAGACATAAGTCCTTTAATTTTTGATATATTATTCAGGTGATAGTAGGCTGACTTTGTAATTGTCTTTCTGTGGCTGTTGAAATTCAGGTCTGAGTCCATGACTACACCAAGATTTCTGGCTTGGCTTGTAGTTTTTAATAAAATCGATTGAAGGTGAGTGCTGACTTTTCATCGTTCTTCCTTGGCTCCAAAAACAATTACTTCAGTTTTGTCTCTGTTTAATTGAAGAAAATTCTGGCATGTCCAATCGTTGATTTGTTCAATGCACTTACTCAGTGCTTGTATTGGACCATAGTCTCCTGATAATATGGTTATGTAAATTTGTGTGTCATCTGCATAACTGTGGTTACACATTTTGTTGTTTTCAATAATCTGAGCTAGGAGCATGTAGATGTTGAACAGAAGAGGCCCCAGAATGGAGCCTTGGGGAACTCTGCATGTCATTTTTGTCCACTCAGATGTGTAATTACCTATAGACACAAAGTAGTCCCCATCCTTTAAGTAGAATTCAAACCAGTTCAGTACTGTGTCAGAAAGTCCCACCCGGTTTTCCAGTCTGTCTAGTAATATGTTGTCAAATGCGGCAGATCCAGTAATACTAATACTGTAATTTTGCCTCTGTCAGTGTTTAGGTGTATGTCATTGAAGACCTTAACAAGAGCTGTCTCAGTGCTGTGGTGGGGTCGAAATCCTGACTGGAAGACATCAAAATGGTTGTTTAGTGCCACAAAGTTGTTCAGCTGTTGAAAAACAGCTTTTTCAATGATTTTACTTAAGAACAGGAGGTTTGATATGGGCCTGTAGTTGCTCATTATTGAAGTGTCTAGATTGTTCTTTTTTAAGAGTGGCTTGATGATGGCAGTTTTCAAGGCCTGTGGGAAGACACTGTTGTGTCAGATTGGTGGAAGATAGTTGAAGAAAAAATACCAGATCAAAAAACTATCTTTTGAAGATAAAAAGGAGTCAGAGTTCCAAGCAGCAAAGTGTTCTTTAATGCCGGCAATAAAGGAGAGCAAATTAGCACATGTACAATGAACCAAATCGCTCCGAAGGTTTTTCCTTCAGGGCGTAGTTTTTATACCCTTGGGTCGGCATAGGTCACACCTATTGTCCACCCTCCTTAATTTTTGGCCAATTATTCTGTTATCTTTATCTCCGTCACTCGTTGTTGGTCAAAACTCTTCAAGACAGGTTTTGAGCTGTTGTAGATATGTACTGGCATATTCAATTCTACCTGGTTATGTCCAATTTTTTTATATAAGTATTGGGGATCATTTTACACCATTATTGCCAAGTTGTCTTCTGGCCTTTAATTTTAATAAGTTATTCTAGTCATTTTACACCCTTATTTCTTGATCTCCTCCAGAGAGTATTTTTTAAAAAAGGTGAAGACTTTAATGCAGACCCAAGCAAAGTGACATGTAATACAAACACACTCAAATTTCTCCAGTGTATGATTATGATTCTTCTACCGTGCCTCTATACGTACATTGTGATTAAATATGGTTCATGAGACTACAAATACACCAATACAAATGTATCACATTAGCCCTTATTGCTTGTAAACTTATAAAATCAATCTGCATAGCTTAATATTGTCTTTAAGCACACCAATGACATTTAATGAAAATACACCACAACACCTGACAGAAAAGATGTGTTGACAATCTGTAGAAGATCTGAGGCCATGCAGTTTGAAACAATTTCGAAAATGCCTGCAGGCAGAATATCAAGGCAGCAAGAGGATGCACTCTAGCTTCACTCATAAAACTGAAGTTGGGAGGGTTTGACTCGATAAGAACAGCTGCACTGTTATCTTGGTCTAACCAAGTTTCAGTTAAAAACATAAAGTCAAGTTTGTGCTCGATGATAAAATCATTGATTAAAAATGTTTTTTCCTGACAAAGACCTGACATTTAATAAAGCTAGATAATGTGTTAAAAATATTATCTAACCGATTTTTTTGGACAAGCTGTAGCTGACGAGGAATGGGTGCTAAATTTGATAAATTTGCAGAACCAGTTTCTTAGAAGATTCACCATTCTTTTCCTGTTACCTATCAAGACAGGAATTGAACAAGCCACCGGCACACTGGGCCCTGGCTTTTCCTGGGAAGAGACATGAGTGCCATTATCCTTGCAGCCTGGACCCAGCACATATCAGTTATAACTTGCTGTATTTTGTACACAAATAACTGGATGTGCTGTGCTTTTATCAGGCTGAGGAGAGAGAGGATGATTCTGTAGCCGTCGTGGAGGAGGGGGAGGGAGCGGGCGCCGTAAATGTGTTAAGACTGGTCGAGGACTTAAAGCCATTGGTGGAGGTGGACGCTGAAAGGGGTTTATGGGAGAGAAAATGGGAGCAGGGCGTGGTCTAAGTTTGGTCCCTGCAATGACCAGCTCTTTCATCTGGTCAGTGAACTCCAAGAGGGGGGAGGGTGATTGGAGAGGAGAGTGACCTGGATGGGGTTTCAGGGGGTGAAGGGGGTGAATCCTCAAAGGTGGAAGTTGGTGAGGGGGATGGAGTCTCCTCCTCTCGACTGTCATGTTTAAAGCTCTCTTCAGGTGGAGGCTGATACTTATAAGTATCCAAGAGAAGCTGCTCATAGTTTATTGCTGAAGAAAAACAAGAATATCAGCAGAAAAATGCAAGCACAGGCAAGAGCAAGCAGGAAAGCATCTGCACTGTAAGAAAGCAGTAAATCAATGCTAAATTCAATTGCAACCAAATTTGGGAATATTGTACATACAGCCACACTGCACAAGTATGTAACATTTGATACAATATTACTCACAGGGTGATATACATATTACCCACAGGATAATATGTACCCTGTGGGTAATTCTGTTGTCTTTAAAACTTGGTACACAAGTTCTCCATGATAATGTGCACAACATATTGATGCATGGCACCAATAACCCCACCTTATGATCATTAACATATGCATGTTGATGAAGCATCAGATAAGTTTGCTGCTGAATTTTTAAATATAACTCAGTCTTTAAATTTAATGCATCATGTATCAGGCCAACCCACAATCATGGTCACACTCTTGATTTGGTGTTTACCTTGGGTCTGAATCTGAGTACCATATGCATTGATGATTTTTTTTGTGTCCGACCACAACCGTATTATTTTTAATACCATCTTCAATGCTGACACCCAGTCCATCAAACGCACAACGCGCTCTCACACTCTCAACAGCCATTCTGCAGACAAATTTGCCTCTGTCTTTGCAGATCTCAGTAACGATATGGCTTTGCCTGCTCAGACCAACGATTTAGTCTGCTCCCTTAACAACCTCTATTTTTCTACCCATATGTTGTTGCTCCTTAAAAACAAAACTATTCGTACAGTTAACTCATCCTCTTGGATGAATGATGACATACACTGTTTTAAAAGAGGGTGCAGAAAGGTTGAGCGGAGGTGGAAAAACACCAAACTTGAGGTTAATTTTATTCACATGAATAAACTACTCTCTTCTTTTAATAAGAAAGTGAAAGAGGCGAGAACTGCTTATTTTTCTAATCTAACTGATTGCAACAAAAATAATAATAAATAAGCTTTATTTAGCACTATCAATAGATTAGTTAACCCTGCCCCTCCACCTGTACCTGTCCTCTCAAATACTGACCGTGAAATGTTTTTATCTTTTTTGTAGACAAGGTCTCTGATATAATGTCAAAAATATTGCCTTCTCATACTGCTGGAGTAGACTAGCTTCATTATTGAGGCAGTTTAGCCCAATATCATTGGAAGATCTCACAGCCTCTTGATATTGTTACAACCTCTCTTTTTAAAGATGTTTTAAGTTCTTTAGGACCATTTTTACTTTTTGATTGTAAATAGCTCTCTTAGCTCTTGCTGTGTACCTTATTATTATTATTTTAAGCATACAATTGTTCAGCCACTCTTAAAAAAGCCAAGCCTCGACCCATTGCTGCCCAATAACTACAGACCGATATCCAAACTTCCTCTTACTTCCAAGGTCTTGGAGAAAGTAGTGTATAGACAACTTATACAGGTCCAGGACAGCAATGAAATCTTTGATAAGTTTCAGTCTGGTTTTCGTGTGGGGCACAGCACTGAAACTGCTCTGCTTACACAGAGATGTCCTCCCATCTTGATTATTATAATTCACTGTTCACAACCCTGAGTCACTCTTCTGTGTCTCGGCTCCAGTTGTTCCAAAATGCGGCTACCAGACTGCTAGCTAATACACAGCATAGGGCACACATCACACCAGTGTTGGCCAATCTACACTGGTTACCAATAGAATGCAAAATTGATTTTAAAATTCTTTTAATTACCTATAAAGCACTACACAGGCTGGCCCTGCTCTATATCTCTGAATTATTGTGTCCCCTGGCCACAGTGAGATCACTGAGGTCTACTGACCAATGCCTTCTGGTTGTCCCGAAATCTAGGCTTAAGACCAAGGGTGACCGCAGTTGTGGCCCCCACCCTCTGGAACTGTCTTCCCCTAGTAATAAAAAATGCAGAGTCAGTCAATAGTTTTAAGAGGCTCTTAAAAACTCACCGGTTTCATGAGCACTTTATCTCGTAATGTGTGATTGCTCTCTGTGTTGCTCTCACTGTTTTCATTGTTGTATCTGACTTCTGTGTAGTTTTTATGGTTTTATTGTTTTTATATTGATATTACATGTGGTTAAACAATTTATCTATTTTTTCTTTTTTATTCTATTTTATTTTTCTCTCAGTTGTTTGCATTGTACGGCACCTTGTAACTCTGGTTTTGAAAGGTGCTTTATAAATAAAGTTTGCTTACTTACTGTTAGTGAAACACCGCCATATTACTTATTAAATGCCATATCCCTTAAATGTAGTATTCCATGGTAACCAAATTCAGCAAAGTTGTACAGACGGGGATGCTGAACAAGTCTGTAGCATTTGATAAAATTTCACCTGTAGGTGGGGCTGCAAGAATTTTAAAAAATTGCTGCAGATTTCTGCATTTTCAGCAATGCTTTGCGATTTATTTCAGGTATCTCAGTCAGTCCCGGGATTTGAACTGGCCACCTTCTTGTCTGGTTAACAGGCTTTCTGATTATTCATGTGCTGTTGCTTTGCTTTTGTTCCTTTTCCTTTTCATGCTGCCTCCCTGTCCTGCTCCATCCCACAGAGGAAACACTGGAGTTGAGTTTGTGTTTTTTCTGTGAATGTAGGATTTTATTTATTCATGTATTTGGATTTGGAAATTCTGCTTTGCTTGTCAGTGATATTTACATATATAGTATGTATACATACATATTCTAATTAGTTTTTTTGAAAAATTCTTTCTAGTTTATCCCCTTTTGCCCCTGTCTTTTACCTTCCTGTCCTGTCTTGGTGTCAGGTAAACAAAATAGCGAAGAATACAAGATGTGATTCGCTGCATCCTCCGGCTGGCAGTTTCAGTCAAGGAATAAAAACTATTTGGAAGTAATATTTGTTTTATAATTATTTTTTAAGGGGAAATCATGCATAAAATGTAACTGTCTTATGTCACAGCTTAGGAACAGCAACATCCACATCTGTCAGTCATTGGTGTTTGCGCTTGTTAGTCAGCTGTGATTACTTTAATCCAGGACATTTAAAAAGAAAAGAAGAAAATATAAGTATAAAAATAAGATATGCTGTACCTACCTACATTTTGTTCATCCTTGACATCTGTTAATCATATGTGAATTTACATTAAATCTTAAAAGTAGTGATTAATGACACATTAAAACAAGGTTAGTGACAAGATACCAGAAACATTTGCACAAAACAAACAAGTCATGCTGTGTTGTTAGTTCAAAGTACAAAACAGGAGGATGTGGGGGAAAGGTGCCATCTACATAAACTGAATTATATGAATTTTAAAGCAAATTTATTATTGTACCATAAAGTTGGTGGATTCACAGGAGACAGACAGGCTTTCTGTTAAAAGAGTTGTAGTTTCCAAACCCAAGCAGATATTGTCTGTAAAATTGGTGTCCCCCTAAAATAAAAGGTAATTCCAAGTATTTTAAAAACTAAGCTACTGACACTTCCCAACTTTCCCAGCTTTTGTCATTAATAAATCTGTGACACTTTGACCCTTTTTTACAGGATTACTGGACTGCAGTCTCCTGCAAGCTGACGTCAGTGGTATTTAGCAGATTTCCACAAATATTCTGTGCTTCATTAGGTTTTGTGAATATTTTATATTGTATATCAAGTTTAAAAGCACCCAAAGACACATTGTCTGCCTTCCCAGTATGTGCTTCTTCCCTCCTTTTAGCACCCTCTCAGAAAACTTTAAATGTCCACTGCTGCTCTTCAGCAATGGGCACACATTGGATCTCTGATCTCTCTTAAATGAACAGGGATTCAACATGACATAAATATAAAAAAATAAAAAATAAAGTGTGTGTGTATGTGTGTGTGTGTGTGTATGTGTGTGTGTGTGTATATATATGTATGTATATATACATTTGAGAACATATATGTTCTCAAATGTACTTTGGCATTTTGTCATGTGATTAGCCTGATTAGCCCTCAGCACATGAACACATTAAACAAGCTGGTCTTTTTAAAGCAGGAATATACTGTTGAAGGTTGCAGTGTGCCTCCCACCTCCTGGGGCTTCCATCTCTCTCTGTAACCACAGGAGGGCACCAGTGGTCTTTTCCTCCCTACCAGCAGGGCTAATGTATGAGGGGTGTGTGTTGGCACATGTGTGTCTACATGTATGTATCACATGTTCTAGCAGGAGAGTCTTGGCATTGGAAACTCCGTGCTTATGCAACAGCCACTACACTCTAAAAAAGAAGGATTTTCAGTGAAGTGTTGAGTTCATGCTGGGTCAACACACATCTGTGTTACTTTCTACATCATATATGGTACTCTGTGCCATTATGAGCTCATCACTTACTAATTTGAACTTATTAATATCAGATGTAGCCATTAAATTAGTTAAATTCAGTAAATATATATGCTGAGTTTTTGGCTAGGTTACATTGCATTGCCTTTACATCCTCAGTTTTTTTTTTTACCATTCCACAGATCACAATGCTTTAAGTATAATTGCAAAAATTGCAAAAATTGAACTGATTATAAAGCATTGTTATTATAAAGAAATTTCATGTCTTATGTTATATCAGCTATACATAAACATTTAATAGTAATAATAATAATAATAATAATAATAATAATGATGTCATTCACAAAGTGACTATGTTTTGGGTCAATTAGGCCCAAAAGAGGTCTTAGTCCAAGTAAGTTATCCAAAATCTTACTATCTTTACTCTCTATCTAGCTACATCAATCGTGATGCTAGGAGACACTAATTACACAGAATTAGTATAATTTTAGTTGTGGACTTCTGTAACATGTCAATAATTCAAAACTATCTTCAAAAAGCAGTACACATATAATTAAGAAAAGTCAAGAAGAATAGAGCTGATGACACTAACCCTCAGACCCCCCCCCCCCAAAAAAAAGCAAACATATGACATAAACATGGCTTACAAAAACATTTAACAGTTTAAATTATATTAAACATATGATGTTTATCAGACTACATAAAATGTTTGCCTTTTAAGATGGTCACTGCATCAGATTTTGTAATCATACAGTCTGAAACACTTGCTGTCACCTGGCTGAGTGGCACGGATGATTTCATGTTGTACGTGGACCTGTACTTAAAATAAAATATCCCAGTAGTATTTGGCATGGGGTATACTTGTTGATATTTTCGGTATTACAATTCGAAACACATCCAAATCCAGGCATTGTTTTTCAAAGTGTTGCTGACTTCATATAAGGAATCTTGCACAGTTTGCTACCTAACAGTTATAACACTCCCCCTGTTTAGCCAAGTGTACAATCGATGTGTCTGACTAACCTCCGGCTACACTCATGTTCATCAAAAAATGCTTCCTTTTTGAGACCGCGGATACATTGTAAAGTTTTATGACATGCCACACATTTGTGGAGACTGTTGCTGCTGTTGGATTGATTTTGCTCTCAGAAATGGGTGGGACTTAATGGTGCTCTGCTGCTATCCTCTAGTGGTTTTGTGGTGAGAGCTGGTGTCACAGGAAACTCTGCTGGATCTCCTGTCGCTTTATCAGGGCTGGCCATTGGGCTGCTGCTGGCTCATCCCTATCTCTGGATCTTCTCTGGTGCTGAGTGCCTCTGAGGCTTTCAACTCTTATCACAGCGAAATACATTAAAGACAAGATTAATATGAGAGAACACTGCAGGATGTTCTGCAAAGACTGAGTCAGGGATCTTCAGCCACATCCTAACTGTTTGAAATGGTTGATGGGGATAGAAGTGTAGATGGTGGCTGGAACATAAAGCTGAAAATTTTAAATACATATAGCAGGCCATCAGATGCCATTCAAATTCTTGAAAGAGCCACAAAGATGCTTAAGTGTAAGACACACAAGATAAAATAATATGCATTGAAAGGGTCTAAAGCTGTGTCAAACAATAAAAGGATTAATCAGCAAACATGTCCTCTGACCTAAAATACAAAATGGGTAATTTGTTGTCCTTCTCAAACAACCCATATACCATTTCCTTATCCAATGCTTTTGCTTAGTTTGTCAGCGCCTTCCAAAATAATTAGAAATGTTAAAAAAATGATTCATGTGGACATTTTCTGATTTGCGACCACTATGGTTAATGTTGATTACATTAATGGCTAGAAGAAATTGGCTAGTTGACCATTGGACTGGATGTGAACAGTGGTCTTTGATGTAAAACATGGACACTTTGTATAACCAACCAACCACCCTGACTTCCTCCTCCATTATTCACATGACCACAAGGGGTCACCTGTCAGGAAAACATAAACATAAGTCCTAAGCCAGTGTTTGAACAAACACATAATGCAGTCTGTTTGTCCTACAAATTACATTTATATACCACGTATTTGTTTAACCAAATATGTTGCGAGGGAAATGTAATGCCTGCCTGGAATATGTTCAATGACTTTTTTTGTGTCCCTGTGTGTGGTTAGATTTAGGCAAGAAAAGCACATTGGTGAATGAATGTGTGTACAAAATTTCACAACAATATATTCAATAATTGCTGAGAACCAAAATGTCAACATCATGGTAGCAGCTAGAGGAAACGTCAGAGGTTAGAAGATGTTGTCTGGGTACCATGAATGTCTCTAACAAATTTGGTGCCAATCCATCAAATAGAAGTTGAGATATATCACAAGGGAAAACTTTCCCCTGGTTGGAACCAGATGTAAAGTCAGAGGATAACCAAAATTGTTAGAATGTAGGCTTTTCTGACAATGGCAGTCACCTGAAAAAATTCAAGTTCATCCACTGGAGATGATGAATATTGACACCAGATTTCATGTAAATCTTGCCAGTAGTTGTGGAGATAACTTGTTCTGAGCCTTTGTTGGATGGACCAACACACGAGTGGACAGACATTTTCACTACCACAAGCAGGTCAAACATTATGAGAAATATATATGTGTTGACTAGGCCAATTCCTCTTGTTTTTACCACTTTCACATGTTCACCTTGAGTGGTACAACATTTCTAAAGCATTTATTCTGAAAATTCATTTCCAGACAAGGTCAATTGAGTGAAGATGCACTCCCATTAATTATCTCTATAAATGATGCATGAGAAGACTTCAATCAGTCTACTTAATTTCACACCACAGAGCCACAGCAAAAAAAACAAAAAACAAAAAAAAAAAACCTCAAGCATCAAAAACAGCCATCATACTTATCACACAGAATATAGCACATATTACATATAAACATCCAAAATATACCGGACATAAAAAAATGATTAAAAACTCATCAGCCAATTCTCTAAATGTATAAACAGACTCCTGCACCATATTTGCTGCAGCTTTTGGTCAGTGAGCCATAAGAAATAACACATCACCATTCTCATTGCTTTGTCAACAAACTGTTCAGAGAACAAATGTGTTATTGTAGCCATTTGGGGGCCCTGTGAAAAATTAAGCATAGGCCTCCCTGATTCTCCACAATGAGCTTTTTTAAAGCCATCTGATATTGATATTATGGTACCTGGTTTTAATGGTGGCTATTTAAGGTAGTGGTTATTTTGTTAGCAGCTGCCTTAGCAGCTAATGATTTTCACACTTTTTATAGCAGCAGATGCAATGGAATTTAACAAGACTGAGTTGACAGCCATGCTAGCAGCTCTGTGAGGCTCTACTTACTAAATATTCACATCAGTATACTAACGTACACACAATGACAATGCTAGCATGTTGATGTTTAGCAGGTATAATGTTTACCACTGGATCAGTGTAGTTTGTTAGTAAGCAAACATTGCTAATTAGGACCAAACCAAGTGTACAGCTGAGGCTAATGGGTATTAGTCTAAAAGTATCAGTCTAAATAAAATTATGACCAGATGATGATACTAGATGAAAAGTCAGGAGATCTAAGTTATTACAGTTCATCCTCTGGGGAACATGAATGTGTGAACCAAATTTCACAACAATCCATCAAATCATTGTTGAGATATTTCAATAAAAACCTAAAAAGTCAACCTCATGGTTGAGCTAAAGGAAATGTCAGGTGTTCACCATCGCTAGTTGGATTCCTCCTATGGAGAACATGAATGTGTGTACAAATTTTTATAGCATACAGATATTTCAGACTGTGAACGACAGAGCCATCCCTAGAGCCATGGCACTAGCACAGCTAATAATTGAAGTGGATCAAATGGATTTGTCCCCTGTTAGATTAATTACTGAAGAGAGTGCACATGAATCTAGAAAACAGTTTTCTTAACAAAGACAGAGAGGTTGTCTTCAAAAGCCAAGCTGCAAAAATGATAGAAATCAAGAAAAGATGAGTGGCACAGCACACATGTTTTGAAAAATAACAGTTAAAAAGGGGTTCTCCAGTGATGTTGTACCTGTACTTCTATAAAGTGGGGTTACTCACAAGAGACAGAATAAAAAAGAATGATCAAAACTGAAGAAAAGCTGAGATATGCTGACTTTTAGACCCTCATTACCTGGTTACACATGACTCTAAATCCCAACCCCTTGTTTGTGACACAAATTTTGTGTCACAGATTTGTAATCTTCTGTAGTTCCACAAGTACAACCAATCACAAAAACTAAGCATAAATTAATGCAGAACTCTAAAAACTAGAACTATATATTAGAAATAATAAGATGGAAGGAAAAATTACTTAATAAAGACATGGCATTATGCTCTTTGTTTTGCAACAACAGGAGTACAGTCTTTCAGTGAAAAATAAGTTAACAGTATATTGCTAGATATTATTTATCAGCCCCTGTGACTGCTGTGGCCTAAGACCATGTTCAGACAGGTTTTAAGTCTCCCTCCACTTAAAAATATGTTTTTCTTCTTGTTCCTACAGTTGGACAGCTTCACTGTGCAGAATGATGTATGTGCAGAGTTTGACACCAGCAGGCTGTTTTCACATTCATCTGCTGTAAGTGGAGATTTTCTCTGTTCTCATACAAAATCAGATTTTTGGGCCTATGAGCATGATTTGTGACATCACAACTAGTTTGGAGCCAATCCTGATCCAATAGTAGTCACACTTGTGACTACTTGTCCAGCAGTTTAACTTCTGAAATGAATTATATTTGCATATTCATAGATTCTGCAATATTAAGGAGGGAGAAGGAGTAGATGCCATTTTAAGGTGGTAATTATACTTTTTTTGGAGGGGAAAACTATTTCAGACACACATTACTGTCCCAAGAAGAGCAATTTTTTATATTTCCTTATACAGTTTGGAGAGGGTTGTTAAGTATTTTTAACTTATAGCACCATCCTTTAATTCTGGGTAGTTTAAAATGTGTGTATGCTTGTGGGTGTCACTGGTAATGCCCAGAATGGATGTTGAGTTTTTGTTCCAAAACAGATTATGGGCTGCAAATTGAGCCTTGAACAGCCAGAAATCACAGCAACTGGCCAAGTAATTGTTGAGTCACTGTTATTGATGATCTCCCTACCAACCCTGCTAGATATAATGTGGCTATTTTTGTGCTCTGAGGCAGGGAAAACAAGAATAATCAAAACTGAGGTGCATCAACTTTTTTTTATTTGAGCCCTCACAGTGGACAGAAATGGAAAAATCATGCTATGCCACTGTCTGTCTGTCACCCCAGAGAGTACATCAAGCCTTCACAACAAGAATGATGGAGGGTTACATTGCTGGAAAGAATAAACTGATTTCAGTCTCTAGTTTTTCAATCACTTGAAACAGGTCTTTGTATTCCCGTGGGGAACCTCAATAATCCCTGCTGGACTTTCAGTCACTGAGTGACCTGCTACTGGGAGTCAGTATGCTACACAGCTTTGACCTTGCTAATAATAACATATACTGTACTGCTCAGCACTGATGAATGGGTAATGTCGGACTGTGTTCTTCTGTCCAGCCCCGAATATCTCTGTGTTCCTCGGCCGTGTGGCATCTCCTTATGAATAAATTGTGACTTTGCATCCTGTGCACAGAGTGGCTTTTCTTGTTACCACAGAGGAGGAACAGGCTAAAATTTTCATGACTGCTAAATAATTCACACTACTGTTAGATGACAAAAAACAGCAACATCCTGAAAAATATAATCTATTAGAGGAGGAAGATAAGTGAATTATTGGAGTCAGACAAAGGAATGTGAAAATGTCAGAATTATCATAATTTGCTCTGTGGACCTAGTGTTAGAGGACGGCTCGGTAATTGGCTTTCAAACACTGGAGGATAGATGGTTAAAATACAGTGACTGCATCCTCTGTAGTCACAATAGGTCTGTTTTCCACCTCTCTGGGGAAAACAGTTTGCTTTGCGAGGCAGCTGGAATTGCAAGATCACGACATCACGAGAATCCATCTTGTAAGGCTTCAAGTTATGTGCTTGTGTCCGAACCACTGGTGGTTCCGACCAATCAGCATCCTATGAGGATTCTCCCATGATGTTGTGATCTCCTGAATCCAGCTGCCTAACAAGGTAAGACGGTGATAGACAGATGGTTTATCCAATCACCTGCCAAGTGTTTTTTGAAAGTGCTTGCCCTTTTCCAAACAGTTTCCAAGGACGACTTCTCAGATGGTTCTGTGTAAGAAACCATCTGGCGCATCAGGTTAGAAAATAGTTTCTTGAATGAAAAGGAAGATCACCACATATGAAACATTGAGTCAGAGTCAAAACCCTGATTTTGACTCTGATGAAGATGCAGTGCGCGTTTAAACGTTAGTTGTTTGCACCTTTGTAAATTGCTAAAGTGAATCATGTGCTCCAGTATCTTCTTTGAGTGCAGTCTTTGACAACTGGCCCATTGAACTGTTTGTTACAATTTGTCCTTTTCTGTGAGCACCGACCTCCGCCTGTGGAGCGGCTGAAGCGCAAGAGATTCCTTCAACTCTGTTATTGTTGGATGTTAGTCAAAAGGTGCGGAACTGTCTATTATGAATGCAGTGTAATTCCTATCGATTCTGGGGTCATTTCGCCTTAGAGGACAGTCACACCACGCTGTCAAACCATGGTAATAGATTCTATGTCCATTTATGGCAGATGACAGTTTGTAAAACTGTCCTGTCTAGTGTGCTTTTCTGTTCTGCATACTGAGGTCATGTCGTATAACAGCTCTGACCCTGCAATATTTTGGTCCTGCTCCCATACAGGGCCAGTTTGTAATAAGTTGTCTGTTTGTAATGTCCCTGCCCTCAGCCATGTTGCATCAGTAAACTGACTCAACATATGTAATGTAATGAAGTCTGTCACAGTGTTAACATACTCTTATTAATGCAAACTGAACACATGCTGAAGCTACTTTACACAAAAAAGCACTGGGATGTTGTCTTTAAATTGAAAGGCAGCTGCAGGATGTGTCAACACAGTCAGTTAATGTCCAACTTCTTATTTGATAATAAACTGATCACATCTGGGGCATGTTGGTGGCCCCGCAAGAGTAAAGGCTTGCACATATCCCAATGTTATGGAAAAAAACAATCATGTAGGTCCACAGGGACTTTTATTAGGGCCAGGGGTTTCACTAGATCAGCAGCTTGTTTTTATAAATACATTTATTTTTGTGGTCATATGTTTCTTATTGAAGGGTTGATTTATGATTAATAATGTCAAAATTTGTGTAACAAAATAAAATTATCGAAAGGCAAAGGTCCACTTTTTAGCTTTTTTGAGATGGTTTGAATTGAAAAACAATAGCATGAATCATTTCAGTTGTTTCCAACCTTAACTAAATACTTAATGTAAGCCAAACCACAATCTTTCTCTAACTCTAATTAAATCGTGTTTGTGGCTAAACCTAATCCAACCTTAACCATAGTGTTGTCACATCGTAAAATGGTTTTATTTTTACAGAAAGTGATTAGTAACAATCAGAAGGCATATACAAGTTATGTTGTCTTACCGACATGGTCAGACCATGTGACCATGTGACTCTTACATGTGTTGTTCTGGAGGGCAGTTACAAACATATATTTTTATTTAATTTGGTTGACTTGGCTTTTTGGAACTTTCATTCAGTCTGTTCCCAAGGTCAACAAAGAACTTACATCTTTATTTCAAAATGTATTAAATTAAAGTCCTATATTAAAAGGTATAATATGCAGGATTTTCCTAAAAAAACAATGTATAATTACTCATACAAAAGTAATCCCTGTCAATCACCACTCATGACCCACTAGAAGTGTGTGGTGGTGTATTTATCTGAGACTCTGTCCTCTGCCTGTATTGCTGTGTTTCTGGGCTTCAACCTTTGGGCAGTGGGTGAGTAGCCCTCAGCTAATAACAACATGCAGGGTGTCAGTGTGGGACTCTATAAAAATGTAGCAACATAGACAAGAGGAAGCATGAAAATGGTGAACACAGCGCTGATATTCTGCTTGGTCAACAGTTTCGTCAGCGAGCAGTCGCTGTCGACTTGAGTCTGTTTCATTCTGTCCACTGTGGACTCTGCAGCAGACTGCTCTCTGCTCTGTGTGTGTGTGTGAGTGTGTGTGTGTGTGTGTGTGTGCGCGTGTGTGTGTGTGTGTGCAGGGCAGCGCTGCGCAGTGCAGCTCAGCGCAGCGCAGCGCAACGCAACCCTGCCCTCGTGCATACATGCACGGAGAGCAGAGGAGAGAGACATTGAGCCGGGGAGGAGGGGCCAACTTTGAATGTTGTGTTTACAAACAGCAACCGACAAACCCTGCATAATCCTTTAATAATATCACATAAAATCAGATTAACCTATTAAGAGAAGGTTAAACAATATCTGAATCAAATGAATCCTATGTTGCTGGACTGAACTGAACTTTAAATGCCTGAAACATTGTCAACATACAGATGCTGGCAAAGAAAATGCTTTTGTTGCCATATGGCTTCCCTCAAATCCATTAGCTGCGGTTAAAAACGACATCATTAAGGAAAATACTGAGATACAAAGTTAAACTTGAACAGGAATTTAGCAACATGAACACCAGACAAGCATTTCAAAAACTAAAGACCCTTATTGACCCTTACCTTACCTTCTCCACAATAACTGATCCTGTCACTTTTTGCAAAAAGACCTGAACACTCTGTCACAGTGGCAGCTGTTGGTAATGAATGCAGTTAAATGTGGTAAAAATGTCCCAGTGTTGCAGTTTAAACATGGTTAAACATGACAACTGTTGGTTATGAATGCAGTAAAATGTGGTAAAAATGTCCAGTTGAAACGGGAAGTGAGCAGTGGTCTCGAACAGTCGTCTCCTGCTGCCTTTGCAACTTGTCCGGTTGAGAGGGGAAGTGAACAGTGGTCTCAAACATCTCAGCCATCCACCCTACCCATTCATCCTCCAAAGCAAATTCGTTTATATTGACGTCATCTTAACTACGTCACTTCCCTGGGTCATAATTACTATGGCCGCCAAATGGTGTCTGTAACTCAAAGGTGACCTCCAGCTTACCGATAGATGACAAGGGTCTACTGAGCTTAGGGAAATCTATGGGTCCTGATGACAACTGATAACAACCATTTAATGGGCTGATAACATCAGAAGCGGATGCTTCCAATCCTTAACCTATTAGATCTCAATAACAGAGCCATCACTCGCATGGCACTCACCATAGCACATGACCCTGGACACCCCCTCACCCCCTCATCTGGTTGCAGATACAAGGCACATTTTAGTTTTGTCCCCCTCTGCTATCACAAAATCACAAACGCACTATTAGTCTTTTTGTCTACATGTATGTTGTGATGAAACTGTATGTATGTGTATATGTATATATGGTACTGTGCAAAAGTTTTTGGCACTACAAAAAAAAGGCCATGAATAGTTTTATCAATTAACCTCATACAAAGTTCAGCAAGAAATCTAAATGAAATCAATGTTTGCTGTGAGCAGCTTTGCCTTTAAAACAGCAGCAGTTCTCGGTACACCTGCACAGTTTTTCAGGTATTTGGCAGGTCGGTTGTTCCTGCATCTTGGAGAAGTTGCCACAGTTCTTCTGTGGATTTCGGTGTCTCAGCTGCTTCTGTCTCTTCATGTTAATCCCAGACTGACTGGGAACCATCTGTTGCAGGACTCCTTGTTCTTCTTGTTGATGAAGATAGTTTTATACGGCTATATGTTTGGGCTTGTTGTCATGCAGCAGAACATCAGACGGATGTCAGATGCCTTCCTGATGGTATTGCATAATAGACAAGAATCTAAACATCCACAGTGCCTAAAACTTTTTGCACAGTCCTTTATGTATCTATGTTTTGGAGGCATGCACAACCCACAATGCACTGTGGAAACAAATTTCCCCATGGGAACAATAACTAACTGTTTTCACATAGAACAAGTTAGTGGTCATAGTATTCTAAGAAGCATGTGCTGGACAAAAACATATAGGAAGTAGCCACAAACTGAACTTTAAAGAGCACAACAATTTTTTTTTACAATATGAACTTTATATATGGAATTTATATTAAACAAGATGATTGGACTTTCAGCATTGGTTTAATCTGTCAGTTCATTTCAACTCAATTTAATGTGATTCAGTTCAGTTCATTTTAAATCAGTTAATTTCAGTTAAATTAAATTGGTATAGAAAAGTTATGCTTGCCAAAGTGATATAAGAGGAAAGAAAAGACATGGGGCTGTTAAAATCAAAAGAATGTATCTGCACTCTGCTTGATAAATTATATTTAAATGATTATTAAGTGCAAAGTTGACATTTTGTCCATGGGTGGTACTAGAGGAAAGCTCATGGAGTGTTCAAAATAGAAAGGACTCATCATCTGGGGAGCATTAATGTTCTTAGGGAGACGCATCTGCCAGTTTCTTTCTCTTACTGGTGCATCCTGAGGTGTTCCCAGGCCAGAAGGGATATTCAGTCCTTCAAGCACATTATGGGTCTACCCTGGGGTCCCAATTGGATGTCGCTATAAAACCTCCAGAGGGAGGCATCAGTATCAGATGCCCAAACCACCTCAACTGACCTCTCAGTGTGAAAGAGCAGCAGTTCTACACCAGCTCCCTCTGGATGTCTGTGGTCCTCACACTGTCATTTGGTTACAGGGTTGGAGTGTAGATCCACTGGTAAATCTTTACCACTACAGTCCAGTATGACACGTGCATCATTTACAGGACTGCATCAATCCACCTGTCGATGCCCCAGTCCATCTTACCCTTATCTGAGATACTTGAACTTCTTAACTAAACTTATTCGAGTGACTTACCATGTCATCAAATCAGTTCAGAACTTTCTGGATCGTCAGTGCTTTGTTGTTAATTTTTCAACAAATACATAACCAAACAAACTGCAGTCATATCCATCATCCCTAAGGTGGATGACAGTGACTGGATCAGATTTAATAAAATGTTAATATTGGTCGCAAATATCAATGCAGTGCTGGTACATACACACCAAGGGACAGTGTGAACATTCTCTCCCTGGCCAACGTCGTTGTTTGTCTAACTGTGGGAGGAATAATTGAGTTTAAGCATTAGGCTGAGCAGTGGGAGACAGTGTAATATGTAACAGGGTAAAGGAAGAGGGAGAGTTTTTTCCCTGTGGGCTGAATCTCCAGACTCCTCCACTCCTTGAGCCACCATTTTGATGAAATTAACAATCCTCTTCACCGATCTTGCCCTCCATCCTCCAGCTCTCTCTGTCCTAAAGAGATTAGACCACTTCAGGAACATTATTCAGATTGTTTATCACTCTCAGCTCCAATTGAAATGAAGTGGATTCTGTTACACTGAGGGCTTCTGCAGAGATCTAGATTGCACTTTTTCTCTGCCTTTCCTTTTACCTCAGAATTATTATCTCCCATTTCTTCATCATTCTTGTTTATTCAATGATTTATTTGCATATATCTGAGACTCAGTCAATGATAATTTGTTGTGCTTTTGCTGCCTGTATTCAGTACAGTTATTTCATGTAAACTGTATAAAAGAATAACTCATACTGTAATGCACATATTATTATAATGGCTTTGGCCTAAAGATAAATTCAGTAAATTTGAAACCATTTTCTTTAACTAGACATAGACAGTATCTCAGGTTGCTCATTCAGTCTTGATGACATATATACACACTATGGGGTCAAAAAGTCTGAGACCACTTTCCCATTTCCAATTCACTTAAATGGGAAAGTGGTTTTGGACCCCACTGTATATATATATATATGTATAAAATTTATTTTTAAACCGGATCCATTACTGGTCTATACAGATTGTTTAGTAAGGCCCCTTTAGGATCAGCTAATCACACCACTCCTCATCCTCTTGTAAAAGAATGCCCTGAAAAAGTGAAGAAAAATCATTCAGTTATGATTTCAGGGTTCTACTGTGGCTGTGCAAGAGTATGTTCAGCTGCCCAAAATGACTGATATTCAGATATTGTTGAGATCATAGTGTGTTAAAGTAATCAGCAGCCTCTCTGATCTTGTAATGACATTCACAAGATCACCACCATTGGTGTCTTCTCCCTATTGATATGCAGTATGTGTTATACTGAATGTGGATCTTTTAAATATGTCAGAAATCCTGAAAGGTTATTTTTTTATCTTGTGATGTATTTCTTATGATTGATAAGTTATCTTGTCCTAAAGAAATATTAATAACGTGTGCAAACAAGATGGATCTAATATCTTGTGCGCACAAGATAATATTTTCTTATCTTGTATGCTCAATATATTATCTTTTGGGACTTTGGGGGCTCTGTCAGTTTTTCAAGACATTGTTTGTACAGCTTAATCACATGTAGTGTTTATACTTTCTCTGTTTGTTCTGTGGTGTATCTTCATGCTGCAATCAAATTGTTCATTTGGATTCTAATAAAGACTAAACTGAAGACTGTGTTAAAAATTACATTTACTACTACTGCTACTACTAGTGGAGGGTATTGCCTGGATTATGTTTAATGGTAATATTTTTTCAGTCCAGGAAGTGTTACATTATAGAACCACACAGAAATCACAGGAAGGGTTGGTAGATAAAGCCCTGAGGTCCTGTGTCCACAATGTTGTTAATTTACTTGCCATGAGCAGATATTGTACAAAAAACAATGAAATACTTTGGAAGTGAACTTGTTGCAGATATGTTCAATTTGCACACTGTGTGACTGATACATTCATTAAAAATGTTACTAAATGATGTCATTTATTTAAAACATCTTTGCTGTTACAAATTAGTAGCACATAAACACATATTAATGGAGACTGCTACAGTGAGTGAATACAGTCACTACAAGTCATGTTTTAAGAATCAGGCGTATAATCTTCAGCAGGGTCATTTAGGGATTTAATCACTCCCCTGCTGTGAGGAGGCTAGTGGGTCTGTATTTAAATGTAATTGCCGTCCCATGCTCCTGACCTCTTCTGGGATGTCTCAATCATTATTTGATGTTTTTGTCAGCTGTCTGATAATGTGAGTATTTGGATGAGCCAAACTGTTGCAGGGAGGGAAATTACAGTCAGCTAATGTGATATGTCCTCTGATAAAACAATATATACTGTCTGCTTGGCTTTGGTAGGGCTGAGCGGACAAAAGGTAATTTAACTCTCAGTGCTAAATCTATAGTAAAATTCTTGTATGGTCTCAAGGGCACCCTGTGTTGATATTCACCCACCTGCATATCAGTGTGCTAGAATTAGATCCAAAGAGTTTCATGCCATGAAGGCCATGAAATGCAGGAACAAAATCCATTCATGTGATGCCGATATCACCAATGGATACTCGCAGTCATTCATGTAGATTAATTTCGTCACATCCATTGTTAATTAGCAGAGATTGGGGAGAAGCCGTGATTATCAAATGAGCTTAGTGTATTTAGCTGGGACTAATCCCTAGCTTCCCTTGTTTATGGGATTTGATAAGGGAGACAGTGGTGAGTCAGCTGGAGAGGTGACAGAACAACTGGATTTACACACAGCTGAAACCAAGCTGAAACACAGATTAAACCTGTTTCAGATCTCACTGTGCTTCCTCATCATTGTTAATGAACATAGTCAAGCAGAACTACATTTGTGTTTTCAACAGATATTCAGCATCTTTTGGGGAATTTGTCATGGAAATGATCACATTTAAAGAGCGCAACTAATATGTGACTTGCAGGTGTTGACAAATAGTTGTTATTCACCTCTGACAAATTTGACTTTGAATATATATAATGTAATTTAAGGATTATTTTGAAGACAGATACTGAAATAGATACATTTTGTTTGCCAGGCTTTTGATATACTTTTTTAGTTGAGTTCACATAGATGCTTAAATTCAGCTACAACACAAAAGATAACTGCATTTGATAAGTGAAGCGTGTTTGGTCCATGCATGAAGTATAATTAATCTGCAGTTGTTCATGTTGTATAATGAAAAATCCAATTTCTGGGGGTATTTCCTAAGTTAGGAGTAAGTTCATTGTCCTAAAACGTGAAATGCAATTCAGCACACCAAAGCATCAGCTTGTTCCATTATCCAACTTGTACAATGAAAATTGAAACAAGAAGTCGAGAGCCAGACACAGAGACAGCTCACCTTCAAAGTAAAAGTTGCGGGTTTTGAAGTGTGTTGGCTGCAGCTCAATTTAAGGAGGGCTAAAATAAATAAATAAACAAATCGCCTAAATAATTAACTTAATTCATAACCTGTTTTACACACTTTGGAGATGAAATTATGTAAAAGGAAGCAGAGGCGGTGGAACCAGCCTGGGGATTTTCTAAGTAAATGTGGCATGTGTTACAGACACTGAGCCTCTGCAAACATTAACATTTAGTACCAGTTAAGTCCAACTTTATGTGTTTGTGATCTTGTTGTGTGCATGACTTTATCTAAGTCATGACTAAGTTGACCTCTCCAACCAAACATGATTTAAACTGTTTACCTGTCCACCAGCGTAGCTGTTAGCTTCAGAGGATAACCAATGCTAGCAATACTAATTGGTTTGTAGGTAAATTAGCTAGCTGTTGTAGCTAACAAACTGCTGTTTTATGCTGACGATACTTGTTTATTATTGACTGTTTTGCACATCATGTGGATCTGCATCTAAGTCTGTGTGAAATGTCTACATTTGTGGTAGAAGTGAGTTAATTAGACCCTCTTCAGTCATATATGTAAGGATTAGAGGTGTTGACATGCATTTTGGGTTTATTAAGCTCTAGTGTGGTCTTTGTGTTCACAAACATGTTACTAGCAATGTGTTTGTGCCTACAGACTACAAAGTAAAGAAATGTTCTAAATAATATAATAAATGTCATGTGTCACTATATTTGACAGGTGTGGGTCCACTATGGGTAGGCTGATGCATAAACTCACACTATGACTGCACCAAGATAACCTGGAAACAGCCAGCTGGAAACTAGCAGCTGGTAAAAGTTAAAGTACTAAAGTTTGTTTTAATTAGTTCTTCTTGTTTCTTTGTTTTACTAGAATTGGAGGACTTCAGTTACAAGTAATAACTAAAGCTGTTCATCTGTGGATGTCACACCATCATAGTAAAGAGGAAAGATTAACCTCATAGTAATGGTTTCATGTGAAAGCCAATGGGTGAAAAGTACAGATAAATTACAACAGAACAAACACCTGTGAATTTAGTCTTTCTTGAACAATTTTAGCAGTTCGAGTTACAGTTCCCTTATTAAACCTTTGCTGGTGCAACAACTTAGCATTAAATATGTGGCTCTGCTGGTGTACATAATATGTTGGGACTTTTTCAGGGAATTTTTCCTTAAAGTTTTCCAGGTTTACTGGCTCGCACCACTGCACTGGCTTCCTTCACCTTGTTCATCTGTTGCAGGCTAGCAAGATGTACCAGCACTCAGGCTTTAAGGAGCATGGAGGTATGTGTAGTAAAAGTTAAGTGAACGGATTCACACTGAATTTCACCATCATCTCACCAAGACATCTGTTTTAAACTTAACAAAACATTTCCTTTTATTACAGAGTTTCCAGAGAACCAGAGTAGAGAGTTTGTGGGACACCAGGGAAGACAGTTATGGATGGAGTATCGCTCACCTCAGATGCTTTTGTTGGGTTTCACGTCTGCTTTCTGAGTCCCTAACTGTACCTATGAAGACTGGCTTTCACAGTGAAACATGGTTTTCTTTTCAGTGCAAAGGACGAAGACACACATAGTGCTGGGTCTTTAGTAATTGAAAAATGAATAAAAAATTAGTTTAGAATTAGTATTAATCAGTGATCACATACACAGCCTGGCCTAATCCTTCTGTAAGAAAGAATGCAGCGATCCAGAGAGGCACCACACAGTTTAATGCCAGATGTTTTATAAAATTATGACAAGATATGTGATATCAATGAAAACAACTATAAACAAGAAGTAAGAAATCCATGACATTTTGAGTCCTGAGTGTATTAAATACCCACTACAGTACCAGTACATGAAAAAAAATTGGATTTAAGCACTGTCTTTTAATTTAGTGGATGGTTAGAAGAGATAGTTAATCTTTACACAGTGCACACATGAAACATGTACAGTGGCTCATACTGGTCCCATAAAATGAATTCTTCATCATAAATCATCGTGGTATTGTTTTGTTGGATTTGTATTCATCAGTGATGGTGTACGCAACATGGTCTAATTCTGTCAGTAAAAAAATGCAACAATTCATGAAATAAAGTTAATTTTACTTGTGTATTGTGTCCCCTCCTGCCACTGTTGGAGATAAAAACATCAGCCTATTAAAAAAAGTCTAAATGTCTTAAATAAGTGGGGGGGTTATAAATACCTGCTTACTTAAAGGTTCTATATGTGGGAATCAGAAATTCATTCTCATTAGTGACACCGGTGGCCGTTAGGTGAGCTGTAGTCAGCATCCTGTTGGCTTGTGCTTGCATGCTCGCGGCATGAGACTATTGCAGGTGATGTTTTTCCTCACTTATACTTCTCATAATTACATAAACATCTCTAATGCTGTGTTTTGCACTGTGTTTCAGCAAAGCATCTGTCACTCTCAGTCAGTCAGCCCCCTCCCCCAGTTTATGTAAGTGCGACTGCTCACACACAAACACACAAGTAGAGGCTCATGCTGCGCTGTGACTGCTGGCCAGTGAGAGTCAATCCAAGCCCAACCTGCAAAAATATGCATTAATTAATCAATCGAACCTGACCCGCAAACCACCATTTTTTTTTTTTACCAACCATATTTACTAAAAACCAGTAGGCTCGGTGAGCAGTGGCTGGGGAGCAACATGCTGTGGTTTTGTTGTGAAATGTGTGCTAATTACGACCTTTTGACTACCAACAGAAAAAACAAAAAGGGTAAGTTATGTGTTGCTATCGCTTTGGAGCTTGTTTTCTGCTCCTTTGTTGGAAATGTTGTTTTAGCTGTGTGTGCTCAGGAGTGGGTGACTTGTCATTATGGGGATGTTTTTTTGTAAAATGTGTAGTGGTTGATGGTGGCAGCTAGCTATCTCATTAGCTGGAGAGCTAATATCTGCAGGGTGTTGCTACTTAGATAGCACCGTTTTTGTTGTGTTGTTGTTGTTATGCCATTTGTTTGCAAATGTCACATCCTTTGGATTTTCACGGAAAATCCACCCCGGGTCCTTCACATAGAAATCAGTCCACAGGCTGTTACAGACAACCGAGAAAGTTGGAGAAGGTCTCATTTTTTAAGTTATGTTACGACCCATTCACTCACTGGCAATAAAAAATGATTAATACATGTAAGTTGCTTCACAATTCTACATATAAAACCTTTGAAGAAATGTGCTTAATGATGGTTTTTCCCCCTTAAAATCAAATAAAGGATGTTTATAGATTGTTTGTGTAGAATGCAATATATTAACAGTAAGTGCACAAATAATTCATTGTAATTTGGAATTTTCACTGAATTAATTCAGTTACACATTAAGGCATTTTGAAACCGTCTTGTTAGGGAGCTGTAAGTTATCAATTTACATTCTAATGTTTCAGTTTGAGGTGAGTCCTCTCAACACAGCATAGAAAACATGGCTACATTCACAATGACACCCATATCTAGGCCGTCAATTTTCAGTACAGCCATAGTGAGGTTGTTTGCCTGCATCACATAAAGTCATCACATTGTTTAGGTCTTATCAGACATGTGTTATATATAAATACAACTTGGTGGAAATTACCAGAAGAAAGATTTAAAGTATTAATATAATATAAAGTATAAATATTATTGCAATAAGTGATAAGATGTCAATTTGAACAATGTGTAAGTTACACAGCCTGTCCAGTGAATGAAGGTTATGACTGACATGGATATTTAACCTTGTTCCAATGTCAGGGGAAAAAAAATCCAAAATTGTATAACTATTACTTACTGTATGTATGATATCTACATATACACTAAATTAAATGATACAAAATGTTTGATCACATGACAGGAAAAAAAAAAAGATTGATTTGTATGACAAACTGGTTAAAAGTTTTACATAAATGTGGGAAACATTAGGCCAGTTGTATTATACTTAGCCCCTCTTGTTGATCCTCAGTAGGGCAGTGGAGATGAGAAAGGTTAAGAAAGAAAGAATTCATTAGAAAATGAGGGATGTTTGCAATAGTTGAGGCCTGCTATATGATCTATGATACATTTAATAATGTGTGATCTGTCTGTTAAATTTGTTTTCTAAAATGCTACTCATGCTCCATTAGGAGGGCTTTGAACTTACATGAATCCTCTTAACAGTATATATGGGTCTGGTTCTTTTGCCACATTTCACTTCCATTAAATGAAATATTGCCAGCCTTAGCTGTCTACCAGAACATTTCACCATCATGAATCTTGAAGAATCATGGTGAGATTGCCTCTATTAGTTGATCACTTTATAACATACCTGGCATAATCAATAAAAACATCTTTCACCTGAATGACTAATCCTTTAGGTATGCAGTAAGTACTCACACCTAGTAATGGTGCATTCAGGATTATCCTGCTTTGGCTTAATGTTATTTTGGAAACAACATAAAGCCTTACATCCAATCAAAGCTTGCAGATTATATTCACTAGTTAAAATTCCTCAAATTTCATAAAACTATATCAGGACATTCCCTTTGTCACTATCTATAGGATGGTGAAGTAACAAAAGACTAAAGTAGTGACTTAAGTGAGCCAAGTGCTAAACCTGTTAGCAGGAAAAAGTGGATGAAAAATGCAACAACAAAGGGAGAGTATAACTAATATGAATACATATTTATATCAGCTGTACTAAGATTAACCATCTCTTATAATCGTCCAAGTAAATTAAAAGACAGTGCTTAAATCCCAAACTAAATCAATTTACTCTTCCACATTACAGCATCTGTATGTGAAAAAAATGTATTGAATACACTCAGGACTCAAGGTTTCATGGATTTTTTACTTCTTGTTTACAAGTGTTTGTACTGATATCATCAGGAAGCCAGTGCAGAGGCCAGACATCTGGCATTAAACTGTATGGTGTCTCTCTGGATTGCTGTATTTTTTCTTACAGAGGAATTAGGCCAGGATGTGTATGTGAAATCAAATCAAATCAACTATGACGGAGCCAAAACAACCTAAATGTGTCACTGTCTAAATGATGGACTCTACTCTACTCTCTACTTACCAGCTGCTAGTTTCCAGCTGGCTGTTTCCAGGTTATCCTGGTGCAGGCATGTTTATGCATCAGCCTACCCATGGTGGACCCACACCTGTCAAATATAGGGATACATGACATTTATTATATTATTTAGAACATTTCTTTACTTTGTAGTCTGCAGGCACAAACACATTGCTGGTAATATACATATTTGTGAACACAAAGACCACAATGGAGGTGTGAGTAATTATCTTCTGAAGCTAACAGTTAGCTACGCTGCTGGACAGGTAAACAATTTAAACAGTGTTTGGTTGGAGAGGTTAACTTGATAAAGTCATGCACACAACAAGACCACAAACACATAAGGTTGGACTTACTGGTACTTAATGTTAATGTCTGCAGTGGCTCAGTGTGTCTCTGTGACACATGCCGCATGTACTTTGAAAATCCCTGGGCTTTTACATAACTTCATTTCCAAAGTGTGTAAGAGGAGTTATGAATTATGTTCATTATTGAGGCTATTTGTTTATTCATTTAGTGTAGCTCTCCTTAAATTGAGCTGCAGCCAACACGCTTCGAAACGTACAACTTTTACTTTGAAGCTGAGCTGTCTCTGTGCCGAGCTGTCTCTCTGTGTCTCTGTGAGCTGTCTTGACTTCCTGTTTCAATTTTCATTGTACAAGTTGGATAATAGAACAAGCTGATGCTCTGGCGTGCTCTATTGCATTTCACGTCTTAGGACAATGAATTTAGGTAATACCCCCAAAAATGTGATTTTTCATTTTACAACGCGAACAACTGCAGATAAATTATACTTCATGCACAGACCACGTTTTCGGTAATAATAATCATCAGTAGTTATTCTCAATCATGATTATTTTTGAGCACTGATTTAGGTCATTTTTAGATTAAGCTTAGCGAAAGTTCAATCAGGAAGCCTATCTTCATGCTACTCCATTTTTCTTTCTTTCTCTGTTCCTACTTTCAACTTAATCAGCTGACTGAGGTTATTCATGCTTTCAGTCAATCATCTTGTTACTGTCAAATTTTTAAAACTGTTCCTCTCTCTGCTGCTGTCATCTGTCATTTCAGTGTCAGATTGATGCAACCCTCCTCCACCCCATTCACCTCTAGTGTTCATTAGATCCAGCATCCATGAGTCCTTCCCCTGAGCTCATCAGAGTCCTGCTCCACATCTCATCTATCCAGATCTTCAGCCACTGCTCTCATCATCCTCACCCTCTCTACTACCACCAGTGTCTAGACTCCATCTGGGATATTCGAGTACAACTCATGGCATGCTCTCTTTCTGAATACAATGACGTCACAATGGGGGTCTAACTGCCAAACACTTCACACATATTTCTTCAACCTTCTCTATTGTGCACACTTCATCAAATAAATTTAATCACTCTCTAAGCCTCTCCTTCAATCGAGTCTTTTCTGATTGAACTGCATTTTAGCAGATATACACAGAATACCCACTAGCTGGCAATGTCAGGTGTATTCACCCACTGGCTGTAAGTCAATTTGCACTAAAAAAACAGAAAAAAAATGAGAGAAAGGTAGACAAGTGGAGAATGGCAAGATATGGGGCTAGATGCATAAATCTCTGTGTAGATAAATGACTAAAACTGTATGTATGCACAGAGCCAGAAAAATGCAGACACATTCTTTTTGTCAGATTTATAAAGCTATATGTATGCATGGTTCACAATTAGCTGTAAATAGACACACTCTGAACCAGCTATTTTCATATCAATTCACTTCCTGCTCCACCAGTCTGTATACCTGTCAATGAAACAAATGGCAAAGACGAAATGCAGTTTCACAGATTGTGTTGCACCAGCGAGGTTTTCCAACAGCAAAACCGTTACTACGCATGGCTGTGCAGAGTCTATATCATTAATTCATCACATGGACCTGTAAACCATCATCAGCAGTGATATCTCAGAAATGTAATCAATGATTCGTTTGTAGTGCTCATATCTAAACTGACTTTACAAGGTGTGTCATAACTAAGGATAAGATAAAAAGAATATTAAGAGCAAAATAAAATGTCGTCTCCTGTGTAAATTAAAAGAATGATCAAATGAATCACACAAAAATGATTAATCATTATGTTTGTATATGCGCCTTTGATTAGCATCATACAGATCTCTGTGTAAACGCAAACACAACCTAAAACCTAAATAACATTTACTAAAAGATTGCGTCGCTCACCTCATATTTCATCTCCACCCTCAGATCACTTTAGAAAAAAATGTGTACGTCTGGTCTGAAGAATGTGTGAGATACACACATTCTCCCTGCCCATCTGTGTTTTTAAATACAAGTTAAATGAGGAAATGGCGTATGCACGGTTTTTGTGCGTATGCATTGCTTATGCTTCTGACCCCTGGAAAGTTTCATTAATAAAGAGGAACTGTTTATTTAGACTGACACCATCCTGCTACTATACACCACATGTGTATGAATCCATGGCTTAAAGGGGAACACAGATTTTACACTTCAAAGTTTGTTTACAGGTTACAGGGGGAGTACTACTGCTAGTAGTGCTGCCATACTACTCCCATTCCAACAAAACTAGTTGTTCTGTCCAAAACAAAAGTGTTGGACAGATTGACAACACACAGATGTTGTTGCTATAGCCAACAGAGAGGCAACATGTAAAGTTTCTCCTGCGGGTGGTGCTAAAGAAAAAAATGATTAGGTCATGAAAATCAAATCAGCTACTTTCATGACAATCTCCCTATTAAATTTTTCGATACAGCATTCGTGTGAAAAGTTGCTAGTTTTTGTCTGCAGATAGCACTAGTAAAAAGGTCACAGAGTGTCCAAAATGGAAATGGTCTATTCATACTGTCATTAATATGACCATCAAATTTAAATGGGAATCTGGCCATTAGATTTTAAGGACTTTTTCCTCTGGTTCAAACTGTTGCACAGTTGAAAGAGAAATGGATGGAAAGACAGGCCAACTTACCAAGAATTAGAATTTCTCCTGGGGCATGAAGGCTTCTTTGTTGAATCTTGTCAAACTATCTAATAAGCATCACTTCAGTTTAAGTCTTATCAGTGATATTTTGAAGTATCATTTCTCCAACATGTAATCACTCAAACTAGATCATGTTCGATTGACGGTTGCCTGTACATGCGTGCCTTATTTATCACACAGCACACATGCAACCCTTCTTACCGCCCAGATGGGCCAGAGTGGAGCTGTAGTGTGTTGTCATGCTGCTAAATGTACAGTATGTTGTTGTAGATGAGTGTCTGAGTGCCTTTCATTGCAGTTTATTTAGGGCTGTTCTCCTCCATCTGCTGCTGCAGCCTCCAGGGTGTCACCTCGTCACAGTCGAGCTGCTTGATTGGCTGTTTCTAGGTGATGGACAGTCTTTGCAATTGAGCAGGTGGCACCCTGCTGCTCTGGCAAGCAATTTCAGTTTCCTCAGAATGTGTTTGTCTTGTGTGTTCGTGTACGCCATTCAGGCAGTATGTTTACTATAGACTCAACTTTGGGCAGAGCACATTAATCTTAAGCTCATTTACTTTCTTTTATTAATTTCTTCTTAACAGAATGAACATTGTCACATGTTAATGCTGAAAAGGTTTTGATTCAATCACCATAACCCAGTGTTAAAAAAAGCTACATAAATATAGCACCAAAAGGTAAGCCGACACAGCTATCCAACTGCTAACTGAAGCATTTGCATATTCAGGATCTTAAACCTAAATATTTGCTTGACATTAATTGTTTTAAAATCTGGAATTTTTAGTCTGAAATTTCTTCACTCTAGACATATTGGAGGAGTTTTAAGCTAAAGGTTATGAATCACTTATATTTGACAATTTATTAATTAAACTGACAAGGACTTCGTGATGATCAATAACTGTTTATCAAGTTGTGTATCAGCTTGCACTTTGGAAACTAGCATCTTCAGGTTAAAAGTCCAGGCTCACGCCAAATTGTCCACAATCAAAGAAATATTTTTAAAATTTTGGGCTTACTTTACTTCTTTCTGAGATGAGATGAGAAGATTGCTATCCCTCTTATCTCTGCATTAAGTATAGAGCTGGAGTCAGGGCGAGGTAGGGAAAACAGTAAGCCTGACTCTGTCCAAAGTGAAAATCCTTAATTAGGAACTTTCTTGTACACGTTTTGAAAATGTGTCCTTAGCTTCATCACATGGTGTTAAAACAATAGGGGACAATTGACAATACAGGACAATGATGAGAACAACACAATATCAACAAACAACATGATGTAAAATACATAAATACAGGAAAAAAAATAAAATAAAATGGGAAAAGGGCTATATTTATCCAAAGAAAGCTATGCATTCAGCATTCTAATTGCATTTAGCAATTTGGCATGGTATACAGTCTACAGTGCAGGCTGATAGATTTGATCTATGACCACATGTTTTGTAGAGGTTGCTGTACAAGCACAATGTTACCAAACCTGGCAAACACACTGTGGGCCCTATTTAAACCGTGATAGCGTAACGACCAGTGTGTGAGTGAGTACATGGTAGGTCTGGCACACGGACTATGTGGGCGTCTCCACCATGTGCACCTGCTATTTACACTCATGTATGTGCAGCAGTGCAACGTGCAAAAGGAATGAGTGAAGGTGAATATGGATTAGAGGATGTGATGATTATTGAATATTCTCTCAGCCAGTCACATCACTGCCCTCATCGCTCTGAAACAGCTGAGCCAACCACAGTGAAGTATGACAACAAATGTTGTCTGGGTGGTTCAGAGCCCCATGACATGAACACACATCACCACAAATCTGCAGCCGAAGACAGATGGTGTTGGTTTTTTCATCAGTTAGTTACTAGAATAATGAGAGAAATAAAAAAAAAAATTTGGTGATGACATGTATCTCACATCATAAATGGTCACACATTTTAGCAATTAACAACCATGTTTGCACCATGATGCATTTGAAAAATGAAACAGACAGACACTACTTTTTGCTCAAAATAAAGTTGTCAAAGAGGCTGATGAGCCCTGCTAACCCCACATAAACAGGCAGAACAGAGAGTTGACACCAATAATGTACCAATGATAATTAATATGCTGCTGCAAGTATTTAGATTGATCCCATTGATATATAACCAAGTGTCAGCAGGTTGATGTTGTGCCAGAAACAGATGTGGTTCTGAGATGTCCATTTTCAGTGCAATGTCTTGGACCAAATTACAACCAAAATACAACAATTTGCTTTGTGCTGCTTCATTTGTATGGGCCTCTCACCTGTTTGCAATTCTCTTCTCTCCTGCTCCCTCCTGTGCACTGTGTGATGGTCACCAAACTAAAATAGGGCTTTGTAACAACAAGACAAAAGGAGGTCATGCACTGTCACTGTGCCCAGCTGTAGAAATAGTCTCCACTTGTAACTTCCTTTTTTTTAAAATCCTGTTGGTGTACAGACTTATCAAATTAGATGCGCTAATTAGTAAGCTTTAGAGGTGTTGGTAGGCATTTTGAACTAGCTGTTTCACTATGCTGTATATGAGAGCCTGATTAATCTGTGTAATGGCAAATAAACCACACCAGTGTAGATTTGTGAGTGGACTGGTTGATCTGCACCAAACATACACTTTGACTGACATTATTTTAAGTAGCTAAAAGTACAGGACTCAACAGGCTAATGCTCCAGATTTTGATTCAGAAGAATCAGACAGATCAGGTATGAACACAAACTTAGCAGGTTTAGACTGCAGCTCTGGATAAAAGTGCTCTGCATTTCCCGGTCTGAGTGCTGTGATGTACAAAACCCAAAATGAAATGTCACACCTCTGATAAAATGTGGGCACTTTTTGTTGCCGAATGTCATGACCTGCAGCAAATGAGTCACAGCTTATTAGTGATATTGCGAAACACAATAACGACACAGTGTTGCTCTTTTGAGTTAAAAAAGAACCAAAATGTGTTTTGAAGCTGGTACACACATTGTGAGATGGTGACAGATTTTTCTTTCTTCTTTTTTTTTTTATGGAACCTCCTCAAGCTCATTTTGGCAGATAATAGCTTTCTGGGGACAAGTATGAGGAACAGGGGACGCTAATGAATTCTTGTATCACATCTGCTGAGGAGCTCTCCACATGCCAGCTATTTACAGGAGGCTGATGGAGAGCTGCACTATCCTCACACATTAATTGTCGACGCTGCCAGATGCCAGTTCTGCCTCCCGTTGTGATGGACACTGTAGATTGCTTTTGTCTGAAAGAGGAAAATACAGTCTTCTCTAATGGACACCACAGTGATCGCTTGTTGCCATCTTCGGACTCTCACCGTTTTTTGTTTTTTTCATTTCACTCTATTAGTTTCACTTCTTCTTTGATCCCCTCTCCACCTACCATCTTCCATACCAAAACCCAAGTTTTCCTTTGCTGGAACACAAACTAGAAGTGAATTTGATGAGTTTGCAGCTGTCACTTACATGTTTGTCCTGTAACTTGCAGCTGACAAGGCAGAGGGTATAGTGACTGTATCCTAGTTTGATCAAATTTATTTGTCTTAAAATGTGTCAGGAAGGAGACACACTGCAACCACACTGATTGATTAAGAGTCCTAACTAAACTAAAATGATGGTTTTCTGTAATCTCTCATGATAAATTACAACATTCTTTCAAATGACAGACATTTGTGCCTCTGCAGAAAGGTTGTAACATCCAGACAGCTCTATGCTGTATGTTCCCACATTCACTCAGTCACTCAGACAGACCATTAGCCCTCATTATCTCCCACTGATCAGCCTCCAAAATGAGGAGCAGAGAGAGAAAAAAGGCCAGAGCAGGCAACAATAAAGGCCAATTAGGAGATGACTCAACTGTTGGAAAATTTGGAGCTGTCAAATCGACTCTGTAGAGGCTGAAATTGGGAGAGAGAGAATAAATATGGTTACAGCTGAATGCTGTTTTCATCTTATACATTGAAGATTGATTTTTTTCGTAGTTTGCACAAAACAGATGTGGCTACAATTGGGCTTGAGAGCTCTCAGTTTTGATATGATTGAAGACGTTTTTGGACAGAACTTAAACTGGTGATTGATTAATATTTTAAGCCCTTATGGTAAAGACATAAAGGTAGTAAACAGAAGGGAAAATCCAAGGCAAGCCTTTTATATTACATAACTGACACCAGTGCATTTCTTTTGTCAGGGTGTTGAAGTCAAATACAAACACAGACACTAGCACAAGACATGACACAAATAGGTTAAAAGGTGTGTGGATAGAAGCTTAGTGGAAGGTGGGGCTACAGAAGTCACACCTTTTTGGCCACAGCAGGCAGCTATTTTCAGCGAAAAAGGTCTAAAAACCCACAACATACTACCTGTACCTGTAGCATTTAGCAGCTTAAGAGGCAGATATTTGCCTCAGCAGTTGTAAGAGAACAAAAATAGAGCTCAAAGAAAGTGAATATTGGATTCACAATCACCAGGTGGACAGAAACACAACTCAAAATGAATGATAATGTTGCTCCATAACTGCTGGATGTGGAAATAAGCAAATGTTTGCTAACAACTTCAACATATCAACTTAAAAGGTGAAGATATCAAATTTGTGTTCACCACTTGTTCTTGCTGCCCCCAAGTGGCCAAATAGTCAGTTAATGCCAGACGCAACTACATGAGAGAAAATGGTGTATGAATGGAACTATGCAATGTCAAACTTGCACTTTTGGTGTAAAAGTCCTGTAAGACATTGATATTGCTTTATACCTGAATAAAAGCTTCTGAACAAATTATAATGCATCAGCTTCCTTAAATGTTATAAACACAAATAATGGATTTTAGGTTGTCTTAGTAATATATTACCTCCATTCTAAAATGTGTTCTTTTCTGATAATGTTTTGTAATGTAATTCATGTACCAAGCCACGTAGGTCACTTCATTCTTTTTTTAGCCAGTCAAATCAACCTTAAAAGGGCACTCCATTGATTTTACACATGAAGCCCAGTTTACTAATCTCAAGAGGTCTTCTCTTTCTCTGGAGGAGCTTTCTAAAGTCTGAAAAAAATCCTTGATATTGTCATAGTGATCATCAGGGTTATCTTGGTTTGGGTTTGAAACTGAAATTTGTAACCAAAAGCCTGCATTAAAAAATTGTGGGCATGGAGTTTGAAAAATGCAAGCATTTACTAACTACAGGCGAGGGGGTCTAACCAAAAGACGCCATCAAGCTGCAATGCGGGAAATGTAGGATATAACCTAAACTTTTGGAGGTTCTCTTGGAAATCCTGAAATTTTGTAGAAGTGCAATACTAAATCACTGGTGTACCCCTTTAGCAAATGTGTCGCGTGTAATTTACCCTCTCTTCCCCACGTTGCCTTCATAAACTCTTCCCTTTAACTTTGTATTTGTGGTTATTCACTGTGCATACAGGTAAAGATCTTTTGAATCATACTTTCCGAATACATTAAAAAGTCACAATAGCTTAATCAAAATCTGACAAATGTTATGATTAACCAAAACCTCCTCCTTTGACAGCATGTGGTTGTGTGGCTGGGCTGGTGTGTGTTTGGCTGCTGTGTTATAATCTGGCAGGGCAGCACCCCTCCTGACCAGCAGTCTAATGCTTCGTAACAGTGACAAGCAGCCAATTTACACATCACATCTCCACCATGAGCGACAGCAAATCAATATACACTCGGAGTGATCACGGCATCCAGCAGTGTGTCAGTTATTGTGAGCGTGTTTGTGTGTGAGACAGTCTGTGATTGTGTGTCTGGGGATTCACCAAGGGAAAAGCCATTTGCAACTGTATTTCTCTGACTACCATTCCCACTGGTGTGTGTGTGTGTGTGTGTGTGTGTGTGTGTGTGTGTGTGTGCGCATGCGTGCATGGGAGAGAAAGAAAAACATGAAAAAATGTGTGAGTGTGAGACTGTGTGAGTGTGTGCTGAAAGAAAGCTTGACTGAGTGGGAATGCATGTAGTTTATTTTGGTGCTGTGCATCTTTGTGTGTGTAATGTATATGTGTGTTTCTGGGTCTGTGTCAGTGTGTGTAAGCACCATGTGTAATTACTAACACCACTCAAGCTCTCAGTGTGGACTGCAGGGAAAATACCATTAACCTCTGTTGCTGGGTTTACAGCTACTGGAGGAGTCGGAGGGGATGGGGGAGGAGGAGTTGGGAGATTACAGCTACTGTTGTCAGCCTGGGATCTGCCCACTACAACTGTAGTCATGTACTGCTGGCCACCAAGCAGCTCCACTGGAGGTTTTTGTATGTAGCCACAGGGTGTCAGGAGGGTTGTTTTACCTGCCTAAAAAAAACTGAACAGACAAAAAGGTCCAAAATGTTAAACTACAAGCCAATTCAAAGGAAAAACAGTAAAAAACTGCTACTTTCAAAGCATAAGTAGGTGGTTTTCATTCTGGACACTTATTACTTATTATCACATAGTATTACAACTTAAGTCTTATTTTCCCAGGTCATGAAAGTAATTCATCAAACTTATTGGTGAGATTGTGGAACACGGTGACATCACTACAGATGTTGTATGTTTACATTTGACAGAAAACACTGTTCTTTGATGGGACACTCAAGGACATGAGCTGCAAGAAGGAATCTGCTGGGAGAAGTAATCCCCAGCATAACAAACATACACAGCACATGACATTGGATCTTATTTAAGTCAACTATACCACAAGTTTAGCAGATAAGAAGAAGGCCACGGTGGCGGAAGAATTTGCAGCAGCAGAGTTGGCATGAATATGACTCTACAGGAAAACAAGTCAAGTCCCTGTCCAGTCTTAGTAATTAAAATAATACTAAATAAATAAATAAATAAATAAATAAATAAATAAACAATAATAATAATAATAATGTTCACGCAGATTGTCATGCATGCATTCATGCAGTAATTACACAGGTCACTACTCTGTCTTGCCCTTTTTCTCTTGTAAATACGAGGTTCGCATGTTTGGTCTCCACTGAATCATGTGGCATGCTCATGTGAGCACAGAGCTGCTAGGAACCTGCCACACACTTGAGTGAAGTTGAGATAAAAACCAAACGCACCCTATGAAGCAAAGTCAATGATTTGTGACACACGACAGCAGCTTGAAACAAGATGCATCAATAATAGCGTCTTAATTTAAAGATTGAGATCAAGTAGCCATCAGCCCTGTATGAGGCTACAATTTTACCACTATTTAGCACTTTGCTGAGTGTGTATTGGAACCGTAAGACAGTCAGTTTAAAGCATACTTTGGCACAAAATTATTGCCATCTTAATGCAGTTTTAAAAACATTGTCAGTGTCAACCAACAGAACGTTAGACTACAAGGTTTGAGTGTTTTGCAGTCTGTCTTCATTGACTGCACCAGCTTTATGAGTGGAATGCACCTGTGTATGCATATGATTGAGCTCAGATGGACACATTTAAAAAAAAACTTCACTTGTCTTTTCTTTAAAAAGCTATGAAAATTAAGCCAAAAAGCTTTATTTTTACTTTGCACAGACACAACTACCCCTCTATTCACAGAATCAAGAACAAAACTACAGCTGTTTGCATTTTTCCATCGACTGGAGATGCTATTGCGCTGCCTCTAACATTCACTTTGTGTTCAATCCAAACAAACCTTAAGAAAAAGGGGAGTTCTTATCAGCGGTTAAAAATCTGTTGTTCAAGGATGGTGCTCATTCTTCTGCACACTCCTGCACTCAAGGATGGTGAACGTAGAGAACCATTTGTTGGCACTATATAGAACATTGTATGAGTGTAAAGAAAAGGTAGATATCTGGAGTCTAATGAGAGAAAGTGACAAAGAAATTCTGAAATTGTTGGCAGCCACAACCTTAACCTTAATATGCACCTCATTCATAAAGGTTTGCTCACAATGAATATCATGTGGAGTCACACACATAATTGTGTGAAAGCAAATGAAAAAGAATTAGTAGTAACTCAGGACAGGAATGAATAGAATTTGAGAAGATGGTAATAAAAAGGGAAAACTGATATCTGTTGGGGAGAGGGAAGAAAGTGATTTTCAATCTCATTTCTGGCTCTGGTGCACCTTTGGACAGGATATTACTTTCTGTTGCTTAGTAGTATACATTTCCTCTCTAGAGCTCATCTAGAGATTGAAGATGCAGAGAACCAGCATTTTCTTATCTTAGAGAGATAGAATTAGATTCCTTCTTCCATGATGGACTAAGAAGTCTCTCTTGCTCTCTAACACAGACACATGGATAGCTGTTTAATTTCAGCCCGCAGCATACATAGCATCTCTACACTGGCTGCAAATAGGAGCTAAAAACATGTGCTCTCATATCTTCAAACATTAATAGCAGACCCCTTGTTGGGCCATTTGCCAAAGAGTAAAAGGCACCGTGCTGAGTTGGTTACTTAAAAAGTCCAGAGGTCCTTGTGTATCAGCCAGTACAGGCTCTCCACCAAAGCTGGGTCAAAGGATCTTTATAGGGGAGCTTGGCTCAAGAGCAAGAATGAAATCCAGGCTTTCACCATGCAGAAGCAAGAGTGATAGTCACAAAAGGTAACCTTATGTTATAATGACTTAGCAATGGAAAGGAAAGAAATCGGTGTACCTTCGTTTCAATTGATTTCTTATTCTGAAATGAATGGCTTTTAAAAAAAAAAAAAATGGTTTTGTCACTCAATTTGAAATTAATGGATATCAAAGCATTTTCTGACACAAAATAGAATTTATACAAGAAGGCCCGAAATTCTGTTTTTTCATTCACAAGTGTCACAGTGTAGCAGGACTGAAGAAAACCGCTTTATTTCAGCATGAGTATCCAAACAACAGCTGACAGGACAGGCATACCTCCCACACGAACAGACTTAACAAGACAGAACAGGTATAACAAATGATCCAACAAAGACTGAACAGAAAACCAGGACTTAAAAAGAAACTGAACTAACGAGGAGATGAGGTGCAGGTGGAGAGATGGGTGGAGAACTCAGGAGAGGGAGTGAACAGACAGGGAGCTGATTGGCTGAGGAAACACAGGGAGCAGGGCAGGGCTGATGAGGCTAACACAGGGCAGGTGTGGGGAAAACTGAGCAGGGCAGGGCTAATGAGTCCAAATGCAGAGCAGGTACTGAGGAGGATACGAACACAGGGGAAACACAGAACAACAGAAAACCAAAACCAAGAACACACAATACTCTAAATACAACCCATACCAACCCGTCCAAGAACCACCATGAACCTAAACCCAAGAATACAAAACGCCAGGCTAAACAACGAAAGGCAATCCAAACCCACCATCCAAATATAACAAGAAAACCCATATGACTAGAAAGACTAAACAGAAATCAAACCAGGAAACCCCAAAGAACATAAAAACACAAAGAGTCCAAAAAACACTAGAAGGCCAGGCAGGATGTGACAACAAGTTTCATTTTTCTTGTTAAGGAATCCCCTATCTGGATTAATGTTAACCCTAACCCTTCAACATTGTTAACAACAATTACAACATTGACAGTTCAGTTATCCGCAGGCTGTGTTCAGTCTATAAAAAAGCACAGAATTGTCCACACAGAATAAGTGCAAGACAACAGTGATGTGTGAGGTAATCTCCTGACTATTTTATGCCCATGTAATTTCTAAAACTCTAAACTTTTCCAACTTCAGCATGAATTGGCTGCAAAATGATCGCACATCCTCTGTTAATATATCACATCCACTAATCTGTCAACAGTAGCCTAATCTTGTGGCCAAATGAATAATCAAAGCTATGCAGCACTTAGGCCTACAACAGCACATAGAGGACTCTACCCTCTATTATAAAAGCTGATGGCAGCATGTTGTTGGCTGAGTTTTCTTCCATTATTACACTAATAGAAGTGTGGAATTGGTCTGGAAATGCACAGTCTATTATTGATTATTTGGTTGAAATATGCCTTTTATCAGAACATAGGCTATGGTTTTGGAAATATTAACTGAATATAATAAATGTCCTCACATGGCCACAGATCCTATTGACAGCCAATGGTTGCCTACAATAGCCTAATCGCTTTCTATGATCATAGTTAATTTAATCACATTAGACATATCTGCCAAAATGGAGAGGTCCAACCATTAAAAATATCAATCCCTGACCACGGAATAAGTAAATCGGCTATAACGTATCCTAGTTTTTTCATCACTGTTATGTCAGGATGGCAAGAAAGATTTTTTTCCCCATTCAGCTGAATGGTATTTTAACTCAACTTTTTATGAACTATGTTCTGCTAAACTATAAATGGTAAATGGACTGAATTTATATAGTACCTTTCTAGTCTTCTGACCACTGAAAGCGCTTTTACAATACATGTCAACATTCACCCATTCACACACACATTCATACACTGATGGAAGAGGCTGCAATGCAAGGTGTCAACCTGCTCATCAGGATCTTATCTAATGCACATTCACACACACACACAAACTCACACACTGCTGGCACAGCCATTAGGAGCAATTTGGGGCTCTGCATCTTGTCCAAGTACACTTCGATATGCGAACTGGAGGAGCTGGGAATTGAACAGTGGACGACCCGCTCTACCTCTTGAGACACAGCCACCCTCAAACTAGTATCCAACTTTAAAGGCCTTCAGGTACCACGGAGGGTGGCTAAACATGTTACAGCCATGTTGACAATACAATAGCTAGTCTACAGGCAAACAGTGCAGAGAAGAATGCTTAGATCTTGCCTGTCAGGTGCTTCCAGAGTGCGCACTGAACGCCAAAGCCACTGAGTGCCATTAGTTGCTTGTGTTTCTATTGTGGTCTGCGGTTGCCTTTAGTCATCTTGACAGTGGCAAATAAATGCTCATACATAACAGTGAAGACATCAAAAGGTAAATTTCGATATTAGGCACAACCTTCAGTGCCTTTCGATATGCTGTAAGAACCTTAAAGATCGCCTGCTTTTGCTCTCTCCATCCATTTCTGTGGCACAAGGCTTGTGCACAGGCAACATAGTGTGAGCTCAATGTCTGCCTGTGCATCATCTCCTTCCTAACTTGCATCTTGTCTTGAATCAACTACTGGAGGAGAGCGTATCCATTTCCTGATATGCATATTTACTGTTGCATATTTAGACAAATAGCCTACAACTACATGGATACAGTCAAACTCCTTGATGCATAACCTGTCTTCACTATACTCTTATTATTTGGGTTGTATTATCTAACCAGTGACGTAAGAAGAGATTTTATAGAAACAAAACAATCACACTTGATTAATAAACTTGATATTGGTTCACGGTGTGTGTGTGGGGCAAGCATTAAGCTGGGGGCACACAATGCACCCCTTGATGCCGACAAAGATTTTCTTGCCCAGACCTGCTGCTACATTGGCTAAAAATCATAGCTAAGAATACCGACAATGAATCTTTCTCATTCACCTTTTGATAACAAAGATAATTTAAAATCACCCCAATTTTGCATTTTGTTATATTTTTGCTGTTGAAGGTGCAGCAGTTTTTATGCCTAAAATTTAAATCACTGTCAAATTATTTGTGATATAGCACTTGACAATATTACTGAGGGGTGGAGATAGTGGTGTCCTCTTTTTCATGATTGTGTAATGGTTCATTTTTTTCTCCTAATTAGGATAACATCTTCCTTACCCTCCCCCTCCCTGGTGTCTTTGGAATTGTTGGTGCATGAATACTGTATGTGCTTCTTGTCAAGGAGTTGTAGGACCAACGTGCAGAGACTTTGTAACTTTGTAGCCTTAGGTGAAGTGCCCTCCTGTATAATAAAACTGCATGTCAGGGCTTCAGAGGCAACAAGGGGTTCACTGCAATTGGACAGCTTGGGATGCTCTTCTACATATTAAAACTTAGGTTCAAAAACAGATCACACTCTATTCCAATTTCCATTCACTGATATACTCAGGGACCAGTATCATCCAGGCCTTAAAAATGATAATTAAAATCTTAAAATTCTAAAAATTCTAAAATACACAGGTAGCCAGTGTAATGAAGCTAAAATAGTGGTCTACTCTTTTGTTAGAATTAGTGATGAGTCTGGGAGCGGCATATTGAATCAATTGAAGTCTGGAAAGGGTGTGTTTCCTTAAGCATGAGTAAAGTGAGTTACAGTAGTCTAAATGGGATGTGATGAACGCATGAATGACAATTTCCAGGTTCTTGGGAGACAGAAATGACCGGATCTTAGATATACTGCGTAACTGGGTAAAACAAGACTGGGCACTTATTTTATCATGCTGATTAAAATTAAGATTAAAGTCAAAAGTGACACCAAGATTTCTGTAGAAAGAAGTGATATTGGTGGAGAATGAACCAAGTTGTGGTAAGATGTGATTACATGTGGTGACTGGGCCTATGATAATGACTTCAGATTTGTCTGTATTCAGTTGAAGGAAATTATTCGACAGCCAGATTTGAAATTCATTTGGCCATACCCTGAGAATGATTAACTGGTTGTGACTGGTGGGGTTGAAAGAGAAATAAAGCTGTGTGTCATCTGTGTAAAAATGGAAACTAATATTGTGTCGGTGTATTATGTCCTAGTGGTAACATGTAAATGGAGAAAAGCAGGGGGCCAAGGACTGACCCCTGAGGTACTCCACAAAACAGAGATTCAGTGGAAGATCTGCAATCACCAATAGCAACACTAAAAGTCCCATTTCGAAGATACAAGTAAAACCAGTGTGAAAACACAACACAGTGCCAGAGATGCCGACTCATTTTTTTGAGATGCTCAATTAAAATTGAATGATCTATGGTATCAAAGGCTGTGGTGAGATCTAAAAGGATTAAAATACATGAATGGCCAGAGTCAGCGGCTGAAAGAAGATCATTGAGCAATTTGCTTATGTCTCTATTGCTGTTCACTGGAAGATCACCACTATTTCAAATGCCATATGTCCATTCGGCTGAAATCAAGATGCTCCTCATCTTAACCCCCCGGCATTTAACTTGCTGTTCAAATAAACAAAATGTGCTTACTTAAAAGCTCTGGTCTTTGTTTGTGTAACTTTCCCTTAATGGTAGTATTTGCTGATATTGAGCAATTTTATAATAGCTAATCTCCCTTTCAATAACACCAGTCATATTTGTATTTTGAACTCTAGCAGACATTTGCAGAGTAAACCCTCTTCTCATTGTGATTGTTGTTCTTATCACAAAGTGAATGAAATAATATGAACTTGTTTACCACATGCAGCTTAATTAATACACAACACAACCTGATAATGCAAAACACATTCCTGTTTTACAGCATTGCTATAATGATGGTGTAAAGGCTACATCAAATTATAAATAAGTTTCCACACAATGTATGTCAGGACCATTGGAAGACCTAGATGGAAAAAATTAACACTGTATTTCCAGAGGCAGATATGTAAAAGAATATTATTCCATTGGATTGTCAATCCTTGCTCTTTATTGATAGAAACTCTGCACAGGGTACAGTATGGTAGATGTCCTATCAAGTCATATGTGGTGGCACACAATGTAAAGACTGGCTTTCAATCTTATCACTAGTACTTAAAATAGTTTATGGTAATTAGACAACGAGTCAGCACTGATGCTGTAATGGTTTGTTGATGTTAACATGTTACAGGGATAAAGAGGTATCCCTTAGAAGCATGGATGCGCTCAGTGAATTGTATTGTGATCTGCCAATCACAGTATATCTCAGAACCTATGATATCTTTTCTGCTTGGTTGACATTTTTGTTTGAGGGTGGTGCCAGAGGAGGAACATGGTATTTTCTGGTAAACATAAATGTGCTGGGTGGATTTCATGGGAATCTGACCATTTGATTTTAATATTAAAAAAAAAATGTCTTGATGGTGGTGCAAGAGGACACCAAAGAGCATAGTGATTCACAGAAGATTCTGAATATCCACAAAAGCCTTTATGGTTATCTGGACAGTCTTTGTGAAGATAATTAGCTTTCTTAGTTGTTGTTAAGATATCTTTCTGTTTCTCACTGTAGTGTTGGATGTGATGGATGGACGGATCAACCAACTGATCTCCATTATTTAGCCTCACTAGCAGAGCAAAAAATCCTAATAATTGCACATGGTCCATCTCTGCTTCCAATCCCCAGAAAACGTTTGCAGAGTTTGAAACGGTGATTACTTGGTTGGTTATGTTGCACAGAACCAATAGCCCAGTCCAACAGCTTTGTCACAAGGCCATGCTGCTGATCAGCCAGCTAGCTATTTGACAAACAGCTTCTTGTTAGTTTGTTTTCTGCAAAGCTGTATGACTTTGTTCACAATCAGCTGTTTGGAGCAATTTATTTGATCTTTGGAGCGTTTACACCTTTAGTTTACCTTTAGTTTACCTTTAGAACTTACACCTTTAGTTTGCAATCATTCTCTGTATGACACTACTTACAGTGTAATACAAATAGTATCAGGAAGCTCCTGGCTGGCTGGGTCTGCAGGAGCCGGTGGAAGCTGCTCTTGTATCCCAGAAGCTGACAGCCTGGAACTAGTTGTCTTGCGGGAACCACCTGCACAATCGTTCAAAACAACTAATCACAGCAGCTCACATGTAGCCCATCCGACACAACCAGTATTGCAGGTTCACAAAGAAAGAGGGAGAGACTGCGAGACTGCAGTCACAAACAGACAGAGATGCACAACACATAATAAGAGCAATACATATTATATTAATATAACCCTTTGTGTGCTAGCAGTATGTCCTATATTTAACCATGGCCAAACAATAGGCAGACACTCATTTTTGTCTTTTTCTTTTTTTTTTTTTTTAAGTACTTCAAGTGGCAACTTGGGGGGCAGATGAACTCCAGAAGCTAAAAAAAATCATACACCCCTGACATATTATTGCCTTTAAAGTAATGCTTCTATATATTAATCAGCTTTGTCTCTCTGCATTTTGGTACTGGACAGGTGGTGTACAGTAGGTTTATCAGAATTTTTTCTTTCACTGAAAACAGCTAAGAACAATGAAACTAAAACAGTAAAGTTGCAGACCAGGCCATTTATCCAAAACAATAAGATGAAAAAGATTAAAATGAGGCATAGTACTGAGTTGAACTCCAGAGTTGGATGATAATTCTGTGTGAGTTTGTCACTACAAGTTTCAACAAGTACAGCTTTCACATATAGTGATTTGATCCATTGCCATAAACATATTATTTATATGTGCAGTCTTAAAGCTACAGTAGTATACTCTTGGTGGCAAACAAAAGCTAAACAATATTGCCTCACATAATCATCTAATTACACATTCAGCAGACATGCAGCATTCATTTGGAGGCATATCTGTAGCAGCCTGACCAATGTCTGTGCTCTTTTTTTTTATATACATGTATTAGTATAGTAATATCTTGCTCTTCACCTGCCAAAAACCAGGCTAACACACTTAGTAGAGCTGAGGGGAACTAGAGAGTTAAGTGATAATTTGTCACTAGGAGCGACTCCTTTCACATTACACATAGTAATTTGAGTTGTTGTTAATAAAAACAAATATTAATGAAGCCTTAAGGTATTATCATACAACTGTGTAATTGCCCCATTTATTAGTCATGTGACTTTTGTTTACAAGCCTGGTGTGCCTGTACTTGCTAGGGCGGCTGTGGCTCAGGAGGTAGGGTGGGTTGTCCACTAATCGTAAGATCAGCTGTTCGATTCCCAGCTCCTCCAGTCCGCATGTCGATGTGTCCTTGGGCAAGGTACTTAACCCCCAATGATTACATTTCCTCTGATAGGCAGGTTGGGACCTTGCGTGGTAGCCCCTGTACCCATTCAGTGTATGTGACTGTGATTCATAGTGTAAAAGCACTTTGAGTGGTCGGGAGACAAGAAAGGCACAATACAAGTACAGTCCATTTACCATTTGTAAACAAAAGAATGTAATAATGAATGGTTGAAAATAAACAAAACCACCTGTAGGTGCAACTGCACCTTATGATACTAAGCCATGCATATACAAAGTGTGTGTGTTTTCTACTCGCAGCCACAAACTGGAACTGCAGGACTGCATCTGAACCTTTATTGAGGCAAGCTAATCCACGAGCTGCAGGCCTCAGCTGCCATCGCCAGTCCGCCAGGCTGAAAATAATTACATTTTAAATGGCTGTTCAAACAACAGCCACCACATTAGCGTGTTAATTCAGGTCAATCACTTCTACTAAAAGAAAAAAAAAGTCGAAATAACAGGAGGAAACACTGCCTTCACTCTGTCCCCCACAGACTGATGAATGCACAGTAGTCTTCCATGCCCCGGGTGACCATTTATAACATTTGATTATTTATTTATTTCCCTGAATCTGCATAATCATTTTGGCTATAGGTCATATGCGAACAAGATGGGGAGCTCAGAATAGCATGCATTATTCATGATTTGCAGGATACAGTGGGTGCCAGAGGTTTACAAGATATGTGAGTGAGATTTACCAAATTCATCCTTTTCTTTATCGCACAAAAGCTTCTTGGACTGGGAGTACCTGGGGCACCAGATAGAGCACAAAGTGTGTAATGAAGAAAATGGTAAAAAGATGAGGTAACCTAGATAAATAAATCGCTGTGCCCTATCCGCGCTATATCCTCGTCCAGCTGTGTTTGAACAAGAACATTTGACTTCATAGTGAAATCTCCCTTTGTGTGAGGTGGATTTATTGCCTGCAGTGGCAAATGATAATAGATAACTTGTGTAATAATAAACTTGTCATATCTACTTGTGCTATCTATTAGCAAGTTAAAAATATATCTTATCTGTAAATCTTCATGTTGGGAACTTAGTTTGCTGTGACAAAATGCAAGAGCAAACAGGTGACAGAGTGTACTGCATCATCTTATTACAGATATGAAATGACTTGGATGAGGTAAACTTTAATGGCAGATATCAAAAAGCATGGGGTCATCTGTGCTCTTAATATTGTAGTTGTCCTGACTCATTCTGCCATGTAATCAGAGGACAAGAGGATGGTGTTTGTGTGTTTGTGTTTGTGTGTGTGTGTGCGTGTGTGTGTGTGTGAGTGTGTGTGTGTGTGTGTGTGTGTGTAGATGGATGGATGGCGTGATAGGAGAGCCTTAGATCAGAGATAAATGACTTCATTAAAGTGTAAGTCTCAGAAAGCTGGAATGAGCCACATCTCCCCTCTCTGTGCCACTGCAGATTATGAACTCCATAAATCAATACATTTCTGTAAAAGGATAATGTTCCCCCGCCTGCTACACCCAACCTCCAACAGTGGGCTGACACAGCTAAGGACTTTCACATTGTATCATGATTTCTGGTCTGAGAGGACGCTGGCGGCGTTGGGTCAGGTGTAGTGTTGTCGGGTTTGGGGACTTGCAGGTTAACAGTATTATGTTAGCAGTGAGCATGTGCTGGGCTGGTACTGAGATGTGATGACTTATCAAGTCACTGTTGCAAGTGGTTGCAATTTAAGGACTAATACTAGCAACTAGTCTTGTTTTTCCATCAGATGGTACTCAAACTAAATGATGTGGTTTCCCACATAAAGACATGAAGCTGGATTTCAATGTCTTCTATCAAAAATTGATAAATCTCTGCTGGACTGTCCCTTGCCCCACCTATGAACAGCGCTGAATGAACACTGTTCAGAGTTCACTGATGACAAAACTGTCAAGAGAGCAAACAACAAATTATTTTATAATTCCCTCTGCTGTTTGGCAGATTCTGAGCACATGAAAATGTACATGAAACTAATTTCTGGCAGGCATAGCTCAAAAAGACTGCAAATAGCTGTTACAGGGTTATATTTATGAACATTTATTGTTGCTAGTGTGACGGCATAAGTAGTACTGCTAAAATAATGATATGTTGTCTTGGGCAGGGCTCAGCAATTTGGTTTAACCATAGGCAAGTTTTTTCAGGATTTTTCATTGGAGGGCTGTTTACTGGCACAGTGGAAACCGTGCGTGTGTTTATTTCTTTTCATTCATTTACAAGTAAAATTGTGTGTAAGTTTTGATATAAAGTATGAAAGGCCAAACTTGATGTAGAATGTCACAAGGTCAAGGAAAGATGTGAAGGAGAATTCATAAGGATTTAGGAAAAAACAACTGCGGTGATGAGAGAATCTGACTGCACTTACACTGGGCTATGTAATTATGCGACGGTGGATGTTATTGATGTGGGCCTGCTGTGGTGAAACTACAATGTTCTGAAGATGGACCACAAAAAGTGCATCTTAGATACTTTGCCCTGGTCGTTCTTAACATGTTGTTTCATGCAGGCTATATAAACGTGGACAACATGGTGAAAAATATTACTTCATTACCAAGGTCAGAACTGAATTAAAAAATGGAATATAGACTACCAGTCACAAAACTGAATTTTCACAGAACATGTTAGACCTACAAATCTACCTCTGCACATATCATCATTCTTAAGTTTCAAACATGTTGAATTAAAAACATCATCTGACTAAAAATGTCTGATGTCACTTTTTCGTGAAAAACAGATTTCTGTGTTATGGTTAATATGCTGATTATAATCCATTATTAGCCTGTGCATATAATAGCATAAGAACCATCACACAACTCCACCACCCAACAAGGCCAATAACCCATCTACCCAACTGAGTAGTATATATCTTCAACTGGTGGCCTATAAAGGGCAGCTGGTGAGTATCAGAGGTTTACAGCAAAATGGGCGACATGGAGCTGGCTGCTGCTGTGTGGCTCACCTGATAGTAAAACCCAAGAAACATTCATAGGAGGAGGAAATGACTGCGGAGGCTCATGGAATTGTGTTCATGAATGTTAAGCGATGCTGATATTTGTTTTGGTCATAGATCACAGGACATCTTCAACTGAACATACTATCAAAGCATAACTGAAATTGTTCCTGCATATCTAATGTGTTTCTACACAGAACATTGCTGTTGTTTTGCCTTACACAACAATAATGCATCATTAGATTTAAAAATGAAAAAAGGAAAAAAAACAACAGAGAGAAGTTATTTATTTACACTTTATTCTATTGAAACTTTATTTTGTCTGAATGGTGTGTTGCTCGGTCACTTTAAATATTGCTGCTGCAAGGAATTGTGGGACAGAATTAACTCTTTTCCTTTTGTAAAGGATGGCCAAGTGTACCCTATGCTAAAGAAGATTAGAAAGGAGGCACTGAAGCACCTTTCCCTAGCATTTAGAGAATTCAACCAGCTCTTATCATGGCTGCCACTTAGATACTTAAGGGTCATTTCACTCAGTTAGGAACCTTCCTAAGCAAAAAAGACTATTTGACCATAGCCTCTGTTCTTTATTGGTGTCTGCCCCCACATTTTAGATTAGACCTGCCCTCTGGAAGGTTGGCAATAAATGAAAATGATAAATGATAAATGATAAATGATAACCTGTGACTGTGACAGTAGTCACCAAGTCTTGCAAAGTAGTGGCCGACTAGATGTCATGACCTAAGTTGACTTTATGTGGAATTTACATGGAGTCTATATAACATACTACCTGTTTAATACATGCAACACACTGACCCACACGTAGGACTATTGCCAATGCATGCAGATAGCGGGATAAGGAAATCCCATTGCTTGCTGAAACATAAGGCTTCCGTTTATACATTTTGCAAGCCGGTTACAGCAGCAGTAAAAGAATGTAAGTTTTAGCACATAGATTTTACAGCAATATTTGGTAACTTAATTATTATTGGTAAATGTAACAACAGATTGATGTGTAGAAGTTATACATTGCTACTACAGCATGAACCGGTGACAGTTCATCAGTGTTGTGTTGTTAATGGATGAATTGTTAAATTTATTATGTGAAGATTATTGTAAACAAGAGATTTATGGTTCAATTCTAAAAGAGAGGAGATGACAGATGAAATTTGTTTAATAAAAACAGAGAACAGCCTGCTGAACGAACACAACTAACGTCTCCTGTCTCTTCTTTCCTGTATAAAACAGGATACATCTTCTGCATGCAGGTAACTCATGCCTTAAGCCTGTAACAGTTACACAATTTGTCTTGCATCTGTTGAACCCACATGTGCTTTCACCTTCTCAGACTGCTTTGCTCAAATGTCTTTAGTGCTCTCTCAGCACTTCTGACATTAATGAACTGCCATAGGACTGTCAGACAGGGAGGACGCTCACCATGATCTTGTGAAGAGAATGTTAAAGAAGAAAGGGACTAGCTGTAATGCATCAGTGCCAGAGAAAATGAGTAAGGAATTCTTACTTTCAAACTAAGGGGCTACACAACACCCTGAAGGACTTCATTTCTGCCACAGCCATGGTGCCACTGCTGGACAAATATTTGAATCCACCAGCGGTTTTTATAGTTTGTTATTTATGTCCCATGCCACAACACCAGGTGTCTTGTAGAATTTTAAGACAACCACAAAGTTTTATTGACATAGGGCCCCCACAAAATGCCTGACTGATTTTTCACATCACTACATTCCTTGGGCCAAGAAAGTTTGAAAACTGCTTTAATAAACACTAATAGACAGGGGAGGGTAAAAAGTGCAAGACTCTGCTTGGAAGCACAGTTGATATGATCTGTTACATTTTAAGAGCCCTTTCAATGGAATATAGATCAAGTATGATAATGTGGCATTGTTGTGAATTTTAAAATAATTTGTTTCATAAAATACAGAAGCCCATTAATTTGTGTTTTTATGTTATTTTACCGCACATCATTAGTATTTAGGTGGTCACTTGTATTTAGCCAGAGTAGTAGCTGTTTAGAGTATGACCTCTCAGGTAAATGAAAATCAAGTGTATATGCTCGAATAGCAACAAAGCATGGCTGGACTCATTCTGATTAGAAATAAATAGGCGCTATGCACTTAACACATTATTCAGGTGAACGTGACAAGTTGTATCCTGAGGACGTACTCTAAATATACAACAGTTATATAATAATGTATGGGACAGTTCTTGACTTTAAATATCATTGGCTGTTTCAGTTACTGACATTTAATCTCTATCACTTCAAATCAGTCCTGATGTTACCTGATGTCAAGATGTGTCAAGGAAGGAAGCTATTGAACAGATCCAGACTGACACTTTGTGGCTGATCTTTTAGGGTAAACTTTGAGAATGTGAGCCATTTGCAAGAGATAATTTACAACAGGAGCAGCAGGAATAATGTACTGATCACTGCTGGATATTCAGGAGAACAAACTGCTTTGTGTCAAAGAGTTTAGAGGTAGCCATTTTTGCATGAAATAGAGAAGCCTGTGCTACATTGTAATCGTGGGTTTTAACTAGTTCTTCATGAAAACACGTTCCATTTTCAAACTATTGTCAAACATAGCTCATAATGTGTGAATATTCAGTCTCAGTGTCACTCATCAGCTCACGCTGAAACTGCTTCTGCCAGTGAGGAAGCCGGCTGCTGTCTCTCTCTCAAGCCCCTTTCACATGTGCAGTCTGTCCCTTAAATGCTCAGGAACATTTCCTGCATGTGGTCCTGTGTGAATGGGAGCAGGGATGGATATCTAGGGAAATTCATACCACCGATTTCCCACCTCAAGACCTAGTAACATTTCAGGGAAAATGCCGGTACGACTGTGTTGTGAATGAAAGCAGTAACATTGCAGGGACAAGGACGTAAAGGGTTCCATCTGTCTGAGGAGAGATGCTTTCATGTGGAGCGAGCGAACCAGTCACAAGACTTGACATGTGGGTGATGTACTGCGAGTTGGGCAGTGCTTGGTTTTGGCTCATCTGTCTAAAACTTTCTTATATTATGGCTAAGCAGTACACTGAAATATGTTTCTGAAAACATGAGGTGAGAAATAGGCAATGCAGTAACATAACCTTGATTCATATTTGATCAGGACTGCCTAGTTTGAAAGTTTGATCTTAGTTATGCAAGTTTCTCTCTTTTTCTGTTGACTTTTATGGCGGTTGGCATCCACAAAAGTTGCAATACTGCCATCTGCTGGACTGTCTGTTGCCCCATCTATTCTGACATAGTGGTGCCTGAAAGATTATCCCAGTAATTTACTGGGAACTATGTGTGAAAGAGGCTTCAGACAGACAGAGAGAGAGGCAAGTGTGTGGCACAGGGATCCACCAGAAGAAGCAGCAGCAGCTTCAGAGAGAGGAGAGGAGGAGGCACCTGCACCATGAGACTCGCTCTCCTCACCCCTTGCTCCTCTCGGACCACAACCAAAGAGGGAGCATGCGGGCAGGCAAAAACCAAAAACGGGAAGATACCATGAGCAGACAGAACGAGACCTGGAGTGCCATGACTATGCAGGCAGACAGATGTGCTGGTGGAGCAATATACATACTAGGTGATTAGAGGGAATGAGGGACAGGTGTGCAGGCAGGTGGAAATCAAGTGGCTTGTGAACAACGGGATAGGACAATTGCTGAGCGGGGAGGGAATAGCAGGGTCTGGAATGACAAGAGATGTTAAAACAGATATTGGAAATGGCAGAAAAAGTAAAGAATGAGCAAGATAAAGTTATCATCATGACAGTCATGCTTGTCTTGAGAAAATATTTCCGCTCAGTGCGTTAGCATTCTTATTACTTCTTCACTTCATTAAACATATGTCTACAGTATATGTCTTGTGTACAATTTTGTACACATTTCCCCAAAATTGAGTCCTTATGAAATTGGAAACTTTTAGAGTTTGACTAGAATTTGAACCTTGCTTGTCTACATTGCTCAGTTTGTGCTGATGGACTCAGATGTAGCTTCAGCAGGGTTGAAGAGGATAAATTTGACAGTTTGTGACAACAAGTTGACAACAAATTATCAAAAGAAAAATGGTTTTCATGTTCTTGTTTTTGTGGTCAGGGAAGAACATCCATCATATAAAAAGGTAGATATCTCTGACTGCCTGTTATCAAATATCAGATAACAGGCAATTACTGGCCTGTTGCATTGGTAATCCAACACACTGTATGGGCCTAATCCAAGTTGAAAGGGTTAGTGCATCATACTTGTCACGCTCTACTTTGTACTATGTAATGAAAAAGAATGAAGAGAAAGTTCAGAAATACTGTAGATCATGCATTTTACATCAATTTGCTATGTTGACTTGTTGTTTGCAGAATCTAAATTGACTTCGCAAGAAAAATCAATGGTCAGGCTTTAAAAAGAATAGCACATATCCCCCGAGATCTGAGTTCAGAATAAAATTTGGCAAAGGCAAATTCATTTAGTAACGCTGCACTTCAGACCCTGAAATCCCTATGAGGGAGCCAGACTCAGAGCCCTCCTTCCCCTAAACTCCATTCCTTCAGGCCTCCGGCATGTGGTGAGCACTTCACCCGTAGCTATCCGCTGATCGAACACAAACTTGTGTGTAATTGTATAGAGCTCCTCTCTCGACCTTCTCTGTCAAGAGAGAAATAGGGGCCATCATTCATCCTTGCCATTACCAGCCTGCCTGCCGTGAATAATGCAATTTGTATCCTCTATGGAGTGCATCCAGAACAACAGGCACTCCAATAAACAAACAGCAGATCGTGGTAGAAATCCACTTACAGGGGCATCCTGGCGAACGCCACGGCCATTAGAAGCCCACTCAGGTCCCATCATTTCAGTCCGATAGATCCCTACCTTATCTGTTTTAGAGGAGACCTATGATAATGAGCCTGCCAGCTTCGTTCTGTGGAAGTGCTGGATCACACACATAAACCTGGAAACACCGGGACACACATACACAGACACACACAGAGTCAAACAGCGAGCTGTTCAGTGGAGATTTGTGGTACCTGAATGCAGAGGTAAAGGTCAGTCTTTGACCTTTTGTGGGCACTAACAGCAGCTAGTCAGGACTGAAATGGATCAGTCAGGCAGAGGATGAGGTGTTTGTGTGTGTGTGTGTGTGTGTGTGTGTGTGTGTGTGTGTGTGTGTGTGTGTGTGTGTGTGTGTGTGTGTGTGTGTGTGTGTGCGTGTGCGTGTGTGTGCGTGCATGTGTGGTGATGAAACCTGATGGATGGGAACATGGAGGATATAAAAGGAACACAACATACAGTATAATGGGAGCACATGAGGTGTTTCTGCAGAGAGTGATGTCAAACACTAATTCAGCTTTTAATTAACTTCTTCAAATGTATGTTTATAGACTTGCTTTTATGTGATTGATTTTCCTACCTTGATCTTGGGTTCTCATTATTTCTTTCCATCTCATTTTATGGTTTGCTTTTGTTTAGTATGAACCCAATTACCTATACAATTCTTTTTTTTATTCTCTTGTTCTTCAGATCTACTGTAAATCTCTGCTTTATGATAGATAAACTAGATTTATTTTAATTGCTAATTACAATAATTGTAAACATTGTTACAATAGTGATAATAAAAGGTGAAGTGAATATTATTTCTAACACTTTGAATTACTATTTTTTCTTAAGTCCTCTGTTTAAAATGCCCCCTACTAGATGCAGTCCTTGTCAAAGCTCATACTACCATGTTGAATTTTAAATAAAACTTAATTACTAGGATTGTTATTAATTGTCATAATTATTGATTATTGTTAGAAGTGTCCATTAAATTTAGTCAAGGTCACAATATTCCATTGCCCAGATGTATATAACATCTGTCTACTATGCACAAATAAAGCCAAGATGAAAAAGCATAGCTTGTTAACTAATAATTAATTATTAATTAATTAAAATTTCCTGTTTAATAAATGGGGGATATTATCCTCCAGGTTTTAGCGTCGTGCCACGTGAAAGCGTCTTTTTAATCCTTAGTGGTTCTCTTATATATTTTTCCAGGACAAATTAGGTTGTTCAGAAATACCATCATTTTACATGTGAGGATAAGAGTAGAGGAGACTTTTTTATGGGAAAGAAAAAACAAAATTTGTAATTTTTTGTCTTTGTACCCAAACGTTTTAAAACCAGCACAAATACCCATACAGTAAAAGGATATGTGAAGGGATGGAGGAGGTTGTTAAGGTTAATAAGAACTATGTCATTCCGGTAATGTCAAAAATGTATTGATAGTGTATTGATGTGTATGATTTATTGATGATTTATTGATATGTGTATTGATTGTTTTGCTGAATGTGATTGTTCTGCAACAGCCAGGAAGTTCAATATGTTTTGTGACAAACAAATCAAGCTGTGAAGCCACATCAAAAAATATCCTCTACCTCAGAATTCCTGCCACTTGTGTTGGAAGGCAATGACTAGCTAAACAGGAAGGAGTATATGTCATAGGATTGGCCCACAAGTTTTCTAATCCTGAGAAATGTTGAAATAGAGAAAAAATAAATTTCACCATTTGCTGTCAAAGCTTGAACATACTCATCCTACAAGAATAAAAGGGTTACCTATGCCCAGAGACAGTTTGAGGCACACCCCTCACACTCCCTGATGACACAAACACAAACCCCATGGCTCCACGAACTTAAAATGTTTGTTCCATCCATCACTTTTATATGTATTTTAGGATGTGATGAACATTGCAGCTGCTAGGGCAGCTTTGCTTATATTTGCCAAAATTTTTATCCAGTTTTATTACCCAGCATGTTTTAATTATGTACATCGTGAAGATGAGGATGTTAATTCTTTTAAGTAGCTGGCAATGATGCACAAAACCAGTTTGCAGCGCAGACCTGTCTGTCTGTTTGCAACAGGCCTCACAGTTTGTCAGATCTTCTTTTGCTGAATAATGTCACTATCATGACCAAACCTGCAGCTTGTCAAATAGCTGTGTGTCAGTCACACACCTGAGGTGACACAAATGTGAATGAAATGTTCTATTTTTGAGACTCACCATAAAACTTCCCCAGATGATGAATCAGAGCTTATATTCTCAGTGTCAAATGATTTGTCTCATGGGCTTGGATCCACTAATGACCACTTGAGGCTGTATTTATCACACTGGTATATAAATCAGTGGTGGCTTTTATGGCTTTGTTATGGTGAGCAAGTGCTTTATCGCCATCCTGTGTGTGTATTAGTACAACATATATAAGCTTGCATGATTGTTGGCGCGGGCTTGTTTCTTTGTTTGCTCTGCTCTGTTTCAAACCATTTTCAGACAGCCTCTCCACGCTCCGCCTGCCACAACAAGATATCCTGCTGACTCCCATAAAATGGCGGCATCTGTCATCTATAATAATCTGCGGGAGCTGGCCGAGGAACAGTCAACAGGAAGCAATGGGGGGCGGGGGTGGGGGGTCGTTCCCAACACGATAGCCAATTAGAGGAGGTATTATCTCCTCATGTGAAGAGGCTTTTAGCCCCCCTGACTGCCCTCCGGCAGGAGACTGGCCAGGGCTGCAGGACTGGGAAGCGGAGACAGACAGCGCTGCGTGACTCTGCCAGGACAGGAAGTGGAAGTAAAGGCATTATTTCTCCTTCATCGGGCACAACATGATAGCTCTTGAAGCGAGCCAAAGCTTAGCCCCTGAGGACAGAGATCCTCGGCATGGCCTCATTGCCTCACAGTATTTTAAATTCACATCAACACTTCATAGCTTAGAGCGGGATGGAATTTCTTCACCCCTTATCAGATTGATTTTGCTCATAGTGGACTCAAATAAATCACTGTGGTGTGTGGGGGTTTGTGTATATATATGCAGCTGTACCTTGAATTCCTGTATCTTTTTTGTTTCCCTGTGTATTTTTCTTCTTCCTGTTGCCAAAAGGCAAATGATGTAACATAATTTTGTGGAATTTTCATCCATTATTATGGAGTGCGCTTGCAGAAAAAAATAATCCGCAATCATAATTAAAGGGGCTTCTTTAAAGGCCCTGGAAACTTATGCTCTTAATCAGCTTCTTTCTACGAGTAATAGGGTCCGACATGATCACAGTGCTGTCTGCTAGAGTTAGACTGATAGTGGTTATATGACACGAGAGATTTCTGTCTTGAAACCCATGCTTTTCTCATGGGTTTAAAGTGGGCATGACTCATTTGGAAAAAAGGTATTTCTATGCACCAGAGTTAGAATTTAAGAGGATAAAGGCCCGGTCACACCAACAGTAAAGACTTGAATCACAAGCAGTTAATTTCAGTAGAATCTCTATAATTAGTGGATTCGCTCATGGAGACTTGGTGAACTTCAACAGATCAACAATCAGAGGTAAACAGAGGTCTCGTGTGGCAAAGTCCGCTTGTGGGTTAATGCCTCCATCCACCGAATGAAGAAATTTGTTAATTTTTACATACATCATCATAATTACTACAGCTACTAGATGGCTTCTGTCACTCCAATGTAACTATATGTTGTTTTTAGGCAACTAACATTATTGTGCCATTTTTCTTGGGAGGTCAGTCTCTTGATTTCTGTTTTGATATGTTGGGGGAAGGGATTTTGGTCAAGCATACAACACATTGCCTTGAATTTGGGGACAGAGTTTAGCAGTACTTCATTTTCCTGGGGAAAAGGCAAAGAACACTGGATTGGGACCAGGACCAATCTACTACAATAACATGGCTGTGCATAATTTACTGACTCAAAAGATGATGTAGTGTTACGTTAGTTGGTTATTAAACTTATTGCCTGCTTAGCGAACAAGTATGTAAGTCACTACATCACCCAGTGTCCAGCAGCACATAATATTGCAGTGACACTTTCCGTGACAGTTGCTGTATTTGTTTGTGTTGCCAAGACTGTTAATGAATTCTGATCAAACAGCACCCACAGTGCTCAGATAAAACAGATTAGCTAGGTATTTGACTGTTTAACTCTTAATGATTTATAAGCAAGAAGGTTTTTCAACTTTGTTTCTAGCATGCTGATCTGCAGTACCCTCAACAGACCAGGATACAGGTTGCATTTGTTTTTCTCTTTGCTATCACTATTCCAGCAGATTGAGCACTTTCTGTATAAGTTGTGATATTTTGTACAAACCAAGTCATTTGCTCATAATAATTGAGTGCTTTCAACCATAGCTTCTTCAATCAATCCAGAAGACAGGCTTCATCATTAAAGGACCCTCTTAAGCACACAACATCCTTATCTCTTACTTTTTCAACCAACTCTAGACTTTATATTACCACTCCTCTCCTCAAGCGTATTGCACTGTCCCCACTCTGGGTCTCCTTATTCGTGAGGCCACTGCTCAACCTCAATCCCTTTGGCTTTCTCCATTCTAAAACTTTCACTTCAGACCTTCCTCTGCCCTCACACAGGTCAATTCAAAAGCCTTTACAGCATGGCTTCTCTTATCACACATCACACACACATCACTCTGCCTTCCTGCTTCCCATCACCATTTCTCTCAGTTTTCAATTTTCCTTTGCCCCCCTTCATTTTTATTCCCTGTGACCCACCCAATCTCACTGTGTGTCCAGGGCAGCTTGCCCTCCATGTGTAAATGCTGCCTCCAACAACCTGTCATTGTGCGTGTTTGTCTGTTGGTTTATGTGTGTGTGTCTGCCTTGGGGCACAGATAGCAGTGAGATGGGTTACTGGACTTAATCACTATCTCTGCAAAACAGGCACAGGCAGACCTTCAACTTCCAAAAAATCTTCTCCCAGCATCATCTTGTAGTCCATAATGTGTGAGAGGAAAACTCACACAAGCCTCAAGTTGATTTGTCAGTTATTTCTAATTATAAATAGCAGTATGCATGTCAGATGAATGTGTGAGCCATTAGTGGCATTGTGACTGATTCCACAGGAGGGCTAATTGTGCCGGGGCTCTGCACTGCTGATGTACTGATATGTTATGTAACTGCATTAGCAGAATTAGAAAAGAAAGTTCCTTCTGAAGAAATTCACAGCTCCTTAAAAGGAGGGAGCTCTGGTGTCTATTCATCTCCTTCACTCTGGCATTACATCTCTCTCTGTCTTAAAGTTGGACTACTTTTCTCTAAAAATCAAATCAGTCTACATCAGAGAGTGGAAGGCTATAAAATGATCCTGTTCGATCGACATGCAGAGATTCCACAAACTTTCTGATTTCAGTACCACCTCATGTCCCATCACTTAAAATGAATGAAGCAGCTTTGAGGACTCTTTTGTTTGAGGAAATGCCTGAGGAGTATGATATTACAAAGTGGTTATCCCTGCTTCCACACCAAGTGCAACATTTTGCAAAGCAGGGCCATTATTTTCAATGGACAGTTCAGCAACACTGTGAGCAGCTGCTCAAGCCTCACAAGCAGGTTTTCTACCAGGTTTGCAGACAAAATTCAACTAAATAAAACTTTGACCCAAATATGCTGACCTCCAAGATGCACATTTGAGAGCTCATCACTTGCTCTAGCAGCATAGAGAACTTCCAGTAAATCCAGCAAGTCTTTTTGTAGGGTAGCTTTTTAAATAATATGTTTTACTAGTTGCAGCAGTGTCTTGTTTTGGAGTGCATTTCTCTTAATTTCTTTTTGTTTTTCACTTTTGCATGTGTTTTACAGTTTGTAGCAATTTTTGATTTGGAGTTCATTTCTTTAATATTTGTGTTTAGGGGGCCATCGTACAACCAGACTACTAGTATCACAAGAGTTAACAGAAAGATATAATTGTGTATCATCTACATAAAATTGAAAAGATATAATATGACTACTTAATTTGTGACCAAGGGGAAGTATGTATGAGCAGAACACGGGGCCTTGAGGTACACTGCAAGTAAGTTTGATATAAGAACAAATGGAGCTAACACAGAGAACTGACTTAGGATTTAGATTTTTTTGCTAATCTTATGGTGTGCCCATATATACACTAGGTTAGAAATTTTGTTTAGGACTGATCAATTTAGTGCCTTAATAAAGTAAATAATGAATTTTAAAATTGTGTAGTAGAAGCAATTGGAAATCAGTGCAAGTATTATAAAAATGAGTTATCTTTGTGTTATGTGTTATCTTTTCTTATTTGTACAGGAATGTAAATAGAGCAAAAATAAGCCCCAGAATCGACCCTTGAGGTACACCCTATGTTTGGTATGAGAACAAATGGAGCTACCAATTCCCACAGAGAAAAGCCTCGCAGAAAGATCCATGACCATTCAAGAGCCAAGCTGAAGTACTGAAGAAAGATGGAAAGGTAACATACAGGACACAACAACTACACTTATAGAAAATGCCAGCATGTTGTAATTACAATGCATCTGGATCATGTAGGATTGTATGTATTTGGAGTGCTGAGAGTGAGGTGGGTAGCAGCTGGCCTTGTTTCTCTCCATCTCTTCCACCCAGTTGGACTAATTTGCTGCAGACTTCTGTTTTCCAAATATGCAGTGGTTTTACCAAAAGAAAGAAAAACAAAACAAAACAAAACAAACAAAAAAAAACAGTCAGTTTCCATCAGGTTTTCCCACTTATCTGATTTAAGAATTCTATCAAAACAATTACCTGTAATTTGACCCTGTTTGGGTGCAGCTGGCCCTGCAGTAGAGTAGACTTGCATTTGCTTTTACACTCTAATATTTCAACTGAAGAGACAAAAGGTATTTGTAATGATCATGGTTTGATTTTGCGTCTCTTTGTTTATCCACGCTGAGCATCTTGGCCCTTTGGGTATCTGAACAGATAAAAGGACTGAGTTTGGAGCATGACGATGCTTAGGAGGAAGATGAGTTGAGTGATGTAGTGTTAAGTGAAAAGTAGGTAAACTATAACATCCAGTTGTGGCTCATCATAATGTAAACAAGCATCAATGCTGAATAAACTTCACAATGCATGCTGGAAGCTGTTATCAAACTTTATGGAGAATTTGCATGCAACTATGAAGATGAATCACCAGGGGAAGGGGGAATACACATGGTGATATGAAAAATAAAACTATTGTGTACTTATACACTCTGTCATTTGTTTTCACTTCATAAATGAATCTTAGTATTGTGATTTTGTGTATATTTCTGCAAGTAAATGGACTACATAATAAATTCATATAGAACATTTCAAAACAAAATTACAAAGTGCTAACAAGTAAAAAGTAATTAAAATCCTGAACAAAAAAATCCAAAATAATCCTGAATAGATACACAAATTACCATGAATTTGTTATGAACACACAGGAGGAACCCAAATACAGGACGCGGAGAGGAATATGTGGTAAGAAAAGAGTTTTTATGGTAGGGGAGGATCTGGATGAGAGGCTGATGACACGGAATGTGGATCCGGCAACAGCGGTGTTGAATGAAGGTAATGGAGGAGTGTGGCTGGAGTGAGTGGGAGAGAATGAAGGGCAGCGTTATAGGCAGGGATATCTTGGAGGTTTGGAAGTTGTTGACAGGACAAGCAGGAGGACAGGCAAGTGAGTAATGATCCTGGGACACAGGAGAAGCAAGTTAGCATGCAAGACACAAGGAAACTGAATCACTAGGAAAATAAAATAGGTTGGCCTTGAATTGTAGCTACTACTGTCATAGAAACAACAACCTGTCTGGGTGAAGAGCTGGGGTCCGTTTCACAAAGCAGGTTTAGTGAAAACTCAGGGTCTGTTAACCCTGAAATGAGGGAAACTCTGAGTTTTCCATTTCAAAAAGGGAGGTAACTCAAACCAGAGAAAGAGGGATAACTCTAGCCTGTTTCACAGAGAGGGGTAACTTAAGCTCTCGGTCAGTTACCGTAGTAACAGACTCTATGAACCTAACCTGGTTGGGGCCAGGTTTTTCTCAATGAACCTCGAGTTTCTCTCAGTCTCCGCCCTCTTTCAGAGCCACACACTCCATTTGATTTCCTCATTCATTCAGTCAGCAGGCGAGTTTTGGCGTAGCCTGGTTCTGCCGTCTGTCATTTAAAAAAATCATTAAAAAGAAAAAAAAAAAAATCAGAGTCAGTATATTAGAAGTCCATTAGGCACAGTAACATTTTTCACTAACATGGCATGTCCTTTTGATAACGATCCCGTGGATGAAGGTGCAGCATTACTGCGCAGAGAATTAAATATTCGTCGAGAGATGGTTATCAGACCGCGCATAGATGTTCTTGCATTTCCAGACAATTATCTTTTTGAGCGGTACCGTTTCACGTCACAGTCCATTATCTACATGCACAACCTAATCCGTCCTTACATTTGCAACATTACCAATTGTAGTCATGCTCTCACATCCCAGCAGATATTGTGTGTTGCGCTGCGTTTCTTTGCAAACGGAAGTTTTTTGTACAATGTCGGAGCCAGCCACTGGCCTTCCTATAGTCTGGCTTATGGCCAGCTCCTCTGCCTCCGTTAGAGGTGGCGGTGCTGGACCACCACCCGTTTTACGGGCATCTGCCTTCTTTCTGTTGGCTGAGTAGAAGTCTGTGTTAGTTTAAATAGGCTTAATTATTTAAAAGAACATGATGTAGATGAGAAGACATTTATGTATGTGAAACCAGCATTATGTTGGGGATAAAACAGCTGCTCAGTCAAACAGCCACTTAATATTTACTTTACAATGTAAAACATGATCAAAATGAGGTACCCCCATGAGATTATGCCGAGGTCTCACCTGTTTGAACAATGTTTTTATATTTCATCCTAAACTGCTGCCAAGTGCGCTTCTCCCTCGCGGGATTGGACCTAAATGAAATAAATTAATAGGCGACCAATCAAGCAGTTTTCCTCTGTAATATTATTGTGATTACAAAGGACTACATTTAAACTTACGCATTGACCCGAGCAGCGATGTTCTCCCACGCCGTCTCCCTCTCTTTTGCAGCTGCAGCGGTGTTGCACTTCTTTTTGAAAACATGTTCAAACTCGCCGTATTATCGGATTAAGATTTCTAGTTCTAGTGGGGTGAAAAACGCCGCCCTCCTCTTCCCCGTTGCCATGGTGACTCGTTGAATCGGGGCTCCATTGATGCTGGCTTTTTATAGTTGTGGTGCACGCGCTTAACTCCAGGTGAAACTACTCCGAGTTGAATAAACTGACTCAAATCAGCTGTTCTGGAACCGGAAACTCAGAGTTTCCTATCTCAGAGTAGATCAACTCAGAGTTCAGGATTAGACTCAGAGTTTGTTGAACCTGCTTTGTGAAACGGACCCCTGGAGTAGATATACTGCAAGCTGATGAACTGCTGAGAGGCAGATGAGCAAACTGGGGGATGTGGTGATGGTGGAGGGACCATAGCTGGAGGAGACAGTGGGCTAGTGGAGACAGATTTCGACTGTGAGACATGAAACGTGGTGTGAATTTTTATGTGAGGAGGAAGCTTGAGCCTGATGACAGTGGGGTTAATGATTGAATCAATCTCATGTGGACCAACATAATGGGGTGTGAGTTTCTTGGAAGTAGTTTGCAAGGGGAGATCTCTTGAGGAAAGCCAAACCCTCTGACTTTGGTTGGTAGCTGGGGACCGTTGTCAGGTTGCGGTCAGCGGAGCGGGGCAAGGTGGCATGGACATCCTTCCAGACCTTACAGCAATGGTGAAGGTGGGCTTGGACCAAGGGGACTGAGACTTTACCCTCCAGAGCAGGAAACAGAAGTGGTTGGAAACCCATAGCAGATTGGAATGGTGACATAACTGTGGTGTGGCAGTGCTTGTCAGGGAGTTGTGCGTGTACTCAATCCATGACAAGCCATTGACAACCAGCGGGAGAAGAAAGCACAAGGATGAAGCTTTTTGTCAGTGGCAGAGCACTGGGGAGAACCAACCCTTCTCCAGCGTTGGATGTATCAACCTCCACAATAAACTGATGTGGGGGTCAGGATGGATGAGCACAGGCATGGATATGAAGTGTCTTTAGTTCAGAGAAGGCTGCATCTGCCTCAGAGATCCAAGAGAAGGGGGTTGCAGTGGAGCCATTTGACTGTAGTCCTTGAAGAAGTGGCGGAAAAAGTTGGCAAAGCTGTCATCTGTATCTTTTCCAGGGCTGTCCTCACTTGCGTGTTTTTAATGATGTACCCCAGGGAGGAAACTGAACTTGCTAGTCATGTTGGACGTGGACTACTCGTCAAGGTAGACAAAAACAGATCGGTTGAGGATATCACGGGTCATTGACCAGGGCTTGGAACGTAGTGAGGGCACTGATCAGACCAAAAGGTATAACAAGGTACTTGAAGTGGCCAACAGGGGTGTTAAAGTTCATTTTCCACTCATGTCCTTTTATTCTGACCAGATGGTAGGCATTCCTCAAATCCAGTTTTGAGAAGATGGTGGCTTCATGAATGGGTTCAAAGGCGGAGTTGATGAGGGGCAAAGGATATTTATTCTTGACAGTGATGGCATTGAGACCTCTAGTTGATGCAGGGGCGAAGAAAGTGATCTTTTTTGGACATCAAGAAGAAGCCTGCTCCACCCGGGGAAAACACCTGGATGATTCCAGTGGCCAGGGAGGCATCAATGTATTTTTTCATTGAAGAGGAGAACTATGGAGCAGTCTAATGGACAATGAGGAGGAAGTAAGAGAGAGAGAGCTGTTTGCTGAAGACCTCCCATAAGTTGTGACAGACTGTGGGGACTGCTGACAGGTCTGGGGGTTCGGTGGTGAGTAGGGAGGCAGTGCCTCCACTGGGATAAGGGCAGATTGCAGGCAGGAAGAATGGCAAAAAGAACTCCAGCTAACCACTTTGCCAGGGATCAGTCTATATTGGAATAATATATAATAATATCTAGATTGTGTTTTCTTAACCAGGGGTGACCTAAGACTATGGGGGCATTATGGGAGGATATAAGGTGGAACTGAATGTACTAATGATGGTTACCAGAAAGAATGAGATGTACAGGTTTGGTGCGGTGAGTAACATGGGTGAGGAGCTAGCTGTTGAGAGCATTAGTATTTAGGGGAGCAATGAGTGATTCACTGATGATGTCTGCTTAAGCAGCAAGACTAGCATCCAGGAAATTTTCATCCGTGCCGGAGTCTACTAGGGTGAGTAGAGGCAGGGACAGTTGGTTCCAGCATAGAGTTGCCTCTAGCTGCATTCTTGGTCGGGGGTTAAGAGCAGAGGAAGTTTGGCTCACCAGAACCCCCACTGCTACTGGTGAGCCTCTTCTTTTGGCCAATGGGGACAGGAGATTAGGAAATGGCCTGTTTGGCCGCAGTAAATACATTCCCCAGCTTGCCTTCTCCGGAAATGTTTGCCTGGCGAGAGGTGGGCCTGACCCAGCTGCATGGGCTCCTCTCCAGGGGAATTGGGAGTGTTGGAACTGGGGGTGACACTGGAAACTGGGGAAGAGCTTGAGCCAGTTCTTTGTCTATACCGCTCAGGGAAATTAAAGCATCAGAACTAGCAGGATCATCCCTAGCCGCTAGTCCATCCTACTTTCTCATTAATACCACTTAAAAATATCCCCTGTAGTGCCTCATCGTTCCATCTTGAATTTGCAATTCTGAACTCCATTGACTACTCAGCTATGCTGCAAAAATCCTGTCAGAGTGAAAGGAGGTGTTTAGCAGTGTCCCTCCCCTGAACAAGGTGGTCAAAAACTTTTTTCAAGGACACACTAAGGTTAGGCTGACTGTCTCTCAGCGCTGAAGCCCAGTCTAAAGCGCCCCCTTTAAGCAAACCCATTACATAAGTTATCTTAGATCTATCAGTACTGTATGTAAAGGGACTGCTGTTCAAACACTAGAGAACACTGAATAAGGACAGCCCTACAGGTACCTAGATCTCAAGCGTACTTGTCCGATGGGGGGATGTGGGGCTATCTGGGCTGGTGGGTAGGCGGAGCTGGAGAGGGTGCTGAAAGGGGTAGATTGTGAGACCATGGCTGAGTATACCAGCAGATGGTTGGTGGAAGGTTTGGGTGTGGGCACACATGGTACAGGTGGACATAAAGGCACAGATGACAGTGTCCATGGAGGGCCACCAGAAATGCTACTTAAGGGACAGGGTGCAGCTAATTCCAGGGTGACAGTGAGGGTGAGGGCATGGTGGAGCTTGTCCAGAGCACGCTGGAGATTGCCCATGTCCACTGGGTCCATGTTGGGCAGATTGTTCTGTTATGAATACACAGGAGGGACCCAAATGCAGGAAACAAGGGATGTGTGGTAAGAAAATAGTTTTTTTTTATCGTGGGGGAGGATCTACATGAGAGGCTGATAGCAGGGAATGGGGATCTGGTGACAGCAGGGTTGAATGAAGGTAATGGAAGAGTGTGGCTGGTGTGAGTGGGAGGGAATGAGGGGCAGCGTTGCAAGTAGGGATATCTTTGGAAGTTGTTGAGGTGTAGGAACCATTAATAGGGCCCTGCTAGAAGATCTCAAGCAGCAATGCATGTATCCATGCAAGGCTTTAAGAACAAGAAGTAAAATCTTAAAATCGATTCTAAAACTCACAGGCAACCAATGAAGGGCAGCAGGGATTGGTGTGATGTGCTCACTTCTCTTAAAAGCCTGGTAGCAGCATTTTGTACATTAGTCTTTGGATGTTTCGGCTACTTAGACCTGAATAAAGTGCATTGCAGTGGTCAAGTCTGGAAGATATAAACGCTTGGATGACCCTTTCTAGATCTACAAATGAGAAGAATGACTTAATATAAGTTAAATGTCTCAGTTGGACAAAGCAGGACTGCACCACTTAAGTTCCTGCACTTGAGCATCAAATGACAACTGAGAATCGAAAAATACAAAGTTTCGGGCCTCTCTATTCACATTAGAAGATGAGGCACCAAAACTAGATGAGACACTGTTTATGATGGTAGGGAGTGATTATCATTATTTCTGGTTTTGAGTTATTCAAACTGCAGACAATTTTTTGACAGCCAATCCCCTTGAACCATATGCATATGTCTCCTTGTATATCTACTCCACTGCCCAACATGAATATATAACAACCTATATGGATATTCTTCAGCTATTCATGCAGCTACTAGTTCAAATTCTGTATGATTCTTTATGACAACTGAAGTTACCTGACTTCATAAATCCAAACTGTAAAAGTTACAAGGTAGTTAATTAAAACTGATCTAAGATGGCGGCATGCTTTTCTTTGCCTTCTTCATGAAATACTCCTCAGTATATTCATCACCTTATCTTTTCCTTTAAACACCCCGCCTTTATATAACTTAAAGATGACTGCATCACTTTGATACAGTTTCTCATAATCTATGCTTAGAATTTATCTCATAAAGATATACATCATCCTAAAAAGGCTCAAGGCACAAATCTAATGCAATGTGTACCCCAGATTACAGTCCTGTTTTGCTCAGCTGTGTAGGAAGCTGTGAGGTTATACCTTGTGACTTTGTGTGTGTGTAAATGTGTGTGTGTAGTATGGTTGGATGGTGGTATAAAATGATTGATGACTAGGCCCATCACATTACAAGGTACATTAAATGTACATGTCATATTATGAGGAAATTTGACAAAGAACTGCACATTTGCCATAAACTGTTGCAGCACTCTGTCACAAAGAGAATGTAAACAAAGTTTACTGTAATTACTTCTATTTACTGTAGAACTTTTCAACAAAATGGGTCTGAATGTGAACTACAGCAAACTCAACTGCTGAGAAAACAAACTCACTGAACCAAATATAACACTGACCTATATGGCACACAGGGGTAACATGTAGTATACTGTATTAGCTGGCCAAACCACTATTAACACTACCACAACAACAATAACTACATATAAACACTGGAGACAGCTAACCAACTCAATACACTAGGTGCTCCTTGGAGTAAACAAACAAAAGTTATGTTTACATGAATTGTTTCTCAAGACACATTGTATGTATTCTTGAAGTCTAACAAACAATGTTGAATGCATTTCCTTTCTCATAAAACATTTGCAAAGCTGATTTTTTAAAAAAATATTTTCTATCTCCATCTAGAAAATTATGTCAAAATGCTAATAAACTTTTGTGAAATCTAATTGTGTTGCTATTTAATTATAGTATGCACATTGAGTGAACATAACGTAAGTGAGAGAAAATGTCAAAAAGTGAAAATGTGAGGGTGAGTGGACATGACATTACTGAATGTTTTAGTCTGCTGGTGTGGCCTACATAACATCCCAACATGGGAAAATATGTTATTTTGTATGTCAAGAGAGACGGTGGCCTTGTTTGTTCAGTTGAATAAGCCTCTTTTACAGCAGATTTGACTTGTCATAGCACAGGTGGTTCAAATAGCATTAATGATGGCTTCATTCTTTTGAAGTGTCCCCATAAACCAAGTCTGACAGTGAGCCAGCATGTACAATACTAGGACCTTGAAACTGAAGCCGCAATTCAGTCACTATTACTTTAAATAATTTGTACTACTGTGACATGTCAAAATGTCTTTTGTGAAAGAGTACAGAGAGAAGGGTTGACAACCTAATATGATTCACAATTTACTTTACTAGTTATGTGAATGTAGTTTATTATGTAGAGTTTACATTATTTTGTAGTCCACAGCTCATCCTCAGTTTTAAATTTATTATTTTTGTTGATGTTAGTATTATAGTCGGAGTTGTTAGAAGTAGTGCTGTTTTATGGTCAAAACAATCACATCACCTAAGTTAAAAAAGTATCTCCCACAATCTCAAACCTTCTTACCTGAGATGCTTCATTTCAGACTTTATTTTTTCTTCTTTTCCATGAAATTAGTATCGATTTAAATCCAATAATGTGTTCATTGTAAGAGATAGTCTTGAGAAAACAATTTTTTATATCATAAACTTTTTTTCTCTTCCTTGGACAGAGTTCCTTCATTATTCATTTGTTTTAATTGGATAGTGCTCCCTCCTCCCTGTCCATCACAAAGAAGAAGAACAGAGAGAGAGTGAGTAAGCAGTGTGTCAAGCCGCTACTAATGGACCATTAGCTTAAATAATTCCCATAATACTTGGTTAATCAAGCTCAGAGCATCCCGTGTTGTGTTCTGGGGGAGGGGTGTGCACGGTGCTTCTAAATTGAGTGGAGGAGAGTGCAAGAAGCGAGCTGAGGACTTTTTTTGTCTTCCATGGTTAATAGTTTCAAGCCATTACAATCCATCGCTTATTGATTGAATGTTGGCTAACATTAGTGCAGACTGCATCAAGCCAAAAGGTACTGAGGCTGAGCACTATCTGCTGTGTGCTAATGAGACACACAGGATTGTTTCATCACACACTCCAAATAATGTTCAAATCTGTTGAACACCAGGGGCCAGATGCATAATACTCTCATGACTAAAACTGTGTATGCATAAAGCCATGAATATGCAGATGCATTATTTTCATTAGTTTTTAAGAAGGCATGCTTACACATGGTTCTGTTTTATAAATCTCAGTCACTGTGGAACAAAGCGCACGTGTATGAGCCTTGATTCCACTCCTGCAATTAGCCATAAAGACATGCCCTTAACCAGCCATTTTCATATCAGCATGCTGCCTGCTCAGGTTTGTAAATGAGTCAAATGGGAAGTGCAATATCACCAGCATCAATTCTGAGCAGGAGCCCGGCTGTTCACACCAGCAACGCATTTCTCTGCACCGGTCAACAAGTGATTCTGCTCCTTCGTTTCTAATCACATGTAGAACTGATCCTTATTCAATAAAATGAATATTTGCGTAAATTACACAATTGGGTCATTCTATAGAAATGGTGGAATCTGGGTGATACAAATCTGCTGAAATGTATTCCTTCTTACATACCTAAAATTTCTTTAATAGCAATATCTAACTTTTAAACTTGATGACACCACAAGTACAGCTTACTGTATTTTTATTGTTTTTGTATATTTAATTGAAGAATTCAAATCCCATTTCTTTGTCATTGGTGTTACCTATCATGTAAACAACATTAAATGTTTATAAAAATATTTTTTCTCATTATAACCTGAATATTTAGTTAAAGGCAGAGTAGTGGAATGATGAGAACAAGAAAAATATTTGATTATTTACATTTTTTACTAAAAATTTAAACAGCATTGTATAAATTCATTTGATTTTCTCCATAATTTTTTTCTGTAAAACCAACAACAATCAAAGAATATTAAAACAAAATGTGTTTCATACTAATTCTAAAATGTCAACTAATGAGTAAATCACCAATCAACAAACAAAATATTGCTAGAAAGTAAAAAAAAAAAAATTACATCTATAATGGCTGGCTAATATGGCCGGTCATCATACCGAACAATACACCACTTCCCACCAAGATGAATCTTGATCACGTCCGTTTGATGTTGCTGTGTTTGTGGCTCTGACTGGTCTCCCTATGTAGGCAGAACAGCTCCAACAGCAACACCTTGCAGACCATAGCATGGGCAATCCCACACATTCTGTGCTCCAGAAACAGCTGATGTCTCTGTATTTGAGGATTCCAGGTGTGATGCTCAACACTTGATGAATTTTCATAGTCCCATTTAATTGCCAAAAGAGGGACCTCTAGCATTTTCTTTGCCCTTACCTTCACATCTTTGTTGCTTACATAGAATAGTTTCACTAATGAGAAGGAATTTCTGATTCCTACATATAGGAAAATGTTATTTGACTTTTTAATATCTCCACCTTATCATATAACCTGCAGCTGACTCTGGAAAAATATGTGCATGCTGGTCTAAAGAATGTGCACGGTGCGCACATTTTCATCGCACTTTTATAAAGACCAATTTATGTGTGGGAAATGGCGTATGCATGATTTTTGTGCATATGCATAGTTCATAAATCTGTGTTTTTATGTCTAGGTCCTGATTTATCATACTGACCACATGTTTGGGTAAAAGGTCTTGTGTGTAATATTTGCCCATTGACAAAATGGAAATAGTAATTAAAGCTGCTTTAATTGACTTTTGGCCACTTGAGGGCAGCAGTGAAGCAAAAGCTGAACAGTTGCAGCTTTGTACATCATTACAGAGCAGTGTTAGTGTTAATTTGGAGTTGTGTTTCTGGCAACCTGTCAAACGCGAGTCAAATATGAGCTTTCCTTTTAGCTTTTGTTTGGTCTCCACAAAGCTACAATTTGGCTTTCAACAACATACAACTGTTAATCTTTAATCAGCGACACATGGTGGTTTGTTCCTAAACATTATCTCTAAATGAGAGCAAGCCAACCACTCCACAGCATGATGGAAATCCACAACACAGGCTTTGTATATACACTGCATTTTCAGTACCCTGTATATTCATTTTCACCCTTTTATCACTAATCTGATCTGCCTTAATACACTGCAAATATACTAGAGAGAGGAGAAGATGGCAGAGATCATTGTTGAGGTTGCAGAGATCACTGTTGATAATTACAGTATGAGTATACCTGGAAAGCTCTTCTGTATACTTACCATGTTTAGCGTATCATCAGCTGTTTCTCTGTCAGGCAAAGACAGACACTGAAAAGACTCGAGGGAGGGATAAGGCTGAATTCAGACCAAATCACTACCGCAGGGTTGAGCGGAGATGTGTGAGTGTGTTTGTGCTCTAGAACGTAACCACTGTGAAACAATCAGAAAATAACATTTTATTGATCTGATTCACTGGCTTTCTCACTACCACCGCTCCCTCTCTTCATTCACTCTTTAGCTTGCTAACCACAATTGCTCTTTCTCTCTCTCGCTGGTGCTCTCAGCTCTCTCACTCTCTCTCTCTGTTTTTCTCTGGTCTTCTTTAAAATGAGTCGGGAAGCCGACAGCAAAGCCTGACTTTACTTTTAATGTTATCAAATGAAGAGAAATTTCCTCCCCTCCTCCTAGTAACATCTTTGTACTCCCTCCCTCATGGCAGGGTTGTACAGCTCTGATCAGTCTGATCGCCGGCTATGATTGGCCACCGCAGTGTGATGTTGGGTTGCGGTTCTCCAAAAGTTGACTCTGGATCAACTTTCTTGTGGCAGGCCAGTGTGGTGCCACTACTTGCTGTTTTATTAGACAATAAAACAGCAAGTAGAGAATGTTTATATACATTGCATATAAACATAGCACAAAAAAGTAAGGAAATTATTTCTTTGTTGTATATAAACATAGCACAAAAAAGTAAGGAAATTTGTGTTTGGTAGATTATTTCTTTGTTGTAACAATGCTTCTTGGCATTGCATATAAACATAGCACAAAAAAGTAAGGAAATTTGTGTTTGGTAGATTATTTCTTTGTTGTAATAATGCTTCTTGGCAATAAATCTTATACTGTTGGAAAGCCTGTTTATTTCCCTTTTATATGGTGCCACATTTGTAAGGAACATGCAAGAATAGGATGCCATCCCACAGCAGTGTGTGACCAGGTTGGTGACCAGCATGAGGAGGAGGTGCCAGGCTGTTGTGGCTGTATATGGTTCTTCCACACGCTACTGAGGCTCCTGTTTGTTAAATGAATAAATTGTTAAATTGCCTATATGTCTTGTTTCTTCAAACTTCAATCATCCAATCCACCAAACACCAAACAAGAGTCAATGGCAGAATAAGCTGTTTGGGATTGGCAGAGAAGATTTGGCATATTTTTCATGGGCGCAACCCACATACTCAGCTCTGCTGCTCATCCCACAAATGCATGTTCCTTACAAATTTGGCACCACATAAAAAGGGAAATAAACAGGCTTTCCAACAGTATAAGATTTATTGCCAATAAGCATTGTTACAACAAAGAAATAATCTACCAAACACAAATTTCCTTACTTTTTGTGCTATATATATATATATATATATATATATATATATATATATATATATATATATATATATATATATATATATATATATATATATATATTATATACTTATTTAATTTTATTTATTTAACCTTTATTTAATCAGGAAAGCTCTCATTGAGATTAAAAAGCTCTTTTACAAGAGTAAAGAATAAATTACAGAATCATAAAATATTAAATTATTCATCAGTATTCATTGAAGTCATTAACAACAGGGATCAAAGAGGGGCAATATGAGTCAGTCAAAACATCTACAGCCAGGTGGGCCTGCCTTCAAGTCATTTAGAGTTACTTTAAATGCATCCAGTGAGACCAGCTCCTGAAGATTCAGGTAATTTTGCAACTGACTCAAAGCAGAGGGCGCATCATACTTAAATAATATTACAATGTTGGATGTTCAAATTAAACGTGGCCAAAGTATCAAATAATGAGGTAAACGTATGTAGAAGTCATCCCTGTGAGCAAAAGGCACCGACTTCAGACTGCTCTGAACGCTTGGTTTCCAATGTTTTTTTCTACTTTAAGTCAGAGCCGACGTTGGCTTGTGATGGATGTCATTATATGGTCATCTGCTCCACACACAGCGTGCAAGTTCACTGCTCCGCCCCGCTAACATTATGGCATTTTCCCATTGTTTTGGGGGTAGTAACACCAAGCCATGACTGCCATGTAAGTGTTTTTCCATTACACAGCAAGGAAAAGTAAAATAAGTTACCTCAGCTCTTCATCAAACATCATCATCACTGTGGCTGTTTCTGCTTATACTATTCCTCCCTGCATTATTTCTCACAGATCTGCTCAACACACAGCTCCAAATATCCCCAGGTGTTGTTGTGTCAACTGGTTTTTAGCACCGCTGATGAAGCTCTGCTAATTCAGTGAGGAACGTTTAATATCCTATAAATTTTTCACAATAAAAGTCTCCTGTTATTTAGTCATTTAAAAGCTTTTAATTTGAAGCAGTAAAGCAGGAAATGTTGGGTTTGCATTGGCGGCAATTTAACACAACTTTGATATGGCTGCCCTATGGCAGGCTTCCTGAAGCTGGCCAATCAGAACAGAGTGGGCTCATTGGGAGGGGGGCCTTAAAGAGACAGGAGCTAAGACTGCCTGTTAGAGACAGAGGCTGAACTGAGGGGCTGCATAAAGGGCCAGTACAAGATAAATAAATAGTTTTTTTATGAAAAGCTACTCTCATGGACTACAAAAATAAAAATTTTAGGGTTGGAAATGAGCCTATTAGGTCCCCTTTAAACACCCAGTTCAGTACAGGCTTTAGGGACAGATAGTAGGAATCCTGGGAGCGAAGACAATAACTTACTATATTTTTCAGAAGGATGTAGATCTGTAGGTAAGATGGAAGCAGACCAAGAATGGCCTTATAAATAAAAATATGCCAATGGTTAAGTCTATGGGTGAACATGGACCATCCAACCAGCCTACCATTCAAACTAATTTTTTATCAAATATTTTTTCTGTCACTCACCATGAAATAAACAGAATATCATACTGTCTGTAATTAAAAGCCATAGTGTGGAGGCGCTCATCAATTTAAGATATTCACCTGGGCCACGAGCGACCTGTGACCATTTACTATTCAGGCTGCCTCATCAGTTCAGGATTTAGCTATCCTGTTGAGTGAGTAACCTAGCCATATATGTGTGCAGCTTAGCCCACTGTTGCTGAAAACTGATCGCTTGTAGGCCGACGTCTTCTTGCATAAAGTTTCAATAAAACTGTGTTGAGGCTCATGATCTACCTTTTCTCTTTGGCAAAAAAATCAAACACATGCTTGTGAAGTGAAGCCCACACATATATTTTCTATTCTCATCGATATTCTCCTCTGTCCATGCTTCACACTCTATCGCTCTTCCACTAGAACTCTATCCCTCTGGATATTCAAAATGCAAAAATGCAGAACATTTTAACTCACTGCCCAAAACACCAATTTTCAGACTGGCTTGGATTCAGTCAATAAGCATCTTTCATCTTCTTTGTGGTCCTGACATTGTATTTTGTCTGATTTTATGTCTCAATGTGTTTGTGATGTAATTTGAACACAGAAATCTGCCTTTGGGGATAAATAAATGCCTACCCTATCTATCTAACTGTTGTGGAGAAATGCTGAGCAATGGTCAGCACGTCTGGTAAAAGAAAATGTCCAGGAACCTTGATGTCTTATGCTGAGAATATTTATTGAAACACTTGGCCAAGGGGAGAACAGAAACAGTAAACATCAAGGTGGTCTGCACTAGATGCTGTCTCTTCCCATTCTGCCTTCTGAAGGTCTGACTTTTAGTCTTTAACCCCAACAAATCATCCCATGATATGAAAAATTAGTCTTATTGGCTCATTTAGTTTCCAAACAAGGAACTGCACTTTCCCCGTGTTAGTTCAGGTCACGTTGCATGGAGCTTCAGGTCACCATCAGCACATTCTGGTCTGATGACAATAAGTGGAGCAGCGAAAGAAAAAAATTGTGTGCATTAGTGTAATTTCCTTTGTGTTTCTTGGACCAGTAGTCCATGTGCAGAAATCTCAGATTACCTTCAGGGCGGGGGCAATTAGGCTACATGTTTTTCAAGAGCAGTCCCTGAGGGGAAACCAAAAGAAGCCCCCAAACTACTGCTGTCAGTGCCATAACATAGTCTTGGTTGATGACACCAAAAAAGGGGTCAGAAGACTCTCCCCCCAGAAGATTTTTTTTAACCATTGTAATGTTAAAATTCACACTTTTTAGGCATTGGTACACTGGCAACACATCTCTTCTCATATTTTCTCATGTAGGTCTACTATTAACTAGAACTAGGTTACAAGAAATTCGTTCCAAGGCCCGCAGAAAAGCTAGAGAAAGCCTTGGACCATGTGAAATATCTTTTATCATTACACCCACCACATTCAAATAAAATAATTTGATCAGGCTTATGATGAAATTATATTGGTATTCCTCTACACTAGTGAGAGAATTCTGAAGGCCCTGGGATGCAGACCTTTGTCGAAATGCTTCATAGAGAACAAAATTGGACCAGTCATTCCCTCATAATGATTTTTTTTGACTAATGAAGAATATATTAATGTAGTGGTTTTCCTTGATTTTGAGAAGCGTAAGGCCTGCATAGAAGGCTTAACAGGCCCTGATGTTATTATGAGATGTGCAAACGAGGAAAAAGACATCACCTGCAATAGTCTCGCGCCACTGAACGGAATGCTGACTGCAGCTGACTTAAACGCCACCGGTATCACTAATGAGAAGGAATTTCTCATTCTTACAAATAGAACCTTTCAAATGTTTAAATCCTTATAATAATACAAATGGTAATAATAGCTGTAGTGTCCCTTGTCCAGGAAGTAGGCTATACAAGTTTTTGTATTTACAACCAGCAATACCAAGAAAGGTCAATAGGTGGCAATGGCACTCTATGTGTGGGAGTGTAGTTGTGGCTACTACATAGGCTACAAGATGTTACAGTCAATTTATTTCTAAATGAAATGTAATAATAATAGGAATGGGGAACATGAAAAAGTAGTGAAAATATTTCTCACAATAAATAAAACAGATAAATAAAGTTGCCACCCAGATATTTTCTTATTGTACATTTCCAGCTCGTGCACGATAATTTTCCCATAATATTATTCTTTACTGATGTCAGTGTGACTGTCTTTGAATGATCTAATTTGCTTGTTTTGTAAGTGGATATACCACTTTGTTACCCTCCATACAAGCATGTGCTTGAACCCTGTAAACTCTTTTGGGTTGAGACTGAAAATTAAAAATTTTATTTGTACAAAATGTCTTGCCTTCATATAGACTTTGAATGCTTAATAAAGCTGATAAAGAGTCTTAGCATATCACAATACTTTCAGGCCTAACCCCTCCTGCCCACTGGTAATCATGATGTTAATAATAATGATAATAATGGCCAGTAAATCTTCTGTGAACACCACTAGATGATCTGAAGTCTTTTTTTTTAATACAAAATTGATATTCAGGGATATATACTGCTGCTCCTTTTTGTCCTGTGGTTGGCTCTATAGACCCATCTATTAATATTTGCGCCATACTACTTATAATGTAAATATTGTTAGATGGAGTACTTCATTGATCCCCAAAGGAAAATTGTGATGTTGCAGCATCATATTCACATAAATCACAAAAACACACATAAATAGCAAACAAACACACACATACAAAGACATAGGTAAAAACACAATATACAGAATACATATTTACAAAACTATACACTTGATAAAATAAATAGAATGAAAATAGAATTTTACTTTATACTTTGTGACAAAGACTGCTGTGGAAAATGAATAAATGTGCATTGCATATTGTATATTGCCACTCAGAGGAGGTGTCTCCTCTCCTGACACAAGGGAGTTGTTATACAGTGTTATTGTGGTGGGCAGAAATGACTTCCTGTATCATTTCTTATCACATCGGAGCTGAAGGAGCCTCCAACTAAAAGTCCTCATATATCTGACCAGTAGCACATGGAGGGGATGTGAAGTGTTGTCCATTATGTTGAGCAGTTTGTGCAACATCCTTCTCTCCACAACCAACTCCAAGGGCACAGAGCCAGCCTTCTTCATCAGCTTGTTCAATTTCTTAGTGTCGCTGGCTCTGATGCTGCTGCCCCAACAGATGGCTGCAAAGAATATTGCACTTGCTACAACAGATTGGTAAAAGATATGCAACAGCTTGCTGCATACATTAAAGGACCTAAGTTTCCTCAAGTTGTAGAGTCTACTCTGTCCCTTCCTGCTGACAGCTTCCGTGTTTTATTTCCTGACTAGTCTGTTGTTGAGGTGAACACCCAGACTAGTCTGTTGTTGAGGTGAACACCCAGGTATCTGTACCACTCTACCACCTCCACCTCTTCTCTCATAATGGAAATGGTGTGCATCTTTCTTTTGTTCACAGCTCACCTGCGGACCACTCAGATCCCACCTCAGTTTTTCCCTCTACATAATTAGAGTAGCTTGTTGCAGCTCATTTTACGGTACACTAATAAGATGTAAAAAGCCCTAAATTGTATCAAATTAGTGAAAAACTAGAAATAATATTCTTAAATAATGTTCTTTATTAGAAAGTAAAAAACACAATTATACCTTAATTAGACACCATACACCTAAATTATGTTGTAATTAGAAACTGCATATAATGTTGTATTAGACCCAAAATATTCTGTACTTAAACACTATTATACCAAATTATCCAGCTAATGAGAAAAGTTCATTAACTCACAGAACACTGTAGCCTATGAACTGCATATAAGTAGCCTGTTGGTTATCAATGCCTGCACCATTTCCTAGCTAAGTCAATACTATTTTGGTACTTTAATACGTTATAGCTAATGTCAGCCAGGTAATTTCCTTAATTCATGTGTGGCAGGTGCTCTCTGATTGCAAGTCATCCATTTTACTTTCCCTCTCAGACCGGTGATTTTGCTATCCAGTGATGAGCACTTGGATGAGGATGTAGCAAGTGAGTAAGTAGAAATTAACACCACTAATGAACAGTTACATTCAGCAGTCATAACGTGATGCTTTAGGCAACTGGATCCATTCATTACCAGGGACTTCAGTATGTGAGTTTGTGTAATAGTATGGCCTAATTGAAAATGTATGAATGCAAAATGTAAATGTTTTTGCTGGCCTAAGGTGATATCCATCTTAAAAAAAATCAGCAGCCAGCTGGACACTGGAGTACCTCCACGGTCCAACAATGTAAATGTTACTAGGGACTCTGTACTAGAGAGTGCCTGTAGAACATTCAGGAAGCAGAGGTTTTCTCCCGCTCATCGCCTCAATGTTGTCTTTGTTGATCCTGATGGCATCACAGAGGGGGCTGTAGGCTGTAGGGGGCTGATGGCGGGCCTATAGATTCCTTTGCCTACTGGTCATGGCAATCAAGGACATCATTTACTTCTATGGACAAGAGGACTAGAAAAACTTGTCTTTAGTATTCTGTGGTATGTGGAACGCTCATATTAACTTACTATTTTAGATTTAATCATATATAACCTCCACAGTCTTAACTTTTTTTTACCTTCACTACCAATTTGTATATAAACTAAACCACAAATACTATGTGTATATAAACATATGCACATTTAGCCAGTATTATTGGCACCCCTGAATTTAAGTCAATATGTGTTTTTATACCTTTTTCTGTGTGTTGTAACAATTTGTCTGTTCCAGCTTTGGATGTTGGGGAATACAAACATGTTGGACATATGCTCTCTGTAGCTCTTGTCCATGGAGGCATCAAGTCGTCCTTTTTTTCAGAGTGCCTGTATTGCTGTGTCTCCTGTCATCCAACTCCTCAAATCAGTATAGAGGAGGTGGAAAATCTCATTAACTGATTTAAATGCTTCATTGGGAACTGTCAATCGTTTTTTTATCAAAATTTGTAAGTTGCTCATAACATCAGCATTGCTGCAGACATAATCCAGGTTGTAACAACTCTGCAAAATGTTAGCAAAAAAAGACAAAAAAAAGGTTTATTTTGTTGGCCTTTCTATGACTTGTGAGTGGAGGTTGTAGTTCCCCAACTAGGGGTGTGCCTGAATACAAATATGTTATTCGGCAAAACACAAATAGTGGGTTTTCTTACAAGTATTTGTTTCATACAAAATCTCTCCTCTGCTCCGCTGTTTCGTCTATCAGCAGGTCCAAAACGAGGGGAGTCACATCCACCTGCTACATGACGCACATTTCCTTATTTATCACTCCTGGAGTCGGGGGTGTTCACCAGAGATAAAGCTGAGCTACTGACACACACAAAGTGCTCCCAAGGAATTCTCCATAACCTGTTGTTCCCCTTCTCCTTTGCACAAAATTAGGTTGTAAAAAATAGGCAATAAATGAAAAGTGCAAAGCAAGAATCGCCTTTGAAGTTCCCTACACATTACACACTGTGCTGTCTCTGTGTTATAGGTTTATAAATAGGTAGAGGTCTGTCTGCAATGAGATGATGAGTAGATGAGTTTTAGCTCAGTAGTCAGTGCAGTCGTCTATGATCTGAGAGACTCCAGTCCAAGACCTGGTGTGGGGACCACCTTCCTAAAGTAGTTTATTCATGAATACTTGTTGTAACACTTTAATTTTCTAAAATTAAAAGCGTAATAAAAACAAAAACAGGATTTTTAAGCTTCTTTCCACTTTAATTCGAATACAAATACAAATAATTTTGCTGCTCAACAAATACAGATACAAATATAAATACAAATATCTTTGCACATCCCAACCCCCGACTTTTAACTCACCACAATGTTACTGAACAGAGAGCAACTCATCACACAGACACACTAAAATATACACATATAAAGGTAGACACATACACAAACAGGCACACACTCTCCATTAAAACACTAACCTCCCTCCATAATTAAAGAGTCTGGCTGGCACAGTTGTCTGCAAGGTGCGGTGGGAGTGTGGGATGGGATAATGCAGGATTGGAAGTGACAGTAACATTTTCTGTTGCACATTCAAACACACTGCAGCTCGTTAAAAATGCATCTGGTTGTGTACCAACAACGTGGCTCTACAAAGCTCCTCATCAGGCCATTTAATGGAGACCATGGGACATTACACAGACACACACCGGGGCAGTGCTCATTTAACAGGCTCTCAGAGATGCACACACCTTCATACACACACACACTCACAGTGCAAGGAAACACAGTCATATTCACTTACAACACATGTTATACAGTGAAAAGTGTGAATGAGAATTGTACTGTGGTGGAATGATTATGAACTACGCTTGAACAAATAAATGCATATTTTAAATCATTCAGCATGACACAAAGTGCAGTATGCAGTACTTTGAGACGGGAATAAACAGTTGATGATATATCTTATTCCTCTGTACAATTGTGCCACATGGTTGCACTGGATGACATGTTACTTCATTACCATTAAGAAACATGTCCGGGGCTGTAGTGGTACATAATAGGCTGGGTAAACCCTGCCTTACCTCAGCCATAAAGGCCATGATGGATGGAAAGATGGACAAATCAGTCTGTATCTTAAAAATATGATTGTTTCACAAACAATCAATGTTTGGAATATAAAAGAATAACATATCTGACTGATGGGGAATTAATTTGTTTAAATTTGACTTAAGATAACAGGATTTTGTAACAATTGAATCTATCTGTCACTGTATTACATATTTATATAATTTTTAGCATGTTTCAATCCTGTGTTTTGAATTTTGTTAGCAATTTTGTTGGGGGTGCCCTTTTGTTTACATTGGGATAACAGATTGTGTCTTCAAAAACTATTTGCTGGAACAGTAATTAATCCAGATACAGGTGTGATTTACCTTAAAAGTTTCAAGATTCAGGAAACTTCATTCATTCACCACATAGCAACTGAAATTCCTCCTTGACACCGCTCAATCAAAGACAGAAGGTGGACAAATTTAACAATGGGCCTCATGCAAGAACATTTTCGTGTTTTTATCCTAAAACTCTCTTACTTTTTTCTGTGAGATTTGCTCATGTTCCAAGTTGGATTCAACAAACTCCCTTAACTGCCTGAACTTGTCGTAAATTGCTCATATCAGCCTGATGAATACCACCTGTTCATGAGCAGGTGCGCTTGTGAGATTTGATCATTGCCATAATCCACGCCCCTAAAACTGCTCTGTAAGTCTTCATGTTCCACTCCGTTTGTGGGCAAGTTTCATTCACAAAAATGTTAGCGAAGAGTAAAAACACTACACAGCTTCAAGTCCTGCTTTCAGAAATCAGAAGACAAACATGCAACAAATTTAGGAGTGTCAGCAGTATGGGACCCAAGACAATTAGAAAATATGAATCCAGCTAACATGTCATCAGATCAGCTCTGCACTGTGACAGAAATAAAGAGGGAATGCTTTGACATAAAATTAGACGCTAAAAAGCATCTTTGCAAAGCAAATCGTTCCTTGATGAGCGGTGGTCATGTGACAGTCACAGAGCTATTAGAGGAGATAATATTATAGCCTACAGTAGGTGATGTTAAACTGTCAGCTGCAACACAAGATGGACAGAGACCTGCAGAGAGACAAAGAGGCAGCTGTTGGAGTGAGAGGACTTTCCTAGCAACTACTGAGATGTAGAGGTTGCCTTGCAAAATATGCCAATAATAATTTTAAAAAATCTTTCAGTAAACTGGCAGCCATGATGATGATAATATGGTAAACAGAATATTAATTTTGCATCAAGTTTGTTTTTGTTATATATTTATTTTTTGTTAATTTCAGTGTCATATCATATCCAAATTTATTCAATTTATTATAATGCTAAGTCAAATAAGCGTTTCCCCCCGTGAAGAAAGGCAGAGACTCCAGAGACTACACTCGAAAATAAATAAATTTTGTTCATACCTAAGAGAAAATTATAAGTACAGAAAACTGATGAATGCCACAGATGTTCTTAAATCATTCGTACATGCATCTTAAGAACAAATCTGTTCATACGAGTGCTTCTTGTATGAGGCCCATTAACACTCAGAATGTTTGTCTATCACCTGACCCCTGGCCTGCTTCTGAATGGGCTTTTGTCCCTTTTCCTCTTTTTAGCCTTTTCTTTACATCTTGAATCAGCTGCACCTCATTTGCTTTCTCTGTTACATCCTGCCCATCTTCCTCGCTTCTGTCTCCTCTCTCCTCATCCTTTCATTAACTGTCTTGGAAATATAAAAAGTCTGCATTTTAAAAATCTGATATTGCATTAAGCAGTATTTTAACTTGCATGGTGTTATTTAAAGTGACTGTCAATCAACATGCAGTGGGAATGTATAAGATGTGGTGTTTACAATCAAGGTCACTGAAAGTTAAAATTACATTAATATGTTAAAAAAAATCCCTTAAGGGCTTTTGCTAGCTATTTATTTCATTATACTTTTATTTGACATATTACGTCATTTATTAAAATGTCATTTGTCCATCCTTTGAACTCTGATTCATTCCTCTGTGTTAACCCTCCACTACAGCAGTGCACACACTGCAATTTATTTTGCCTCAATCCCACATACGCTGTCATGAGCACCAGATGTGGATTAATCCACATGAAATTAATCCCCAACCAGTTTACTATTTCGTCCTGTTTGATTAACGTTAGATCAAAACTAGTGACCAACTGCTTTGGGAAACTTCTGAGCATTTTTTTTCCAAAAAATATTTGTAACTAGCTTTTAAAGAATTCTCTCCTTTGGATTTGTTGACAAAAAATATGCCAACAAATCCAAAGACATTCCTAATGACAATAAATAATGACTAATTATTATTCATAATGACAAAAAAATTATCCTTTAGTACAGATATACACAATTAGGCATGCTGCTGGAGGTTGTTTTACTTTACCAAAAATCCAAAACCACATCAGTTCAACGTACAGTAATATGCTGAGTAATGCAGGAATGGAATTCATATTAATCCAAATCATATTAAACAACAAAATATATAATAATATAATAATATACAGTACTGTGCAAAAGTTTTAGGCACCCTAGATGTATATATTCTTATCCATTATGCAATAGCATCAGGGAGGTGTCTGATCGGTCCCAGATTTAGTCATGACATGACAATGACCCCAAGCATACAGCTAGAGTCATAAAGAGCTATATTCAGCAACAAGAAGAATGATGAGTCCTGCAATAGATGGTATGGTATGGCCCCCACAGAGCCCTGATCTCAACATCATGGAGTCAATCTGGGATTACATGAAGAAGCACCTGAGATGGCCTAAATAATAAATCCACAGAAGAACATTCTTTCTCCAGGATGGTTATAACAACCTACCTGCAAGTTACCATGAAAAACTGTGTTTAAGTGTACCGAGGAGAACTGCTGCTGTTTTAAAGGCAAAGCTGCTCACAGCACATATTGATTGCATTTAGGTTTCTGTTGTTTACTCAACTTTGTGAGAAGTTAACTGATAAATTTGAACAATTTATAGCAATATTTTTGTAAGCATTCTCACTTTATTTTTAGTGCCTAAAACTTTTGCACAGTACTGGTATGTATGGTTTTTAAAAAGTGCTAAAAGACCTTTATTTAAGAAGAAACTTTGGTTATGAATAAGTATTCTCTTGGAGTGAAAGGGTTCCATGGGCATTCTATGTTAAAGGTATACTATGCAGGATTTGCCAGTCACTGTTTGTAAACACACCATTAAAAGTTGGCCCCTTAACTACTCACTTGCTTATGCTCTGCCCTATTCCGTAAAAGGTGCTACGCTACCTGGAGTTTCATAGGCAACAACACAGACGTTAACTCACGTTTCGAAACAGCGCTGCTCAAAGGCTCCCTAACACTATTGATTTGTGAATGAATGGACATTGGCCTTATTTTTGACATTTAAAAAATTAAAAAAATTTTGGCTTGGCGGGTATTGGATCAGCATGAAATCTCCCACTTGCATACTGTACTTCAGCATAGGTTGAGAATTCCATGCATACTCAGTGTGTCCTTCTGAACAGATCTGCAACATGACATGTAAGAAGTGGAATAAAAGATAAAAAAAGAAATAATAGCACAAAATACAATTTAAATACAGCGATGCAAGCTTTGCACAAAAAATTTTAGATTTGTGTAGGCTAGATCAAAATATAATGATAACTGTAGAATGATAAGAAAAAAGAAACCAATGGCCTACCCAAAAGTGGTGCCTGCTGTGCCTCTTGAGGAGACCTTGACCTCATATGGTGGCGAGGCGAGACAATCTTTGAAAGGACACTTCTCAATTGGCAGCACCAGGAATGAAGTGAGTTTCTTCAAACTACTTTGGTATGTGATGTAGGCTGGCTGACCTATGATGTCATCAGAAAGGATCTGTTCTGTGTCGGAGAATGGGACTTATTGATTCTCAGTGTCTTCAGGGTCATCAGGGCCATTGTAGACAGTTTCATCCAACCCAATAGCTGGTAGTGTGTTCAGGTCTATCTGACATGTCTGGAGAGCACCAGTGGCCCTATTTTTATATAGGTGAAATGCCTTATAAAGATCATCATGTCATGGTAATGTTTAGATAAAAAAATATATCACATTGTAGAAACAAATCTGAAAGCAATAGAGGGTACATTGTCTTCATCAGAGGAGACCTCACTGTCCAGCTCCTCACCAACTGCTCCCTCATCAGCAGTGAGTGTAACATCATTGGACCAACAAATTCTACAAACACAGCACAGTTACCATTATATAAATGACGCATAGGATAGGGATTATTAATGTTTCCGGCATTTTTGCTGCTTATCCAACAGTTCAACTGTGCAAAAATAATTACTGCATAAAGAATAGAGTGGGACTAGAAGATATAAAGTCACAGTTCATGAAATGTAAATCACCCGTAACCTTTTCTCCATGGACACCATTGGTTCCACCTCTGTGTTCAAACATGGAAGAGGCTCAATGTCACTTAATATCTCCATATGTTTGTTCCACAGAAAACAGAGCACCATCATGCTGTACTTGATAGTATCAATATCATTTATCACTTTGTCATTTCTTTATCATCTTTGTCTTATGTTTCACCCTTGTGCATTAAGATTTTATACCATTATCTTTTTCTGTTATGCAATTATCCAATATCCAGTGCAGTATTTCAGTACAATGCTACACACCATGTGTGTATTACCACTGCAAGTCATATCTGTATGTGGATGGACAGGTGTGGATGTTGTGTATATATATATATATATATATATATATATATATATATATATATATATATATATATATATTTAATATATATTTCCTCTTACTTCTCTTCTAATTTTGACCAGCTGTAACGAGTGAATTTCCCCTGAAAGGATCAACAAAGTTTCATTCATTCATTCATTCATTCAAAATACTGTTATTAGGTAAAAGCCAAAAGTCTTCTGGTCCAATGGACATTTTTTCGGACTTCTGGGGTTTCTGGATAATGGGCTGTCAGACAAATGGCATGGCACCAGTTTGCAGGCCTGTAACTGAATACACAAACTTGCAAAACAGTTTTCAGGCACGCAGCAAAATGTTCAGTCTGCAAATATGTATATGCAATCTTGCAGCACAGAATCTACAGTTACAAACACAAATGTACAAGTTAACAAAACTAGTACCACTAACACTGAGTCCCTGAGGGTCAACTTACTACATTGCTTTGGGCCTGCCACGGTACACAGCGTGGCTTGTGTCTTAGAAAATGATTCAAAGCTCAAACTGAGCACTACAGACCTCAAGGGTTATTTTTTCAAAACATTAAGTTATTTTAAGTAGTTGATAGTAGAACTTAGTGTGTATGTATACTGCAAGCTACTGTTGTAGGAACATTACATTTGTTGTAATGGGAAAGCCGATACTTTTGCAGGCTAACTAAGCTAACTCCTGGCACCATCATCTCCTCATCTCCAACAGAAAATGGGCTAACTCTCTGTCACACTTCATCACCATTCTCTCCTTCAGTGCTTGCCAGCAGGTGAAAGCCAACCCCAAAGCCAACTCATTTTGGAGTGACCTTTGTCTGCTTGGTGTTTCACCTCACTACATTTGTGTTTTTTTGGCACTGTGTCTGTCATTTTCATAGCTTCCTCTTGGATGCATGCTTACAGTCTGGCACCTGGTCACTACACTACAAGTACCGACCTCACACCCTGTACGCTGTTATTGGCTGTAAGCTACACACCCACTGCTTGAAGGCTGACGCCTAGAAATGTCCCAAACACAGCAAAATAATGAGGAAATAAAAAAATACAGGCAAAGGGCAGAGTCTCTGCGGATACATACACCACCACACAATTCTAGTGGGTCATAAGTGATGATTGAGAGGGATTACTTTTGTGTGAGTCAATGCATTGTTTTTTTTTTAGGAAAATTCTGCACAAGCATACCTTTAAATGATGATACATATGGCTATATTAGGTCAGGATAGATTCAGTTGGATCCTTTCTATTTTCTTTGTGTTTGAGTTGTTTAAACTGTGTCAGCAGTTATTGTTTTTATTGTTTTTTTTGTTTTGTTTACAGTACATGTGCATTATGATGTGTGTTATCATGTTAGTGTATTGTGATGAGTAGTGTGGATGTGTATTTTTGTATTGAGCCTTGTAAACTGTGTGGATTCTTGCTTTTCGGTCCTTCAGCCTGTGACCTGCAAGTCAACATAGGTCCGCCATCAGCAAGGATGGTCCAGTCACTTTAATGCTTCTCTGAGGAGACAAGGAGTGAGGAGAGAAGAGTTCATCTTTGGCTCATTAGGGAAATAAAAGTCCCATTATTGTTCCTTCACAGCCACAGTCAGTTATTACTATACATGTTTAGGCTGTATAATATCTAGCCTCAGCCTGAAGGGGACAGATTTACTACACCTACAGCCTTACACTATAGATATTATTTAGAGCATTTATAGCTGTTTTACTGCTGCCTCATGTCTATAATGTTTTTTGAGCAATAAACAGATTTTATTTGTCTGTTGATGTTATTTCCTGTCAGTCACAGTCCACAATGCTGGCAATAAATTTATAATTAGTATTAGTACAGCACACAGAACACACTGCATTATTTATGGAACATATCCTCAACATATACTGGATGAATGAAAAATATTTTAGATGTGAAACAAACCATTAAATGCAGTCACAAATAACAATTTTCACCTCATATTTTCATGCAGGTTTATTAATGTTCTGAAAATTTATTTTTTGTGTAATCACTGCATTGACACTGTCAGATCTCCTCCTCAATATAGTGGAGGTGAATGGAGTTTTTTGTTTGTGGTGCTGCTAGCACGTCATTTGTCATTTGTAAAATTGATCATCTTTCAAAATATATTGTCCCCATTACAAGCCTTCAGCAGGAACAGTTTTCATTGGAATTGTAGTTTCTACCAAAGAAGCTCTGCAGCAATTCAAAGGTTCTTCATGGGCACTGCAGCCAATGCTGCTAGAGCTAAAGTGTATAGAGATAAAAGTTAGCTCCTTTAAGATAGGAACGTTGGGTACTCAGGCTTTTGTTAAGCTGACTTACTCTTAAATGTTACACCTTGTATTTAGTCATGTAATTGCAACCTGCTAGGTTGTTTGAAATTTATAGCCATGGCCATGCTGATACCTGTGCAACTCACATCATCCCCATGTGTCATGTAGATGCCTTTGCATTGCAGCATTGCAGCCTTTGGGGTCAACAAAATATGATTAGCTGTAATCTATAGAGAGTGGAAACAACACCATAAAGAGTATTTTAGAGAAGTGTTGATCCAACTCTGTAGTTTGTGTTATTACTGGATTCTAAATGTATATTTTTAGATAAGACCCAAATCTTGCTGTAATAACTAATTTTCTGTGTTGACAGGTTAGCCCAGCCTGCTAACATGTCTGCAAATATCTGGCTTATGTTGATGACATTACTGCAAACAGCTGTGTTTATGCTAAAATATGTCAGCAAACCAATATTTCACACATTGCTTGATAAAATCTCATCGAGGTGTCACCGAGCAGTATTACAAGGGAAATTATGATGAAAATATTCATTGACAACCTTTTTTTCACATGAAAAACAAGACTTAAAATAAATAAAAAAGAACCATTGGAAATGAAAGCCATAATGAAATGTATGAGTTTTCATCAACAAATAAAAACTAAATGATAATGTGAAAGATGAAGGGAAAAATTAATTGATTACTGTTTCAATGCAAGGCAACATTTATAAAAAGGTAAGCTACTGTAATATTATCAAGTGCTGTGAATGTGAATGTAATGTTAACATAGCTTTCAGTCAGCAATCTGAATTACAGTGTCACTCCCTGTAAACCCAAACCCAATTATAATGATTGTTATCAGACGACTAGGGAGAGGGCTGCTGTCTGCTGTCCTCATCCTCCCCTGAACCAAAACCTAATGGTGTCAACAGCACACAGTGCAGAAGAAAACCTTAGTTTGCGCTACACAACAGTACAATATGACCTAAATGTGTGTTTTGTGTACTTGACTTCAGTCATGCTTGTTTGCGAATGTCTGGGAGGGATGGGTCTTTTCTCCTCTGTTAGGTGCTCACAGACAAATACATATCAGATTGATACAGTCACTGAATGACCACAAATCATCCAGCGACAGAGGAAAGGCTACCCAGCACACAGGAGCACCAACAGGACAACAGTTCATTGCATCACAGGGGCAGCAAGGGACACAATAAAGATTTCAACTCATTTTCTTGGGTGCTGCATGCTTACTGGTTAAGACACATACCACACGGTTCAATTCTGGCCGTGGACTTTTGTTTCCTGTCTCTCTCTGTACTTTCAACTATCAAAAAAAGTAATTTTCTTTTGCTCTTCTTTTATTTATTATGATCAATATAACAATTTTACAGCACCTGCAGCATCTTTTGTGTCTCAAGACATTGACACACCAGGTGGTTCCTCCTCATTATATGTTGTTTGAGACATCTGGCGGACATCTAATGGCGGACATCTCTTCAAACATACCACGCTGTAATACATAGATTTATAGACCAAAATGCTTTTTGTGCTCAAACCTCACACAGCATATGATACTTGGTACCTCAAAGTCCTCTGCAGTGTCACATCAAAGCAACATCACTGTTATTTTTCTGAGGAGAATGAGCCTCCCGTCTGAAAACTGCCCTCCTTATGTGTCAGTGGCTCAATTTAATTGGCTGCCACAGCCACTAGAGCAGAAAAAAAATGGAGTCAATCATATTGATCCAGTGTTCATGGTTTTGTAATAGAGGTTTAGGACAGTGCAAAATGAAAAAATGATGAATATGATTACCAGGGAAGACAAAAACAAGCACACCCTGTTCTGAGAATCACAACATTATCCCCCATGTTCATTTACATCATATTATATTATCTTGGCCTAGAGTCCAATAACAACAGTTTAGGCCGTAACAGTGTGTTATGAGTTTATGGGTCACGCTTAGATTACCACCACTGACAACTCTTTTAATGAGAAGGCCTCAAGGAGGCCTCATTAAAAAGTGAAACAATAAGCAGCAACAGTCAGCATCCACTGGTGAATCTCCAATCCCAAAGGCTCACAATGTTTTACAATCCAAATGAAACCATTAGTCAAATTGTGTTGGGATGAATGATTCTGTAATGGACAATCCCCTATATTCCCTTATCATCTTTACTGCACTGAAGAATAGGCTGTCCTCAGCTTTAACCTTAGGTGGTACATTATGGTTTTGACTTTAATGAGTGAATGACTATGTCAAATCATGATTAAAATAATCAGGAATTTATGTAACCCCTCAGCATTTTCCAGTGAAAAAGAATCTCAAAAGAGATTTTTTCTTGTCATTATCATAAAGTTCCACATCTCATATTTCTGAAATAGGAACTTGTAATTATGTGAAACCTCTTAAGAGTTACTAGGCATTTCTGTCTCTTAAGAGAAAGTTATAGTATTGAGACATTTTTATCTTGTATGTGGCATTTTTATGCACAATTGTTTTGTAATTAGGAAATACTGAACTCTCCTAAAAAGGAGCATTCCAGTTGTCATGTTTAAACCCATTTACTACTAATCACACACATTTTACATCTGAGCTAACCATTTTGCAAAATATGCTGCTGCCTTGTAGAATTTGAATGTATTCATCTCATCATTTCAGTCATCAACTAGTTGCCAGTCATTTACATACAGTATGAAAATCAATTATTAAATATTTGAAATCCATAGTAAACCTCAAGTCTGTATTAATTCATATCATATCATGAATATAAACCAACTGATACCCAGAAATGCACATGATTTGTAGTTAAGGATCAAAGTGTTGCAAACATGCTGGTTTGGTCCTTTAATGTAAAATCTTATGAGAAAAGAAACACATGATAGATCAGTCATGGCTATTTGTGCAACCCTGTCTCCTAGGAAGTCTGTTCATATACAACAATTTTTAAAAAATATGATGATGTTAATAATATCAATATTATAATGATAAAATAAACAACTTACTGAACCTTTCTGCACACTTTTCACTGCCAATGCAAAATGTTCATAGTGAACATATGATGCAATGTTCATTGTCAATTTCTTTCATTTGTTTTCTTACAATATTTTTTCCTGGTAACTAAAACATGATTAATGAATTTATGGTTATGTTGATCCACCTCATATTTGGTTAAATGGAAAGGACCAGTCAACTTTTTCAATATTTATTCATTGGACATATTTATGTCAACGTCTATGATTCAAGCATCTTGCAGTGGTTAACTGACATCTGAGAGCCACCAATGTTGGGAGATATTGGGCAAATTCAGTGGCGCACTACATAGAGAATGCCATACTGTTTAGCCAATGAATGATACAAGGCATTTTCCCAAGTTCACATAATTTTAGCCTTTTTGTTATTTAAGCCATGTGCTCTCTTACAACATTTAACTTTTGGGAGGACCAATCCTGCTGTTAGTTTGTACTAACTTAGAAATTGAAAACAAGAAAACTAGCCTAACCAGCTGTTTTTATTTTACCAGTAAAATTACAGTACCAACTCTTTTTGACCAAATAAATATAAAAACTCAAAACACTGGAGTGATTAACAAAGATGATTTTATTTCAGTTTGACATAAACCAAAACCACTTTTTCCTATACCTTCCCTTAACCATAAACCCATCAACAATGTGACATCACACTTGAGCGCAAGTATGCTTCCTTGAAACAAATCTACCAAAGTAGTAGTATATGAACATATTTTGTGGGAGACAGTGTTGATTTGAGACGACCGTCTTAACCGCTTCATCCTGACCAGGATGACAACGCTTGATATAATTTGCTTTTATTTCTGACTTGGAAGATATTGATGCATTGCACAGAAATGTTTGGTTGTTCAGGGAAAACACACATACAGCATCAGTCAAAAGTTTGGACACACTTTCTCATTCCTTTGAATGACAATGTGCGTATGTCCCAGTCATCAGCTGCAGACCTTTGACTAATCACCTTAAGACCAATTTTTAATTGTGAATTTCTTTCTTTCTGCACAACTACAAAGGTAAAGGTCTCGTAATTGGGAAATATGAGGTTATAAACAGAAGCCTTTTACTAATATTGCAGAATAGAAGAACAGAAGAACAGAATAGAACAGAAGATGGTCATTGTAATGTCAGACTAAATAAAATACCATTTAAATCCTCCGTGTCTCTAGAAACTGTGCCCTTGTGGAGCAGCATTCATCTTGCCACTTTGTCTGTATTTATGCAGAGACTTGAAAGAGCAGCATTATACAAAGGAACCTCCTCAGATTGTTGAGCTACAGTGAACAAAAGCCATTAATCAGAGTCAAAGTTTCCTCCAAGATTAAACTGTCTCATTGCGTCTCCTCTTTTCGGCCTCGCCATTATAAAACATTTATTTGCACAAGAGCAAGTGTAAAAAAAAATAATTACAGGGAAAGAGCAGTGGCAGTAAAGGAATGCAGCCCCTCACAGAGGACTTTTCCAATTAATTGACTTTAATGCAGCATAATGTGGTGTTTTCCTCTCCCACTATTCATAATGGCTGCCACCTGACTGCTGTACAGTCAATTAAAACATAATACAAATTGACTTAAGCAGTCAGCAGTGCAGTGATTAGGTTTCCTCAAGACACTTATGTTTGAGAGAGAAAGCAGAGAATGGTAGTTCATGATAATTTTTTTCCTCATTTCCTGCTGTCACATTAATTTTCTTATATTTAATGGCATGTCACTTGTTACTGCGAGTAGCTTACAGATGTTCATAATCATCTAGGTGTCTTGATTGTCCTTACGTATATGCACCAGGGAAGCTATTGTGTCTGTAGTGCAAATGTGAAATGTCTCAGGCTGTGTAGCACCACAACTGATGGGTGTAATAACCCCACTTTCATATGCACATTTCCACACACACCTCTCTGCTGGAGTTTTGTCTGTATTATCTGTTTGGCAGTGATTGAGTGTGGCAGTAAAAAGGCACTGAGAAAGACACGGGGATGTGGGATGATTGCCGGGTGGCTTCGCAGTGAGCCGAGGTAATTTCCCTCGCCGCCAACTCAACTCTGTCGTTTGTCAGCCACCACTTGCGCCGCTGGCAGCTATTGTGCCAACAGCAGTCAATCACGCAGCTTATGAATCCGAGCTGCAGTCAATCGCCCTGCTTATGAATCCGAACAGCAGTCAATCGCTCAGTGTAGGAATCCATTGACACATCTGGTAGTTCCAGCTGGTCACATGAATACCTAGCGGCAGGACATCCTGGAGGCAGGCAGAGATTAATCGCAACAAACAGCTCACAGGAAAAAGATGGCTGTGTTTGACAAAATATTCCCTTTAACCAGTCCATCCTGGAAATCACAGGCGAGCAGCATTCACGGGTTTACAAAAATAATCTGAGCTACAACCGTGATTAGTTTTATATTATTGACATAATTGTGTGTCTGGTTAATTAGTATAGACCAGTATGCAACTTACACAAGTGTGATGTGGACACTTGAAGCCTCCAGTGCTCATACACTGAAAGTGGACTTTTAAGTGAAGTAGGAGACATCTTGTGTCCAGCAGTTAAAGAAAGCTATTTACATATTCATAAATTCTAGATGTATCACTGAGGGAAAAGGACTGGATGCCTTTTTAAGGGATTCAACAAGGTGTGTCTAATATCATATGGTTTTTCATATTAGACACAAATTATTATTCAAAACATAGTATTTTTACATATCTAAAACAGGTCTGCAGGGGATCTTTAAGGCTCCAAGTTGGTATTGCCACTGTGAATGAATCTCCTTATGATCAGAATCCCAGGATTTCATGTAGTTTTTATTGCACACTTACAGTATGACCTTTTAAGCAGCTCATTTCACAAGCAAGGAGGCAGGGAAGAAGGTATAGTTTACTTAGTGGGACCAGCTCTCCTTTAATCAGCACAGCCAATCCACTGCTGCTATATTTGTGCCATAATTTCCATCAAAGACATTTGCATCAAGGAACTGACCATTTTAGGCAAATGTTAAAAAATATTTGACTCTCCTCTTTGAGGGAGACCTCAAAGAATCCCAGCAGCAACAAGGATTCTGCTGGGAGAATTAACCTTCCCTTCACAAACACATGCATGAATATTCAGTGTAATAGTGAGAAGTGTCAGGTTATAAAGGTTGCCATGGACACCTGTGCTAATATGATTGGATGTTACTTGTCAACTGGTAGCTCTACAACTTGTTCAGTAATGCAAATGGGTTGTTTAATCGATGGCTGTTTCCATGGTCAGAAAACCAATCGACCAACCAGAGCTTTGAGGGTGGAATGATTCCTACATAGCTAGCCAACAGCTACAACTATGAAAAATAGGGACAGAAAATGCCCAAAAGCATGGATCAATACAGGTGTGCAGATTGTTGTAATTCAATGTACAGATATAACAGCTGTTAAATAGGCATATTTCTTTGATCATCATGAAAAACGTGCGGTGAGAAATTGCTACTGCATCTTCAGTGTTGACTAAAAATGATGCAGACTGGATGGATACATCACCAAACCGAGTCAAGGAAAAACCAACCCCCTGATAAGTAAGACAAAATGGCAATTCCATCTGAATATCAAGCTAATGGCTACCACCACACATGTAGAGAAACATAATTCAGTTTAATTTAAATGGATGGATGTTCATCCTTCCTGTGAGCAGGACGCTTCCTGTTGTGCTTCCAGTAGCATTGCAGTTGTTGAGTGAGGTTAATGATGTAGAAATTGGGGTGATGAGGAGGAGAGCGGTGCATTCCCTGACCTGGGAAAACTCGCCTACACCACCTGTTACCTCTATTTCGGCCTCCTCTCCCGCTGCCTGCCTGTGGAGGATAACACTGGTCTGGCTGGCTTCCCACTGCAGTGGTTTGAGGTTAAATGGATTCCACCCTGCCGCTCTCTTATCATAACTGTCCGCCATTCTGTCAGTGCAGACCGCAAATGCAATTCCCTAACCCTGGGGTAGACTGACCAAGGCATCTGTTACACTTAATAAAGTGCTGACCTAAATTTAACTCTATACTCTGCTATTTATGTGGTCCAGGGGGGCCAGGGAACTAGGGAGAGGGGCTTTCTTTTGTTTATGAGGGCTGCCTCAAGCGTTTGTAATTCATCTAAAAGGACATAGATTAGACATGAAATATGATTTCACCCACACTTTGTGTAGTAGTCTCACACAGATGCTGAGTTAGAGGACAGCTTGAACTAAGATTTAAGTAAAACCTTATAAGGGCAAATAATACATTATAAAAGGTAATGAAGTTGTAATATTTCTCTCCTTCACTGGACAGCCGGTTGGTCTCATTAGTGTGGATCCATCAAACCCAACTGGCCTTTCTGGTGTTAATGACTGAGGAAGACATACTTTGCACAAACAACAGTCTTCTTCACAAGTCATTTAGCCTCAGAGTCATCTTTCAGAACTTGTTTTTCTCAAAACAAAGAAAATATGTGTCAGTGGGGTGAAATCATTCCACTTGCTCCCATGCAGTTTATTTCTAGAAGTGAGAGTTACTTGAAACAAAACAGAATAATGCAGATCTGTGTTAGAATCAAGAAAAAGGCACTAATAAGATGATTTGTTTTGGGAACTGGCTTAATAGTCTGAACCCAGAGGCCACCTCTTAGCCCAGCTAGCCTGTCCATCATTTTGGTCCAGAGTGAAACAGTATCACATATATTGGATGAATTGCCATGCACTTGTTGAGATGGTGATGTTTTATAGTGTAATACAAAATATGTTTTCATACATTTTAACTTATATGTGGACTTTCACTCTTGGCTTTTGGAAACTGTATATGTGACAAAATAATCTCAGCTCAGTGGTCCAGTCGCTGAATACAGACTGAGATGTGACCTTTTATCTTACATTATTTTGTAAGACATTTTTGATGTGGTTCAAATCTTTAATTCAAAACCTGTAAAAGAAAAGTCTGTTAGATGAGATCAAGGTTAGCTCATTTTCAAATCTAAAGACTCAGACTGGTATGGCTGTATACAGCATATTTAAAAGTCAAAAGACTTCTTTAATTCATAAAAAAAAAAAATCCATATCCATCAATATTAATAGCTAAATCAGTGGCAGTTTTAGAACTTTCATGGTTCATAGGGAGACAATAACTGGATGGTCCATGGTGTTTATTCAGCATATTTCTGGCCATCACTGACAATGGTTTGCACGTCCTCTTTGCTACAGTTGACAATTAACTTAAAGCCTGATCCCAGCATTTACCCTTCATGTGCACTTGCCGGCAAAGAAAGGAGCAAGTGGAGAGAAACCTGCAGTGGAGAAAGAGTGAGGGCAAAGAGCTTCCACTCTGCTGTGGAGATTTACTGATCTGTCACGACTTTATGTGGTTGAAATGGAAAAGAGAATTGGGCTATGTTTACAGCACCATAAACCTTTCTTTTAAACCCAAGGACTTGGCCACCCTGAAACTGTAGCGTAGCACCCATAAAACTGAGGCTAACACCGTCTTTTAAATCTGATGAAACATTTATCGATTCTTTTTAGATCTTGTTTTATTTGCTCCTCCTCTCCCACCTCTGGGTTAATAGAAGCGAATCACAGGAAAGCAGAGATACTGAGGTTGGTGAAGGTTTGCATGCCAACAGAGTGAAAGACAGACAAGAAATAAGAAAGGAGCTGCTGGCAGGATGGAAAGCTCAGTTTGATGACTTGATTTTCCCTTTCTACAGTCTAGAATTTAGGATTAGTTTGTTTTTAAGTATTTTCTTGAGTAAACAGTGTGGATTAGTTGAAACTCTAATTCCACATTCTATTTTTATACACACTGATTTATTTGATACTCTACGTTTTTCTTATTGTCAACAAATTCCATAAAAAGACCACAATACGTTAGTTTGTCTCATTACTTTCTGACTGCCCTAACCCTGTCTGTGGCACTTAACCCCAAGCTCATTGGTTCACGCAGAATATAAAAATGTTTAAAAAATGTTTTAAAATGTTTAAATATATAATACATATATAATACATATATAAAATATACAGACAGGTGACAAATTAAAACTGGTACAGGTCTGAATGCTTGACCCCTACAGTGAGGGGATCTGGTGGCTCTGGTATTCTGTGGGGGGCATTTTGCTGGTATAGTTTGGGTCCACTCGTCCCCTTAGAGGGAAGGGTCACTGCAAATCAATACAAAGTTGTTCTGAGTCATCACCTTTATCCTATGATGAAACATTTCTATCCTGATGGGAGTGGTCTCTTCTAGAATGACAATGCCCCAATTCACAGGGTACGAGGGGTCACTGAATGATTTGATGAGTATGAAAATGATATGAATCATATGCTATGGCTTTCACAGTCACCAGATCTCAACCCAATTGAACACCTATGGGGGATTTCGGTGTTAGACAGCGTTCTCCAACACCATCATCAAAACACCAAATGAGGGAAAATCTTCTGTATTCTACAAGTCAAAAAGATATTCCCTTATTTGGTGTTCTGATGATGGTATATACATGGTATATGATGGTATATATTGTAAAATATATGTATTTTACAATAAGTCAATTCCTAAAGCAGTGCAAAAAGTTTTTTGTGAAAAGTTCCACATACAGGAAAAAATAGTGGATTTGTTGAGATGTATTTTCAGATGTGAATTAATACAAATATGAGATGCTAATGAGTATTTACAGCATCATGGGCCAGATAAAAAAAATGCATGAAATATAAAGCTGTGCTTATGCATAGTTTCTTTTATAAATCTCAGTTATTATGAAACTTGGTGCAGAAGCCTGAATTCCACTTATAGTTAGCCAGAGGATGTGGATGCCTTTAATCACCTGTTTGGATATCAATACCTCTGTTTGTCAATAAAAAGAATAGCAAAGAAGAAGTGCAATTTTACTAAAAACTACAATGTGCACAAAGATTAAATAATGACAAAAGCAAACAAAAAGGAATGTCTGCAAAGCAAATGCAGTATCCTGAAACATATCTAGTGCTAGAGATATGTATAACTAAAAGAATTGTATGTATATCACTATACAGGGCTGTGGCTATTTATAGCACCTGTATAATCAATGTACCTGTAAACCATTGTCGGCAGTGATACCTCAGTAATCATTGTCATAGCTCTCAAAGGTTAAAAATACATTTAATTTATAGTTCTTATATTGAAACAGCCTTTACAAAGTGCTTCATAATAAAGGAACAAATGAAAAGAACATAAAGTGAAGTAAATTAAATGATGCCTGAAATGTAAATCAAAAGTAACTGATTATTATTAATAATTTATATCAGAATCAGATTTATTCGCCAAGTAGCAACTCCAAGAAATTCAATTGTCAATAGTGACTTAGAATGGTATATTATAGACGGCTGTGCAGACTTAGAAATTAGTGACAACCGAAAATGTTAAATTCAACAACCTAAAATGATTTAATTTTTAGATTCCATCAGTCATAAACATTTTTTTTTTACATTTCTCTATATCACACTCAAAATGCTCTAGAAAAATGTGCATACTTATGGTCTGAACTATGTCTGAGACAGTGGAGGCTGGTCCGTAGAGGCAGAGGAGATTGCTCCTCCTCTATTTTTGAGAGGCAAGAGGGAGATCAAAATATAAAAAAGAATATTTGGTTGAAATAAACCATTACCAAATCTCAGTATTATTTATAACATATTTTTTCTCTCTTATTGAAATCCTGTTTAATCTGCGAGAAAGAGCAGGGAGAACGCCACCGGGGAGGCTGGAGAGAGAAGCAACCGGAGAAACAACCAAGAGAGTTAGCTTGTTTGTCATTGTTGCTAATGATATCAGACTGGTTAACCAGCAGCCACAAAGTTCTGTTAACTAACAAACAAGATGACCAACAGCCACAAATGGACGCTATGACATGAATACTTGATCTCCATGAAAGAAAGAAGACGTCAGATAACTAAGTCAGATGCAGCTTCTCTCTCTCTGTCTCTTTGGTCGCCAATTTCATCTCTGATGGTTAAATGTCTCTCTGTGTGGCTGTTGTGTGAATTTATCTCCTTAACAAGAATGCAGCAGAGATCATATAATGTGTTGTGGGTAGTTTACTTGTTGAAGTTACAGTGAGCTGTCTGGACTCACTCATTCATGTGGACTTGATCCAGTTTTTAATTGAGTGGTTGTTCAGTCACCTGTTGATGTTGTGTGATTAGTGAATGAGTGTGCAGGAGGTCTGGCTGCTGGTTGTGACAATTTCTACAGTTTGTTTTTATTACTCAACAAGAGTCGTATGTTGAGTAATAAGCTTAAAGTAACTCCGTACGGATCGCCACCCACGGTTCAGCAGGCATATGAACTGCAAATTAATTGCAAAATTTAATGTCTCATTTAAGACAAAGAAAAACAAAGTGCTGTAAGTACAAGTCATGGACAGACAGCGTGTCGCTAATAGGGATTTTGAAGAGCAACGATCAAACCAGCATCTAACAGTCCGAAGTGACATTTGCAGGTACGTTTACCTGCCATTCAATGTGCTGCAGCTGAGCAGCTAATTAGCTACGTAGGTGCTAATTGACGTTAGCGGTGCACTTTTCCCCGGTGAATGTTAGTTTTGTGGCTCGTTCAACAAGCTGCAGGACAAGAAATGTGTTCATGTTTCTAAGTTATCAAGTTTTGATGATGTGGACACAGGCTGTTTCATTCACTAGCGTGTTTAAAAAAGGAAGGTATCATGTTTCATATTGACATTTAATTTAATAATAATTGAGCGCTGAATATTTTAGATAATTCAAGATTTTATTTAAACATTGGACATCTTACATGTTGTTTTCATTTAAGACCATGGGCAAAAGTCCCTTGCTGTTCCTTGCTGTAAGTGTGTTACAGAATAAATGGAAAACAGCGTTTTATTTGTCCCCCCCCTTTTTTTTTGCTGATCCAAAAAGTGATCTGATCCATGACTCAAATCTGTGATACGATCCAAATCATGAGTTTTGTGATCCGTTGCACCCCTAGTGTTAACATGTCAGCTTTGTAGACAATATTTTGTATGTCGTGCACATAGATAAGAGTGTGTAAGTCATGTATTTGATACATGCATTAATACTTTCTGATGTGAACCTACACTTTTAGATCTGTGAATGTTTTTAGTGTTCAATCGTTCTAGTATTCAGCACTGATCTGAACCTGTATCACATTGTAAGCTTTGTGGTACTTTATATATTTCTGTATACTAAGAAAATACACAGGAAATGTGTCAGTCATGTGATATGTTGTCTGTTTTTGATGAGAACATAAATCTGTTGTCACAATAGAACAATACTATAAATTTGAATTTCACTTTGTTGGTAAAATGACAGATTCTGAACCACTCCACAGCCAAAATGAGCACTTCTTTGTTTAGAAACAATATGTATAAATGTCTTTAAAGAAGCAGCCTTTTCAACACTCAGGGGTTTTTGTGTTTGAGAGCAAATTGTTTTATTGGCATATAAAATTGCTCCCCAGCCCTCCGATTTCATCAGGTGGGGGACAATAATATAGTTTGATGCGGTTTGTTGTAAGATTCCATGTTGGTTTTCCTTCTGTCCTCCCCAATTTTTTGAGTCACCAGCCGCCACTGGTCTGAGATCATACGCATCAGTTTGTGTGTGGAAAATGGTATATGCATACACAATGTTTATATGTCTGGCCCAAAGACGCTAATGAAGGCACATTCCACTCGGTACAACAGTGTGGCTCATTTAGTTTTTTGGACAACAATGGAGCTGTACGGCACAGAGGAATAAGATATCAGACTTTGATACACACACAATAGTTGTTAGTAGGATCAATTCATTGTTAGTCTTGGGGTATTCATGGAATTATTGACAGAATATAAAATATTGAATATCAACCAGAGGCTTCAATGAAGAATCTGATGCCTTTGGTGTTATAATCTTGCCATTTCACTCCAGTTTGTGTCACCGTGATGCATCTCTCACTCTCTGCCTCCTCCCATTGATTTTGCATGCACTGCACGCTGCCTATAATTTTTTTCTCTCTCATTCTGTCTGAATAGAAGAGGAGACAAAATAGAGCTGTCTGACGAGGTTTGTTATGAGAAAGAGAGAGGCTGGATCGGGCTGTTAATTTCAGAATGAGGTTTACTGCTTCAGACAATTTACATCCCCAGGTCTTCTTACCCTCATTCAGATTTTATTGTTACATCTTCACATACATATATTTCATGTTGCAGACGCTAATAGCAGAGCTGTGGCTGGAGTCCCCACAGCGAGCTGATGGGCAACTGTTGTTTTCTTCCAATAGACTGTTTGACTTGATTCCAAAAAGCGATTTTTATGGGTGATTGTCTTCTGTAGGCTGTATATTGGGGATATGGAAATAAATAAAAAATAAAACATCTATAACAATTAATAGAGTATAAATCATTCCTTTAAAATGTGTGATTATTTACCTTTGGCCATCTACACTGATAAGGAATAAAACATGCTCTCTTCTCCCGTCACCTTTTGTTACGCCTTTCACTCTTCAGCACCATCCAACAATGAATATTTAGTTTCCTCAATAGACTGATGGCCTCTTTCATTAAGTCTGAGTTATGTAATTTAGATTAGTACTCAAACATGTCAGAGATGTAGGCAATGATGGACTTGGTTATTTGTTGAACCCTACAGAAAGGACATAAGGGAGGCACTGGGAACCTGCCTCAGTCCATCTGTCTATTCATCTGTCCATCACATGCAATATCTCACATGTAATTCAACAGGATTTTGACCAAACTTTGGGGAATTTTGTGTATCACTGTTTCATTCCAGCAATTTCAAAGCAATGATTGGTCCATGAGGGGTGTGACATTGTCTCTTCCTCATGTTCTGGAAGAAATGTAGGGCAATGGTGTTTCCTTGTTGCATACTGTTCAGACACACTGGCGGACTCACGGGTGGGGGTGGGGGTGGGGGTGGGCAAATGCCCCCCTGGTGCCCCTGAGGACAAAGACATACCGCGAAATTGCCTTCTAAGGTGCTCCCATGGTATGATAAAGTTTCCTCTAAGGTGCCCCCACAGTATGACAAAGTGCCCTCTAAGGTGCCCCCACAGTACAATAAAGTGCCCTCTAAGCTGTCCCCACAGTATGATAAAGTGCCCTCTAAGCTGTCCCTACAGTATGATAAAATGCCCTCTAAGGTGCCCCCACAGTATGATAAAGTGCCCTCTAAGGTGCCCCCACAGTATGATAAAGTGCCCTCTAAGCTGTCCCCACAGTATGATAAAGTGCCCTCTAAGCTGTCCCTACAGTATGATAAAATGCCCTCTAAGGTGCCCCCACAGTATGATAAAGTGCCCTCTAAGCTGTCCCCACAGTATGATAAAGTGCCCTCTAAGCTGTCCCCACAGTATGATAAAATGCCCTCTAAGCTGCCCCCACAGTACGATAAAGTGCCCTCTAAGGTGCCCCCGCAGTATGATAAAATGCCCTCTAAGCTGTCCCTGCAGTATGATAAAATGCCCTCTAAGGTGCCCCCACAGTATGATAAAGAGAAGAAGAGGATGTTATGCAGTGCCCTCTAAGTTGGCATAATGGGATGAGATGAAGGTTATTGGTGTCCTTCTAGTAAATTAAAAAAATAGAAAAAGTTCGATTTAGGGTTCCCCTAAGTCTAACATACTGAAGTGCAGAATTGGGTACCCTTTCAATGAAAAAAATGCTCTATAGGGTGCACTGTATGGGAGAAAAACATTGTGAAGTGCCCTACCAGTAAAGAACATGAGATGCTTTGACCTATAAGATGACCTTACAATGGAATGAACTGTCAACTGTGGTAGAAATTAATGTATCTTTCATGTAGGCTGACCATTAGGAAAATAAAGCACCCTTAAAAACATTTTGTAGTTGTTGTAGCTGACATTGTTCCATTCAGTTGATTTTCGCACTGTACTACTCACTAGTTTGCTCAGTCACACCCCCTTTAGACTGTTTGGGTCAGTGCAGTCTAAACTGTAACCTTGATCCTACGACAATTTATGATGTAGGTCACCTAGTAAGGCTTTTTTGCAATTAAAACAAGTGCATGTGTTATGTGTGCAAGTTTTATTAAGGATACATTGGTAATGTATGTCAACTGTACTTATCTTTTTTTTAACTTTGTTAATAGAGTTTTGCAAGAACATACTAAAAAGGTATATATTCCCTTTATAAAACATTATAAAATAACACAACCATAAACAAACACAAATAAGAATACAAAATAATGATAATAATAATAATAGCAGTAGTAGTAGTAGTAGTGGCTAGGAGTAGCTAATAGTAAACCATGTCAGTAATAGACACCGATAGTCAGTACAGCAGCATATCACTCACACCACAACGAAGACAATATTGATACCCCTCCAAACCACAAAAGTTGCTTTAATGACGAATGAGTTGGAAATTTATTCTCTGAACCAACAGGAGGAATGGACCCCATATTGTGCCGATGTGCCACTTCATAAAAGTCTGTCTTTTTCCAATCTCAGAAAATAAAGGATGTCTCTTATCCAGTGGGTATGAGAGGGAGATACTGCTGATTTCCAATTGGTCAATATTAATCTTCTAGCCAGTAGGGTGACAAAAGCTAAGAAATCTTTTTTGGATGTAGAGAGGGAAGGCAATGATATGATACATATGATACATATCTCTGATATGTATTAAAAAATTCTGTCCAATAATTATATAGGGATGGACAAAGCCAGAACATGTGTGCAGAGGATTTCTGACACCTGTCACAGGCTGGTGATACACTGTCATAGATCTTAGACAACCAAGACTTAGTGTAGTAGGTGCAGTGTACAACTTTACATTGAATAAAACCATGTCTTGCAAAAATAGCCTTGTGTACCTGTTCTAAAATCTCTGCCCAAACCTCTGGTATTACCTCCCCCAGAACCTCCTCCCAAAGGTTCTTTGTAGAGTTTAATGACTCTGGACGTAAAAGATTAACGTGTTTGTAGATATATGAAATTGAGCCTTTCAGAGTTTGGATTGGTGTCAGGAAACCACCTAAAATTTAATCATTAGGTAAGTCGGGAAACATGGGAACGTGTTATGAGTGAAGCTACAGACCTGTAAATATCTGAAAAAATGTTGCCTTTAAAGTGAAAACATTGTCAAAACATTAGCAATATACAAGTTTAAAAGTATTGCTGCCAAGATTTGACAACACTAAGAAAACACTGTCTGCTAGGGAATGAGGAAAGACATGGTTAGCAGCTAGTGGGGCATAGATATAAATGATTGTAGACCAAAATGGTGATTACACTGAACTCAGATCCTAAGAGAGGTTTTAACAATCACATTCTTAGTATAGGAGGAAGTGGAAGAATGAATAGAGTGTACCAGAGCCCTCAGTGATTGCTGTATTTTTAAAACCGCTGGTAAATTTTAAGTTTGAATTTTGACCCTTTGAGTTTGTTGTAGCTGGTCAGTGTGGAGTGTTGAAGCAGCAGAGTAGCAGATTGAGCTAGCAATGTGAAGTCAGCAGATATTAGTTTGTTTCCACATAGCACAGGAAATATATGCCTGTAAGCATGTGCACACGTAATTTTATGTTAAGCATTCTGAAGTAAAATGGATTGTTTGTTAAGATAATATCGCAATTGCAATGCTAATTTTCGTTAGCACTTTAATAGTAATTCCCATTATGTGTTAGCATTGAGCTAACTGACTAAGCGCTAGTTATTTGCCACATGAGTATAGCAGTTATGCTAGCTATGTTAGAAGTTATTTCAGCATTATGCTATACTGTATAGTTGATTGGATATGCTTTTGTAACTTAAAATATGTGATTTAATGTGTTTTTCTTGTGTGTATTTTAGTTTTACACTACCTTCATGTGGGAGCCAACAAATGAACAGCCTGAACCTGAAGCCTTTGTTTCTCATTTGGAGAACTGTTTACCTATCTGTTTACCTATCAGTTATATTTGTTATTTTATTTATGTATTTTTTAATTCATTTTTGGGAGGCAATGGATCAGCATTCTCGCCATGCCACCTGTCAGTACCTGGTAACAGGGAAGCTAATGGTCCAAAACACTAAAGGAAATCAACCAATAGTGATCGTTTAAGGTATAAAAGGTAATGGAATTTGTTACTGTGTAAGTCTTTATTTTAATCTGTTGAAAGCCAATCACATAACATCACACCCTCACACATGCGTTATTTTAAATGTGAAAACAATGAAAAGAACTCCTGCACACTGTCTCGCTTTCTGCTTAAATGTATTACAACATGTCAGTCCGTCTGACCTTCATCAGGTATATGGGCAGCATCACAGCACTTCCACAACACTTCCATATATGTATGCATGTATGTATGTGTAAAAGGGTTAGTCTCACCTTCACCTCATTTTTACTTGCCAAGCCCCACGTAGTCACTTTTACCTGGCGGGTCACGGCCACTTATGTCACTTCCTCTTTTTGTTAGTATGTTACTTTCCATATAAGGGAAACGCCGACAGCACAATTACATCCCATTCACTTGCCATCCGGGCGCACTATAAATACTCATTGGACACACACACACACACACAGAAATGTTTTCCCGTAGCATATGGCAGAGTGCTATAGTCCCCCTACACGGTGGTCAGCTGGCAGACAGGGAGTTCGGTCTCCCTGTTCAAGGTATGTATAGTAGTTTGAAAGTCAACCTGCCAGGTTTTCTTCATGGTATTAATGGCAACAATTGTACCATTACCAGGTGCAGGCAACCCCAGCTTTTGAACATCCAGATCCATGGGAGACAGTAGATTTCACCTGTAGAGGTAGGCGCTAATAGTTGTTGTTTCCTGTGTAGTGTTGTATTGAGTCGTATCAAAAATGACAAGTTCTTTGTGATTTAGGGGTCCAGTGCAGAGGAGCATTTGAGCTGTGCCATAATTGGCCGGGGTTATTATGGTAGAGGTAGGATGAAACAATTATATCATATTGAAGGCCACAGTTGGATATTTGGGATTGTTTTTTTTAATTTTCCTTTTTCTTTTCTTTTAGGATAGTTTGCTACTGTTTTGCCTATAGTTTGTTGTGTTCTTTTTTAGTTTTTTTTTGTCTTTTCTCTGTTTAGTTGTATTTAGTGTTGTTTTTGCCTCTTTTGGTTCAGTGTATTTTTAACTGATTGTAGTATTGGTTGATTTGTGTTGTGAGACGAACCCACCGCGCCTGAAGGACCTCGTTAGGTGTATTAATGCTGTCTCTGCGCTCCTTTATTCAGCTTTAGGTATCCGGGCTGTACTGTGCATGCAGATAAGTATTACACGGCACCTAGGGGTGTTAGTTTGCTGTGTCTGTGTGTGTGTTTGTGTGTGTTTGCGGTGGTGGCAGTGCTGTGCAAACACATGGTGATGTAGTCGTGGGAAGAAGAGGCTATCCTGTACCAGTCAGCCTGGCTTGTTAATCATATGTTTTTCTTTCTTTCTTTAGAGTGAGGCGTAATTTGAATATATATTTTTTCATTATTCGCTCAGAAACAGCATGATTGTGAGATATTTTAAATTATTAAATACCTACTTGGGAGATATTTCTTTATTATATTAATAAATTGGTCTCTGGTTGTATTACAACATTACTGTTTTTTTAATAGATGTATTACAAAAAACTGTATACGGCGTTTCAAGGTGATTCCCCATCTGAGGGCTTACTCGTTGTTGGTTCCATGCACATTAGAAATGTACTCTGGCCAAGCTGGCTGACTTCCTGTGTGCCCCCTGCACACATGAATGGCACGAAATGATTTAATCATACAGCTCTTCTAGACTTTCCAAATTTTATTTGACTGAGTGTTTGTGATGCACAGAAATATGTATTCAGCCTTTGACAGCTACTTCCAATGAGGGTTTTTAGTTTAGTGTGTCACATGAATACCGAGTTTAGCCACTACACCAAAAATTGCCTCACAGCCCAGTGCAGTACCTGGGGGCTTGATGTAAGTATGAATATAAGAAATGTAGGAAATGTGTGGCGTCATGTATTGCTCAAGTAAATCTACGTAGGGTTATTGTGTCAGGTTCAACTTTAGCCAATATCTCTGCTGTGACTTGTGCCTGATGGCGTTTTAATGGGCTGAAATGCTGCCAAGCTCCAAATGTAAGAACAAAGGTCAAGTGGGAATGAGGTTGAAAGATATTTGCTTGCTGGTCAACTCTGTTCCTTTGAGCCTGTCATCAGGTGAACAGTGTCAGCACATCCTTACCTGAAGCATGGCTAGAGACCAACTGATCAACAGATAAGACACTTAGAGCCAGTTCCAGTTCATCACTCCAGGCTTTGACGTTCATGTGTTTGGCCAAAAACTTGTATTTTTATTGAAACCACACTGATCTCTCTACATAGGCTATACCTCATATTTTCATGGAGCCACTGCTCAAGCTATGAAATACCACATTTTTTCGATGACACCATGGATTAAAATTCTCTGTTGCTACAACAGATTTCCATCATTTGGAGTCCATAGAGGCCATTTATGAGATCAGTGTAGATCCAAGGACAAAGAAAAGAGGGGTGAGGGGTGTTGAGAGAGAAAGAGAGGTAATCTCCTATTCATTCTCTATCTCCTTTGTGGACTTTGATGGTGTAAAAAACTGTGAGAGCTGCATCAGATGTTGTTCTTCATTGATTGTCACAATTAGCAGCTAAGGGGATTGTTCACAGGGTGTGTGTGTGAGACACAGACCAGTGCAGAATATCTAAACACAGGGCATCGCACAACTTCATTGCATAGTTCCGAATGACACATCAAACATCAAAATTTGAAATGACAGAATAACAATGGTAAGATTTGTATTATTGTTGTTGAAAGTTCAATCAGTGAAAACGTGTTAAGATAAATAATGGTTTGCTACAGGTGGTAGCTGGCCAGTTAACATTAGCTTTGTGCTTGGCAAGTTCATGTTTCTCAAGTAAAAAAACACATTATCATTAAAAGAAAACAACATGCAGATAGATGTTAATGGTGTCCTGTAGGATGTAGCCCATGTATTGCACTATTTATATCCTGTTTATAGTTCACTTTCACGTATATACACATTCCTTGTGTATATTTCTGAAGATGGTTGTGTTGTTATTCTTTGCAGGCACATTGAGAGCCACTAAACTAGAGTCAAGTTGCTTGTATGTGTAAAAATTCTTGGCCAGTAAAGGTGATGCTGATTTGTAGGATAATGTTATGGGTTATTTACTATTAAAGGCTGTGGTAATTTTGATTAAATGTTAAATGTATGTCCAACACATCTAGTCTGGTCTAATTTATGTTCTCTAATGAAGCTGAAAGTTGTGCAGCTGTTTGCTTTTTTTAATACTTTTGTTAGGCCATTTGTTGAACAGTGACAGACAGGAGCTCCGTAAGTTTAAATGAAGTCATTGTTTGTGCTATTTATCATTTAAGTAACTTGGTGTTTACGTGATCTTTTCTTTTAACTCCTAACGTAACTTACACTTATTTTGCATCGAACATAGGTAATGGTACAAAAAAATAAAATTTAAAAAAAAAAAAGGTACATACTGTATAGTAGGTGATTATGTACGGTATAAAACTTACATTCTGTTCAAATATACAGTAGTGAGTGAAATATATTGCACATTTTATATTTTAGACTAAAATAAAGGCTAATAATATAGGCTAATTTGTAGGTACAGTGGTTTTTATGATGTAAAACAGGTTACCCCAAACTCTCCACAACAGACTTCAGTCTGACTGGTTTTATATAAAATAATCTGCAGACCTGATCTACATGATGGAGGGATGTGTGTTTACTGTAGCTAACATTAGTGCAGCTGCTGGGAACAGCTGCTCAGCTGGACAGGTGTCCCTTGGATGAACAATACTGTCGCTCTGACTTTATCTGTCCATTTACTGCCACCGCTAAAATGCATTATAAACAGAGCAGGGGAGTATCACTTATACAGTTCACATTTTTGTGTTGATTTTGTTGGGAGTTTCGGTAATTAGGGTCCTGCTGTCTGACACTCAGCTCTCAGCCTGCATTAACTGAGCAGCCGCTTCTGTTCAACATGCTACTTTAGCATTAGCATGAGCCTTAGATGGCTAAACCAGACAGCCACCAGACAACAACTCCGTGGAATTTTCATAACTTTATGCTTCAGAGTTCATCAACAGGACTGTTTCAGTGAGCAGAGTGAGGCACACTGCAACTTTTTTCTTCCTCGCAAGGCAGGGAGGTGTGTTTGTTTTACAGTTTGTGCGGTCCTTATGGGTGGTCACCAAACACACTTGTAACTCAATCTCATTAAAAAGTAAGAGGCTCTACCTGGTGGCATTCTACAGCAAATCTAGAGAACATTTTCTAACAGTTAAACCTGCATGTCCCTCGTCTTCTGCATTATCAGTTAATATATTTTTAATCGGTGAAATTATTAACAGCAATTAACCAATAATTGATTAATCATGACATCCCTACTTTATATCATCTATTTTCTCTGTACTAGTAGGACCAATTTGCCACACAGCCAAGCCTAAGTGAAATTTCTTAATAACCTAAACGTAGTTGTGGGTGGATGTCTTTTAAGACCAGATCAAAGTTGACTGGGGACAAAAATCTTCTTCTATCAGAATGAAACTTAATATAAACCCACATACTAAATATATATATATATATATATATATATATATATATATATACACACACACATATATACACACACACACGTGTTGCCTTCCCTTAATCTTATGTGTATAATAATTACAGTGGAAACCCCTTATAGTGATCATGGTTACAGTGATCCACCACTTATATGGATCAAAAAGCTTGAGACAGAATCATTCCTATACAAATACTGTTTAAATAATTTGCTTATAGTAAACAAGTAGTCCACTTACAGTGTTCATTTTGGGTCTTTTCATATATGAAAACATATGGAAAAAAACATTTTAAACTAGGGTAATTCTATTTTCTTTTTACCTTATTCCCAAAATACACATATGAGGTGTATTTAGTGGCTGTGGCACTATTATCAGGTGTTGTGTCGCACCTCTGCAGGGTTGTGTGGAGATGCAGGATGTGGTTGTTCATTTGTAACCGCTGTGAAACAATCAGAAAATAATGTTTTATTCCTCTCATTCACTAGCTTTCTCACTACCATTGCTCGCTCTTCTCATCCACTCTCTAGCTCACTCGACCACTGCTTCTCACTCTCTCTTTCTCTCGTCTTTTTTAAAATGAGTCAGGAAGCCGTCAGCAAAGCCTAACGCCTGAGACACACTGGATGCGTGGACCTCAGCAGTGCATGTGCGTCACTGAACTGCTGCGTCTCGTACGCTTGCAGCGTCCACACAGGAAGCTTCTGTCACTGGCAGCCTTATCTGTCTATTGTGTTCCCTGTCTATTTCTGCTGAGAACCGCGTGTGTCACGAGGAGAAAATAGGCGAGACCTTGAATCTCTAGATGACGCGATGCAGCAGCCATGCAGGCTGTGTGGCTGCTCTAACCTGTTAACATGGGCGCCGAAATGAAAAGCAAGAGCTTCCGCGACGCACACGCGCTGCTCACGCATCCAGTGTGTCCCAGGCATAACTTCACTTTTAATGTTATCAAACAAAAAGAAACATCCTCCCCTCTTCGTAGTAATGTTTTGGCAGGGTTGTACAGCGTTACAGGTGGTGTTTCTCCAAAAGTTGATTCTGGTTCCCATTTCTCGCTGCAGTGCCCCTGCGGCCCCCACCCCCGCAGCCTAAACGGCTGTGGCTGCATGCACATTGAAATCATAACAGGAAAAAGAAAAGGAAACAGTCATTTTCTCTCAATGAAAAACGTAGTCTCCTTGAAGCTTATGACAAACTGCCAAAAACGAGCCAACGAGATGCAGCAGCGAATCAAACGTTTGAAACAGCTGTTCTGTATTTTGAAACAGTCAATAAAATTCAGTAAATAGCGAAGCTGGCCATTTCATTACTTTATATTCATGTAATAAATGTCAATTAGATTGTAATCTGCATGAGAAATTAAGAAAAAGAACAAAATTGGTTATAATAATCATCTGCTTATAGTGATTATTTGATCTGGACAGAAGTGATCACTATAAGCGGTTTCCACTGTAATAAAAGAATAAAAACATATGTAATGAAAAGTTATGTAGATGGTTGATTATTTGAAAAAGTAAAAAGTCTTGCAAAAAAGAAAAATCAGTTTCATTTCACAGATTGAAAATGTCATTGAAATGACAAAAAAGAAAACTGTCAAAAGCATCTTCCTCCCATAAAACACTATTGATCTAGAGTACTTGATGGATGCATTAGAGAACAGCAGCAACGGTTATGTGTGCAGTGATGCTGAAATTTAAAAATTTTACATATTGTGTTATTTGTTTAGCAGGTGTCAAGTGATGCAACCTGTAACATGTTTTACAAATTGAAATGATACAAAATGACTTGGCTGTGACTTGAAAAAAATTTCAGTCGAAAGATTTTTTTTGCTTTAATCCCTGTTGACACTGATTGCTGAAGTTAATCTGTTTCAATGGATGTTCTCCTTTCTGAGGCACTGACGTTGATTCATGATAATAAAGGTCACATGAACATGCAATCCATCTGCAGGTGTTCGAATTCACTGTTATACAAGAGAATCCATCAATTATCTAAACTCCCCCATGCCGTTTGGGTGCTCACTGGGCGAGAGGCGGGGCATATCCTGGACAAATCGCTATCACAGGGCTGTAGAAGAGAATACTGCAAAAGGTCTATGGGAAAATAGGAAAATACAAAACAGTCATGTTTCTTAAATTTAGGGTGAATACACTATGCCAGTTAAAATCTCTACACCCTGTCAATGGTCCAATCAATACATACGATTTGTTATATCACTTACAGTGAAGAGAAATGTTGTTTTACTCTTGAAGTTTGGTCCATGTTACAGTGAAAGGCAAAGCAATGGCAGCAATCTACAGTGTAAATGTAAAATGTAATCAAAACAAAAGTCAAGATGCTTATATTGCTGAATAATAGTACAGTGCTTTTGTTTGTAATTATCTCTATTAGTAATTTCGCTGGCAAGTATTCTTTCACTGTAATCGGTATGCAAATGTGACAGCAATTCAAAATGAAGTAATATCATTTGTTCCAGAAAGGTTGATTGGGACATTAATTATTGTGTGTTGTACAAAATAAAGCGGTCTAAATTGGGGTGTAATTATGAGCAGTCCCATAATAGACTGTTTTAATGACACTGGGTATATTTTGGCAAGGGGCTGTGAATGTACAACATAATTATACCATGAAAATATCAAGAGAAGGCCTGTGTGCATGAAACACAAACTCAAGATGACCTGCAATTATGTCTGCTCATTTAACATGGACAAGCAAAGTAATGCCTAAATACTAAAAACACATATAAACATCAGCTTTTTATATAACTAAAACATTTTTCCATCAAATGTTAACTGTGATGTAGACCTCCAGGGACCTTGCACTGCTGGGGCGAGAGGATACTGACATACTGTTAGTCACCAGTCAGTCATTCAGCCTGCGCAGGAGAATGAAACATGAACATTTCTGAATTTGTTATGGAGAGTCATGGTCCTCAGAGGATGAATACTAGTCATTTTGGTGACCCCCCGTCCTTCCTTAAGTACCACAATCACACCAAAGTTTCTATTTGTACTTGAACGTGACTACCCTCACCACAAAAACAACTGCATTGGTCATTTGTGAAACCATTTAAAGGATAGGTTCACATTTTTTCAAGTATGTCTTACAACAACAGTCAGGAGCCCAAATGAACATTGAAACTGGTTTTGCTTTCTGTAATCATTCCTCCTCTTCATACTGACCATTAGAAGATCTCCTCCAAGTGCACTTCTAAAGTAAGTGACAAAATTGTCGTTTTTTAAAAACATTTTTAAAAGTTTGTGTACAGTTAATTTGAGTTTGTCAAATAAAGTAGATATCTTCCACAGTTAGTCTTTTCAGTAAAAGATTCCCTACTTGTCTCTTGATGGACAGTGTCTTCCTGTTTAGCTGCAGTGAAAGTATAGTAAACTTTTTAATGTTTTTGCGTGGAGGGAGGACTGTGGATTTTGCCCTCCATCACTTACATTGTAAGTGCATTATGAAGGCATCTCTTGATGGCACATATGAACAGGAGAAGTCATTACAGTAAGAAAAACAGTTAATGTTGGCGGATCGCAGCATGTGAAATATATCTATAACAATGCAAATTTGTTCCCCTCAGTACTCAGTGTTAAACAGACTTCAAAACACACAGGATGCATGTGATTCACTCACTGAACTCTTCCTATTTGATGTTGGTGAACATGTCGATTAGTTTGTGGTCAGTTCAGTGTCCTCCACATGCCATGCATAGATCTCTGATACAAATCTTGATCCTCACAGGTCTACCCAGGTAAATGACTGTTAATTTCAGCATCCCCAGTGCACATGTGAAATATAAACCAGTGTGTTACTGCTCTTGCTGATTTTCAGTGTAACAAGCTGGAAGATGATCTTACTTTCACTCAGGTGTGTGTGTGTGTGTATTAATTAACTCACTATTTACAGGCACAGACAAGAAAGTTTTAATTACGGTGTGCACTTCTCTAGCACCATTGAGTGAGACCGTTTTGTTAACTGCTGTTCGCAAAGTAAACTCTGAAACATTGATGATGAAGTCCCTAGAGTGCTACTTTCTGTGACAACGGAGCAAACTCTATCTGCTGATGAAGAACATGTGATAGGATCAAAAGTCCAAGAACAGCAACTACAATGAGATTATTTTGTCAAATGTTGAGGTGTAATGAAATTTATGTTTAGCTACAGTACATAAATTGTATTACATTATGTTTTTATTTGACTGCTTAAAGTTGTGTTTTAAATAGTTTGTGTTGTTATATGATATTTATTTAGCACACTTTATGTGCCTTGTAACCTTGATTTATATTCTGGACATGTAATGATATTTCCTCTGGTGTCACCTTCATGCCAAATTTATATTCTTGCCCTACTGATAAGGCTCTAAAAATAGCAAAACTGCCTCCATAATACAAAATCATTGGATGGAATAAACAATATATAAACATAATGTAAATGTTTTACTTATATGTGCCTTATCTTAGTGATATCAGAGGATTACAGCATATTTCCCAAAATGTTCTTCTTCAGTCACCAAGGATGATGATGATCATTATCGTCATACTCAACCAAGTGATCTGAATGCCTACGCATATCCATAAAAAAGTTGCATCAGGGTTTAGTTGCTGCAGAGATATTGTGGGAAAACAAATGAAATATATATTTTACAGATATGTTCAGTATGAACATTTTGCAACTTGTCAGATAGGTTCAATAAAAACATCTCCCTATTATGTGAGCCGGGTAGCATTATGGTTCTCTCAAACATATTTGCTATTGCAAATTAGAAGTATATAAATGTTATTTCTAAGAGACAAGGTTGGAGGAGGTAGACAAGGCAGACTAAGTAAAGTTGCATAAATAACAACAGTTCATTATTTTAAAAAAAATAACTAGAGGGAAGCACTGATTATCAAATTAGTAATGTATCAGATATAACAGTGAAGAGCCTAAGGGATTCTCTTCTCTTTTGGAATAAGGAAAATAAACTGGTAGAAACAGATGTAATAACACAATGTAAATGAAATGACTAAGCACAAGTAACAATCAGAGTATGTATTCAGAATTAATTTAGGGAATAATCTGCTGTTGCATATGATTGAAAAAATAAAACTGCACAAACAACTAACTGCAGGAAACACCCAACTCTCCAGTGCCGCAGCAGCAGCACAGCAAAATATGGGAATAGTAATCAGGGGAAAAGCATGGAAATCAGAGCATATCCATTTCTGGTTTGTGCCATAATGAAATATGACAAATGATTTATGTCTGGCATTTATTATGCTATGGGAGGTAATTTGTTAGGCTGCAAACACACAGACGTCCCCTTTTGTAATTGAATCACACAAAATAATGAATATCCCACTTTGTTTAGTCCAACTGTTTGTCTTTGTTCTCCACTGTTTTGTTTGCACCTAGAAATGAATTATCCCATATATTATGCAAGTGCCTTTGATTAAACCTGGGTGATAATTTTACAAGACATTTCACTCAGGAACTTTTTGAGTTGTAAAACACCAGATAAAACTCCCTGGTTCAAAACTGAGTTCTTATTGTTTGTTTTTTTGGACAATAGATTTTGGGTTTTTTTTTTCTCAATCATTGGATTCAAGCTGCTGATGGCTAAAATTATGTACTGATATTCACTCATTGTAGTTCTGACTGTTTTTGTGCCAAATAGTAACACATATTCAGTGTGCTGAACAGTTTACAGCTCCAGGAAGAGCAAGCCTGATATGTAAACACAGTCTCACACACACTCAATTATTCCATGCTGTTTAATTGAATCAACATTTCAGACAAACTGGCTTCAACAGGTTTCTGACATGACAGCACATACACAATGGTTATTTATATATAGCTTACTGTGTTATCACAGATCAGGGAACGAGTCATCATCATGTTGGACCTACAAATGGTGTATCTACATTCTTTTCTGATCACAACGTTCAGGACACAAGAGTGTTAAGGAAATGAATCCGTCAGGTCTGCATTGTAGCAACAGCTTCTCTATGTCTCCACCTGGCAAAACGTAGAATCCTAGAACAGTGCGCGGATTCTACTTTTTGCCATGATGTCTCCTGTTTAGTCCAGAACCTGTTGAAGAGGTTTTTGGATGTGCATACTTTTCTTCTACATGTCATTACCTGTCAACCAAAATATGGACATCTTTCAGCATCTTCAGGGTGCAGGTACCAGGTACTTATTGCATTTTGAGCTTATGAAGGTAAGCAACACCTTTCAGAGAGCCATTATATAAAATGTGAAACCAAACCAAATTAAATCAGTCATGCAAGGTACAGTTATCCCAATCATAAGAAAATTTAGCATTAACTTCATTCTTCAACTTACATTCTATAAGACCATAGTCTTCGTGCTGGTAGTGTGGTAGGATTCTAAGATAGTGTTGCACACTGTAAAAAACACTGAGAATGGGCCACAGTTGTTATCTTGATTTTTGTATATTGGAAAAGGTCACAACAAACAAGGTCAGAATTGAATCTGATTTAACCTGGAGTGCCCGGGTGATGCATAAAATCCGGCGTGACGCAATGCCCAAGGCAGGTAGATCAATAGTGCAATACACTGCCAATGGACTCTATAGGGACCGCTACATCCATTGGAGGGAGGCAACAAAGACCGATTTAGTAGTATATAAAAATAATTTCTAGGAGACAGAGTTGGATGTGGATAGAGGATGAAAGGTCAGTAGGTTAGTAAAAACATTCAGGTACATCTTCAAAGGACCATGAATATCCAGATGAAGTTTCATGCAAATCTAACTATTCAACATTCAGACTTTGTTGTGGAACAAAGAGATACTCATGTGGCATCCTGGCTTGAGTGGTGCTAGAGGGAATTTGTCACAATAAGAATCATTATCTGGGGACCATGATTACCATACTAGTATTTGTATTGGCCAGCTGTTGTTGAGATTCTTGCTCTTGACAAAAGGATCAGCTCTAGTTTATTGGTGGCCAATTCCCAATGTAATTCAGTTCAAACAATTAATTCGGAATCCTTTTAAACTTTTTAAAACACTATCTCTTTTTGCACATATGGATGGGAACATATTACATCAGCACATTGAGCGGCATTATAAAAGCTTTACATGCAGTTGTCGCTCTGTAACCAATTTAACAGAATTGGATTAGACAGCGAAAACTCCTCTGTGGATAGTTTGAGATGCTATCAGCTGCTGTACAACATCACTCTGTGAGCTCTTCTGTGATTACTTTAATGCTATCAAAGCCCTGCTCCTTTTGAACACAGTCTTAATTAGTACAACTTTAATTAAGGACTGATTCATTCAGCGTTGACTGACTGTTCTATGCAGGGACGTCCACTTTCCTTCATGACTGTAAATTTCAAACCAAGAATACCAGTGGTGAGAGACCCCCGCAGATGGTTCCCTGTTGGGAATGATTATATCCACTGATGATTGACGGTGTGTGCAGCAGCTTTAGCCATCTTTTGGTTAGATGACTGTACACATGAGTCAGGATTCGCTGTCAGGATTCCAGAAAGGCCTGTGATGGCTGCATCATGTATCTGCTGGAGGGGGAAAAAATCTCATTAAAAATGACATAGAGATTATTAAAGCATTTTCAACATGCACTGGGATACTAAATGTCATTAATCTGAAGCCTGTCTCCTCCCCGTCAGCAGTCAGGATGAGCAAACACTGCTGTCTGTAGATGCACTGTTGGAGAGTATAGAGCTGGACCTTCCTATAGCATTTTTTAAATGTGGACAAATGTGGAAAATTGCAGAACTGAATATATTTCTTCTTTTCAGAGTATTGCCAAAAATATTGCTGGAGCCTGTGCTAAAAATGCTACAGTAGTAGTCATCTATAGTCAATTACAAGACACAGATAGACAGACTTTAATATTTATACAATTTAATGTGTGGAGCAGAAAACCCAGGAGACCACACTACAAAGACCAGATAAGGAAACTATGATAAGCAAAATATACAGCCATTTTCCACTGCAGGAACTTTTTGATAAACTTTTATAGCAACTTTATCAAAATGAATAAATAAATTTTGTTCCACAGCCCCTGACTCACAAAAAGTCCCTGCACTGTGGTAGTACTTTCTGACAGCCCTGAAAGTATCAGGTGTGCAGCGTAAACTTTTCCTTACAGCATTCACTAAGCAATATGTTGTTTCTTTGGAGCTCAGCATTTTCAGTCCTCCTTAACACCCATTTACAGCAGTAAACTACAAAGAACAATTAACACTGTGTTGTTGTCTGCAAAAATTGTGTCGCTCATTTTTAGCCACACTAGCAGCAGGGCTCTAGGGATGGCAATGTTGCTCAGTCAGTTGGTCCACCACTTTGGTCCAAACTGAAAAATCTAAGCAACAACTGGAAGGATTGCCATGAAATGTGATATAAACATTCTTTGAGAAATTAACAATGTAGCACAAAGTCAAAAGCTTGTGATATGCAGCACAAAAAGCTAGCTCAGTGATGTATTTTTGGACAACAGAGGTCTACAGCACAGAGGAATAACATATCGGGCTTTGGATACACTCATAATACTTGTAAGTAGATCAGTTCATTGTTAGTTTCTGCACATGAGATTTGTTGACAATAAGAAAAATACAGAAAATCGTTAGCCAAATCCTTTAAGTGATGTATACACTATTGCTATTTCAAAATTAGTCTGGGTAAAGAAATGCACCGTTGAGATCTTTATTGGCAGAAAGCACTGAAAAAGAACACAGTGTCCTTCACAGACAGAGAACAAGCTTTGATAGTGCACTTTAAAGATTACTAGTACATGGTAAGAAAGGAATCAGCTTCATCAACACAGCCTGGGATGCAGCCTGGCAGTCGATTGCCAATATTATGCAATATGCATTAATGTGGACATGAGGTCTGTAATTGTCTAATTGTACTGATTTTTCTGTGATGAATGCAAATCTGTGATTTAGGCTACAAGACAAAACACACCAACCACTCCAAAATAACTGGAAACTTTTCTTAGCACCAACATTTTACTTTGTCAAGCTATAATCTCATTGTATTCACATATATCATGACATTATAGTGTTATATCATGACAGGGTAAGTTGTTAAGTAGGAGTTGAGAGTTTCATTCATGATGCTGTGATGATGCTCTCTTATCCATGTTGTATTTTGGTAAAATGGTGAAATAAGTGGGACCAAATAAGCCTAGCATAGCTCCTAGCATAGTTACTGCCAGAGTGTGCTTCACAAAATACCCCTCAGGAATTAAAGCCTTAGCCTTCTTCCTGTAAAGGAAACTGAGCTAATTACATGACACACAAAAAAACCATTAAAACCATGAAAATAATAGCATGTAAGTTTCTCACACCAAACTGAAAGAGAGTGACTTTCTGTGCTTCTTGTGCACATTGATGCTCCTGCAGCAGTTGATGATGTCTTTCTTTCCGCCCATGTTTCAGTTCACCTCTCCTTATCAGGTCCTTTTTTTCTATCATCTTCCCCTGGATGCCAGAGGGGACATCTTTATTAAAATGGATGGTAGTGTTTTCTCAGGGGCGGGTAGGACTCTCTGTCTTGTGGACCTGAATGGTTATTCCCAGCTGCTGTTGACTTATAGCTGGCTGCCTGGTAATTAGGCTGGGTAATAGCCTGCTGTGAGCAACCAGGGTGCTATCACAGCCAGATACTGTGGTGTGTCACAGTATACAGGTGTCAAATGCAAGGACAGTAGCCCTGTGTGTGTGTGTGTGTGTGTGTGTATTTGTGTAAAAGCCAGTAGGTAGCATGGTTGCATTTGTCCAGGCTTACTGTGAACCATGTGCAGGACGGAGTCAGGATTTTAAAAATACTGAGTCCACATCCTCCTCTCCATCCACCACCCCTAAACATGGCCAACCCAGAATAACAGACAGAATAATACTATATTGCGCATATCTGCTTGATTATGATCAATGACTTTTTTTAAGCATGCAATGCCAGTTTTCAAAGCTTTTAAACTCTTTCTTAACAAAATCTACACAGGACAACAAATGATTAAGGTTGGAGAAAGATTGTTGTTATGGTTCATAAACTATGGTTAAGGTACAGTTATGGTCAGGCAACTTAAGACTAAAGCTTGGTTAATGTTAATAATCAAAAACAAAGAAAAAGAGTAAATATTAACCATTTGATAGTTGAGCATCAGGGGGCTTTGGCATGGCTACGAAGCCTACACACGCAGCTGCATGACGTAGCCGACAAGAGCCTCATCAGAAAACTGCATGTCTTGGCTACAGCCACTACAGAGATATATTGTAGGGACTGCAAAAAGTGATTGTTCAGTTTGGGCTGTTTGTGGTTTCTCCTGCAAGTTTCTGATGCTGGGGGGGATTGTTGATAGGGAAGCCACGATAAGGGAGTTGAACAAAGACTCAGTAATCTGCTCCTAGTCAGAAACACTCATCCAGCAAAGTCATTTCTACTACAGACCATGAATGAAGAATGTTAATACAGTTACTGCAGGAAATATTATGAAAGCAAGCGTGTGTAGTGTTGTGGTGCTGCTGTCACCAAGTGAAACCCAATACTGAACTGTAAACCAAAAGCTGCATATGTACAGCAGGACTCCTGTTAACCCTTTGGTTCAATTATAAATCCAGCTTTACTCTTCGCTCTGCCACACTGAGGACACACTACATCCTGCATTGTCACTGAACATTGGTGTCAGACATTAAATTATGCACTGCAGAATTGTCAAAATAAACACAGGCTGTATATAACAGACAACATACATATTACTTTAATACTTTAATAATAATTTGAACAGTGATGATAAGTGTTACCATCAAAATATACTTTAAATACCAAAGGTAAGTACTCATTATGGCCCATTTCAGGATCATTTATATCATATTATTGGATTATAATTTTTGATGCATTAATGTGTAAGCATTTCAAGTAAAGGTGAGGCTAATTTTACGGCTGGGAAGCTGAATTTACAACGCTACATCATAATGTATTTGTATTCTCATAATCTGAAACTGCAAAGTAACTAGTAACTAAAGCTCCAATGGAGTAAAAGTTAAATATTGTCCTCTGAAATGCAATGGCGTAGAAGTATAAAGTAGCATAAAATTAAATTATTAAGTAAAGTATGATATAGTTGCACTTGGGAGCAGCATCTTTAGTGGTAGTTATGGTGTTGGCCATGTGCTGTAATGGGTGGTGTAAAGTATGCAAAGTGATTATATGACATTAATATTCATTTCCAATCTTTCCCAAACTAATATGAGCTCAGTGATGTAGTCAACTTGACTTAATTACTCGGGCTGACTCACTTGGCTGTGTGTCAGAGGAGGTACAAATTTCTCCAAAATAAAGAGACAAGTGCTATGATTCCTTTAGAAGAATCATGTGAATTATAATTTTGATTAACTAGTTTCTGTTGAGTACTCAACCAACATCTAATAAAAACTTGGCAAGTGTGTGATGTTTCGTGATTCCTTCAATATCACTCTCTGCTGCCAAAAAAGCTAAACTTGCTATTATATTGTGAATTGCTCCATAAACTGTGAGGCCTTTGTCTCCAGCAGGCATACGACATGTATTATTTTGTTGAAACTGCTGACAGTTCATATTTTGTGCCAGTAATCAATCGCTCTAAATTTGACAACCTTCATGTCATGTCATAAGTATTCAATGTTCAAATACCATATTATTCACTTTCAGGAGGTTTTCAAGCGTTCCTGTCTGCACCAAAATGCCAAAACAATATCTACACAGCTGAATCTCATGTCCTTTGTATTCTTTATGTTAGCAGACAACAGAATTGTGTATTACAGTAAATATTAAGTAGTGGGACAAACACAATGCAGTTACTACACTGAGTTTAAACTGGTGAAAGTCTGTTTATCACCACAGTCAGTAGGATTTATCCTCTGGGAACCATGAATGTCTGTATAAAGTCTTCCAGCAATCCAGCCAGTAGTTGTTGAGATATTTCAGCATGGACCAACATTGCCATCCATAAAAAAAATGGTGGACCATGTGGACAGAGTAAGTGAAAACCTAAACAAAGCCTCAGCCCGAATTAAATCGAAATATTCGAATCAACCGTTAAGTTCAAAACATAAACACTTGAAAGAAACGGAACTAAAAAAAAAAAACTAGAAATATGTAAGTAAGTGCTTTTATTGGATGCAATAAGTATGGCTTTCATGGGGTTTGTTGTTGACTGAGAGAATAATACAGATTGCTCATTACTTTCTTTGAATGACTCATTTTGTTCATTTATTCATTACTGAATTGGTTAAGATGTCCCTGACTCTTTTTGCTGGCTGTGATCAGAGAGGAACCTCTATGAGTAGGGTATAGAAAAATAACTAATAAGACAATATCAGCCCGATACACTGGTTCTGCAGTATACTGACTGTATGTTGACGTATGGACATAAACCCACTGAGCCATGTACATTTTAACTTGAACTTAATATTTGAACTCTTTCCTTGTATGTGATTGAATGCCGCTCTCATCAGCAGTCTGTCAGCCTGGTGCTAATGTCTAATTGGTTTACTGTGGGCTTTAGGTCACAATAATTGACCACACACCAAGTCTCTCTCACAAAGCAGTGACTTCTGGCTTCATTAGTTCTCCCTTTGAAGCACAAAGAGGACAACTTTTCCTGACCCCGAGAGAATTGGCTGCTTGATTCATACAAATTGATGTTTGGCTCGCTGTCTGTTTCATGGCCCTCAGTAGCTTGCAGCACTTTGATCATTTTTCAAAGCAATAGGCTACACAGAGGCATGAGTCAAAGCTTTTACACAGCCTGTGGGATTCAGTAAAGGGGGAAACACACAGAGGAGACAGTGGCAGTTAAAGGCCGGTGACTCTACCTGTTCACTGCCAGCAACATTGCACTCATCAGAGAGCAGATGCCAAGTATGAAGTGGGGAGCTGTACTCCAGCAGAACCACACTCATGTTGTCTGACTGAGCCTAAACCCATGTGAGTGCTAGAGTGACAAATATACCACAGCAATAAATGTCTCAACAAACAGTCTTTTTGATGGCTACTATATGGTATGATTACTCTATGGTAGTTTTATGTCTCCATATATTAATTTAATGATCAATGCCATATGGGTATTAACACACTGACCTGTATGGGGATGCTTCAAAACAGATTCTAATCTAGTTAGAAGTATAGGTCTTATAATGTATTGATTTTACTGTAAGATATATTGTAAGATATAAATACAAGAGGAACTTGACAGCAGCTGAAAATCTTGTTTTTGCTGACCTCCAGTGATTTAAAGGGATACTATGCAGGAATTTCCTTAAAAACAATGTATAGACTCATACAAAAGTAATCCCTCTCAATCAACCTATGACCTACTAGAAGTGTGTGGTGGGGTATTAATCTGAGACTCTGCCTGTATTTTCTTATTATTTTGCTGTGTTCAGGACGTTTCTGGGCATCTCCCTTTGGGCAGTGGGTGTGTAGCCCTCAGCCAATAACAGCGTGCAGGGTATGAGGTCAGGACCTGTAGTGGAGCGACCAGGTTACATTGGTCCTGGTGCCAAAGGAAAGTAACTTGCTGGCCATTAGCTTTTTATGGGCGGGATGTATAAATCATGGATGTATAAAGAGCTGCAGGTCTGTGTGTTTGTTTGAGCAAAGGCGGGGCTGAGCTACACACACGCAGAGCACAAAATCCGGCAATACCGCACCTTCCTGCAGGGTTGCGTAGAGGTGTGGGTGTTTCTGTTTGTGCTTTAGAATGTCACCACTATGAAACTATCAGAAAATAACGTTTTATTTATCTGATTCATGGCTTTGTTCTTGCCAACATTGCTCGCTCTCTTCGTTCACTCTCTAGCTTGCTTGACCACCTCTGCTCTCTCTCTGAGGTAGGGAGGAGGGGCCAACTTTGAATGCTGTGTTTTAACAAAGACCAACTAACAAATCCTGCATAGTATACCTTTAACTTATCATCTTGCTGCAGTGATGGTAAGTACTCTAGGGTCAGTACACTGTGAAATAATAGGTGGAACAGACTTGACATTTTCAACAAAAGAGGGCAGCAAAACTCTGGCTTTAGTCTGATATTCAGTTGCTATTTCATTTCAGTTCACTATCATTTTACTAACCATAACACCTTCAGTCTACAATATCTCAAAAGTCAGAAGAATATAGTAATAGCAGGGGAATCATATTCAGGATCATGGGAAGCAGGATGCTATCCCAGCATGCTTTGGCCAGGATGCCCCCTGAAGGTGAAAATTGTCCCATTTTTGCACAATTACTCTTGTCTCTTTTTTTCCCCCCTATATCTGCTGGCAAACCCTGCTTTCTCCACCTCCCATCATCATAAACATGGATATTCCATTCAGGCCTATGTCGTGTGACTGGTACAACACTTTATAGGAATTTGTTTATTTTAATCTCTTTTAGTTCAAGGCAAATCTCACAAGAGTCCATCCTAAAATCACAAATAAATAAAATAAAGGCAAACAGAGCTGAATGGAACTAGCAGACAAAACAAATGATCCAACAAAGACTGAACAAAAAACCAGGACTTAAATAGTAACTTAACTAACGAGAAGATGAGGTGCAGGTGGGGAGATGGGTGGAGAACTCAGGAGAAGGGAGTGAACAGACGGAGCCGATTGGCTGGGGAAACACTGGGAGCAGGGCAGGCTGATGAAGCTAACACAGGGCAGGTGTGGGGAAAACAGAGCAGGGCAGGAATAATGAGGGTGATGCAGGGCAGGTGAGGGGAGGAGCACACGAAACACAGGGAAACCAGGAAACCAAAAAACACAATACTCTAAGCTACCGGAAACCCAAAAGAACACAAAAAGTCCAAAAACCAAACAAAGTCCAGGCAGGATGTGACACACATACACACACATACACACATGATTATAATACACACACTCACACACTCTGGTAGACAATCATTCATAGTAAAATACACAGTATGTGTACATTAGGGGTGTCATGATTTCAATTCAAAATCTAAAATCAATGAGTGTTCCATTTCAACCTTCGAAATCAAAAGAAGGATTGGCGATTCTCCCTGTATTTTTTTTCTCTCCACCCCCACCTACTTGTGCGCGTCTGGCGTGCGCTCGAAGGAAAAACAAAACATTTCAAAGACAACACAGTGTAGCTTGGCAGTAGCCTGCAGCTGCATTACTTTTCGAGACACCATGGCCACTGCTGGAGTCAGAGATGATGGAGAAACAAGAGAGCTGGAAAATCCTCCTGCTTCCGTGAAGTCACCGGTGTGACAACAGTTTGCCTTCCCCGTGAGTTGTGTAAACAACAAACGTGAAAACAAACAGAAAAACTACAGTTTGTAGGCTATGCTACACACTTTGGTAAAGTTGGAAATATATTGACAGATTCAAACTTCTCAGATCAATAACGCATGAGTGAAACGATATTAAAACACAAACAATGCCTCTTTCCTACCATAGTAAGGTAGACAATGAGCTACTACCTAATTTTCACCACAATGAGCTGTCCTCCAAGCTAGACAAATAACACTGGTCTCTATGTACAGCCGGCTGAGAGACAAGTGTGCAGGGACTGTCTAAAAAGTACAACACGACTTAAACTTTCTCACCGGCAAGAGAGGAAACTCAAGGTGTTGCTGTCAGGTACCCTTCTGCCATCTAGTGGCTCTTCTTTTTGTTTTTGTGTTAAACAGTTTGTTCCCACTTGACTGGTGAAATAAGTTATTGTTATTATATTTTGAATAAATTATTTAATTTTGACCATATGGCCTTAGTGAGGTAAATTCCAAACAAAGCAGTTATATCACACTTGTAGCCTATGTTTTTAAAGAAGAATTTGAAAATGTTAATGACAGTTGTCAGGCCATAAAATCAATGATCTGTTGATCTTTACAAATCAAGACTCAATAGTTTAACAATGGCATAGCTGTCTGTGCTGGAAAAAAATGTTTAAATCATACATTGAATCGAATCGTGACACCCCTAGTGCACATATCAGGGATGTGCAGAGAGTCCACTATTTGTATTATGCTTTTAATTTTAGGATATTAAAGTGTTGAGAAGAATAGAGAAGAAGGTCAAAGGCGATTATTGCTTTGCACTTTTCATTTATTGCCTATTTTTTACAACCTAATATTGTGGAAAGGAGAAGGGGAACAACAGGTTATGAAGAGTCCCTTGTAAGCACTTCGCTTGTGTCAGTAGCTCAGCTTTATCTCTGGTGAACACCCTCAACTCCAGGAGTGATGTCCAAATAAGGAAATGTGTGTCATGTAGCAGGTGGATGTGACTCCCCTCATTGAGACCTGCTGATAGACATAACAGTGGAGCAGAGGAGAGAGACTGAGATAGTGATGTAACCGACCTTGACATGTTTTTTTTTCTTCCCGAAAACAAATCATTTTTAAAATATTTGTACGAAATAAATGTTCGTTAAAAACCTACTATTGGTCCTTTGCCAAATAATGCATTCGTATTCGGGCACACCCCTGGCACATATAAACTTCATTTACACAAACACATCTGTATGTATCTATACTAATGCACACATTCTGATACCAGCATAGGAATGTTCTAAGGGTTATTTATTGACCCCAGCAAGTTTCATGATAGTCTAATACCAATCCATGTTAATTTACAGCCAACATTAAGTAATAAATGTCTAATCATTAAATGTACAAATATCCTTGACATTCGGGCAAGCCAGTTACAAACACACCTTTACACATTTGTGGTTGTCCTCTGTAGGTCTTGTTTTATTTTAATCAGTCATTGTTGGTTATTACTGTATATTTGTGATTAATTGATTAACCATTTAGTCTATAAAATGACAGAAGATAGTGAAAAATCACAATGTGAATCCAATGTGAAATGTATTGTCCAAAACTCAGTTTTAATTTACAATGATATACAATGGAAAACAAACAAACAAAAAACAGCAAATCCTTTGTATTCGAGACGTTGGAGACAATAGTTTGAACAGTTTTTGCTTGTTAATCCTTTGGGTATTTGGGACACCAGGGTATTTTTGCTCATTCTTAATTTCCTTCATTTATAGGTTTATGGTATAGTCACTGTATATGTCACCCAGGCATGCCATATATTATTTCTCAGGACAAGTTATTCAGAAATGCCATCATTTTGCATCTGAGCAGTACAATACATGCTCTTTTTCAGAATTTTCATGGAAAAACTACTAAACATGTAAATTGAAATGTATGATTATCTTTATGTCCAGACATTTTCTGTGTCCCACGGGTGCAAAAGGTCAAAGAGTGAAATAATTATGAAAATGGTTGACTAATTTTCTGTGGGTAGACTAGTCATTTCAGTACTAATATTGAAATTGGCTAGCAAATCATTTAATTGTGTAGGAGCAATATGGGGCGGTCAAATATGGTGAAGAAGACAAGCGGACTTTATGCATCCTGTGAGCAAAATCATTTAGCATGACTGCAATAATGTGTAATTATGGCTGAGAAAATTACACTGCAACTGCAGTACTACCTCTGTGTGCATGGCATCCTGGTCTGTCAGTACTGTTAAGTGTTGCCAAGAAGAAGCTGTACTCAATAATTACTCGGCTAAGTGCTGAAATTTTAGTCTGTTAAAGCTGATTTTGTCACCTGTCGCCAACATTATACGTGCTTGACAAGTTATTGTTCCAGTAGGCTTATGATTCAAATCCCTTCACTATCCTGGAAATGCACTTAAAGTAATGTTTGTTCTAAACACTTTTCCTAATTATAGCTGTTGACTTTCAAATGTAATAACAACAACAACAATAGTAATAATAATAATAATAATAATAATAATAAATGAATACCTTCCTTCCAGTTCCTTAAAGGAAATCTTTCCAAAGACGAGCTGTAACTTCACTGATATTCATGAGGCTTACCTCCACTGTGCTGACAGTTAGCAGGCCTGTCAGCCAATCACAGAGTCCATTATGCTGGGAATCACTTTGACTTCTCTTTTGCAATGGAAATTAGACTTGAGTAGAACTTAAGTCACCTAGCTCCCTCAAAAAAATGCATTCAGGGGAAAATAGGAGCTATCATCAAATCAGTGTTTGCTTTATCCCTTCAAAGTTTTTATAAGAGTGTGAAAATGTTGATGACAAATCCTGTTTCTTTGTGTGGAGGTAAGAAAGGCTTGCTCTTTGCAATCGCACTTCTGCAGTTAGCGGGGGCAAAGAGCTGGGAGGGGCAGCTGTGGAAGATGTGCTAGCCAAAGGATTTACAGTTCAGAAAAGACAGGCTGTTTCAAAAGCAAAGCAGTGCCATTGTCAGAGAGTAATTTCATTTCATGAATAAGCGCTTGACTGCTTACAGTGACAGCCTCATCCTGTCTGCCCTGGCATCACTCCCCTTCACCAACCAATGACAGAATGTCATTCCTGCTTCCAAAATGCACAGACCAGGAGGACGGGGCTTATGTGCAACAACCAAAATCTGTGCCACCCTGACGGATGTTGAAAATAAAATATGAAAAGGGGAAGACTGTGTGCAGTCGACTTCACCTCCTCTCAGTGGGAACCATTTTGAAACTGAGGTTGGGAGTATATTTGTGGAGGTTAGATTTCTCTGGTGAATATCATCGCTGTCGGGTAACAAATAGCATTCTGCAGTACAAAAGCACATCAGCCAGGTTCTAAAACAGCTCAGCTCACATGCAGATAAGAATAAAACAAATCACAGTGCTTTCCAAAAAAGCCCAAACACATCATTCTCTGCATACAAAGACACACACTGCACAGGAAGTGTTAATGTACTTCAGAGAAACATCAGATTATTTACTTTACAATTTTTAGGTACTTGTAATTCACTTCATTTTCATATTTCAGAGGTAAATATTGTACTTTTTACTCCACTGCACTTATTTGACTGCTATTTCAACTTCATATTATCAAAAAATAAATAAATGAAAATACATAGTGAACGTGGGGCCTTTGGGGTCCCTGAGGGTCTGGATGGCCCCAAGCAGCCATCCAGCCCTGCAAAACATGATCAGTTTATAATGCTGTATAGTATAATATGTGAAGTAGTTAAAATTGGCTTTACATGCACCAAATTAAATATTAAAAAAACAGGATAAATAAAATAACATTCTGAAATAGCTCATTATGTACAACTTTTGATACTTGACATACATTTTTCTTTTACATATGTCATTTTTTAAATGCAGGACTTTAACTTGTAAGGGGATATTTTACAGTGTGGTACAATATTATCATCTTTACTTGGGTAAATGATCTGAATACTTCTTTTTACCACTGCTATAATTCCAGAGTGGGGTGACTGATCAATGAATAGGAGCCAAGAGTTATAAATTATGGGTAAATGAATGAAAGCAGTCCTATAAATCACAGTTTTGTAAAACTCCATTACCCCATGTTTCTTTTTATACATATAAAAGTATTTTCTACTTTCTATTGTCAAATTGATATACAGCAGTGTATATCAGCTACTGTATCTAGCTCATGGATTTCACACAGTTCTAAACAACTACAAACAGGTTCCATTTTTCAAGTGAATAATCCTCTGCTGTCCAAACAGTGTTGGGTTTTGTATTTGCAGAGGCAACAACAGCAGTTTGTTTGGAATAAATATGCCAATGTAGAAATAAGGAAATAACAGTCGACAATGAGTGTCTTTATTATTAAAGAATGTTAGGCCTGTGTCTGGACTATATATTATATTGTGATATAATGATCACGTCATGTCTTCATTTTCCATAATTCCGTTGTTCAAATAAATTATTCTAAGCATTTTTTTTCCCTGAAGGGTAAAAATAATAGTGTGTTCATGGTTTTGCATGTCAGCTCACAATAAAACAGTAAAAGATATGACTGACAAAGTATTAGTAGTTAACCTGGGTAGGTTTAATGATACTCAAGTTAACAGTAGTGCTGAGAACCACTTAAGCTGATTTAACACTTTGACCATTTTAACTAGCTGCTCCAGAACCGTGACACTGGAAACACTATTCTATGCAAACTTGAGTCATACAGCGACTGCTTTGCCTTTATGTCCATGATTAGACTTGCCATTGTGTGCTGTTGTAGTAACATATTAAAACTTATTTCTCCCAGACTGTCCTGAGCAGAGGCCAAGTGGTGATGAAAACAGACGTGTTAATGTGGAGATGGGCTGAGGCGAGAGCTGAGTGGGACACAGTGTAATATGGTTCAGGACTAGGTCTAACTAGGAGTGACGGGTCCCTGTTTTAAAGAGGCGAGAGGAGTGATGCATTATGCATGAGCGACCTGTGTTCCACTAGTCATGCTGCTTCACTTTGCACAGTGCACAACTATTGTTGCTCTACTACACACTACTACTGACACACAACACATATTTCCTCAGCCCCTCTGCTGCGCTGCAGGGATGCTAATGTGTGCAGAGTTACACTGATATATGAAGCTGATATGTTTGCTTTAAATCAGCATTCTTTAAAAGGAAATAAATATGTAGTATTGCTGAAATAGTAATACTCATTAAGAAATTACATTTACTAAGGCTGCAATTAACCCAAAATTAGTTAGCCATCTAAAATCCAAAATAATTATCTTTTTTTATAGAAATGTTTGTACAACAAATACAGTAGGAGTCATTAATTAAGTTTACAGATATGAATGAGATGGAATAGCATAAAAAATACACAGAAGAACTCATTGAACCTTACAAGCCAACCAGTGTAAGTATCAGAGAGCAATCACCAAGGTGTATTAGTTGCTTGATCAGTAAAAGTTCAAAATTAATGAACAAACTCTTTATTTATAAGCTCTTTATTTAGTGTAATTGTGTTCCTTTTTATCTGCTCCTGTGTTTTTTTTTTTTAAAAAAAGGTTGTTGCTTTTGTTTTTTTGGACCAATGGTCCCAAGATATCAAACTTGGACTTGAGTAAGATTTAAGTCCAACAAGCATTCCAAATTAATGACCTAATATGTTGTTCGACCATGTGACTCCAGAACGACACATAGGAGCATCTTCTAATGCAGTGTCTCTATTGGCAGTAACGGGCAGGACAACATCATTTGTCTGTGTTTTCCAAAACCACTAAAAATCATTGTTAAAAAATTATGTTTTATGATGTGACAATGTTGTTACGATCTGGTCAGGTTTAGGGAAAAACTATTTGGTTAGGTTTAGGGAAAGGGTTATTGTAAATGATTTAAGACAACTTGGATTGGTCTATAATGAGTTAAGGCTTGACACAGGACTTGACTCAGACTTGTCAGTAATAGCTAATCATTTGACTTGGACTTGTCTCTAATGATATGACACTTGACTTGAATTAGTCTGTAATCAATTGGAGTTACCTCTAATGAGTCGAGACTTAACCCTGGCTTGTTGTTTATGACTCGGATTTGACTCAGACAGGTGTTTAATGAGACTGGACTCATTTGTTTTAATGACTCAAGACTTAACCCAAATTTGTGTTAAATGACTTGAAACTTTATGTGTACTTGTTTTCAGTGACTCTAAAGATGACTGTGATTTGTCTGTAATAACACAAGACATAATTTTTACTCGTCACTAATCACTCACGACTACACCCAGGCTTGTCTGTAATGACTCAAGACTTATTTGGTCTGGTCTCTGATGATTCAAGATCTGAATCAGACTTGTTTCTACAGACTCAAGGCTTGACTTGGACTTGTCTCTAATGACTTGGGATTGACTGAGGTTTTTAATTACTCAAACAAGAGTCAGAATTGTTTCTAATGACTAGAGACTTGATGCATGTCTTCATTGATCCAAGACTTGACTTGGGTTTGTCTGTTATGACTCAACACTTGACCTAAGCTTGTTTCTAATGACTCGAACCCTGACTTGGACCTGAAAGCTCTGTCAACTTATTCAGTGCAGCTTTGCTGCACACTTTTCTGTAGTACATTGACTCTTTGCTTCAATAGACTTTCTCAATGATAGAAGACAGATTAACTTGATTTTCTCTTCTCCTCCATAACCCTCCTATAATATACCAGTGCGAATCTGCATCTGCTTTGTAAAGTAGGAGGATTCTCATTTGCAAAACTGATCCTCACAAATTATTTGTGCATTTTTATGTATTCACCATGGTTCAATCTCCACTTATTATGATACATATCTACATCTCAGCAATGTTTGGTAAGACACCTGTGCATTATGTTTTTGCTGACACTGGCACTTCACTTGCAAAAGTCTCTTGTGTGGACTTGCCTTCCTTTTGTCACTGTATATCAAACTGGTCTATGGACTATGGACTAAGGGTGTGCCTGAATCCAAATACGTTATTCGGCAAAGCACAAATAGTGGGTTTTTACGAATATTTACGTCATACAAATATTTTAAGAATTATTTCTTTTCGGTGAGAAAAAAACCCCCATCAAATACCAGTGTGCAGGTCGGTTACATCACTATCTCACTCTCTCTCCTCTGCTCCACTGTTACATGTATCAGCATGTCTCAACAAGGGGAGTCACATCCACCTGCCTCATGACGCACATTTCCTAATTTGGACATCACTCCTGGAGTTCGGGGTGTTCACCAGAGATAAAGCTGAGCCACTGACACAAGCCAAGTGCTTACAAGGGACTCTCCATAACCTGTTGTTCCCCTTCTCCTTTCCACAAATTTAGGTTGTAAAAAGTAGGAAATAAATGAAAAGTGAAAGGTAAGAATCGCCTCTGAAGTTCTTCTCTACATGTTACATGATGTGCTCTCTCGATCATGGGTGTAGAAATACGTAAAAATCTGTCTGCACTTGGTTTAGCTCAGTAGTCAGCGTAGTTGTCTATGATCTTGGAGACTCGAGTTTGAGATCTGGTGCGGGACCTCCTTCTTAAGGTAGTTTATTCATAAACACTTACTGTAACACGTTAATATCCTAAAATTAAAAGCATAATAAAAACAAACCCAGTATTTTTACGCCTATTTCCCCTTTTCTCAAATACAAATATAAATAATGTTGCTGCCTCAACATATACAAATACTGGGCTCTCTGCACATCTCTACTATGGACATTATGCACATCTGAGCTCTGACTCACAGTTACAGAGACAGTGTCAGAGGCAGCTGAGAGCATTTACTGACATCACAATTGTAATTTTACATTGAGGGAGAGAGCAAAATAGTCCTGGTAACCAGAAATCTTTTCCACCAATTAAGTATGGCACAGCTTCTTGTTCCTGGTGTGGCTCTCCAAGACAGCAATTCAAAGCTAATCAAGTGCAATGCCCTCTCATTCTTCACATCATCCTCCTGCTGTTCCTTAACAATGTCTCATTTCCACCAATACTCTGATTTAGCAACTGAGAAGATGCCACCCAGCAGCACTTTGCATTCTGAGAGAAGCTGGGGCATCAATGGACACGGTGACAACATGACAGAGTGTTGGTGCTCCAAAATGTGTCTATTGCCAGTAAGATAATGGGTTATTTTGGGCGTCGAGATGAATCTTCCACATCATTAAGTTGTGTTATGGGGGTTTCTGCAGAGTGGCTAGCGGGGGGGAGGCACCGATGCTGAGATGAGGAATGTGACGAGAGCCCAAGCTGTGACATTTTAGTAAAGTGCAAAATGGGACCACTGACTACACACGTAAAATACTATCAACATAACAAAAATACAAAAATAGCTTTTTATAGGTATGCTGCAAGAAGTAAGGGTTACTCTCTTACATGTGCTGTACTATGATACTGTAATTGTGTGAGAACATGTTTTTGTCTCCTTTAAGAGGGAGGAGGGATGTTGACTCACTATGGCATTAGAGTTTAAGAGGTTTAATTGGACATCTATAAGGTCTCCCATTGCTTCCTAATTTGCATAGTACAGTACTGTGCATAATTCAGCAAAAAAGCCCTGCAAAAACATACAGAGACACAATGAAAACACACCAGGATATTACATTCGCGATTAACAAATCTCCATACTCTGGTTAGGAGTTCTTTGATGCAGGGTGACCCACATACTCAGTGGTAGGTAGTGTCTGACATATACTACTATCTGTAAATCAGAATGTTACATTATATAATCTCGCTCTGATCCGCCATACATACAGTAGCTAGCTATTTATAGTGCACTGTGCTTGGGTTCAGCATCTGTAATGATTTGGTTTGAGCTGTAGCAGGGTGGCTGACAATACATCAGGTGGTGTCAGTGGGCAATTTCAAACCTCTAGTTCATTTGCTCTGGTCTGAATCAGTGGATAAGTTGGTAAAAATTCAGGCAAACCAAAAATGCATCACAAAAAGCCACGAGAGAGCATTCACTTGACTCATTGGTCAGATGTGTCTGGGGAGGGATCAAGAATGTAAACACCTGAAGAAGGCCCTGTATCCTTCCAAATATCATGAAGTCACTGCACTTTGTTGGCAGTCATGGTTGGACCTCGACTCATTCTAGCTGCTAGCAATTGTTAAATTGCGCTCATCTATATTCAACCTGAATAAAAAATGCAGATTTGAAAATACCCTAAATCTATTTTTGTTTTATGTATTGTGTTGTGTAACTGCATCTGCCTTTTAATGCTTTATCAAAATCTTACTTTTGAATATCCAATAATCACTCCTTGAAAGGTGGCTTTTAAAAGTTTATAGCTTGCTTGTTCAAGATGGATGTCAGCTTGGATTCACAACAGCACATTCAAATGGTAACCAACAGTCACAGGAATAATTGTCAAAACAACTACAGAAGTCTAAACTTCTCAACCAACACTGACGGATAATATAAACATCTACCATTCATCTGTATGTACAGTAAAAATTTGGTTTGTAGATTCTGCAAATGCTGTTAAACACCAAGAGGTCATGAAATCCACTGTTTGGCCTAACCAACTAAGGCAAAATGACAGGGCTGCATTTTAAGACCCTCAATCATGTAGTCTGACAGCAGACTACAATATTAAAATATTGAGAGACTATGTTCACATAGAGAGTTGCATGGAGTAGAAAGTTGCCTGCAAAAACAAATCAGTTGTAGGCAACTTTCATTGACCATGTCTGTAAAACAAAGTTAAATGCTTGATTATAGTGACTGATTTAATTCATGTTTTACACCAAATACATGGAAGAAACCAAGCAGGTATTATTTATACCTTTTTTCAAAACAGCCAAATCTCTCTCACTCAGTAAAAAAAAAAAAAAAAAAAAAAAAAAAAAAAAAAATCAAGTTCAAAGAAAATACAACAAATACAAAAAAGTTTTTCGCGTTTTAATAATAAGTTTTCTTTACGGGAAACAACCCTCTTCGAAACTCGATTTCTGAATTTTACTCCCATCCTATACTGTTTGTTTTCATAGTCTAAACTAGTTGGGGGGCTCTAGGAATGGTGATTTCAGTAGCTGAACATGCTAAATTTATATGGTAAACATGATACCTACTAAAAATTTGCTATTATTATTATTTTTTTTTTTTTTTTTTGATTAATTGTGGGCAGTTAGCCTTTATATTTAAGGCCTCACACAACTGAATGGCTGTAAACTTGTTTTTCATCTACATCATATTCATCTCTCTTCCCTTTTTACTTTTTCTTGTCCAATTTTTGATCACCCATTGTACATTTTTCATTTAAAATCTGTATTGTGGGTTCTTACAGCTATGGTATGGAATACCCTGAATGCTGCATATAACATAAACTTCCCAGCCCTGTAATGATATGATAAAAAAGGCCAATATACTGTACAGAATGTACAGTATATTGGCCCATAAGCATCCACATATAAGCACATATGTATGACCTTGCTACATTAAGAGGACACAAGCCCACTCTCATGATGCTCCCAGTTGGACATGTTCATTTGGCTTAACAGCCTCTAGTCAGTTACAGTTGGAGAGCCCATAAATCAGTGTTTGTGTATTGGGATATATGACATTTTGATGCTCTTTAGGAGGCGGTGGGTGAGCTGAGAGGAGCAGGGAAATGCAGCCTGAGAGGAGTCGAGGAGCTCTGAGGAGGCATTTATCCAGATGTCGACGGTAAGAGGCATCTTGTCAGTGTAACTCAGACGTCCTGCATCGGCTCACTCACTCTCTCTCTCACTCACACACACACACACACACACACACACACACACTCCTGTCAACAGTATGGAAACACTCCACACAGACGATCAATGCCGTCAGCGCTCAGGGGATCATCAATAAGAGGCGGCCCTTCCTTGTTCAGATGAGACTTGGTGTGTCAGGTGTTTGATTAGCCAGGCTACTCTGCTGAGCTGTGTCAGATGCAGCACCAGAGCAAAGGCTTCCTGTTAATGATGACTGCGCTGTGCTTTGTTACAACATGATCCCTGCCATGTGACAGCCAGAACTGGGCCCCATGCAGGTGGCTTCTATCAGAAGGGCATACGTGTTAATACACAAGCATGCATATGACATTTCAGATCATTAAATATTGTTAATGGGGTTAAATATTCAGCAGCAGGGCATGCAAATATTACAGCCCCACACAATTTACACATTTATAAATGATGTGTTGGGACGTACTAGAGATTAGTATTGATATAATACTGAGCATAGTGAAAATTCATAGAATTTATAGATGTACTTCTTGTAGATTGAAATCTCTGTTTTGCAGCCAAGATTTGGATCCAGATCACATCTGAAGCCATTAGACCTTTTAAAAGCAGGTGCAAAAAGGCTTTTTATAAAAGACAATGGCAGGAGTAAATTATTAATAAATGCATTTAATATTTCAGTGACAGTATATGCACTATGTGCAATACTGTGTGTAATACCTATGGTGACTCTGCATGCCACTATTTTCATTAAAAAGGGAGAATACTTTCACAGTAGATTTCTTCTGTGGACTGTATGGTTGTGTACAGACTGCAGACATTTTAGCTTTGTTGTACCTCATAGACAAATTACACCTTTAGCATTCTTATTGGTACATGTAATTTGACCTCACATTATTCCCAGCATAGCTCTGCTCAACTTCAACCAAAGCAGAGTTGTAATCGGACAGAATAAGCTACAGAAATACAGGTGTAGAGGGCCTTTAAAATTTTCAGACCATTTCTTCTCTAATATCCATTTGATCGTTTCACATTCAGTTATTACTGCTTTAACTGGTAGTTTTCATCCCGCGTGTGATTCACATTACCTGCGCACAGACAGACAGACATTTACTTGCCATATTCTGACGTTAGTCAGAATAGATTTTTCTCATTGACAAATGTAGCAGCTGTAGGATGGTTGCTCACAGGGTGAAGAACACCAGTCACACCAGGAATCAGGATCTGCACATTTTTTTCTCTGCAAGATTAGCATGGGGCACAGTCAGTACACAGACAGTGGCAGACGGTCTCTCAGTCCCCATCACAAAAGCTGTCCAACTTTTGTGTGTGTGTGTGTGTGTGTGTGTGTGTGTGTATGTGTTAAAATAAACATAACAACGGCTATAAATAAAATATGTGCACATTAAAAAAAATGTATGCCGTTACAGTAATTACAGTGTGTATTTGAAATCAGCAGGGAAAAACAAAAGTAATAATTGAGTTAAATTAATATCCACTGAAACAAAATTTAAAGTTTCCACTACACAAATCACCCTCTAGTTTACATGTAAATATAGCATCTCTTCAGAAGAAAACTAAAAATACATATTAAATAAAGAGCTTATTTTCATTGATTCGTTCATTTGTAGTTAGGCTACTCATTCAATGCAGTCTTTCCATAAAAGTACACAAGAATATTACAAATAACAATTTAACATAATATACCTATAAAAGTAGCATAGGACACAGACACACATTGGAAGGCTCTCTCTCAGTCCCCTGCAGCGAATCAGAAAATATGCAAATAAGGGAGAATCTCAGACAGATTTAACAGAAGTAGCAGCTGTTTTTGCCAACCAAAACCAATGGAAAAACTCAAACACGTTGGCAATGATCCATTGTTACATTTCCATACAGTTTAAGTCTGAATAAATGACTTTTAAGTGTGCTTGCTTAACCAAGGGAAAGAGAGCATCACCACACATCTTACCAGCAAAAAAGCTGTCCAACCGGAACAATGAGGATACATTCATTCATTCAATATAAGGTTGGCGATACACAGAAATTTGAACTTTATGGCAGAGAATATTACACATAGGTTTTGAGAATGTTCACCAAAATAAAAACAACATGAACAAAATATTGACTCAGCTACACAGAAGCCTCCCTGTTTACTGACAGCTCTCCTAAAGTCGCTTCAGGGCTGTGTTAAGTTACTACCAGTGTAGATTGGATATTGTGTATTCGGTCTACACTCTGCACACCCAGAACTCTGGGTTCCCATCAGTAACACAGATGTTGCCTCATGGACATGACTGAAATCTCAACAATATAACGTCTGATTCTGTAATGAATCATAGGCACAACAGTTACTGGTATCATTATTTTGGGAAGGCTAGTACCACTATGGAAATGAGTTACATTTGTAACTCTCAAATTACATGCACCAAGTGCTTCACATGAAAAAAGACTTAAAATGAACAAAAAACATCAATGTAAATATAAGATATAACTTACTGAATAATAATAATAATAATAATAATAATAATAATAATAATAATAATAATAACAACAAAGTTTTAAAAAAATATAATACATAGAATATATCCTGATTTAATGTTGATTTTGGTTTGAATAGAGGATTTGATCTGTAGATATTCTAAAAAGTGATATCTTTACTAATCCAAAAAATAAAAAGATTTAGTGTGCTGGCTTTCCTGATATCTATAGGTGGTGTGTTCCATAGTTTTGGGGCATAACTGACATAGGCTGCATCCCTGATTTTCTTTTGGCCTCCAATAAACCAGCAGCAGATGATTGCAGTGTCCTTGAAGGCAAATAGTATACAAGGGAGTTAGCAATGTAGCTTGGTCCTAGCCCATTATGGGCTTTGTATGTAAGGAGGAGGACCTTAAAATCAATTCTAAACGTTACAGGAAGCCAGTGCAGAGCAGCTAAAACTGGGCTAATGTGCTCTCTCCTCTTGGTTCTAGCCAACCTACAGAGTTTTGAATGAGCTGAGGTCTGTCTGGTTTTTTTTGGGAGGCCAGTAAAAAGCACACTACAGTAATCGAGTTGGCTTGAAATGAAGGCATGAATCAGTTTTTCAGCATCTTTGATTTGTAAATGGTCATACTTTAGCTATGTTTCTAAGGTTGAAAAATGATGTTTTCATCACCTTGTTAATGTGGGACCTGAAGCTTAGATCTGAATCTAAGATAACACCAAGACTTGTAACCTCAGATTCAATTCAGGGAGTTAATTTCCCCAGATTATTATACAGCATTTCTCTTTTTGTTTTGGGGCTGACTAGTAGAATTTCAGTTTTGTTCTTGTTTAACTTTAAGAAATTATTGCTCATCCATGTATTTATTGCCAGAAGACAGGTAGTAATGGAGTTTATAGCTGCAGCATCATTTGGTTCAGTGGAGATGTACAGTTGTGTGTCATCTGCATAACTATGGAAACACTGTGCTCTCTGATGATGTCACCAAGTGGCAGCATGTATAGTGAGAATAATAATGGACCAAGGCAGCTTCCTTGTGGAACCTCAAAGTAATTGTCATGTTCCTCAGACACATGATCTCCAAGACTGACGTAAAACCAGTTTAACACAGTCAGAAAGACCAACCCACTTTTCCAGATGATTGATTAGGATACCATGGTCAGTCATATCGAAAATTGTGTTTAGGTCTAAGAGGATGAGAATTGAGACCTTATTTTCATCAGAGTTTTCTCTGAGGTCACTGTTTTAGTAAGAGCGGTGTCAGTGTTGTGGTATGTTCCAAAGCCTGAATGAAATTCCTCCAGGATATTATTTTCTTTAAGAAAGGAGTTAATTTGCACTGAAACTATCTTTTCTTTTCTTACTAATGAATGGAAGGTTGGATATCAGCCTATAAGTGCATTATATTATTGTATATCAGTGCATTACCATCTAGATTGGGTTTCTTTAGTAAGGGTTTTACAACATCTGTTTGAAAGGCATCTTGGAAGATGCCTGTTTGCAGAGGTGTATTTATCATCTTTAGGACATGACTTGTCGAACACCCACTTAACAATGTTGTTGGTACAGGATTAATACATGAGGTGGAGGAGTTACATTCAGTGACCATCTTGCAAAGCTCAGTTAATTTAATACAGGTGAATTTTCTCATGGTTACATCATTTTTACAGGATTTGCTGAGATCATCTGTGTTTACATCAGCAGCAGTACTGACTCTAATTGATGTCATTTTGTTATTGAAGAACAATGTGAGTTCTTCACATTTTGATGGAAAGGAAGAACTGCTTGGGCTGGCGGGGATAATATTCTAGAGTTCCCAGCATTCTCTGTGATAATCTTGGAAAAGTAATCCTTTCCTGCCAGATGTATTGCTTTGTTATAGGCAGTCATGGCTTCTTTGTATATATATTACAGTGAACTGTGAGTCTAGTTTCCTCCTTTTTCTCTTTCAGCTGCCTGACAGATTCTCTTGATCTCATTAACACTGTTATTGTTTAACCAAGGGGAGATTCTGTAAGTCGACCTCTTTTTAACCTTTAGCGGAGCAGCAGTATTTAAAGCAGATGACACGGTATTGAAATTTTCAACCATGTAATTTAAATAGCAGTCATAACTGTATGACTCAAATAATCTCATAATATTAAAGAACTTTGCTTCAGCCTCGCCATCTAGCAATCTCTTTTTTTTAAGATTAGGTTTGCATCAAAAACACACAGTGATGATCAGAAATAGGTAATTTGAATACTGAAACATTATCAATGTTTAACCCTGTTGTTATTACCATGTCTAGAGTATTACCATGCTGATGAGTGGCTTCATTTACATGTTGGATGGGCTCAAAGCTGTCCAGTAAATTCACAAGCTCCATAGCTTTGGAGTCATTCTTTTTATTAATATGAATATTCAGGTAACCAGTCAGGATTAACCTCATATCTAGTGATACCAAGTGGGGTCAGCTCTGAGAATTCCTGTAGAAATAGTGATGAATATCTTGGTGACTGATATAATGTAATGATGAGTAGTGATAATTCTGCTTTGAGCTCAAGAGCAAGACATTCAAATGATGTGAATTCAACCAAGTCAATGTCATTGCACACAAACTGTGTAAAGAAATTGGCTGCAATTCCTCCTCTCCTGTTTTGTCTGACTGACTGCTAAAAATTGTAGGTTGGAGGACAAGCCTCTGTTGACCTAAAAAAATAGTGGTTGTGGCTGTATTTGGCTGGATTAGATGGAGGGGTGGGGATGTGGTCTCATCAGGTAACCACTGGTAAAATCCAAACAAAGCAATGAAATAATAATGATTCAAGCATGAGACCAAAACTCAGTCTTTTATGTCACTCAAGCCATTTTTACCCTCATTCCCCTAATCCATAGGTGGTCCCAGTTCTCTTCATGCTCACAGCCACACAAAAAACCAACCCCCCACATCAAGCCTAGCCAGTGTGTTTACATGTGCATATCCTAAAAAACCTGAATAACCCCAGTTCCATGCATCATGATTTCTCCACATCTCAACCACTAGTTTATGTACCAACAAAATAATCAGAATTGGATTAAAAAGAAGTGTTTTCATGCCACAGTATAGTGGTGTCTATGGAGAGCTCTAGCTAGCATATCTGGGTTTCTCAAACCTGTTCATAACTGGGACACTTGTGACATATGTGAATGCACTTACAATGTAATTAACCAGGTTTCTCATACTGCATGTAAAACATCATATTCCAAACAAGATGAAAAGCAGGCTAAGAATTAAAACTGGGATACTAGTTTGCATGTTAATGTACTCATTGAATGAAATGCATGTGAGGTAAATGTGAGCCGGGAGATCACCTTACTTTGTGATTTTCTGTTATTTTTTATACTGTTCTGATGTTAGGAAGTTGCCTCTACTCTCCTTCTTGCTGCTTGTGTTGTCCACTTGCATATTTCAGATAAGATGCAGCTTCCTGAAACTGGCCAATCAGAACAGAGAGGGCTCAGCAGGAGGGGGGCCTTAAAGAGACTCAGGCTAAAACAGCCTGTTTCAGACAGAGGCTGAACTGAGGGGCTGCATAAAGCAAGGGGTCTCAAATTTTTCCAAGGACCCCCTCACAATCGTAAAACCAATTAAGCATATGCTTACTACTATTTGTACACATTTCAATTTGAATCATGCTAGTACCATTTATTTATGTATATGTACTTTTGAACAGAGATTCAAATTGCATTTAGATTCAACTTGACAGTATTTATACTCACCTGTTGTCCTCCAGGCACCTCTTTGCAGAACAGAAAGTCCTCCAAAATATTCCCTTCCCATGGATAACGAACCAAAACAATAAACTGAGCCACACTGGCAATGTCTGTTGATTCGTCCAACTGAATAGAAAATTGATCGCAGGAACACAATCTATCCTGTAGCTGTGACTGAATGTCATCTGAGAGTTCTTCAGTTCTCCTCCTCATGGTGTCATTCGAGAGAGGTACAGCTTTCTGTTTATTAGCTGCCTCTGTCCCAAACATAACTTCACACATTTCAAATGCTGCTGGAAGTATGAGTTCTTGTGCAATTGTGAGTAGCTTCTTACTTTTAACAATCTGTTGAGTCACCAAAGAAGAAGCCTTCTGTGCTTTCTCTGAAGTTGTGGCCAGGTTCACCATCTGTGTTTTTTGGTGGTTGTATTCCTCGCTCTTTCGATGGAAAATTTATTTTGTTTCACCCCCATATTCTGGGTACTTTGTAATCAGATGTTGCTTTAGCTTGGCTGGCTTCATGGCTTTGTTCGCTAGCATCTGAAGACACACCACATTTTGTCTCCCGTCGCTGTTCTCAATATGTTGAGTGTCAAGTGAGGACACAAAGAGCAAGGAGACAGCCCAAAGGCCTTTTCAGGTGTCTTGTATAAACCCCTGCTCAACTGTGTCCTGAAGGGATGTAGGAATACAGCACAAAGATTAAACACGCAGTGGAAGCAATGCTGTTGAAAGGCCAGGACGTGACTATATACACAGTACCCAAAATCTGATTATACAGCACTCCAAATATACTTCCAAGGACATGATGTCTTCTATTAGTAAAGTTTCAGGGGACAAAGCCCTGATACCATGATTTTCCCATTTAGTCAAAGTTGCTTTAGAAGACAGTGACCTTTGAAGTTGGGCTACACCTACTGTAATTTGTAGCACTATAAAATGTGATTCTAGTAACAGTCTACTGTATTTCCAATATTATCTTTTACTATAACTATTATCTAGCCTTAATAAATACAAAAAGGTTGTAGGGCACCTTGCAGCCTTTTCTTTAATTCATGAATAAAACAGCCTCTCTTTAATCTCAAATTGATGGGGTGAGTGAATACCACAACATGATTTAATGCCTCACCCCTGGACCCTGAACTGACTTCTTTGCCAAGAGGCTGTCTGTTAACATGATACTGACCAAAAAGTTAAACACTGTGACAAAAATGGAGATTGAACAGATCTCCTGAGAAACATTTTTTGACCAATAACCAAATTATGGTCTGCACTAAATGCATTAATGACCTTTGGGGTCATGGAGAAAGGAACGATAACACATGGACAGAAAACCTCTTCTTATCAAAACAGAACAAGAGTCATAAACTCTAACTGACATTCCTGGAGGATATTCATGGAGCCTCCCAGCAAATCTGAATTCATGTGAAATAAATATGTAATCATTATATAAATCATATAATGGCATTTGTCATGTAAGCACACAAAGAATGGTGTAACTTTGGTAGTTTGTGCAGTAATCTATTGATCAGATATTGATTTTATGACATTTTTACTACATATGACAATACTGCCCTCTAGTGATAAGATTGAGCTTTCTCCTTGAGAGTTAAATATTTGATAACTATACAATGATATTTTTAAAATCACCAAAGTGTTTAACTTTTGATCTATTAAATAGTTAATCTGTACTTATTTCATGGTTAAATTAGATAAATACTTCTATTGAAGTTTCAGACGTAAAAAGAATATAAAAATATGATGTGTGACGAATTTTAGGTTGAGCATTTTCTTTTATTAGGAAATAATCTTGTTAAATGTTTTTTAATATTCGAAGTAAGAGTTATGTTGAATTTATGTGAAATTATGTTTCTGAAAGTTTAATGTAATCACATAAGTGTTTAACTATTGTATTCACCATAGATTAAAAAAAACTTATTTCAGTGTAGAAGGCTTGAGAAAGTTGAATCAATGAAGGTTGGATGTCTTAACATCATGAGAAGTATTAATATGACGGATAATTTTGATGTGTTGATAGAAAGATTGTCTTATTAACTGAATGTATAATGCTAAGCTGTTTTCTGAATGGATTTACAATATATGGTACAAGGTGATATGAAGTATATAGTGATTTGGAAGTGTGAACTTTGCATTTAAAACTTTGAACTTAATTCTCCAGTGTAAGAAAGTTATTTGCCATCTCAAGTCAAAGTCAACCACACCTTAAGAGTTCCCCGGAACAAAGAAATTGAATATTCATCAGTAATTTGGCGCAAAATTGTTTAAAATACAACCAAAACTCTGCCTGTTTTGACCAAAATTAGAAATAGAAAGCTTGACTGAGCTCAGTGAGCTGGTCTCCAGAAACTCGTGAGCCAAGACACACTTCTTATTAAGATGTCTCTTGTTTTTTGACCAAGTATATGTGCATTTGAATCTTTTATTGAAACAAGTTCAGTTTGTTTTTATTTTATTTGTAACATTAATTCTCGTGTTTCCACATACAGTATTTTTGAAGTTTACACCACTAAAAATTTGAGTGTAGTCAGATTAAACTTTATTTGGCATTCAACTAAGATTACAAGAAGCCAGCCGATGCCTGAATCCTCAGCTCAGACTGAAACATTGCTCTGAAGAAGAAAGCGACGCTTGAAACTGGATATAGGCCTGCTTGCTGACAGCAGTCAGCCAACTAGTGGTTAAACCGAAAAGACTCTTTCCAGAGCAGCCTGAAACGGCTTGACTCTTCTCCATCAGTAGTCCAACACTGCTACACCACAACAACTCAACCCTGTCCAAGCCAGACCACACCGCACCAAGCTGTAACTTGCAGCCACCTCCAACTCCATCTGCTAAGACCTGCCAAAACAACGAAACATGTCAACAGTAAGGCATAACATTGCTTTGTGATCAAGGGTTGATGTTGAATAACTTTGAAATTAAAAGACAATCTGTCTAGAGAAGTTGAGTTAAGTTTCCCTTAAAATTGTCCTGTTGCATTAGCCTTGAGTCACACACTTCAAGCCAATCTTTCTCAAATTTTCTTTATTACTTTATCTCTATAAATAAAAGTAATAAATATATTTCTATCTTTTAAATGCCTTATTATTCTTTGTCTTTATCATCTTATATTTTATCCTGTTTCCTCAAGAAGTTTAGCTATTAATAAATGTCTTCGTTTATCCTAAGAAGCTGTTGTTGTCGTCTTCTTAGAGCACAGTAAACAGAGGTCACTGCTTGAAGACTGTTATGAGACTGATTAACTGATTTAACTAAATTAAGAATTTAATTCAGGACTTAATGTTCCTCCGGTCATTAAAGATTACGGAGGTGGTGCCCAGATGACGTTTTATGTTAATAAAAGTAATGTTCCACCAAGGTATATCATTAAAAGAAGAGTTTCATTTAATGAAGTGTTTACTTAGATGGACATTTACTCAAATGATCAAGCAAGAAAGTCCAGTGTGATAAAGCAGGAAGGCAGGTGATAAACTTGTGGTGGCACTGATTCCCCTTGAACACAGATGTTCTGTAAGAAGTCGGAAAACCAGCTCCCAGCCACATAAAGAAATTTAAAAAAAAAACAACAAATAATATTCACTTGGAGAACCTCACAAGGTGTTGCACAATAGGAAACGTCCCCTTAATGAAATAACGCCTCCTCAATAATACTAACGAAAAAATGCCTCTTTGATAAGGATAAACAAATGCCTCTTTAATGTGTATAAAAAATAAAGCCTGCAGCTGTTTAGGCTATCATGGGGCAAGCACAACTTCTTGCACGATGGGCATTAAGAAACCAATGCAGGACACTTGGTTTATGTTATGGTATTCCCTCAAAAGGTACCCTCACATCAGAAAGAAAAAGACCAGAAAGAAGACACAAAAGGGCCTGAACAGGCCAGCGTTTCTGTCTGACAAGTTTTTCAAATGAGGTCTGCAACCAGTGGGGGAAAGAACACAGTGACCACAGTGTGCAGTTTCTCTCCTCTCTTAAACCCCAGAAAAAGGGTGTCATCACAACCCTATTGGCCAAGAGGGAAATGCACCCAGCTGCTCTCAATCACCACCTGGGAGCCAGTCCCCACACTCTGCACACAGGTGATCTGCATAACCTTCCAATCAACCCAGACATGCAACTGTCCGAATTCGGAACGGGGAGATAGGGAAATGATAGCAAGTCCCACAAATGGGTGACTGCTACAAACTCGCAGAAGGTCTAAACAGATAACAGGCAGACAGAACAACTAGACCACAACAGTAACTTCAAGAACATTGACAACACTGCACAGAACTCCCACAAAGTGTTTGTGGGCAGGTACATATACAGGGTTGGACTGACTAGGAACAAGTGTGGCTTGATGTGACAGTAGGAAAAGCACAGGTGTAAATAATAAAATTAAAGATGGCTGCATTCTGTGTCCTGGGGGGTGTTCCATTGAGCTGGCTAACGGGATAGCCTGGCTTATTTCGATAAGCCTCGCTAATTTAAGTGAGAGTTCCGTTCCATCACTGCGGCTTATATGAGTCCCTGCTCAGTAACCATGGTAACTTAGTCAGCAGAACTAACCTGCTCTGTGGCAGGCTAACGGTCAAGCTTAACTCAGCTGCATGTCAAAGAATGTCCGACAGACGGAAACAGACTCTCAAAAGACGGTTCCATCAAGTGTCTTTTCACATTCGCATCGCAGACGTGATCACTAAGCAGTTTCCACTGTATTTATATCCTTCTCCAGTTTCTTTATCTCCAACTGCAACTTAATTTTTAACTTTCATTGACACTTGTTAATGGACACTATGTAAAAGAGAAAATGTGTAAAAGAGTGGATGATAATGTTGGTAAGTTGGTTCTCTTAAGTTGCCAACACTGTAATTTTAATTATACATCTGATATTATCCAGCCAGTGATAATATAACCACACCGATCTGAAGGGCAATACTATTGAATGCTCATTTATTAACAAATAGAGATAAAACCATGAGCAAGCACTGCTCTTCACTTTCTCCACCCAGACTCATCAAACCGGATGTGGGGATTGAACCATCAACCTTCTGGTGATAAGTTCACTCCTCTAACCTTTAGGTCATCACTACCTGCCTATAGGTATGCATTTAATCTGTCATCAATTTTGTGCCAAGCCATCTCCTTCACCTTGTTAATTGTAGCAGTTTTGGCCTTTTTGGTGAAAAATATTCTTCATATAGTTTCATTAGCAGGTTTGTTCTGCTGTGGAGAAGAACCCCCGCTCTAGTTTTCTCTTCTTTTTGCAACATAGTATCGTCTTTTCTACAATCGACTGTTCTGGGCTGCTTATGTACTCTGTGCACGTGCACACTTCAAGCTTATTCCAGTCTGGCTAGACTTAGCGTTGACTAGACGCGGCTAAGCTGCGTTAGTGGAACGGCTTAAGCCTCAAGTGAAAGTTGATGTTAATTCTAGCCAGACTTTTTCAAGTAAGCGCAGCTTTTTTTAGCTGCATTGATGAAACACCCCTCATGTCTTACAGCAATGATGTGAAAGAGACCTATGCAAAACAGCACATACAAAAATCACAAGATGAAAAACCCTTGAACAACAGTGAATTAGCATGGAAAGTGGCATGCTGGGCCCTTTCATGATTAGACTGGCCCTAAATTGACACTAGGCTGTACTTCAGAGTATCAACTTCACCTAAACATCTGTGTAACTCACTGTAAATTAGATATCGTTTAATAGACAACTATGGGGGAAAGATCACTCGACCACTTGTGACTGGGTAATGCACAACATGTCCTCTGTGGTTCCACTGGGTGTGTGAGGGGACTGACAACTTGCATGAGGACTTTTTGTGTCCAGCCTGCTCACCATATAATAAATTAAAAAACAGCAATTGTCCTCTGCTGTATGCTGAAGTCTCTGGGTGTTTTCCAATTTGCTAATTTTGCTTCCTCATGTCCTCACTCCTCCGTCCTCACTCCTCCGTCCTCTGGCCCGTGACCTGGAAATCGATTGAGGGCTGCCATCATCGAGGATGTTCCAATCTGTTAAATGTGTCTCAGAGGAAACGAGGAGCGAGGAGAGAGGAGAGAGGAGGCTTCAGAGGAGCTTAGTGCAAAGAACGCCGGGTCCATGTGGAAGTTTTTTAGCGGACGGCAACACCCATTTGACCAGAATGTGTTTATTGATTGGTCAGCTGATTGATGGGACAGTAAAAGGAACAGTAAGACTATTGTGGAAACAGCTTTGCTGTATATTAACAATATTGATCTAAATACTGTAGATTAGTCAAACTGAAAACAGGAATGATAATACCAACCATGCTAAAGGGTTATTCATATTTACTCATGAGATAGAAATATCACGTGTGAAAACACTTTTTTTTTTGTCATCAGCAAAAAAGGCTTTTCTTTTTTTTCTTGTTTTCAGTTCTAAATGCATCAAATGCAGAGTCACCATTATTAGCAGCGGTTATCAGTTCTTAAACTGTAACTTAATTATTTCTACAAGTTTGACAGCTGAGATGCTGTGTGTCATGAGTAATTGCTGTCCTGTTTGGTAAATTAAATTCCTCCGTCCTCATGTCTCTTTGACACATCTCTCTATCTCGCATCCTCGCTGGTAGGAGCTAAGAGGTGAAGAAAATACATGAGTGAGGGAAAGGAGGAGCCGTGTCAGTGGACATGTCAGACATGTCAGAGGACCCTCTGTGTGTGCTGGACTGAGTAGTAAACTAATCTGTCTTGAACAGCAGCCTATTTGTTTTGGAAACCACCAAGATGGTTGCAAGGCCACTGTGGTCACAGGCTGATCTGGCTGCTTGAAGTTGTTGTATGACTTGAATATCAAGAACCTAAAATATTATGTTCTGGTTACGCACTGGAATCTGGAATTAGATCTTGACTTGCAATTATGTTTGCACAATGGCATGGTATGATTTCTTTCACTTCACATTCAAAATGCGACGGCTTCTTGTAAGTGAAAAGGCTACACACACACACACACACACACACACACACACACACACACATACACACACACGACTAAACAAATTAATCACATAGGTGTGAGACTTTAATGAAAAAAAAGAGACGGGTGAAATTTCATGCCAAAACAAGCACCTAAATTACATCCATCTGATTTGTATACATTAGATGTCACCTGCACCACTCCACCCATCTCAGTGGAGGCTCTTTGCCCCTGTGTTTGCACCCATGAGTGCAAATCATAAATTTAACCCAGTTAGACATTAGGATGAGCTAAATACCCAAACTCTGCATGAACATAAACATATAGACACACACACGCTACAAGGCGTGGCAGTTGCTGAGCACCATGTTAGTTAGAGTAATACATAGGATCACTGATAGAAATCCAGTGGAACCAAGAAGATGAAAAGAGTTTCAAATGAAGGAACAATTTTCCCTCTTAGAGAAAGCAGAGCCCTGTAAGTATGACATGAAACTGGAACGGTCCGTCTTTGATGTTGTGAGTAACAGTAATATCTTTGTTTGGAACCAATTCCATTTCCTTTTAAAAGTCTGACCCTGGTGCTCGGTAGCTGGGAGCTCTGTTGTAATGATGTAGCCTTGTGTGGAGGAACCTGATGGAAGAAAAGACCTGGACAGCCCATTAATGCTGACCGCTGAACCACAGAGACCTTTAATGTGCTGTCGCCAACTATCTGCACAGCTTTGTCTTGCTAGCAGTTTCTGTGGAAAGATATCACTCTGATTTGTAAAGCAGATCGATGTGCAATGACATGGCTGAATTAAGTGGCAATCCATCATATGTTTGTACATGTAGACAGGTCATACAGTTGTAATTCCTGTGCTCCTGTTTTGCTTCAGTTTTATTTTGCCCTCATAACTGGTGTCTGTAATGCTGCGATTGTGTGTCGATAAAGTTTGAGCTTCTTAAGTTGGCACCATGGTTGTCTCTGCTGGTGCTGTATAATTTACTTCCTTTACTTTTCATGTTACGTTTTTTCCACAGAATGGATGTAATGGATCATTTTCTTTGCACCAGAGTACTGTTTCCTTAGAAAGAGTGTGTTTTCTGTGCTGCCAAATTGTAGCCCATTTTTTGTAAAATGTTGAATGCAGTTCTGTTTGTTATCCTCCAGTAATTCTCAGAAAAAACTGTTTTGTGTTAGTGATGGAAACATTGCTCCATGGGGCAATGATGGCTGTTTGGAACACTGAAGGGTTCATATACAATACATCTCTTCTCTATGGGGTCTCCTCCCTGACACACCTTCAAACAGGCACAAGCATGGGTTGCTAAATACTTTGCACTGTTGGAAGAAACATATTGTTGCAAACCAGTTCCAGGTGGAAAATAGAAATGGCTACAGGTTGGAATAACTATTGTCTTATATTAGTCACTGTCAGAGATCAAATAGATGGTTAAATTAAATGAATTATTAATCCAAAATGTTTTTTGTGAATAACCTTAAAGATTATAGTCAACTAAATTAAACTGAAGGCATTGGCTGCCAACATTAAAGAAGACACAATGATAATACTGACTTTGAAACTGTTAAAAAATGAACCTGTTATATGTTTAATATAATTATTTCAATATAATATAAATATAATTACAAAATCATTTATAATATGTACATTTCTTGTATGTAGACATGTTGTGAGAACATGGGTGTACATGCACACGCACAAACACAAAATTATCAGCTATGCTCTGTGGATCTATTCTCTGTTTTATTTAACATTTAATTGATTTCCTTAGAATCCTGGCTATTTGTAGCTAATGATACTGTGGTGATGAATAGAAACAGAAGTGTGTACACTATGACTAGCGATAAACAACCATCAATATTGTCAAACTGAAAATGAAATTCTTTGTGCTTGTTGTGTAAGGAGATATAATCTATAACAGTGATTGTGCAAATCTTTCTAAAGTGAATAAAAACAATTTTAGTGTTGCTATGACAGTTGTTGTCATCTCCCATGTTGCACTACTAACCAGTACTATATGCACTTTTTACCCCCCAAATCCACAAAGCCTTAGCTATTTACCTTTAGCAAATTAAACAGATAAATAGTTAGGTTTGTATTCCACTCAGAAAGTGGAATCTAGTCAGCCTAACTTGCTAACCATAGCACTAATTCTCACTACAGGCACTACTATTCATGCATTTATTTCAACACTGGCTGACTACATTAGAAGGCTCCCACACACTCATTGTGTTAGTCTCACAGTACACACAGGGAATTGTTTAGCTAGCATTAGCTGTCTGTTTATTGTGATGATGGCAAATGACCAGATTGTCAAAACTCAAAGTGTGCTCAAAACTGCCTGGGACAAACTATAAAAAAAAAAAAAAAAAAAGCTCAGCCACAGTGATATTGAACCAATCAACTTACAGTACGGACATTGTCAGTCACCACCAAATCATCATGCTCTGGAGAACATCAATGTAGGCAATTTATCATTTATCACTACAGAAAATTTTAGAAGAAAAGTTTAGAATTCTTTTTTTTGGTTTTGACAACATAAGAACACACAAAACAAACACCAGTGTACAACATATGGGTTTAGTCTCCACTGCATCTCTGTTTTGCAGATGTTGGTAACTTTATATTTGTCTTTGTGGCTCAGTGAAGCATCACTGTGATGTTTTGACAACAGAGCTCCAGCTTCTGTTGAGGATATAAGAAGGAGCCATTGTGTTGGCAGATACAGTAATATGTTTCAGCTGTGAGGCCCATTAGAAAGCCCTTAATTTCTTGCTGCAGAGCTCAGTATGATCCACGGAGCCCCTAGGAGCTATAAAACGATTTATTTCCCATCTCCTACAGCTCTGAACATTGGGCCTGGCGAGGAGCTAATGATGTACTGCTGGAGCTATTTAAAACAGTGTTTGAACACTGGTTTAAATATGGAAAGGGAAGAAAGAAATTAGCATCAGTTTTGCCACTGTGATTCCAGCCTGCCTCCTTGTCCCAGACACACTGACTTGCACTTTCTCCAGCCCTATTTGTAAAGAGCAAAGAGAAATGGTACATACAAAAAAAAAGTTTAGTTTGGAAGAAGCATTTAACAAATTAAAAATAATGAATTCAAGTCCGCCTTAATGTTTCTATCAGTTTAAGAAATTCAAACAGGGTTTTAGCTTCAATCAAATCATAAAGAACATGGTGCAGTTGGCTTACAGGAATATAAATAAATTTATCTTTTGAAGGCATTTGTAATTATTTCATTCACTATATCAACACTTTTCTTCTATATACCATTTGGTTTCAGATATTTAAACCACTGTGAGCTGTTGTAAATTAAGTACAGAGTCTTATTTGAAAAGAAGAAATATAGTAGTATTGATTTCATCCTTTTTAAATATTTCCACAAAGTTTGGATTTTGCACTGCACTGGAAGAATATGCTGATGCATGCTTATTAGCACATGACAGAGACACTGTCGTCACTGGAATTGACAGCCTAAGGTCCCATAGTGTAAAATATTTGGTTGGAGTAAAAATGGTTTTGTTGAAAATACTATTAGGTGTCTGCCAATATATTTAGTATAAAGAATCAGTATAAAGGTACAGTAGGTACATGCACAAACATTGGAGCAACATTCATACAGTATATACCAGTGGTTCCCAACCTTGCTGGCTTATAAACTCTTATAACCAAGCAATGTTTAATTGTGGCTCATCATCATTGTTTGTGACCAGTTCAACCAAAGGGATATACAACAGTGCTAGTCAACCTTGTCTTCCTCACTGGGCCACAACTGGGAAAGAATCTTGTTGCATGTCTGATCCTTCCTCTGCAAATATGTCCAGGCATCCAGCATTCATTGTGTCTAAGAGGGACATCTTATCATATGGACTGTGGTGATAATCTTTCCACCTCCACGAGGAAAATAATTTTTGTGTTGAAGAATGAAGAGTGAGGTGGAAGGAGAAGTGTCATCCTAGGACAGGCTGCAAACCACTCTGTGACTGGAAGAGAGAGGTGAAACGCCATATTGTCCCAAACAATTACAATATGTCTCCACCTTACTTAACCCCTTTCCTCACCTGACACATGTCAGAGGTCATCAAGGAATGAAATGAGGCATTCAGTTTTGTATGTCTCATCAATAATGATTGTAGTGTAATTTACAGTTAACAGTATTTACAGTATTATGTAAACGTGCAAAATGGAGTGTAAATGCACAGATGTTTGGTGACTGACTGCTGCTGTGCTGATTATGCAAACAGTTTTGAAAAAAATGAACTCAGTATTGAGAAATGCATGTTACAAATTGTAATAAACAAACAAAGCAATGTAACTGATCTACACATATACAACATATTTCCTAAATAAACTTCTTACTATAAGTAATGGGGTCTTACATGAACACACTGCTTCCTGCCAAAGTTAGAACAACAAAAAACAACAAACAAGTTGCAACATTTAGCCTGTATGCCAAAAAACTGTGGAGGAAATTGTCACAATTTATTGCTGATCATATCAACCCTCAATGTATATTAATTTGGAAAAATGTATTGTTTGGATTCCCTAAATAGGAAATTCTTGTTCTTAGCTTTACCTGATTAATTTGTTATCAGATAATCAGACAGGTTGTAAACAAGCCAGCAGTTTATCCAGATGATGTAAAACACCATGTTTGGAGGTCAAACTGAGAGTGATCACGTTTGAAATGTCTGTAATAATTCTGCACAACTGGGTGCACATAACTATCTATAACTATGGTCAAAGTTAGACCAGAAGTCAGTTTTCAAACTGTAATTAATATTTACAACAGGTCGTTTTTTTGGGTAGTAATTTTACCATTCTGCTTTTTTTTTACCTCTTAAAATAAGTTTTACTAACCAGGAAGTTTGTTTACAGCCTTTCAGATCATCTGACTGCTTGTGTGTCTTGTCCCAGTGGACAGCAATAATTTGGTGAGTACAATGTTATCAGACTCATAAACTATATAGTTCATTACATAATCTAATAGTCCATTGAACATTGATGAATATTGAGCCTTAGGAATTCATGATAGATACTCTAGATTAGGATTAATCAACTTCAGTTATGGATGTATTAGGCATCAGTTGTGCTTCTTCATTATGATGTCCTACTAAGAAAGTCAACAAAACACTTTTGCATCCTTTATGCATCACTTCTGCATATTGAATCAGCAGTTATGTAACATTTCATTTAACAAACAATGGAATCTGATTACCAGGCTTCAGATACCATAGCAAGTATCCTGCACTCCTCAATAGTTTTCACTGATATTTTTAGGTAAAACTAGTCAGTTGTAGTTATTTTAGTACTTCCTGAACTAAAATTCCTAAAAGATATTGAAACTGCATCACAGAAATATCCAGTTATTTGGTAGACCCACAAAGAGGCGCAGAGACCGAACTGTAGCCTTCTTTCATTAATGCAGTTGCTGTAAAGATGTGGTATACTGCTGGTCTGCACTCTGTTCAGACAATAGCACAACCTGATTGGTCCTGTGTGCAGGCTTTGCATGATTAAGATTCATGGAGGATTGAAACAGGGAGAGCAAATTACCACAACCATTCTTCCACTGTTCAAATATTATGCTTTTGCTTAGAGTCCAGGGTAGAAAGAAAAACACATCTCCTAAAAGATAAACTTGTCCATCCCACTCACAAAATACTACACCATAAATAAGAAGCTACATTCATCGGCTATTTTAAATGTCACTTGGTTTAAACAGTTCAGTACATGCTGACCAGCTCTCCTGAAAAAAGCAAAGCATTTCCAGACAAGCTGTTAATACAATCTGTATCTTCTTCATGTGTCATGAAATGTTAAATTTGATGTAATATGGATGAAAATACCAAGTAATACATTATGTATACTGATGCAAATGTTTATTTAGATTGATTAAGACTGACATGTATGAGGCAGTAATGCCTTTGTAAGTTTGGCCAACAGTAACAACTCACAGCCGGCACACTTCAAATAAAAGCTAGATTTACTTGATCACTGAATCAGGGAAAAATCAGCAACAGGTAAGCAGTTAGAACTGACAACCAGGGCCAAAAGGGCATAAAAAAAGCTGGCAGAGTGTTCAAAATGGCAGACAGGGTTCAGAAAACCAGATCAGGCAGAAAACAGGCAAAATGTCTGGAACACTTTAACTATGGCTCAGCAGACCTTTTTCACAGCAGACTTGTTGACATGTCAAAGCAGGAAAAGCACAGGTGCAGTTAATAGCATCAATGTCTGAAGCGTCTGAATCAAATCTTATAGATTTAACACATTCATGACTCTGTTATAGTGTATGAAAGTTCACCAGTATGGCTTCCTTGGATGCTGGAATGGAAATGAGCCATCATTAGTGTTATCAGTCCCACATGTGCTTTTCCTGCTATGAAAAGTCTGAATGTCTGCTGATAAAAAGCTCCATAGATAATCTGTCAAGGAATAGGTGGAAATGGAAAGACATTAATACTAGGAGGGGGAATTTGGAAATGAGGAGCAGGAGTGCAGGTGGGCATGGGGATCAGGTGACTGAAACAGGTGGTAACACACTGAGGGCAACTGCTGGATTGATGGGTGAGTTAGTGAGTGGCAGACAAAAAAAAGCTAAGAGCTGCTGATGCCACGACATGAAGCAACTACTCTACTGCACATCCCACAAGATCACCTTTGCTTCAAGATTTAGTTAGAAGATCTGCGGTTGGTTGAGACCCACAATATATATATGAGATATACCAAACTATGAGTGTTAGATGACGTCCTGATGGTCTATCAAACACCATTAAATTTCATACACAGTTACACAGTGAAGTGTTACTGTTGTAAAATGAAACACAATTTTCAAATTGCATGGTCTAGTTTTCAGCAGCATTAATTTGTCCTGATAATTTCATGAGAATGAGCTGGTTACATTAGACAATATCTAATGTAAGTGGAAACTTTGGTGTAAGATCAAAAAGAATCAGTTGGGTTAAATAATCGGAACCTATGAACATGCTAACTTGTTAACTTCGAGCACCAAGTCTTGATTATCGAATAAAATGGTCGTACATCTTTGAACTGCTGTCTCTGTTCAAAGATTCTCCAGTATTTGATGTGAATGTCTTCCTCAATCTTTCTCCAGCCCTCCACTGACTCCTGGTCAGTGATCTTTGACCTCTTCCCAGTCTATATACTGTGAGCAGTTTTGCTTTGGTGTTTTTAGATGACTGATGTTGTCTGTGTCTCGGGTCCTTGCCGTTTCATTAATATAGTGTTCTTACATTGCAAGGGTGGGGGGATGTTACAAGCAGTAAAATGGGAGTTGAGAGTGTCTTCAGCTTAGGTAGTGTTACATATTTTCATTTGAAACAGAAAACATGGCCAGGGTATAATTACAACCCACAAGCTACAGTCAATCCAATGGTAGGTTGGTTTGCTAGTTGTCCCAAATCATATGGAGAGGACACGTTTATATGTACACTACCTCTACTTGTAATGTCTTTATTATAGGGACACTGGAGAGATGACAAGAATTGAAGGAAAGGAGTGATGGGGGTAATTTTAATATTTTACAAGAAAAGATAAGGATTTTGATACAAAGACCATTTAGGATTTTTACAAACCATGGACCATGAAATGCCATTAAAAGCCCTTGAAAAGCCTGGTAAGAGGACCTTGAGTTTTGTAAAACATATTTAAGAAATGTTTCATCAGAAGCTGTTCTAGTTGAGTGCTTTCCACACACTACCAGAATGGGGAACCATTTGAAAACATGTAATCAAATATAAAAATACTTTAAAAAAAAAATCATATGTGGATTATAATTGACTCGTGTTTCTATAGTTGAATGCTTCTCTTTTGTCAAGTATCTCTTTTGACAACAACATAGTTCCGTAATGATACTGGTGCCTGCCCTCTGTTGTTACAAGATGTTCTTCTCTCGGTTTTTCTCCTGAAATAAACCTTTGTTAACATTCCAAATATTGAGTGGAGGCGATAACTGCTCCACCTGGCATTGAAATTCCCCTCAGCCCACATTTCCTGGGAGATTTAACTCCTTGTTCATGCTGTATTTACAGAGGCAGCAGGCTATCAGGCAATGAACCACTGTGAACAATCAAGTCCACAGTTAAGTATGTCCAACAACCTGCGCAGCATTAAATCAACATACAGAGCCTTAAGGTAGAGAAAACCTGACTTTGATTGCTCTGTCAGATGTTTGAAAAGGTTTTTGAGCTGTTATTTTCTTATTATGACCACATTGTCAATTTTTAAAAATGCAAGAGACTATAACCAAGTAAAAGAAAATAAGAAACTTTTCTCCTCTGGCCTTTGTCGACAATAATAGACACAAAAAGGGAATGAATTTGCAATTTTTATGTTACATTATGTCTGAGACAAAAGGACAACTACAAGCTTACCCCCTTTTGTTTCATGTCTTTCTTTCTTCTCTTTGTCTATTAAACACTCCATTAAAAATGAAAAGCTCCTGCACCGGTGAGTCAGTGTGGATTGAGGAAAATATTACTGATTGAAGTGCGGCTGCACTTTCAGAGCCCCAATAATTCTAAAATGTCTAGAGAGAGATCAGCAGTGATAGACAAATCTGAGAGAAAGACTAACATTTTCAGCACCACTGGTGTAAAGTAAAGGATTCACATCATGATGGGTTGTGGGACTTGACCTTGCAGCTGCACAGTACGACATCACACTTATCTCTGCAGAGCCTTAGGAGACAACTCACAGCCTGGAGAGACGAACACACAACATAATCACCCTGCTTATACATCAAATTAAGCCTATTACTACGTCTAAATAAGACATCCTGCTAGAAATGAGAGGCAATGAAGAAAAGAGGGAAAGTGTTTGCTGTTGAGTAACACATGCTCAAGGCCATCAAAAACCTTTTATATCCATTGTATATATCTGTATGAGAGGAGAAACACCAGGTCCTCCTCTGAGATGGCAATGTCCCATCCACAGGGCACAAGAGGCATCTCCACCACCATCATCAAAACACTTATCTTTTAGTGGGATGGTTTTCCATCCCTCCAATAGAGTTTCTACACTGCAAAACATGTAGAAGAATTAGAGGAATCAACTAATCTTTCATCATTAACTTAATATAAATACACAGTGCAGTGTTTTCTCTATAATAGTACAGGCCTGGTGGGCCGCCAGGCCAACAAGATCCCCCGCCAGGCCAAAAAATATTTTTCTAAAGCCAAAAATAATATCCATTCTTTTCAGAAATCAATAGCATTTTGGCCCTGTTTGGTATTAACATGCGTCTCAGGTGATCCGATCACATGTGGACAGCTTTAAGTGCGTCTGTTTACACCTGGCATTAACATGCGTCTCCACATGTGTCCTGAGTGACCACATGTGATCGGATCTCACTTCCCCGCTCTATATGCAAATAAATACGGATATCATTTCCATTTTCAAAGACCAGATTTGTTCGTTATTCGTCCAAAGCTGTGTTCAACTTGTTTGATAGCAGGATAAATATTCAGGGTATAAATAAATATTCCGTGTCGGGAGAGAGAGGGAGAGAGAGAGATGCAGACAGACACTGCACGCATTTAAGCATAAGATACAGCAGCACAACTTCATTGATTATTTAAATCTCTGACACGCCAACAGGATCAGTCAGGATCTAATGTTAATTAATGTTCTGTGTTCTTCTACACATCCAATAGGTCAGCTGATACACACACAGTCCAGGTTCATACTGTGAAACTGTTTGGAGTAAAGCAGCCGTCCTGAGTTCATTATGTTTTGCAGCGCAGCAAAACTAAAAACTGTAGTTATCAACTTAACAGGACAGAGGAAACTATCCAGCAACATTTAGCTTCTGAAATATTTTTTTAGACAGACGAAAAATGAATGGTTTAATTTCTATTCTAACTGTCCATTTGAAAAGGAAAACCGGTTAGGGGAACGAGAAAAACAGGAAAAAACAGGAGGCGGATTACGTTTTTAATTCACATGAAAAACAAAATAATTTGTTTATCCTGTTATCAAACAAGTTGATCAGCTTTGGACGGAGGGTCCAAAGGAGTCTGCAGGAAAAAAAAGGATGTCAGTTGAGTAGACGGTCCTTCATTGTGGCCCAGGATGCATTGCATTTACACTACTAAAAGAATGTGGCCACATGCGGCCCAGACCACCTCTGAATGTGGTCTGAGTGATCGGATCTCAATCCGTCCTCAAAGCGTCTTGGGTGCGTTTACACCTGTACTTAGAGCTGTCACTTGTGATCGGATCACCCGAGATGGATGTTAATACCAGGTGTTAACAGGGCCTTTGAGGGCCTCTGCGCAGCACTGTTACGAAGCGTGAGTTAACTGGCAGGGCGTAATGTGTGTGCGTAGAGAGTGTGGGAGAGCAAGCGGCAGAAAAGAAATGGTGAATGTGAGTAGAGCAGAGGAAAACGTTAGCAGTGAGTTTTCAATCTGGCAGTAAATGTACAGTACAGGTTACAGTGTGTCAATTAATAAATGCTGCAGCTTCTCAAGACCAAGAAAAGTCACGTCTGTTTCCCCAACTGCTGGAAAAGTGAAGGGAGTTAGCTCCAAAGTTAGCAACAATGGGTTAACCTAACTTGACGATGCTAAACAGAGAAACAGACAACAGAGAAATGTGTGGCTGCTAAATCTTACCTGAGTTTTGCTCACTTTAGTACTGTGTGATAATGTTTAGCTTGCCTCAATCAGTGCAGGTGGTGAATGACTGACACATGCTTCCCCTTCAGGGCTTACTGTAGCTTTATGCCGTTCCTGCTGAGACCATTCAGTGCTATAAACCCCTATATAAACCTCAACTCGAAATGTTCTGTAGATTTATCATCTACCTATCTGTTTGCAGCACCAGGTGGAGCCTCTTACTGTTTAATGAGATGGAGTCACAGTTGTGTTGGTTAACTGCCCGTAAGGGCTGCACAAATTGCAGTCCTCCGTTGGAGGAAGAAAAAAGTTGCAGCATTGCTCTTCTCACTGTGGCAGTTGTATTAATGTAGCATAAAGTTGTGAAATTCCACACAGTTGTTGTCTGGTCTGCTGTCCGGTTTAGCTATTGAGGGCTCATGCTAATGCTAAACTAGCATCTTCAACAGCAGAAGTTAACGCAGGCTGGGAGCTGAGTGTCAGACAGCAATGCTGTAGCTGTGCTGCTAACGTTTGGGAGAAGTAGGACTCTTAATTACACAATGGTCCAACAAAATCAACACAAATGTGTTGCAGTTAAGCAGTGGAAGTAAATATAGATTTCTTGGACTGATAAAGTTGGAGTGACAGTATTTGTGTGTCCCGCGAGACATCTGTTCCAGCAGAGATGTGGTTTCAGCAGCTGGACTAACCTTAGCTATAGTGAACAACACACATCACTCCATCATGTACATCAGGTATGCATATTATTTTATATAAAATCAGTTAGACTGTTGTCTGTCTGTTGTTGGGAGATAGGGGTAACCTGTTTTTACTGTATTAATTTGATAATGTTACAGGTTATTTACTGTTGAAGGCTACAGCTTTTTTGATTAAAGGAAAATGGGTCTGGCCAATTGTTGAATAGTGACAGATGGGAGTGAGAGTGCCGCTATTTCAAATTAAGTTATTATTTTGTGTTGAATTAAATTTAAAATTCAAAGAACTTGGTGTCTACTGAAATTGTTCTTTAAATCCGTACAATATTTTGCATTAAACATTGGTCACATCAGTGGTTTAAAAAATGGTACAGAAAAACATCCACCATATTTCATAAATTGTTAATGATTAATAACTATTGATTGTTAATGTGGCTGAAAAAAATTACATCCCTAGTAAGTGTCATTTAATGATGTTCTCCACTGAAAATGTTTACATTTTCTATTCACTTTGTGATATAAGAGAAAAATGAGAAGGTTCACCCTGTCTTATTACTGAATAATAGTCTATTGCTGTACAGTCAGTGTTTACCTCCTTTTATTTACTTTGAAAGAGTGACAGTGGCAGCAAGAAGGTTTCCAGTGGAGAAGGCTTTGCTGCATGGGTCTCACTGAAAATTAGATTACTGAGCCTTTCTTCAACTTGCTTCATGCAGTTTTCACACACATAGCCACAAATAGCCACAGCAGACAAATCACAGTCCTAGCAGTCTCCATGGGGTATCTTTATAGCTGTCGTAGCTCTGATGTGTAGTTCCATTTTTGAGGAGGCGCATGTCAGCGCGACACGCAACAAAGGTCCACTGCCGGATTTGAACCGCTGACATTTGCTACCAGAGTGCACCAAAAATGTTTATCTTTTTAGTACAAAATTCCCTCCTTGTGCTATCATGGACAGTGTTTCCTCGTTGAGCGGCAGTGGAGGGATAGTAACCAAAAGAGAGAATTTTGTTCTAAACAGACTGTAACTTTGGAAGATATCCACTTCATTTGTCTAACTCAGACTGTTGAAGCCTTGGGCCCTAGATAAAGTTTTGAATATATTTTTGCACAAAGACAAGGACAGCAGATTTTGTCCCCTTTCACTTGTGTTTGAAGCACAATAAAGCATTGCTTTAGGGCCAGTATGAACAGGAGGAATGATTACAGCCAGCAAAATCATTTTCAGTGTTTCAGTGTTCATATGGACACCCAACTATTGATTAAAGACAGACTTGAAAAATTGTAAACCTATCCTTTAATCTATTTAAACGCTGTTCTCTTATAGAAATATAATTATGGTACTGACTATATTCGCTGGTTTGATACAAATTGCCTAATTTATTAACTTGATTAATCTAGCCCTTGATGAATTATAGGAGCACTCCAACATTTTGGAAATTATGCTTGTTTTTGTTGTGCTACCCAGAGCCGGACAGCTGAACTTAATATCTTAAAGGTTTCTCTGTAGTGGTCACACAAATGTAACTGATACTGATCTTCGCTTCTGACTGTTTTTAACAACTACTGAGTGCATTTTTCATTTCTCATGTTGGACCGCTCTTTAAAGTTTCTAATAGGCTATTGACCCAAATCCATGCAGAGTGGCCTTGGCAAAACTTGACCTTTGCTACAAAACCACAGCAGGAGCCTGCAGTCAGCATACAAGGCTTGGAATGTGGAAAAATAGAGGAAGTAAATGAAGAAGTAGTATCAGGTGCATAGCCAAAGTAAACATGTCCAAGAACGGCTACACACTGACAAACACCACTTAACATTCCTTTAAATTCCTGTAAAATTAGCCTAAAACGCCTATCCAAGGCATACCTAAGTAAATTGAAAGCTATTATTTCACCATAAAGAGTACATGCATGCTTTTCGTCTCTTTTAAAAGGTAACATTCTGAAGTTTTTTCCAGAACAGTCAGAATCACTGTAAGTACTACTGGCATTGAGTGATAGAAGTTTACACACTGAAGTATAAGGTTTTTATTTCTGCCTGAATATTTTTTTGCAAAGATATGCCTGCAGATGACCTATAGATGTGACTTATTAGCTGAAAAACACACTGGGACCACAGCATTGAGCCTTAATACCAAAGAAAATTAATATTTTACATGTTTTTCCAATGGTATTTCTAGGCATCTTCCACAAAAAAGGCCATTTAGAGACACCAAATGACCCCTGCCTCAGAGTAACTGAAGCATAAATACATTATAGTGCTTTGTTTCCCTGTTGAAACTAAACTCTGTGCATATAAAAGAGTCAAAAAAGTGGAAAAGCACTTCATAGAAAAAGTAACATACAGAAAAATTTAAATCTACATATTTCCATGTTGTGGCTTTATAGAAACCACTAAAGCTGCATATGGTCACTTTCGGAATTTCATTGGCTATTCAAAGCGCCAGTCATCAGCAGAATCTGTTCCTATTGGCCCAGTCTTTACATGAAAGAGGAGGGGCAGGCACCTCCTCTCAACGCTTCTGGATCAAGTGAGGTGCAAACAAAACATCGGAGTGGGCTGCTATTTTGATACCAAGATGTAGCTAATGTTTACATACTAACGCGTCAACGCTTCTGGATCAAGTGAGGTGCAAACAAAACATCAGAGTGGGCCGCTATTTTGATACCAAGATGTAGCTAATGTTTACATACTAATGCGAGTTATAATGGAAAATATGTGGGAAGATTAGGATATCTGCTGGCTAATTTGAAATGATGCAACAGCTGTTGGTGGATATTTATTGATATAATAATATGTTTTGGACTAAATATTTTACAGGCTTGGATATACTGGACCTTTGCCAATGTGACAAGACCGTTTTGTCAGAGTTGTATCAGTCAGTGGAGTAATATGATACTTCATAGATGAGTAGCATGAATTTTATTGTTTGACTGCTGGTGGTCTGACAGAGGCATTCATTGTATCTGCTATTGTGATTGTATCTTGAAATGGTTTGCATCAATCGAATTCAAAGAATCTTAGCTTTCCAAAGATGTGTTGCATAAGTACCCACTTAGAGATAGGAGTTGTCTACATGACATAGTTGTGTACTTAACACATGTACTTAACGTTCTGATGGCCCGTGGACGTGCCATCAGAATGTTAAGGGGTTAAGAAGCTCTTCAGATGAAAAAAGGGATGAATTTATAACATACGCAAAAGTAACAAAATTTGAAAATGATTTGAAAGAATTTGGTCATAGGACCACTATCAGCACAACTTACAAACCATGTACGTAGAAACTTAAATAGGCTGACAGACAAACGGCCCTGCTCAATCAGGAGGAAGATGGTACGAGGGACAAGATGTCTTCAAAAGAAACAAAATTGACTCTCATACAGGCCTTTCTTTTCAGTTATGATCAGTAGAGAAACAAAACAGGATTTAATTTTCAGATGATTTAACTGTACATTTGAATGCCTGGATAAAATGTTTAAAAAACCTAGTAACTTTCAAGTTTATTGTAACTTGTCCAATTACTTTCTCTCCCCTACAAATGTGGAAGGTTTCTTCAGTTTTCACCCAGTCTGAATATAAACATCCTCAAAATTAATCTTATAGTCATTGTTTAATTTGCGATGAGTGCAGAGCCAACACAAATAGAAAATAATGTGTTACTCTCATACTATATGCTGGCTATAATGGAGTTCTGGTTTTCCAGGCAGAGAATAAACTTAGTCCAGGAGCCAGATGCATAAAACTCTATGCATAGGCATTGTTTTCCACAGATCTACAAAGTGGTGTGTATGCATGGTACACACATGGACAAGCCTGATTTCCACTCCCACAAATAGCTGTAAATAGATGTAGACAGAATTTAGTGGCATCTAGCAGAACAGACCTGGCAGAAATGGAGTAAAATATTCATAAGTATGTTTTAATTCATGTATCATCACCAGAAAATGAGAATTGTTGTGTTTTTGTTACCATAGAATGAGCCCTTTATATCTACATAGTGAGGGAGTCCTTTTCCACGGAGGCTGCCATATTGCACCGCCATATTTCTACAGTAGCCCTGAACAGACAAACCAAACACTGGCTCTTGAGAGGCCTTTTGCGTTTTTGCGAGTTTCGCAGCTACCATAGATTCTCCTACACAGTTGGAAGGGGAGTGTGAGTTGCAACCTCTCTGCTAGATGCCACTAAATCCTACAAACTGGTCCTTTAATAAGCTGTTTGCATATCAATATGCTGCCTGTTCAACCAGACTTCAGATCTGTCAATGGCAATAAAAAAAATTTACTGGTTGTGTCTCATTGGCAAGGTTTTCCTACAGCACTGTCATTGGAGACAGAACAGCTGGCAGTAGTACTTGTACAGTACAGTACTATTTATAGTGCCTATACCAGTCATTCATCATATGTACCTGTAAACCATCATTGACAGTGATATCTCAGTCATCATCTTTACATCAGCAGAAACTGGATATGGATAATATAATCATAGACTACAGATAAACTGGATGTAGTTAGTTTAAAATGTCAGCCCCACACAGGTAACTCAGAAATAGAAATTAAAGTATTTGGTATCTGCTTTCAGATTGTCAGTTCAGCTACAGTTCAGTCCTTTTTCAAAGTTTAAAATGTTTCTTTTAATCAATCATATAAATGCATATCATATAGTAGAACATTTTGCCCCAACAATAACAACTGCCCCCTTACCATCTACTGCGGCATCAATAATTTATCAAATAGATTATCTTACATAATTACTGCAGACACTGGCCTTACAATACACCTGATTCATTACAAACCTTATGTTTAATATACTTTTATTTTTTGTAAACTGTTTGTGAAAAGTATTATCATTTTTTTTTCTGTGCATCACAGCCTTAGGTGACAGGTGGCTCACCCATCCTCCTTCATTACTGATAAACTGAAACTGACCATGAGCCCTCCTTGCAGGTACTGGACTTGAACTGCGACATTAGTTCATAGATAGTTGTTTTGCAAAGACCTCTTCAGTGTGTCAGATAATCAGTAGCACTCTTTCTGGATCTCTCTTTCTGCATTTACACAATGAGATTTTAGGTGAACACAAGTTTAAATCTATTCCTAAATCTTAAACCACAGCTGAGCTGAGTGCTCGAGAGCAGCGATCCCAGAAGGGTTTTTTTTGTTCCATTTTCATGAAACACAAAGACAGCTGGAACCTTTGTTGCTGTTGAACTTGGACTTTTATTTGGGAAGATGATATATTTTGTCAAACAATATTTACCAATATCAACAAACATGACAATAGAATACTGATTAAATTACAACTACAAGCTGATAAATATCAAGTTCAAGTCAGTAAAAATACATAAAGGAAACAGGGCATACAGTGGAGACAGTGAAGCTCAAGCTGCCTTGCCTCATCTTGAAGCTTCTGCTCCAACTTCTGATTCTGATAAAACACCACAGTTAGAGGCTGAAGGTGTTTGATATATACAACCATTCATGGGACACATCCAAGACAGGAAACACCCCAGCTTGTGCCTCTGATGTAATCACTGTGACTTCAGCATTGATGTTTACATTCAAGTGAAAACAGCCACACACACACACACAACAAAATAAAATTTAAAAAGCACAAAGATGATTACACAAGAGGCTCAGAGTGGGTCAAACTCTTGACAGATTGGTAAGCTGAGAAAGGCCTCCATCCCCAGACTGATGCACATGTAAACAGAGCCAGAGATGATGGAGTAGAGATGTTGTTGCAGGGCAGCTCCCTCCTACTGGAAACCAGCTGCTCAGGTCAGGGATCAGACTGGGCAGGGGCACTGCGGTGACACTGTAATGACAGCAGCTACCTGTAAAACACAAGCAGACCAGACAACAGGCATCAATCACCCAACAGACACCATCGCCTCATGATTAGCGATGGCGCTGTCAGCCTTCTCAAAGCACCAGGTCGATGCAGAACCCTCTTGCAGGAGCCCTGCCACTGGCATGTTATTCCTTTTCATTTGTGAATTATTAATTGGTAAGAAACCAATTTCTTCTTTTTATTCTAAAAGTGTCACAGGTTGTGGGAAGTAATTTATGATTGGTGGTCAACGGCTGAGTTTTAATTAAGTCCAGGCCAGAGTTCACAATGCTGGAGATGGAAGTGGTTCATTAATCACCAACTAGCAGACTAGACCGGTACATGAAAGGCCAAAGCGCATCACTTTTATCTGAATTACAGCTAATGGTTGGCCAACAGGAAACATGTAAGTCAATTAAGGCCTGCTAGGAGAGGATCATGTTGGTGTTTGATGAACCGACATAGGGTTAATCTGATCAAAATATGGATTTATAATCAACAGGGGATTGACAATAATATGTCATTAGCAAACATAGCTGTCAAGAAAGAGCTGAAAGTAAACTAATGTTAGCCAGCAAGTGTTAGTAATGACAGTGTTAAACTTCTGAGAAATGATTTTCACATTCAACTCCAACTCTTTGGAGTTAGTGGGTGTTACAGTGTGTCAATAGCACCATGTCAAAAGTCAGAAAAGAAAAACTTACTTACTTTAAAGCAAAAATAGTGAGTCATTTTAAATAATTTGGTTGAGCATGGCAGCTTTGTGTAGAACGGGTTACTACACCTAAAATATGTAGTAGATACACACAGACATTTGTTCACCTGAAATAGTTGAAAAATAAATGGAAATGAGCTATATTTAGTTAACGATATGCCATCTTTTGCATTATGAATCAGTTAATCTACAGGCTAATAAAAACCAATAAACTCTGGCTGATGGAGGTTTTGCCTTTACCTACTGCCAGTATTTATCTCCATCTGCATAATCATGTGGCTAAATGATAAAGTGTGTTGAGACTGAATGTGAGGCCAATTGTTGGCAGTGCTTACTGTATGAAGTAAATACAAAGATACAAATATGCAAGTTAAAAATGTGTCTAATTTAAAGAAAAAATCTCCTGCAATTTTTGGACTCCATTAATTTATTGAGACAAATGGAAAAAGGAGACAGACTGGAGGGAAATAACAGGACAAACCAGAGTTTGTGATGGTGAGGTTTAAGATCAGTCAGTGCCTGAGCTGATACAAACACACACATACACACACACACACACACACAGAGCCACTCACCGCACACATGTGATTGGTGAGTATGTTGCTTGCATGGATGGATTATAAGATCTGGATATGGCACCCGCCGCTCAGCCTTGCAGCCAATTTTTCCCAGTGGCCACTTGCGGTATTGCAGCAAAAAATCGTCTTGCGGCCCAAAAAGCATTTTCCTCATAGACCACCATTGTAAAAGACATGTCTGTAAAACTGTTGACAGGACAACTTGAACTGCAAACAAGGTCGATTATGACTCTTTTGCCGTATTCAGACCAAATCAGGCGGTGCGGCATTCAACCGCAGGGTTGAGCAGAGGTGTGTGCGGGTGTGGGCGTGTTTATTTGTGCTCTCGAACATAACTGCTGTGAAACAATCAGAAATAACGTTTTATTGATCTGAATCACCAGTTTTCTCGCTACCAGCGCTCCCCCTCTTCATTCACTCTCTAGCTTGCTCAACCACTGCTCTCTCTCTCTCTCTCTCTCTCTCTCTCTCTCTCTCTCGCTGGTGCTTTCAGCTCTCTTTCTCTCATCTTTTTTAAAACAAGTCGGGAAGCCGACAGCAAAGTCTAACTTTACTTTTAACGTTAGAGAAATGTCCTCCCCTCCTCCTAGTAACGTCATTGTGCTTCCTCATGGCAGAGCTTATGGCTCTGACCATTCTGATTTCTGGCTGTGATTGGCCACCGCAGCCTTCAGCCACAGTGATGTCAGGTTGCGTTTCTCCAAAAGTTGACTCTGGCTCAACTTTCCGGCTGCAGTCCAGTGCGGCGCTGCAGCGGTCAAAACGGCCGCAGTTGAAACACATTACCCCCATTCAAATGAATGAGAGGAGTGACGTTTTCGCCGCACCGCCTGATTTGGTCTGAATATGGCCTTTCTATTATTAATTTTGGATCCATTGAGGTTTTATATTTGTAAAACTTTCCTCAAGCCGAGAAAAGCAAAGCATATTCAGTGGGCCGCACAACGCAGAAGCAAACCCGGAAACTAGAAATTTTATTTTGGTGAATGCGCCAGCCAAGCAATTCTTATTGGACTAATTGGGCACTTTAAGCAAACAACTAATTTTGAGCCTTCTCCAAAACAGTAAAATTTTTTTTGGTTGGAAAAATCAACTTATCCCACACTGTCTTACAGCACATTGTGTATCTGCTTGTTTCATCTTTTCATTGAAGCTAAATGCCTGTTCGGAACATGTCAATTAAAACGATAAGGATTTCATAAATTAAATGGTTTTAATCCTGACAGAAACTTCACCAGTGAGACTAAGCTGAGGTTGAACAGTAGAAGCAGTTTATGGCCTTCCATTGGTTGATTCTGCCACCAATCAAATGTGTCTACACTCCTATTGGCTAGTTTTTCTGCCTGCACCTCTGTTTATTTCTCCTGGGTATGCTTGTTCCTCAGTCAGTTTAATTGAATAGGGCGCGTGCCTATGTGCTGCTCAGCATGTCAGAGCCCAGAAGCCCCGCCTGGCTGTGATGTGATGGCATTTGTATCAAACAGCCCCCGCTGTGGTCAGACACAGAGCTGTTTATTCAAAGTTTATTAAACGTGTCACGTGTCCAAACAACTTCACACTTGACACTGCACTTCCTTTGGTCCTCAGCCGTAAACCCGCCAAGTGTGGAGTCAGGTCAAAGCCCAGAACCCCTCCCTGTTGTGATGTCAAACAATCCCTACTGCACTCAGACACAGACCGCTGTGAAACAATCAGAAAATAACGTATTTCTGTCATTCACAGGCTTTCTCTCTCTCAGCGAAAGCTGTCCAGCCTGTCTCTCTGTCCCTCATCTGTGCTCTCAGTGTGCTCGCCCTCTCTCTCTCTCTCTCTTTTTCTCATCTTTTTAAAAATGAGTTGGGAAACCCACAACAAAGCCTAACTTTTAATGTTAGGGTTAGGGTTCAAACAAAGAGAGATGTCATCCCCTCCTCTCTCTTATGGCAGGTTATACAGGGCTGACATGCAGTAGCACAGCCCAGAAGCTGCCTCGCTGCTGCAGAGCGGAGTGGCTGATGGCTTGTTTATCCAGAGTTTAAATTTATTCATTTTTATCGTGTCATGTGTCCAAATTGTACCAAATTTGCCACGGCACTCCCTTTTTCCCCCAGCAATGCACCCACCACTCTATCACCTGACTCAGCTGACTCTATCACCTCATAAACAGCTCAGACTAAACATGGAATACCACAAGGATCAATCTTAGGACCTGTTCTGTTTAACCTGTACATGTAACCCTTGGGACAGATAATCCATTATCACATCCCTTCCATAGCTATGTGGATGATACACAGCTTTACCTGTCATTTAAACCTGCTGACACCAGTAAATTAGCTTCACTACACAGGTGCCTATATGACATAATAAGCTGGATGTCCCAAAACTTCTTAAAATTTAACTCTGACAAGACAGAAGTTTTCATCACTGGCTCTGAACATGTCTCAAAACAATTACAGCCACTCCTTGGCCCCTTCATTCCCAACATAAAGTCAGCTACAGAAAATCTGGGTGTTATTCTGGACTGTAACTTGAGTCTGGAACAAGTTGTGTTTATATCAACTGAGGAATATTTCCAAAATTAGATCAGTTTTGTCCTTCAGTAACACAAAGAAAATTATACATGCTCTTACATCCTCTCGCCTAAATCACTGTAATACTTTGTTTACTTACAATCAAGCTGTAAATTGTTCAAAATTCAGCAGCTAGACTGTTGACCAAAACAAAGCGATTCTAACACATCACACCAATCCTTGCTTCACTGCACTGGCTTCCAGTCTCTTTTAGAATCCATTTTAAAGTGTTGTAATTACATACAAGGCTCTGAACGATCTGGTGCTGGGGTATCTAGTTGAGCTCCTTACACCTTACTGTCCAAACAGGCCCCTCAGGTCTGCCAATCTGGGTCTTCTAATTATTACAGAGTCCAGGTTAAAAACAAAGGGTGATCGAGCCTTTGCAGTACCAGCTGCTGGAGTCTAGAACAGCCTCCCACTGAGCATTAGGTCAGCTGACTCTGTTGCTGCTTGTAAATCTTGTCTTAAAACTTACTTTTACAGAATCGTCAGCTGATAAACTACACTCCTGTGGTCATGAGCTGTTGATTTTTATTTTTTTCATTGAGCATTTTTATCATTCGTGTGTATGCACATGCATATATTTATATATGTCTGTGTATGTATGTTTGTATGTATATGTTTCATTATATACCTCTTTCAATTGTCCCTAAAAAGTGCAGGTGCAGCCCTGGAGGAGCTGCTGGTTGCCGCTGAGAAGCAGGACTACTGAGAGTTGGAGTTTATGAATCTGCTAAAGTCATGAATGTGTAAGTATTACAATTCATGAAATGGTTCATTACAGTTGCCATTTTAAAGTTTTAAACACAAGCATGAGTGAAAATTTTTGTCTGACCAACGTTCTCGTCTTTTCCACAGTGACTCAGACAGTGTGGCATTCTGCGTTCTCGCCACCGATGAAAAGTACGAGTCTGACGTTGCTTTTCAGATCCACTTCACCCTCATCCAGGCTTTCTGCTTCAATAACGGCATCAACGTGGTGTAGGTCAATGATATCGAGCGCCTGGCTGACTTAATGGGCGCAGACGAGACCGGCGAGTCCAAGGATGCGCACTACATTCTTGTCACGGTATGTTCCGAGAGCACCCACTCACTCAGTGTGAATCATGCATGCATCACCCCTCTGTCTGAGTTTTCTGCACACACTGCCAAGTTACTGCATGTCTGAACAACCTATATTTGCTGCAGGTGTTCTGACTCTAAATGTCTCTATATATCAGAGACCCATCACATGATGATGATGATGATGATGATGATGATGAAAACAAAGTCAAGGAGGTGGGCTTCAGTTGGGGATGTCTAGCCTTTCTGCGTCACTTGTCTGAAGTTCAGAGGTCAAGTGAGGACTGGGTCATGTGTGTGTGTGTGTGTGGACTGGTCACAAAGTCTTATAGACACTCAGAAGGAATTGGACTGTGCTGCAAAGTACAGTGACTCAGACAAAAGATGATTTGTAAAGACCTGGTGACTGGATTTTTAGAATGAAAAAAATGTCCCGTGAAGATTATTTTGGAGAGTGCTGGCAATGGCATTGGTTTGAATTCTATTCAGACATTGTGTCTTGTGAAAAACATCCCACTGTTTGACATTATTTCTGCAGGAAGCAAAAACTGGAATTTGTTACTGTTGTTAACTTCAAATAATGAACATAGTTTTTTCACCTTCTCTAACTCTAGGTATGACAATATATTTAAAACATTTGATTGTCAACCACCAAAAACTATTTAAAGGATGACTCCATCTGCGTTTTTTTCCAGGCCCACTCAGCTGTTAGCAAAAAGCAGTGATGTGGGTTAGAGCACACACACACACACACTCGCAGTTCGCTGACAGTGTCTTCCTAACATATTTGCTCGCTGTATGTTAGAGCAAGAAAAAATGTCCAGATGTACTATGAGCAATATCGCAGTGCTGACTCTGAGTGTGTGAGATGTTAAAATGCACTGATGGAGTGGAGGGACAGAAAACAGCTGAGTGCCAGGATCTCTGGATGAAAAAGCTGAGAGCAGAGCTGGAACTTCAGGACGAATAACTCCCGCGAGTCACACTGGATTCTGCTCTGATTTGGAGCCCTTTACTGGCAGGAGGAGAGCTCAGAGTTTGAGCAGCAGCAACAATGAGTACTCAGTGCATCTCTGTGGCTATTGGCTAGGCAGACTAGGGGGTTTATATTGGTTTATATGTAGCAACGTCATCATGCAGAAACCTACGTCAGGTCACGTGGAAAAAAGTCTTTAGAAGGGCTTGGGAAAATGGCATTTTGACAGTAAAATGTTCGTACTTCGACCTAAATTTGAATTTTTGGATTTGATACATATGGAACACTACTGGCAAGCTACAAAATGATATGAAAACCTAATAAATAAATGAATAAATAAATAAATAAATAAAGGACTTGCCCTTTAAGCACTTGTATCCACATAGAAACTTGATACCTAAGCATCATTTTATGATTCATTACCCATCTTCTATAAGGAAAGTTTTTCCCTTATTATATATTCGGTGTATGCAGTTTGAAGCCAAACACAAGCTGTTTAAAGATTCTTTTAAAAATTTCAAAAAGATAACGTGGTCCACAATGAAAATTGAAAAAGTTGAGAATTTTTTCTCAACTAGTGTGGTTACAGTTGATGGTGTATAAAGCTGGACTTGTTATTTGCGGTGCAATGAAAGAAGATGTGCCAGCATTTTGTCAAATATCACCCAATTTGACTGTTATCAGCCTATTGAATAGGCGTTAATTTCACACATCTGTCCCACATATATGGGCTAGCAGGGGCCTACTAAACCTACTAGTAGGTTCAGGAGGCTGTTACTCAGTCATTTCAGTGAGCCAATGTTGGTGGAGCCCAGTAGGCGAAGAAGGCCTGTTATCAGATGTGCTGTCACGTGACTGTCAAGTTTCTTTATGCGAAAACAAACAATATGGCTGACATTCCTTTTATTCTCAGTGGAAAATGCAATATTTTCAGATAGTTTGAGCATTAAAATGCATTTTGATAACATTTCCAGTGAGAAATTTTATTCGTTCAGTGAATGTATATGATGTTTAATTTGTCAGTTATTACAGAGATTCTTTCAGGCTTCTATTGTTGCTATGGTGGTTGCTATGGATGCTGCTATGCTGACACCACGTAGTTGCTCAAATAACTACACAACACAAAGACAATGATTCAGTCTTTGCGACCCGCCCAGAAGTATTTTCCTCACTGTCACCATGTTAAGGTTTTCTTTTAATGAAGTCTTAAACATTTCTCAACACAAAAACACAAAAGTGTCCTTGATAACTCAATAATACGATAGCTTAATGTTAAACCTGCAGTGTGGAACTTTTATATATAAATGAATGTCCATTTCATTCAAGCCCTTGCCAAACAAGTTCACACAATGCTGATTAAGCCTATCACTACCAGATACATCTCTCTGTATTTCACAGTATACAGAATGGGGACAGCATTCCTGCACTGGTCATTTGGCTGTTAATCATGCTGCTCTTCTAGACTTTCCAAATATTATAGGACCACATACCCGTGTTAGACAATCACAGTCGAGTGCCCCCTTTTACTCTCACTGCCAGAGGGGGGAGACAAAAGTCCCGCACTCCAGCTTTAAGGCCATCCGTTTTAATTATTTCCCCTTTGAGTCTGAGAAATAACATTTTTTTGTCAGTTTTTGATAGCGGTATGCTACACAGGAGCACAGGAGTTGTGGGTGGACTTGTCGTGTTTGACTCCTGTTTTGGGTTGTCTGCTATCTGTGGACTTCATTCCATTTCAAATTGCTGCCAGTCAGCCACAACCCGAATCCAAACGTCACTACCTAGGAGTTTTATAGCCTGTGATGTGAAGAAAATGTGAAGTTGCTCATTTAATTTGATATTTACAAGATATGTGACTGAGGATATTTAATATGAAATCATCTTTCTTAAAATATATTCTTCCTCAATTAATATTGAGCCACGTCATCCGATAAAGCACTCCAATGTGTTTTGTGTGTGTGTGTGTGTGCTGTACATGCACATCAAATCTTGTACCATGGCCATATAAGCAGGATGAAGACAGGGTTGTCAAACTGGACTTTACATTTCACATCCCTCATTTAATCCCTGCACTTGTCACTTTCATATATTTCATCAGACTGGACTTTAGACTTTCAACCTCCACTGTTACATAATTAAATTTTTTATGCACATTTTGCAAAGTAGGGTTGTAAATAGGATCATAAAATATCTACTGAATATAATCAAATATCTAGTCCAGCTGAACTAGTAATTACACTGCAGCTAGAAGATCTATGTTAAGAAAAAGTAAAGATGTTGGTTTATTTCATATATTTTAACTAGTATTCTAGAAATGGGGTTTCGGGTTGGTGGTTCTTGCGGTTTGCAGTTCAGTCAAACAGTCAAATTGGATGCAAACATGTGATATATGGTTGAAGATCATATTTTTTTATTGGCAAAATATTCTCAGAGAATTTTGATGACCGTTATCATGTATTCAGAGTATTACGAAGTGAGGCATGGCATATGATAAAAATTGTGTGATATTCAAAGCTTATACAATTTTTCAGATGAAAGTTTGTACATTATACCTTCACAATGTTTTAATTCAACTGTATGAATGACAGTAAGGGAGAAATGGCAAAAATAAATGTTATTTTTGAAAATTATTTTATTTATTGGAATTAATCCTTATAATTAATTTTAACATTTTTTTCAGTGTAGATAGCTTGACACTGAAAGTGAAACTAACACTACCCAGATAAAAAAGAAGAAGAGTGTGGAGCTACATAAACCTTAAAAAAAGTATTGAAATCAACTCTTTGGGAGTTAATTCAACACTGGACTTTTTGCTGTGTACAGAGATCTATCACACAATCAACCTAAAAACTTTGTGTGATACTTTTTACACACTCATTTTTCCAGACTCCCATATAATCACTGAATGAAGCTCCAGCTGCCTGCAGCACTGTCTCATCTTTTATCACTGCTGCTGAGGGCTGCAACTGAGAGACTGAAAATACACACACACACACACACACACACACACACACACACACACACACACACACACACACACACACACACACACACACACACACACACACACACACACACACACTCCATTTAGAAAGAATTAAAGAGAGGGAGACAGCGAGACACCATCCTTGCCAGAGGAACAAATTTTGTTTCTTTTCATATAATATAGTATTTTGATGTAGCAGTTATGTTCATTTTTATTGAATTTCATTTAGATACTGTGGCAATACTAGTAAAGAAGTTTAAATTGAACAGAACTAAACGAGGACATTTTATTTGAGTTTAGCAAAGTTTCCTAAATGAGGGCTTCCAAAATTCTGAGTGATAGAGAAAAGATTAAAACTGTATTAGGTGAGCAGAGCCACAGAGTTCATATGTAGCATATTTATGCCGAAAAAAATGCAAAACACAGAGGAACAAAATTGAATATTAAGTAAAACAGATACTAATGAAAAATGCTCCTGTAGTCCCCGTACAAACATACTTATATTTTTACTATATATTAATGTTACTAGATGTACAGTATTACTAGATATTTGCCTTTTGCTTCATATGCAGTTATCATTGACAGCAGTAGCATAGCTAGAAATTGTACTGTACTTTTTACAAAAGAACGTAACTAAAAAAAATCATTGTACCTCATAAAGGGCATGACATCAGAGCAGCACATACACAGACAGCAGTCATACACAACCACTGCAGCATTAACACTAAACCATGCATACAAATACACAGCAACAAAACACAAGCAGTAAAATAAATAAATAAATAAATAAAAATGACAAAAATTGCCTATCAGTCACAACCCTCCAATTCAGTTAGTTATCTGTACAATTTGTTTCCTGTTTTTTAGCCTACATTTATTTACATTTTTGGAACCGTTAAAAGTATGCTGAATTAGCTATTAGCAGATCCTGTTCTTGGGTCACTGGATATCACTGGATTACTTAGATACTGAGAAAAACTTAAAAATGTGATGATTCTCAGGCAGGTTCTGAAGTTATAAGGAGCATCTTTTTTTTTTTACAGTATAATCAGATTTATGGATGTTCATTCGTGATGGACATAGGAGATAATAATGTCCACGGGAAGCATAAGTCACACTGAATTTAAAAATATGTTTATCATGCCTGTGTGTTGAGATTTGACTGAGTTATGACCCTGAGGAGGAGTACAAAATTTGAAGCAAGTTGCTCTAATTGGGTGTGTGTGTGTGTGTGTGTGGTGTCACCGTCTGAGTTGTTGTGTTTAGCTTCACCAATAAAAAAAGTAAAATAGAGTCACCGCGACTTTCCATCCAGGACTTCATTGATGGAAAGTCCAAAGTATGCTGCCAGGTTGTTTCGGGCTGAATTAGCATTCACATTTGTCTACTTAGTGGCTAACAGGGAGAAATAATGCACAGACTGTGGTATCTTTGAGAAGGACAGCTGAATTTAAACTTTTTATTTTCCTCACAGTGTCATTGTGTCACAAAGTGCTATGTTTTGCCATTACTTAAACTTGAGAGTGACTAAAAGCAGTAAGCTAGACAGAATCCTGTTCCTCTGCTCTGTGCAGTACACTGCTGTACGCAGAGCGACAGATGAACTGTGAACAGATGACATGACAGTTTTACCAAAATGATTTGCATGTTCTGAGAAACAGAAGTATCAAGTGGCAAACAAGAGCAAGACACAATTAATGTTTTTTTTTTTCCAGTAATCACATAATCTAGAGGACATAAAAGTTATCTATTGGTATTCATTGAGTGTTGACCCTGTGTGTGTTACACACTAAAAATCACTGGGTTAAAAACTGACAATTTACCTAATTTGGGTATCTTGTCTTGGGTGGTTTTCTACCATGTGTACTAGGTAAAATTAACCCAGTACTGCATTTGTACTATATTGACCCACGCTGGGTAAGTTTTTAGCCCAGTGATTTTTAGTGTGTAGAAGCACTGTGATTGGGTGGACTTGTCTTCTAGATATGTGTGTGGTCGACAGGGATGGTTAGAGAAATTTAGAGAATGAAAACAGACCATGAAAGGCAAACATGAGGAAAGGAGAATGGAGTGAGCAGGAGAGAATATAGTGAGCTGTAGGGAGAGTAAGAGTGATGAGAGGACTATGAAGTTTGACAGGAGAATGAACATGACTACACTGCAGAGCCCGTCCATGAAAAGACCTGAGGCGTCCGTCAAATTGGTGATTTTGTGCCCATCTGCACAATGTTCCAATCCTTACCAACTGGAAGGATGCCAGTTTGGAAAGAGAGGTGGTGGACATAGCAGATTTATGTCAAGGTAGATTTATGTGTGTTTGTGTGTTTGTATCTGTGTATGTTTAGGGGTGTGTGTATCGAGAGAGAGAGAGAGAGAGATGTAAAGATAGTTCTTTGTAGAGATCAGAGGCCATGGGATGTCTGTCTGCTTGGCTCACACAGTCAGAGAGCGTTGCCAGTCACGGCCACATCAAAGCTCTGCCTTCCTGCCACCACAGAGAGCCCCCCCCCCCGCTTCCGGAAGACACACACACACACATTTGTATGACTATATTCCTCAGTCCACAACCCTGACGTCAACCTTCAGCACTACTTGCTCTCATACTGAACCTTTACCTTAATCTTCAAGGATTATCATGATTTTTTAAAAATTTTCTTTAATAGTTTTGGTCATTGGTATTTTTGGACATGATTAGTAAAAAGGCACCATTCTATTGTAATGCTGCAGGTTGTTATTGTGTTTTTAGGTCCTTGTGATGAATGTAATGAGTGACAACATACTTTTGTTAGTAGTCAAATGCTATCAGTGTTCTGGTATAATAGTTGGCCCTGAGAAACAGATTAAGTGTTTTGGTTGCATTCCTGCATTTTGGATGTGAGATTAACTGCTGTGCAGAGCTGCCTGTCAATAAAGAGGACTGTGTGAAGTGTTTTTAAAAAGTGAACTCAGTATAAAAAAATGTATATAGCAAATTGTAAAAAGTGTAGTAAAACAAAAAATGTGAAAATGGATACATTTCTGTGTGGAAATAATTATTGTATTTTTTACTACAATAGCTTTAAGCTTTTTATTATTTGAAACATTGTATGTCCATACACTCTGAACAGAGCTGGTGGAAGTCTTTTGCTGGGAAACAAACCCACTTAATAACGAATTTGAGGGAACATTCTGTGATAATAGAACTCTATTACAGAGAGTTGAAAGCAACAAAAGTTAAATGTGGTACTCAAAATCTGATTAGCTACAAGTTATACTTGCATGAATAATGAATGAAGTGTTTGCATGAAGATATTGAAGTGTATTATGTCATATTTTAGAGAGATGTTGGCTCGCTTAATGTCTTGACTTAATGTTTCTCTCATTTTTCACAGTAAGGTGCTAGCTGTGAAAGAAAAGGTGAAACAAATGGTTTTCCTAATTTTTTAAGTACAGTTGTGTTATGTTATTCTTCACTGATTACTTTCTTAGATTACAAGTAAAAAACACTTAAAAGGCTGCCGAGACGTAGTCTACTGACTCCTTTGACTGTCTTGGTTTATCACTTGACCCTCACCTTGCAGGTTGTACAGTTGTACATGCAGGAAAACTGTTGGCCCACACAAATGCACAAAGTACAGTAGGTCATAGTTGAAGCAGACAGTTGGTCTGTAAACTGTGAGGGATGTTTACAACAGTTTGAGTTATAATTTTACAGTTCACTTTCATTTTCTCCTCCAAATAAGTTTGACTAACCTGGGGGTTTGTTTACAACCTCTTTCTTGTCCCATCTAACTTCTTTTACAATGTCACCTCATTCCCCAAATTTAGCAATTACTTTGGTGAATAAAGTTGCAGGACTGATGGTTGAAACTACGAAACTAAAGCCCAAGTTGTAATAAAATGGCATTGTGGGACTTGACAAGACGGACACTAGGGTTGGCAACATAATTAGATTTCAGACTTTACTTGTGATTTGTTTTTTATTGAATTTAGAATTGGACTTTAGAGTCTGACTCATACAAAATGATTCATGATCAAAAGTCCTTTTAAAGACTGCTGTGATTTTAACAACCCTCCTTATTCGTTGATGAATTATACTGAGCACCTGCCAACCACAGGTCAAAAAAATAAGAAAAAAGACATGGAGCTCACTAACTCCAATTGTTTCACGCTCCTAAGAAATACACCCACATATGTCAGTGTTTTAGCTGTAAGAAACCAGCCTTCAGCTGATGGAAAATCATGGTGGCTGTTCTGAATGTGTTGTCATTTTTTGTTCTGAAATTGCATCTATGCATGCTGTCTTTAATGCATTATGTTTTTTGTGTCTTGTTATTTGTGCAAATAAATAAACTAAACAAGGTTAGTGAAAGATGGTGGTTTTGGGTTAAATGTTGAAAAAAGGAAACACATCTCATGGTTCATTGGGGTTTAATTGGGTTCAATATTTGACCGAGAGTACGGTCTATCCCTAACCCCGACCTAGAGCTTTAAATATAACCATAAACATCCCAATTGAATTTAGTTGCCGGGGGGGGATATTGTAAAATATATTCCCCTCAAAATAACATTTTCTACAAAAATTTATTTGCAAATGCATGTTAGCTGTATATAGTTTTTAGGAGACAGCGTTGCAAAACACAAAACCTAGTTTATGATTGTTCACATTGAGTTTTGAGAAGCGGAGTAACATCATCAGTTGAACACTGCCCATATTTCACACTGTTAAAATCAGCTCTCAAGACTTATAGGCTACATCATAGAAACATCAAGAAGTCCAATACTAAACAAGATTGTGATCTATATCTGAGTTGGGTAGTTTTAGTAGTTTATTCAGAGTGTTGAGAGATTTAGAGGTTTCATTCTAGTCTAGATCAATACAGACTCATTGGGTGGGTCAGCGCTGTCCTGCCCCATTTCCAGAGCACAGTATCCAGATGCAGGAAGCTAATAGCTCATATCAATCACAGACAAAACCGCTTCCCTGGCACCGCCATTGATTGTCAGTCAGCAGCAGGATGAACAGCAGCTCTGTAATGTTGTGGAGACCAAGCCAACAGGGTCTGTGTAGTAGAGGAGTGAAATGTCCAGAGGTCCTCACAAGACTGAAAGCTTTATTGCAGAACGTGAATCCTTGATCAATTATATTAAGTATATCAAAGAACTAGTAAAGGAAGCTGTACAGAAAACGCAAATCCCTCACCAAACTACAGTGGCTTTGATTGTTTCAGTTGATTTACTACAATTCGTTTACACTTGGCATCACTGCTAACAACCTGTCATTTTTTGTGTAGTTCTAAATTGGCTAAAATCTAGGGGGTCATTGGGTTCCCTTTATTTTACTATAAAAATTAAGGGAAAAAATCATTACAATTATTTTACAAGTTATGTTGTGATTGGTTGAAGTCTTCAGCTCAACTCAAACTGTTTACAGGCTGATTTGACGTTTCATACTGTTGTTCTGTGAACAAGTCTTTCAAATTGAATGACAAAATACATTGTTTGCACTGCAGAATGACACAAAGAGGCGATTTATGATCTGATGCTGCTATCGGCAGTTATCAGCAGTTATCAGCAGCACAACATAGTTTGTCTGTGCCAAGCACGGATTATCTACTGGGCCGAATGGGCCAATGCCTGGGGCATGACTTAGCTTCATCATTAGAGCTATCTACGATGTTCTTCCTTGTCCCAAGAACCTGAACCAGTGGCTTGGAGAAGACTCATCATGTCCCATATGCCAAACACCAGCAACCCTACGGTAAATACTCACCTGCTGCAAGACCAACCTCACCCAAGGTTGCTACACTTGGAGGCACAACCAGGTCCTTCGGCAACAGGCACTAGTACTGGAAGAAAGGAGGAATAACAACCCCTGGCTTCTCAAACACCATGGCCTTTGTACCAGCGGGAAAGGTACCAAAGGGGTCAACTGCAAGAAAAGATCAAGCCTACTGGATACAGTCTGGGATTGGAAGATGACGGTCGATCTAGACCAGAAGCTCACCTTCCCACTGGAGATCAATACAACCAGTCTCAGAGCGGATCTGATCCTGTGGTCAGCCTCACAAAAGGCCTTGTTCATCATAGAACTGGCAGTGCAATGGGAGGATGCAGATAGTGAAGCGTACAAACACAAAAAGCTGAGTACTCCAATCTAGCAAGTGAAGCAGAACAAAAGGGCTGGAGCACACATGTGCTCCATATGGAGGTCATCTGCAGGGGCTTTGGGGCCATGTCAACCACCTGGTTGCTCAAAGGGATGGGAATCCGAGGACAGGCTATCAAGTCACTGCCAGAGGCTGCAGAGCGAAACAGGAGCTAGCTCTGGCTGAAAGGAAAGGACAAGAACTGGGCTGCAAGATGACCAACAGCCAGCAGGACGGGGTAAAAGCAGAAGGGGGTGCACCTGGGACACCAGGTATCACCACTGAGCCCTCTGGAAGTGTTGTGGGCCTATTAATGAAACACCAAGGGGGGAGGGTGCCCACCTGATGACCCCAGTGAAGCTTCTACCCCTACCCCCACTGCTGGTTATGATTTACAGTCCACATAAATAGACTGATTCATTGACAGAAAAAAACCTGGACTTGACTGATCCCCCTGAAGTTCTGTTGCAGCGGCTTAGGATTTACAGTCTGCATTAACAGGACTGAATCATTAACAGAAGAAACCCGGTCTTGACTGATCCTCTTGAAGTTCTGTTGCTGCATCGGCCTATCAACGAAACACCAAGGAAGGAGGGTGCCCACCTGATGACCCCAGTGAAGCATTTATCCCTACCCCCACTCAAGGAATGATTGCCAATTATAATACAGGATTGTAAAACCAAGTCCTATGAGCTCAACAAGTTATTGTCGTTGCTGTGACATAATGGAAGTTTATAACAGGAGTGTGGGGTGTACTACTGTTACTTTTTGTGTGTACAAGCAAGTGCAACATCACAAATGCTTTTAAGAAAAGACAAAAGTGAGCACTATTATCCTCTGTTCTATTCATTGTATTCCGATGATTTTATAGTGTTCTGGACATAACTTCATGTATTCATACGCCACAATATCCTGCTTCCTCAAAAGTTGGTCTTTGGCGACCAAGGACATCATTGAACCAATAGTAAGCAGTCACAAGATTCATAGTCCAACAATGTCCATCAGCTCCAAAACAATATCTCCACTACTTCACTTTAGTAAGTCCTTATTAGAGTGATCTTACAAGAACTCAACTCTGCACCAACATTTAAAACCAATATGGTCCAGGTTGTTTTTCTAAGTTATTTCCAGAAAAGATTTGGAATGAGATCTCATATCATTGGCAATATATCGTTGTCACTTCAAACACAAAAATAGTTACAGACTGAAGGACTAAACCGACTGTCATCATTTTCACCACCCACAACCCACATGGTCCATCTTAGCCACCATGTCTCTGTCTGGTGTTTACTGCTTTTCTTGTTTTGTACTGATAATGCCTGATCTCATTTTGTGTTCTTTTGTCCTTGTCATTTGTTTTGTTATCCATCTGTGAACTGCTTTGACATCTGAAGAAAAAGAGCGTGCCAGTTAAAAAAAAAAAAAAAACAGTTAGATAAATGATTTTTAAAAAGTGTGTGGTTGTGCACAGTAATCTAAATATATTGTATTTTTTTATTACAAAATAATCTTTCTAATTTATAACATATAATTATCACATATGTATTGTACATGTCATGTTCTCTGTCACATTCAAGGATTCCACCATAATCCGGAAAGTAATCAACAGGTTAGATAAGGTAAAGATAAATGATCGTTGGTTGCATGCACTATTCACCCACGTAATTCCAACCATCTGTGCTTCGAAACTAAACATTTTTATTTTTATATATGAGGTCAGCCATCTCAACCTTCAGCCTGCCTAAACATCACTATTTTTCAGGCCTGCAAACTCTAGTGAGATGACTAATTGATTAATTAATGACAAAAAAAAAGAATTGCCTGCAATTTAGGTAATCAATTAATAATCTTTTTAGTTATTTATTTAGCAAAAAATGTCAGTAACAGTGAAACTCCATTGTCCTCATCACGTAGCTTTGCATTGTTTACCAATACCTGTATCACACATCAGATGTAGATACAGACCGAACAGAAGTATGTGTTGATCCTGGGAGTGGATGTGATTGGATCATCAAGGTGCCACCACTGTGTTGGATTTTACAAAGAAAACAACAGGTGCAGATGATTTGATGTGAATCACACACACAGACACACACTGTTGGTTACAATGTCTTAACAAGTGAAGCACTTGCGTCTTATAGAAAATGAATAGGGACCAACTTTACTTTGCGATGGAACACTGTCAGTAGGTCACTGTTGCTGCTGTTATTAAACTTAGGTCCAAACTCAACTTTTAGTTCAGTTAAGTTTTGCCCAGTTTGGCAGCCACTCACAACAGCTTTATCCATTTTACTCTGTCTTTTACTACACCTATAACAACCAGGAATTGATGCTAGTTTTCTCACATGGTGTGTACTATGGACTGTTGTTGGCTGTGGCTATTGTCATCTCCATATGACATCCATAAGATTTTGGAATTGTATAGTTGCATATCCCTCTAGCCTTTTAGTTTTTGTTTTTCCAAGACAGTCAGTGCATTAACAGTAAAAAGTGTGTTCAAACAGTTTCAAACAACTCAACACCTCTGATATGTCACTCGGAGCCTTCCCGTTCCCATGGCTGTTCTCACATGATGTGATCGCGCATTAAGCCCTCCACTGGAGTATGACACTCATTTCACCTGTTAAAGTAATCAGTCAGCTTTAGGTAATCTCAGATCTTCTGGAAAGCTCTTAGTAGTGCATGCTGGGAGTCGAGCATACAAACTATGTTTGCTTGTGTTTTGCAGTGGAGGGAAAGTGTAGCATTTTGATTTGATTGGGGATTAAAGGTCATGAGGAAGTATTTAAACTCTCCTGCTCAACTTTTGGGCTAATCATTCCTCCACAGCTGTGAGTTAGAGGAGTCGGCAGCGCTCTCAGATCACTGTTGTCACAGTGTGTTGTCTCCCACTTTGCGGTGACAGAGCCTCACCCACCCAGCCAGTAATCCCCTGCAGCAAAGTTTGGAGTAAGCTGACGGCATGGAAAAAGATAAATAAGGATTTTCATTTTTTACCCTGTAATGAAAAATTGCATAGCACTTCCTCTCCTTGCTGCATTTATCTCTTAATACAGTTTCAGATATCAACATGCTGTAATTTACCACAATGCACAACACCTTTCCACCTTGGGGTTTTTAAGAGTCCAAACAATTGAAACTTATTGAAAATAATTATTTCTTATTGCCAAACAGGCAACATTCAACATCTACAAAGCTTCCCAACTGTTTCACCAATGCCAGGCTGAGTTAGTAACACTTCTATAGGCACAAGAAACTTCTCCCACTTAGAGAAGAGAGATTGAGGACGTCAGTGACAAATGTCTTGCATTAACTTTGTTGTTTATTTTTCCCCCGGAAGATGTGAAATAACCCTATTAAATCAAGTAGTCACTTGGCCATTAATCTCAATGCAGCTGACTAGTCCCTCAAAGCTAATGGGGTTTAGAATTTGCATGAGGCGAGTTTACCCACAAAGCTTCGCCTAAGAGGATTGCTGTTCAGACAGAGAGCTTATTGTCACACTTGTTCATAGACATGGATTAACGATAGTAGACCCAAAGAACTCCACTAACTGTGGCAACAACTCACAAGTTCCCCTTCACTGGCTCAGATCTCTATTTCAGAGGGACGGAGATTCAGAAAATCTACAGTATGCACAGCAAAATATCTCATATGTGTTTAATATATACAAATACTTGTGCCGGTTTGTTTAGCAACCATCAAAATCATTCCCTCAAACATATCATGCTTGTTTAAGCTCTAAAGGTAAAGAGAAAGCAAATATGATTGTTTTTACATCGCTGTTGAAATGATTCCCCAGAACTTACCTTACCATTTCCTAAATATCCATTTCTCTTTGATTTTTTTTTTTTTTTGTCATATCATCACAGCGCTTTTGAATTCCCGCTCTGTGTTGTCAACTTAGCTTTTTACATCATTTGAATAAGCCTCTTTCAGTGCGAGTGTGTCTGCTGTGTTTCATAGTGACTAAAGCAGCTTTGGAGGCTAAATATAACATGTATCCACTGCATTAATTCTTTAATATTTATCAGTGGGAAAAAGGTGCTTGAAACGTGGCTTATATCCGTGTTTAAAATTCAGTAGGAAAACAGCACCCCCCCCCCCCAAAAAAACAAGTTCTGCTCAAGTTCTGACACAGTTTGATCAACACACACACAGATACACTGCATCTGCAAGACTGTACAAATCCTTCAATATCCCTTGAAAAAAAAAAAAAAACAGACAAAAAACAACAACTCTATTTTGTCTACCACTGCCCTCATTGTGTTACTGATCCACAGTGTGCATTACATGAGCACTGACTCTCACTTGCATGATAGCTGCTCAAGAGCAACAATATAGATCTATTGTGGAGCAAAATAACAAAGTAATGCAAACAAAGCTGTTTGAGGTTTTGTGGGTATATTGAGGGTTTTTTTCCCATCCATCCAGCCATAAACTTGTGAAGTGCTTTTGAAAACCGGCAGCTGAGTAAAGACAGATTTGTTCTCCCCAACAAGCCTGCAGTGTATCCACCTGAAATTCCTGGACAGATCTCTGTGAGATAATATCATAGGTGGCATATAACAAAGCCCTTACAGAGCTTGGTTGACAGATAATATATCAGACATTTTGACACTAGTTAAATGTGATAAATAAAATAATAAAATTTAAAATAAAATACTGCTAATGAGTGCCAAGTGTGTTATTGAGTGTTTCCATACACCTGCTTTTATTTGCATTTTCAATTTCCAAATAAAACAGCCCAAGTGTTAACGCCAAAAATTTGAAAAAATCTTTCACGCTTGGCTGAGAAGGAAAAGTTGTATTTATAAAAGCAAAATACTACAAAGTGCAATGAAAACAGACTTGGCGATTCAATCATGATGTACATGAAGCATGTGACTTAAACTTCCACTCAACAGACAAAACATCTGTTCTGTGCGGAGTGATGAGGAGACTGTAACGTTTCTCAAATGAATACACGAAACAAACAGAAATGCCAAATTTCCATCATGTTTTCAACATTGTTTCTCAATATTTGCACTCTCACTGCTGCTCTTTTAATGATGTCATCTTGTTGTGCTCTCTTCTTCTGCAATAGTTCAATGGCTCCAAACTGGAGAATTAGCACCACCAACTGTTTACCTGAAGGAACCAAATCCTAACATTCACATAAAGGCAGCGTATGAAAAGGTGCATTAATGTGAATTTTCTTTTGACAATTTTCTGGGAATTCAATTAAAATATCCACTACATTTGGATGGAAACTACTGGTGATGTGGTGATGGCTAGCTTTCTTTCAAACAAATGCACCATGTAAGTGAGGCAGCTTTGAATCTTTTGGAAAGCGTTTTTTTTTTTTTTTAAGTTTGATTTGGTGGTGGCTAACAGTTTGTCCTGCCTCCAGTGTTTGAGCTAAGCTAGATTCTTAACACGTTTTGGAACCAAAACTTAAGCAAATTAAGTTTAAGCAGATTAAACTCCTATCAAGAAAGGGACAAAAACATATTTTTACAAAATATCAGCATGCTCCTTTTTGGCTTGGTCAGCCAACAATCGCCGTTACAACAAAGCCGTTAAGAACAATGAGAGACCATGCTATGGTTGTGTGACAGTTTCCCTCATTATCATACAGGTGGTGTAGAAATAAATGTTTATACGTGAAGTAATTTTAATGAAGTATTTCCCCTGGTGTCAGAAGTACTAGAATGAACAACATACTAAGGCCGTATTCAGACCAAATCAGGCAGTGTGGCCCACTGCTGCAGGGTTGAGCAGAGGTGTGGGCGTGTTTATTTATGCTCTTGAATATAACTTCTGTGAAACAATTAGAAAGTAACATTTTATTGATCTGATTCACTGGCTTTCTCGCTACCAGGGCTCCCTCTCGTCATTCACATTCCAGCTTGCTTGACCACAGATACTCTCTCTATCTTGCTGGTGCTCTCATCTCTCTCTCTCTTTCTCTTGTCTTTTTTTAGACAGCAAAGTCTAAATTTACTTTTAACGTTACCAAACAAAGAGAGATGTCCTCCCCTCATCCTTGTAACATTACAGCTCTGCTCAGTCTGATCTCTGGCTGTGATTGGCCACCACAGCCCTCAGCCGCAGTGACATCGGGTTGAGTTTCTCCAAAAATTGACTCTGGCTTTACTTTTCAGCTGTAGTCCAGTGAGGTGCCGCAGTGGCCAAAACGCCCGCAGCCAAAATGCACAACCCCCATTCAAATAAATGGGAGGATTGGTGTTTTCGCTGCACCACCTGATTTGGTCTAAATATGGCCTAACACTTCTGTCCAATGGGCTGTAAGGTGAATATTGCAGCATCTTGTGGCCACTAGCAGTGCTTTTCAGTTTAGTCCTGTTAAACATTAATGTCTTTGTATGTTTACTGTAAACAAATGAGGCCAGTGTGGATCACATATTACTGGGATTTTGGTGCTTGTGTTCCTTCAAATTAGGACCACAAGTCCAATAATATCTTTTTTTTCTAATACATATTTCTTCAATAATATTTTCTTTTATTGTTTCTAGAACACCATTAATTGGCTATTTATCATAGCAAATAATCATCAAGTAATTAGTAAAACAGAATAGTGATAGGGTTTAAAAGCTATTTTCCACCCCAGTATTTCTTTGATCACTGACATGATTTGCTCATTTGCTCCTCTTGCCTGTATTCTGCAGTACCAGGAAATCCACGTCGCTAATAAAAAGATCAGTGAACCAAAATATTGAGTGATCTATGGTGTTTTTCAGAGGCCTTAAAGTAACATCTAACCTTCTTTAGCAATGGCTTCACAGAGGAATGGAGAATCACTTCAAGAATATGAAAAGTTCTTACCACTTTTGCCAATGCCCATACCAGCTGAAATGATATGAGATGTTAACATAACATAATTAATGAGCCCAGAGGTGATATTGCCTGAAAGGGTATCAAGTGTCTTTTGATAGCTGGGTTGGAGAGGAATATTTGCACTAAATGTGATGGTAATCCAGTTTGAATCAAATATTGCTGGTGCATCTAGATAATGTCAGGGGGTTACCAAAGTCATTAGGATTCATCCTCTGGGGACCATGAATGTCTTTAAAACATTGCATGGCAATCCACTCATTAGTTGTTGAGATATTTCAGTTGGGACCAAAGTGGTGGACTGACGGCCTGACCAACATAATGTGTTGGAGTAATGCACACAAATATGTCACTGTTTTACATAACATAACACCAACCCTGAAAGTGGATTGGTTCCCATTTTGCACCTTAATGACAAGTCACATCAGGTCATTCAGTTACTGTGTGTCAGAATGCAGTTACATTGAGCCTTACTAACTTATGTTCTTTCAAACTAGTAAAACATAATTAAGTTACATTGTTCCCATTTATTCAGATGGATATTTTGTGTGTACTGCACTGTATGTTATGTGTGATGGTGAGTGACAGAGAAGCAACAGGGCATGTGTGTATCTTATTTGAAGGCATAGTTACATTCATTATGGACTGTGAAGCTCATCCAAGAGTTCCTCCATTATCCTCTTATCCTCTAATATGTGTGGGAAGCCAGGTATGCACCCTGCCAAATCTCTGGCCTTGTTTAAACAGACTGTGTGTTAAGTCCAAGTACAGAACTGATTTTTGTCATTAACAGGTGCTTATGCTATTAAGGAGCAAACTCTGCACCTGATGAAATGTCATTACTGCTCAGACGAGCATTTTAATTTCTGTTGATCTCTGAGGTTAGTGATTGTCCAGACAGAAAAGTAACAGGTTGTTTGGATATGAATCATGGACCAATGCTGTAGTTTTTCTGGTGACGTCTCCAGAGAAAACATGACAATTATAATCTAACAGCCATAATCACCAGTCAAACATTGACATTGTTAATATAAATGTATCCAGTAGTTTGCAGTAGGATTCTTTACTTTCTTTGTCAGCCACCGTGGTTACCTCTTCTCATGCTAACTTATTCCAAGTCTATTAATACTGTGCACCATATAGTGTGTTCATGACACGTTCTAAAACATCTACAATTATGATATCTTTACAATTTCTTTCTCAGTTCTGAAAATATACCATTAGTGTGCATGCTTGAGTTCAATAAATGATGTTCTCCTCAAAATACTCTTTCATCTTTGAGTAATGCATCTGTCTCTGGGAGGACATATTTGGAAAAGACTAGATATTAAGACTAAAACTAAGACCAAATTTAAGACTGACCTCCCAAGAAAAACGACAGGATCAGTCATTAATGCAAGTGCCCCAAAACGACATATAATGATGTTCCAGTGACAGAAGGCCTTAGTAATTATGATGGAAGCCATCAGAACCCTAATCCCAAAGTCCACATAGTCCACATTATTTTTTAACAGTGATTTATAACAGTTTTCAAAAGCACATACAAATTATGTTATACTGTGAATAACTGCTGAAGGGCATCAGATAAGAAAACACTTTTATGTGTCATTCTGGAGGGCATGGACCATTAAAGTATTCTGATGTCACTTCACTCAAATCACAAAACAAAATAATAAAAAAGGCACATATTTCCCAATTACCCCTTGTGGTATTTAATCATGCAGATAATTTGTAGATAATTTTAGATTTTGTGACAGTAAAAGCAAAAGTTACATTTGAAAATTTGACAAGACATTTTAACACATTCCAAAAGGTAGATACTAACCAGCAATTTAGAAAAAAAAGCCTGATCCTGCTGATCAGCTTTGGACATGGAACTGTTCCTTTTAACTGCTCAATGTGCTTAAAATAGCAACATATCAGATCCCATTTAATGAAAGGCTCTTGTAAATACTTTAATGGGAATCATACATGTTGTCCTGCTTAAAGCTTTATGTTCTAAATCACAGATCTTAACAGAAATCTATGGAAATGCCTCAAGGGTTAAATTTTATTTTGATTAATGACAGCAATTTTCAGACCTCAGAAGAAGAGACAGACTTGCCTGGATTCCAAAGTAGGCAAGAGCAGACCCTCAGCCCACAGAACTGACCTTTGTAACCCTCTAAGTGGGTGTTGATCAGTGATGCTCAACAGACTCAGAAAGACCTCCTAAGGAACCATTTCTGATCAACAATTTGAATCATGGCCTGAACTGCAAGTATGAACTGACCCAAAGGCTACTTGGACTGGAGAAAAACAACTTCCACCTTAGATGGAACACAGACTCTCTTATCTCACTGAAGCCATAAACTAACCCACATTGCTGAGGACTTTGTGAAGCCTCCCTGCAAATCTGAGCCAAACCTGAAATTCATGTAAATTAAATGTCTAATCATTATGCAAGTTATATCATGTTATTTGTCATGTAAATACAAGAAGAATGGTATAACTTTCATAGTTATGTGACTAGCTAATAAAGAGATATTGGACTTGGATTTTATTACCTTTGTACTACATGTAACAATACTGCCCTCTAGTGACAAGAGATACATTCCCTTATGTTAAGAGTTAATGAATGTTTGGTAACCATGTATTTGTATGTTAAAATCACCTAAGTGTTCAACTTTTGATCTATTAACCTCATAGACAATCACATTTAAGTAATTAAATTAGATAAGTAGTTGCAGTAGTAGTAAGAAGTAATAGGAATGTAAAGATATAATGTTTGAAGGATTTCAGTTTAAAGTTTTCTTTTATTGTGAAACAATAGTAACATTGAATGCTTTTATATTATGAAGTAAGGGTTATGGTGAACATATATGTAAATATGTTTCTGAAAGTAATCTAATCACATCAGTGTTGTCTAACTTTTATTTCCTTTCACTATAGTATCGAACTTTTATTTCAGTGTAGATGGTTTGAGATGTGAAAATAGTTTGAGAAAGTTGAATCAATGACGGTTGTATGCTTAAACATCATTGAATGTTAATATGAAGGTTAATGTTTGTTATCTTATTAGAAGAACTGACTTATTATGAAATATATGTAAACTGCTTAACTGTTTTCTTGAATGGTTTTACAAATATGATACAAGCTGACAGGAAATGTTCAGATCTAGTGACTTTGAAGTGTGATTTTTGTGTGTAAAAACTCAGAATTCTTTATTTCAGAAGACGCAGGCTGCAAAACCACCAGCCACACCTAGAGCCCTCTAAAACAAAGAAATTGAATATTCATCAATAATTCAGCGAAAAAACCTTTAGAACACACCCAAACTCCTCCTGTTTTATCCTAACTTGTAAAAACAGCCTCAAAGAGATTCCTCTTTGAGCTGGCCTCCAAGAACTCGAGAAAATTCTTAAGAAGTCTTTTGTTTTTCAACCAAGTATATCAGTATTTAATCTTTTATTGCAACAAGTTAATTTGTTTTGATTAATTTGTAACATTAAGTCTCATATTTCCATGTACGGTATTTTAATTTTGAAGTAAATACCACTGAAGATTTGAGCGTAGTCAGATTAAACTTTATTCAGCACTCAACTCAAGTTGCTACAAGCCAACCAAAGCCTGAATCCTCAAACTCCTGAAGAAGAAAACAACAGTTGAAACTGGACGTCTACCTGCTTTTTTGAGAGCAATACTGCAAACTAGAAGTTAAGCCAGCCTAAAGACTCTTAGAGCAGTCTGGAATTGCTTGACTTCTTTTTCCAGTGTTCAACATCTCTACATCTATGGAGACACACCCACAGTCCGAAACCTGATCTGGGCTTCTTAACTGCCAAACACAGCTGGTGATGCTACAGAAAACAATGCTGGACCTGCCGAGATGACGCCTCTACCATGACAAAACACCTCAACAGTAAGGCATAATGGCTTCGTGATCAAGCGTTGATGTCAAATAATTTATTTAGAGAAGTTGAGTTAGCTTTCCCTCAGTATTCCCCGTTGCAATACATTAAGCCTTGAGTCACACACTTCGAGCCACCCTTGCTGAATAATTTTCTTTATTTTTATTACCATTTATAGACCTTATTTATTTATTTATTTATTTATTTTACTTTCTTTTTATTTATTATTTTCTGTTTATTATCTTATGCTTTATCATGTTTAGCTATTAATAAATCTCTTCACTTATCCTAAAAGTGTTTGGTTGTTTCTTTGAGCTGCAGTAAACAGAGGTCACTGTTTGTACTTATGATTATGAGACTGATTCATTGATTAAATAGAACAAGGGTTAGTGCTCCCTCCTGGCACTAACAAATCCTAACCAAAAAGGAAGTGGTGCTCACAATAACGAGGTAATTAAATGATAAAGTATTAATATTCCTACACTTTTATCCACTGGCCTTAATATACACTCACCGGCCACTTCATTAGGTGCACCTGTGCAATCTAATGCAATCCAATACAAAGCTTCATAAATGTAGAATTTATGGCAGAGCTGTTGTATTGGTTTGCATTAGATTGCACAGGTGCACCTAATGAAGTGGCCAGTGAGCGTATACTGTAGTTATAATGGTAGTCTTTATGGCTTCCCTTTGCTCCAGTCAAGTCTATAATAGCTATGACTAAGGATTAAAGAATCTTCAGGAAATGTCTTTCATGTGACTATCAATAACTGAAAGTAGCACAATTGAAATGTAGTTATAGTAAAATATCACAAGTTATTACTTTAACCCTTACAGTGGAGGCAGCCTTGTTTTTCCTCTGCTGTGGCAGAGAAGATAGAGAACAGGAAGCATGACTTCCAGCAGGTCCTACACAATGCACATGCATGAGTGTAGTTTTAGCACATGGCGCTGACATGCTTGAGAAATCTCAATCCCAAAATGACTCTGTAAACAAGATGTGAGGGCAGTAACATAATTCGTATAGAAATAAGTGTCAGGGTGCCGTTATTGCATTATTGAGAGTGCCATAAAGAGCCAGGCTATTGATTCGAGAGCAGAAGCAGCTCCCCAGTTATTTCTGTCATCGTCATCCTCATTAAACTGATGTATGGCACTTGCTATTCTCCTTTCTGCCTCTTCTGCTTCTGTTCTCTATCGCTCTTTCACTCACTTTTTTATACACTCTGTCTGGCTGGGGAGCAAAAAAGTAAGGAGCACACTTGTTGCCATTAAAAACCATTTAACCTCCGGTTTAGAATGTTCATGAAAGGTATGTGAAAATCTTTCACAATTTTATGTAGTTTAAACTTACTGTATGCGGTCACATCTATTGAACAGTTTAGTATTGACAAGTTGTGAAGTGACCAGACTTAGAGTCTAGCATGCTAGCAGCTCTTTGAGGCTGCTTTGAAGTAAATGCTAGCATGTGCAGCATGCTTGCTAGCATGCAAGAGTCTGGGATTCACCAAAGTCAGTTAGGATTAACTGAATGTCCTGACAATCCGTCCAGTAATTGTTGATATTTCACTCTGGACAGGAGTCTCCCACATTGCGATCCCTAGAGCAGCATGGCTCAAAATTATAGCAGAGGAAGAATTTCTTGATTTAAGAAGGTTTATCTATGATCTAGCAGTTCTGAAATGAAGAAATAACACCATATGAACACATTTCACATTTCCAATGGTTTTCAAAGTTTACATAACATAACTCCAGATTCTATGAGTATAGGCTTCGCCCTTTAAGAGCTGTCACTCTTGAGATTATCCCCACGCGCATGGGCAGTCGTGAAGATTTTCTTTTGCGCAGATAAAACCGAATAAAGGGGCACGGAGAGGCCCATGTGCTGCTGCGCAGATATCCTCCACTGCCATTCCTCTGAGGAGAGCTGAGGACAAAGCCCTTGTGGAGTGAGCATGGCTGCCCTGCGGGGGTTCAACCCTCGCCGCAACATAAGCTTGTGTGATTGTGTCGCACAGCCAATGAGCCAAATGGTATTTTGACAGTGACATACCTTGTGAATGTCCCTTTTAACGGATGAACAGTCGCTGCATCTGTCTGATATTTGCTGTGTGCACTACATGAGACAGAGCGCGCACTGGGAAGAGTGGATGAGAGGCTGTGTGGCGGAGGGAAAAACCCCTCCCTAGGGCTAAAAGAGCTGGTTATGACCTTAGGCATAAATAAGGGATTTGGTTGAAGAATAGCTGTGCTCCCATCTTCCCTGATAGTAAGACAAGACGGCGAGACTGATAGCATGAATAAGTCACTCACTTTCTTAGCTGACGTCAGGGTTAAGAGGAGTAATGAAAGGAGAGAAGAGGAGAGATTTGGGCTATCAGTTCAATAGGGGAACCCTCCAGAGTGTGCAACACCAGGGGTAAATCTCACTGTGGTGCCAAAGAGCGCAGGTGTTCTGTCGCCTGACTCCTTTCAAAAAGCACTTAACCAAAGGATGTGCAAAAACAGATCTCTCTCCATAGTCTTTGTGACAGGATGAGATGGCTGCAGCATACGCCTTAATTGTAGATGGAGCCAGTTTCTTATCTACCAACATCTGGAAATAGGGAGACAGCAAGAGGGACAGAGGACACGATGTGCGATCTGAGCCTCCATCCATGCACCAGCGCTGAAAAGTGGACCAATCTATCTGCATAACAGGCTGTAGTAGAAGGACCCCTCGTCCCCTGGATAGTGTGTATTACTGCAGGGGCAGTCCTAACCTCTCCAAGTGCTCCCGATCAAGGGCCAGGCCCACAACTGCTGGTGCAGTGGCTCTCTGGAGGAGTGGAGCCTGGTGGAGCAGATCAGACCATCCAGCAACATCATCTGCCACACTATTATCCTGGACAAAGCCACCGTTGAGGCTGTGGTGAGAATCAGGACAACTTTCATAGCCTTCCCGATGTCCATTGCGAACTCCGGGGGAAGTGCACCAGGCTTCGTGGCAGTAGTGGAGATAAGGGAGGAAAGGAGTGCAATGTTGTTGGTTGCTGCAGCCACCTGAACAGCACATTAGCGCAAGTAGTCAGAGAGGCAAGCATAAACTTGGTCCCGAGGAGACGGTGGTGTAGGCTTGTATTTGCTGAAGATGTCCCAGAAGTCGCAGCTGAACATGTCCAACATCTACGATGAAAAAACCTCTCGGTTAGCCCTGCTGCCATCACTGTCACACTCCACACAAAGTGCTGTGAAGGTGTCTACATACTGCTGCAGCTCCTCAGTGGGTAGGTGAGCACAAAACTGGTAAGCGGCCCAGGAGGTGAACACCAGTCCAGTGTGCTCAGTACTGAGGCATGACTTGCAGCAGGGATGGAGATCCGATGGCAGGATGTAGCTCGTGTGGCAGGCAAGACACAGATGGACTGCTTCGGGATGCAGTCTTCATTTATCTACTTTCTGACTGCTTCATAGCATGATGAAGAAAAATTGAGAGCAGAGCTCAGGTCATGATGGTATTATATACCGCAGATGAGGACCTGAAGGGGGCAACTGTGCGGGGCACAGAGTTGCGAAAGAAAAACTTCAAGACTGCACATGAGCTTGGGGATAAACAGTTTCAGCTCTTAGAGGGCGAAGCCTGTACAAAATAGAACTAATACTAATAACACTTGCCCACCTGATTAGCTCATGCATTTAGGTGTTGCTAAATGAGCATGAAAATGAGCATGTTGTCTAGAAGCAGCATGACACCACAGAGTCAGTTTTCTATCAAGTTAAGTAAAGTTGCGTAAAGTTGCAACCAGACTGGCAAAATGTATTTGCAAAATGCAGGGTTGGAAGCATAAACTGTGGATGCTAGCACACTAACAACAGTGGTCCGTAAAGATGTAAATTATACGGCCTTTTATCAAACATTTTACTGTCACTAACCTTTGTCACTGTCCTTCCCTTACTGCAAGCATCTCTTCTTCTCTGTTGCTTGTATTATTGCATTATACAAAACATGGATATAAACATCAGTGAGAGGTCAATCCCACCCCTCTCTTAAAACAGCTGCACATGGGACAACCTTGTAATTTCATGATAGTCATAGTTAAGTCTGATTGAACTCTCACCCCTCTCTTCACTGAAATGACTGTGGAGTGAAATCCCGTCAGACCACACCTTAAAGAGGACCTATTATGCTCATTTCAGCTCTAAATTTTTATTTCTGGACTCCACTAGAGTAGCTCTGTATGATTCAAAGTTCAAAAAACTCCTTATTTATCTCATACTAGCCCTTTATACAGCCCCTCAATATACACAGTTTCCCTTACACTCCATTTTAGCTCCTGTCTCTTTAAGGCCCCCCTCCCGATGAGCCCACTCTATTCTGATTGGTTAGCTTTACGTATTAGAGTTGTGTAACTTTACCATCAATGCAATCCAAACATTTCCTGCTTTACTGCTTAAAATTAAAAGCTTTTTAATGACTAACTAATGGAAGACTTTTATTGTAAAGAATTTAGTGAGGAACGCGTAAAAACGTGTTCCTCACTAAATTAGCGGAGCTTCGTTAGCGGCGCTAAAAACCGGTCGAAACAACAACATATGGAGCTATTTGGAGCTATTTGTTCAGCGGATCAGTTAGAAATAATGCAGGGAGGAAGAGTACAAGCAGAAACATAAGCTACTTATTTTAATTTGCTGTGCTGTGTAATGGTGTCGTGGCTTGGCGTAACTACTCCCGGAACAGAGCAGCGAACTCGAACGCTGTGCACGTAGATGTCCATATAAAGAAATCCATCATGAACTGACGTCAGCTCAGGCAGAAAGTAAAAAAAAAAACGTTGGAAATTGAGCGTTCAGAGCAGTCTGAAGCTGCCTTTTTTTTTGCTCACAGGGATTACCGCTACATACATTTACCTCGTTATTTGACATGTTGGCCACTTTTAACATGAACATCTGACATTGTGGCATTTTATATATGTCTGAAAATAAGGAAAAGCATAATACCTCCCCTTTAAAAAAAGGTGCAAGTATAAGCCAATGCACCGACTTAGGCAATCAGTACTGCAATATGTTGCCACTTGGGATCTATTGTGTCAACCAAAGACTGCACTTTGTACATAAAATTATGAATGAACCAAGGACAGATGGCCAGCTCGCCCAACAGCTCAGCATCACCTTCCATAAAGCGATGAATCTTAACTTTAAAGGTTTTATACACTTTAACTATTCCACTTGTCTGTAATATAGCTACTCTTTTAGTAGCACAGGTGGAGTCCTCAGAGTTCAGCTAATATTTGTCCAAAAATGTTTCATATTCAGGATATACAGCAATAGAAGTCCTGGAACTTCTGGCTGATAGAAATCTGTTGTTTAGATAGTGGGGATAAGAATGAGGAACAAGCTGCACCCTTGACAGCCAGGATTAGGATAAAATGAGCATATGACAGTTCTGTTACTGTGGTCACTGGTCACTGTTAGTGAATGTTAAAATATTGCATCTCTTCAATGTTTTCTAGTTCATTTTAAAAGAAAACTACAAATATCAATACAAATCTATTTGTGAGATTTCACCACTGTTTTGGACCTGACGTCCATTGCAATGGACATGAAATAAAGCAAATAAGAATTTGAAGAATTTGAATTTGAAGAACTCCTGAAGAATTTTGATTTGATTTTTTTTCTGAGAAACAATATTGTGTCTCCCTTCTTTATATGATGGTCAGCTTTTAGAGTGTGGATGTTCGGAACAGCTATGAAACACATTTGATTTCTGAGGTGGTTGGACAATATGTCATACGAACTACTTCTTTTTGAGCATAACATGGCACTAAGTCTTTGGTTGGTGGCGCTGGGTAATGTAGGCCAGGTTAGCTAGGTGAAAAAGACTTGTAATGCTTCTCTAGCATGCTATTGTGAGTCTACCAATCTGTTTTACCTCCCTGTGCTTTATGTTTTTGTGTTCTTTTGCTACTTCATTTTCTGCTGTGACTGTTGATTGGTTAGAGCTAGACAGACCCTTTTTCAGACTATTCCTTGATAATAACAAAGTGCTATATAACTAAATGAACTTGTCTTTGTTTGTATCACCTTGATATATTAAGTTTAAAAAAGCCAGTTTCCTGAACTTTATGGCACATGCTCTACATGAATATAAAAGCTGTTCTTTTTCTTATGTGCTTGTTTACTGATGTACAGACACTGACTTTTATTGGTTGGCTCTAAATAAAAGAGAGCAAGTTATATGAATTATGATTCCTTTGAGCTGGCTCACAGTCAAGGTTTCAGTCAATTTCAGAATCCCTCTATCTATTTTGAAATTGCTACTTAACACGACCTCTGAATATATAATATGTCCTTCACTGGTTTTGCGGTGTTTGGTCTCCAAGGTGACCGAGCGCTTGCTGCAAAAGCTTCAACTCCGCATTAAATTCCCAGCTTCCACTGATATTTTTTTTTGAAAAACGTTTTAAAATCACACCTTTTCTCCAAGGCTTTTGTTTGTGAGTGATCCTTCCTAAATCTTGTTCTGCCTCTGTGTTTACCCCACACAGGTTGTATATTTGGCTTATCTGCCCTCTCTTTTCATTTGCTTTGATTTTGTATAACCTTGTCTCTACTCTCTGCCTTTTGAAGCACATTGGTCTTCTTTTGGTTTAAAGTGCCATACCAGTAATTTTACATTGATATGGACACTGACAGACAGCTTAAAGAAAAATGGTTGCAAGGAAGAGTTTGCACTGAGCTATGAAGTGGTCAGTCATTGTACTGTAGCAGATTCTCTGGCAGGTTTATGAACGGCATAATGAAATCCATCATCTTAATATGAATAGGAGAGACAGCATCAGGTCAATCATATTAACTAGCAGTCACTAAGGATGTCTGTACAGCTGACTCTACGAAGACCTGCTCAGCAGGACAAATATCATGATAAGACAACTGCACAAATAGATAAACATATGAGCTCTGGAAGACTTGCTGAAGATGTGTGACTGCTGTTTGAAAAGTCTACATTTGCTAGACTCTTGTATCAGTTATTATAACAGAGGGAATTACAGGGGTTTTAAAACAAACAAAACGGAAAAGATAGCATGTGCAAAAGTTTAAAGCTGCACTTTTAAATATTTTATGTAGGATCAAATGACTAAAGAATCCAACACATAGCTGTTTTTGGCACAATAGCTTTCATTAACGCCAAATGACATGTAAACTTTCATAGGGCTCAAAAATGATCTTTTCTGTCCAGATTAAAACAAGACAAAGCCATAAAAATATATAAATGCTACCAACTTGCAATGTCCAATCTGCCATTGACAAATGGAACTTGATGGCAAGTGTTGAAGTCAAGACAAGACCTGGAGGACCAATAATGCTGGTAAATCTGCAAGTTAAAAACATCCAAAGTATATAAATATATTCATGTTCCTCAGACTAGATGCACATCACTGAAAATCTATGGTTACACCTCAAACATACAGTGCAATCCAGATGAGCTAAAACTATCTCTGAACAATTAGACAAACAGTTATCTGGCTACAAGAAATGTTTGCAGGCTGTGTTTTCTGCCAAAGGAGGTGTTACTGACTGACAGGATGCCCATCTTATTTATTTTTATATCTGTTAAGCAAATAAACAGTAACTGTGGACTGGAATTTGCAAAACTGTAATTTTCAAGCTCTTTTCTAGCATATGGCCACATTTTTACACATCACCGGAGACCATGATGTGGATGCTCCTAGGTCATTGTATGTGGTTTGCTCTGCGGTGAGCTGACTAGCATTATATGGGTCACAAGGATAGTTTAAAGCCATTGTATAAAGAATTTGAAAATTTCTCACTGGCACCTCACACCAGAGGGCACACACTTGACCTGGTCATCACTCACTCTGCCACCATCAATAACCTACAGGTCTATGATCTGGGTGTGTCTGACCACAAGGTGGTCTTAATGGATTTGACATTCCTGTCACTTTCTACTAAACGTAAGCATCAAATGCTTTTTCAGACCTGGAAAAGCATTGACCCACACCTTAATGACTATGGACCTCCAGTACTTCAACTGCCCAACTACTGCATCAGTGGGTGAACTAGTGGCACTCTACAGTACATCTCTGAGCAATGTCTTTGATTTTCATGCCCCTGTCAAAACATGTGAGGTCAATTTTCCACACTCTTCTGCCTGGTTCACAGTTGGATGTGACCTGGAATGACGCTGCAGACACTCCAACCTAATTAATAACAATCCTGGCACCCAAAGCATCTTTCCCCTCATAAATCATCTCCTGAAGCCACAATCATATTCCCCAATTGAGGCTACAGAAGAACAATACAGAACAGCTTCACTGACTTTTTCAGAGTCAAGGTCAACAACATCCACTTTGATGTCGAGCTCTTTCTCTCTGCCCTCTCCTGACATCGACCCTCTGTCTGTGAGCTTGCTGTCTCTATTCCATGTTACTAGCATCAGGCAGAGCCACACTGAGGAAATGCTCAAGAAGATGAAACCCTGTACTTGCGCCTTGGACCCCATTGCCACAGCTCTACTTAAATCATACATCCCCATTCTCAGCTCCCTGATCACCCAAACTGTCAACCTCTCCTTTCAAACTGATAGTGTTCCATCTGCACTCAGGTTCGCAGTCATCTTCCCCCTCCTCAAGAAGCCCACCGTGGACTCAGGAATTCTTGTTAGCCAAAGACCCATCTCCAACCTTCCTTTCCTGTCCAAGGTGTGGGAGAAGGGGGTTGCTTCTGAGCTTTATGGCCACCTTAAACACAACAAACTATTTGGCAAATTTCAGTCAGGTTTTCATTGACACTGTGGATCAGATTATCCTCTTAGAACACTTTCACACCACCACTGACTCTGAACTACAGTGATTTCAGTCCTAAATTTCCAGTAGGACTGAGTATGTCTCACTGGGAGGATGCAGGTCTAGATCACTCCCTGTCATGGCAGGGGTTGGTTCTTGGCCTGTTTACTCTCTACATGCTCCTATTTGGACTTGTCATCAGCAGACATGGAATATCTTTTCATTGCTATGCTGTTGATACCCAGCTGTACATCAGAACTGCCCCAAACCCCTCTGCAGCCATGTCACGCCTCAGCACCTGTATCACCTGGATGAGCTCAAATTTCCTCCTATTAAACAGCAGCAAAACTGAAGCTCTCCTTAGTGGCACTCCACATCAGATTCAGTCATTCCCCATACCTCATACCTCATCTGATCTTTGATGGCCAGGACATCCCCCTTTCCTCCTCAGTCGTTAATCTGGTTATTAGGTTTGATCCTCAGCTGACTTTTGATGACCATATAAGACATCTATGCAAAAACTCTTTCTACCATCTCCAAACATCTCTAAATTCCACCCCACTGTCAGATGCAGAGAAACTTCTCCATGCCTTTGTCTCCTCAAGACCAGACTACTGCAATGTGCTCTTCACAGCAATCCCTAGCTAGAGCATCTAGAATCTCCACCCGGACACTCAGATCTGCCAGCAGCTTGCTCCTTCGGGCCCCCAGTACTAAGCTAAGACTCTTTTAAAAAAGGCCTAAAAACCTTTCTATTCAGGAAGGCTTTCTCATCTTAACTCTTATTACTATTTTCTTTATGTTGTGTGTTCTATGTTATTGATATTGTTGCAGTTTGAGTTTCACTATGAATGAAAAGTGTGGTATAAATTAAATGAAATTTTATTATTGCTATTATTATTATTGTTATTAATTATTATTATTATATCTTAGCATAAAGACCAAAAGCATGATGAAAGAGCTATGCTCTGTCCAAAGTCTGGAAACACTACTACCAATTTCTCTAAAACTCACAAATTAACATATATTTTGTTTGTTTAATCTGCACAGAAACAGAAATGTAAAAGCTAAAATTTGTGGTTTTAGAGAGACTTACATGCTGAAATCATTTCTCTTTGAACAACAAGCTGTGTACCAAATCCATGCAACATACTAATTCTGTATGGTTTGATAATGTAGTATGTTAACACTGGAAAAGCAACAAAATTAGGTATCCTGAAACCAGCCAGTATAAATATTTAATATGATGTATATTGGAGTGTGTTGTGGGTGGATTATCTTGTCCCACAATGCAATGTGCAGCAGAAATGGATGAGGGAAAAACTGAAGAGCAGAGGGCAGCATTACATGTCTTGTACAGACATCTGGAAGGCTGGAGTAAGGATTCTTCTTGTCTAAAAGCTAGAAAAGAAATGGATGAGAGTATCTGAGTAGTGTGTAGTATACACTGATGAGCCATAACATTAGAACCACCTGCCTAATACTGTGTAGGTCCCCCTCATGCCACTAAAACAGCTCTGACCCATCGATGCATGGACTCCAAAAGACCTTTGAAGGTGTCCTCTGGTATTTGGCACCAAGATGTTAGCAGCAGATCCTTGGGCCTCCATGTATTGGACTTGTTTTTCCAGCATATCCCACAGATGCTTGATCGGATTGAGACCTGGGGCATTTGGAGGCCAAGGCAACACCTTGAACTCTTTGTCATATTACTCAAACTATTCCTGAACAATTTTGCAGTGTGTCAGGGCACATTATTCCAGCAGGACATTGCTCAGAGCATCACACTGACTCCACTGACTTGCCTTCTTCCCATAGTGCATCCTGGTACCATCTCTTCCCCATGTAAACAACGCACATGCACCTGGCCATCCACACGATGTAAAAGAAAACGTGATTCATCAGACGAGGCCACCTTCTTTCATTGCTCCATGGTTCAGTTCTGACACTCACCTGCCCATTGTAGTGCTTTTGGCAGTGGACAGTGGTCAGCATGGGCACTCGACTGGTCTGCAGCTACGCATCCCCAAGTTGTGATGCACTGTGTGTTCTGACACCTAGCCAGCATGAACTTTTTCAGCAATTTGTGCTACAATAGCTCTTCTGAGGGATCAGACCATGTGGGCTAGCCTTCGCTTCCCATGTGCGTCAGTGAGCCTTAGGCGTCCATGACCCTGTCACAGGTTCACCGCTTGTCCTTCCTTGGACCACTTTTGGTAGGTACTGACCACTGCACACCAGAGAGACATCTAGCCATCACAATTTAGCCCTTGTCAAAGTCATTCAGATCCTTACACTTGCACATTTCTCCTGCTTCCAACACATCAACTTCAAGAACTGACTGTTCACTTGCTGCCTAATATATCCCTCCCCTTGACAGGTGCCAATGCGATAATCAGTGTTATTCACTTTGCCCGTCAGTGGTTTTAATGTTATAAGTGTATACTGTACAGAATTAATATGTAGTATGGAATTGGGACACAGTGAACATGCACAGCACTTCTTTGAAGCATCTCTGCTGGTTGCCTTACAACTTCACATTGTTGACAAAACTCTGGAAGTGACAGCACTTGTCCAAGAAATAGTTTTTGACCTTGCCAGGCTTGTGACTTCTCTGCTGTGGCAATAAATGCAGTCGCTTCTGCTGAACTCAAACAGTGAGCTATAATATTATTTGCCTCCAATGGGGACAAGGATAGTTATTCACACGTGCGCGCACACGCACACACACACACACACACACACACACACACACACACACACACACACAGTGGTTAGTAATCCTGCCTCATCTGCTAAAACAAAGATTTTGGTCTATTTCCATAAACATGAAGAGTTACTAATCTGAGATCTGAGTAAAAGAAATAGAAGGAGATTTCTGAAGGAAATGTATGCATGTGCCAGAAAGAAATCCAGAGCAAAGATACCAACATAATAAGCCTTTGTATCTGATGATATTTCACACTGTGGCGGACATGAGTTTGTTTACTCATTTATTTGCAGAACACCTAAGTGGACAATAAAATGATCAAAGCTTGAGTAAAGTTAAACTGAAAAACAGATATGTAGCAGACCCAAGTGTCTTTTCATGTGGCTCTCCATAAATTTCAGAAACAAAATAACTAAGACAAGAATCGCTATTCACATCTGCTAAACCAATACTACAGTCATACGTGTAAATTCAAAACATGACTAGGACTCTACAGCCATGCTGGCAGCTTGTGTTAGCCACACTGGTGCTCTCAACTAAATGCTAACATAAACATAACAATTCTTCTTCATCTTAATTTAGCATGCTAATCAGCACAAATTACAGCACAAATTACAGCTGAGGCTGATGGGAACATTCTTAGATTTGCAGATATTCAGTCACAAACCAAAGTATTGGACATTTTGACCTGATGATGGTGCGAAATGAAAAGTTAAGGGATCATAAAACTTATTACAATTCATCCTTAAGGCCAAATTAATGTTGCAATATTTGGCATGGCAAAATATTGGCATTACATTCAATATTTGTTGATATTTCAGTCTGGGCCAAATTGGTCATATATATTGGTATATATATATATATATATATATATATATATATACATGTTTATAGTTTATTAAACTTAAACTCTAGTAAACTTCATATATGGGGTAATTTGATATATATAGATTTTTAAATGTATTTTTGATAATATGAATTAAACATGTCAGATTTAGATAACAAATAGAAACTCAAATGTATAGTCATTTGGTCAAAACAATATGTACCCCCACTTCCATAGTCATTCTTTTTGGCTCTGCTTTGTGATAGCACAGGTGAATATCAATAAGTATTTCTTTAAAAGTGTCTAAACAGTACAACAGCCAGGAGTGGAGTCCTCAATGGCCCATTTCTTTTTTTTTTTTTTTTTAGCTCTGAGACAGTCTCGCTGTGGTAACTGGTAGTGTCTAGCCACTTGAACGTTGACTGCCAACTGCTGAGCCTCAACATGGGCCAGTTGCTGTGGGAGCATTGATTCACTATGCTGTTTTATGAATAGAATACTTTGTTCTACAGGATTTCCATCCCCCCTGGGGAAAATAGGTAACGATCAATACTTTATGCAAGCAGAGACATCTTGTATTGAACGTCAAGTGAGAGAAAAAATGATGTTGGTAAAGAAAGCTTTTCCAGCCATGAGTGATATGAGTCTAAATTGAGTTAGGTGCTGCTATGTCAGTGTTGTTAAACATGCAGGAATGTAGAAAAGACTCAACTAATTTAAGTTTTTTTTTATTTTTAATTTTTAGTTCTCTTCCCCTTCTCCTCTTCCTTGCTTTCTTTGCTCTCGCCTGCTTTAGGCCTCCACCTAGCCTGTAAGAGGTGGCTGGTCAGATGCCCTTTAGAATAGCCCCCACCCCTACCGGAGGGGTCTAACAATAAATGAGTTAAGCAAGTTGAGTAACTGATCTGAGCATAAGATACTGAAATTTCTCAAGAACTAAATTTAAAGAGAGAGAGAGAGAGAGAAAAAACCCTGAGACTAAAAATGTCTAACTGTCTGTGTGTGTGTGTTGTTTGGAGGTGTAATGATTCTTATCAAATTCATATCAATAATAATAATAATAATAGTAATAATAACTTAAAATTATTAATAGTATTCTGTTTAATAATAATAATCCTATCCTAATCCTCATCCTACCAGTCTGTCCCTAATGATGATGATAATGACATCCCCACAATACTACTACTACTACTACTACTACTACTACTACTATTACTACTACTACTAATAATAATAATAATTTATCAGCATCAACATCCTCCTCATTCAAAATTAAGAGGATCAGGATTAAATAGTGATTTAATGAATAATTTTAAAAACCAAAATGACTGACATTAAAAAACAAACAAGCAAAAATAAACCCACTCTTTCATTTATATTTAAGTATGTATGTGCATTTATTCATGTACATATGCATGTGGAGTTTTTTTGTTTGTTTTTTGTTTTTTTTCTATTCTTTTATAAACATGGCGGGATATGAATGACAAGAGCATTATATAATGCAGTGTATGAAAGTTGCTGGGGAAGTTATGAGATCAAAATGTAACCTGTTGAAAGGTAGGAAATAAGATTTTGGTGAGGGACTGTAATATATATGTGTGTGTGAGTGTGAGTGTGTGTTGGTGTTGGTGGGGTAAGTTAATGAGATAATAAAGGAGCCCCAGACTTTTTCAAAGTGTGAAGTTTGGTGCTGGAATGTAATTGGATGGTATTCTTAGATATGTATTCTTAGAGGAGGTTTAATGTACTTCTTGTTTTCCATTTTAGGAGGATAGTTAGAGAGAATAGTTTTCTTGGCGACAGTTAAGGTGATGAGTATAGGTTTTGAATCTGGGGTGCTTAGTGTGCAGTGTGAGCATATGTTCGAGTCCATGAGTCCCATCTTATACATCTTGTGCTGGATGATATGTGCTCTGTGGACTACCTTGTACTGTATTAGTTGTAAGGTTGGTATTTCTAGTCATTGTGAAGGTGTTCCTGCAGATTTGGGTCCAGAATTCGGTATCAGGGGTAAATGATAAGTCTTTTTTCCATGCTTTGATTGGGATGGGAATTGTTAAGTCTACATTAGATATTGGTTTACATAATTTTGAAACAATTTTCCATGGGATGGATATTTTGTTGATTTTTTTCTACTAGTGAGGATGGAAGTAAATTGTTATTTGATATATTGATTTTAGATTTTAGAATAGACTTAAATTGGAGTTACTGAAGATTGTGTTTTGTTCTGACATCGTACTTCTGGACCAAATGTTGAAAAGTAATGAATTTCTTATTCTGGAAGAGGTGTCTGATACTGCTTTGTTCCCTTGTGTTGAAGATAAGTGTTCTTTTGTTAAGTAGAAAGTCTGGGCTGTGCTGTATTGGAGTGTATTTACAGGGTTTCATTGTAGATTTGAAGATTTTGTTGATTTTCCACCAGGCTGTCAGACTTGTTGACAATGTTACAATGTTATTAAAGCAATTATGGGGTTTTATTGTTGTGAATGGCAGATCAGAGATTGAAATGTCTTAACATTCTGATAATCTGTTTCTAACCACGAGTTGTTCATTGGTTTGGATGGATCCAACTGGTGATATACTGTAGTTGATTTGCCAGATAAGATAATGATTTTGAAAATTTGGGGCTTCTAATCCCCCTTGAGTTTTGTGTTTCTGTAATGTGACCAGTTTGATTCAGGGTTTTTTATTTTTCTTGTAGAATTTGCTTGTAATGGAATTTAGTGACATTTAGTAAATTAGTAAATTCCACCACCAGTATCTTCTAATATATGAAAATATAAAGTAAGACATGAATTGTGTCCATACATTGAAGAATCAGTGGTGTCATACATAGCTGATTCAGTTCTTGACACCAAAATATGCATCATGTGTTACTATTGTATATAATTATTCAGTGAAAAAGAAATCATCGGAGAAAAAGAGTAAATTATAAGTAATAAAATCACAAATGGTAAAATTAGGCACTTACTGTGAGCAGATGGATAAACTTGACACTCCTTGCCAATGTCTGGAACATACTTTTAGAGCATTTTCATAAAGCCAGTGAACATTTGCAGAAAACTGAGCTGGAACTCACCAACGCATCATATTTCTCTTGGAAAGACTTTATGCTTATGGCCTTGTAGTGCTGCCACCCCATTGAAAAGGGCAGAAGATCTTAAAGGGGATTCTGAAGTAACAGGACGGTGGGCAGGAATATGTGCAAAAAAGGTGGCTTTTATTAAGTAAAATATTAATGAAACCAAAGCAAAAATAAACCCCTGGAAATTCTACAAAGATAATTTAAAATTGAAGAATTGAAGGAAAAAACATGTAAAACCTAAAGCCTCACGGCAAGCTGCCTCCTACTCTCCATCCTATTAGACCAGGGACTAGTCTTTTACCTTCTCAGCCTAACCTAACTGGAACATACCATCTGCTCAGGTTACCATAGAGCGAACTGGACTGATATAAAGAATACATTTAACAGAATATCATTTATTACAGAACAATTTCACCTTTCTCTCAACTTGACAGAGCCCAGTCACTCACTGCTTACAACATCTAATGATGCACATCTATGACACTATCACTGATGAAGCAGATGATCTGTCCTAACATCACAATACACACTCATCAAAAACATATAGAAAAGCAGCAAAACATAACCTTGTGAAACAAACTACTCTGATGGAACTTGTATTCTGTTGTTTGTAGGACACGACTGATGACAGATTAACTGAAACATTGGGCAGAAACTAATAATTTATCACACAAACAAACACTGTTAATGTTGGGTAATGGGGCTTCGTGAGAGAGTGAGGGAGAGGAGCAACCTTTTCACACACATCTGGGGCCAATTTGATGATTTCAAGGCTTTGGCAAACAAGCTGGTAGTGTAAATCTCAGTCTTAAAACTGGAAAAAAGGGGAGTAAGGGATTAGATTTGAATCACCTATCTTAAAACCAAGGAAAATATTTGTAGTTTTAAAGATTTCTGTAAACATTTATGAACTTTCAATAGTGTGAAACGTCATAAACCATCCTCTGTACCTGCACTAAATGAAGTTTATAGATTTATATACAAAGTTTGGGAAAAAGACCACACCTTGCACACATCCCATTTCCACACCATAGAGTATTTAAGCACACCTTATCTGCTCCTCTCTCTTTTTGTCTCAGTTTGCAAGTCCCTCGAACCCTAACCCCTTTATTAACCATTCTCTCTTCTATGTTTGAACACAGGAACAGGAACATGGAACAGTTTTAATTGTGCAGCAGTCACCTGCAGCCACTTCAGTGTCCATTTTGTACTCACGGTCATATTTTAGCTTTGCCAGCAAACATGGCATGACACATTATTATTGGTTGTCCATGGTGCTAAACTCAAACCTTCATTTTTTATGTCTGTAAATTGAAGTTGTTGATGACCTGGTAAGTGGATCTGGCCAGTAATTCCTGTGGGCAGAATTTTGCTGTATTCTAACATTTAGTCTGTACTGCAGCATTGCACAGTCAAGATGTTATCCTGGAAACATACTTTAAGATTACTGAAACCTACAAAGAATGGACACCCCACACACAATGACTGTTTTCACTAACACACACAGATTTGCCTTTCATTGCCTTTCAATTCTTCACTAAAAATCGGAATGTTAACTGTCTCAATTCCAGGCATAAATATCAAACATGTTTACAATAATCTTAATGAGAATGATGGGCAGTGACTTCATCAAGAATTATGAGGATTTTCTGCTTTTGTCTATTTTACTGTATATATATCATAGTAAATTTGGGTTTTAGACAAAACAAGCAATTTGACATCACCATGGGCTCTGGGAAACTGTATTGAACATTCTTCCCTATTTTCCGACATTTTAGGCTAAACAATGAATCAATTAACTGAAAAAATAGTTGGCAGATTGAATGATGATGAAATAATCATTAGATGCAGCCCTACACCACAATGTATGGGTTTATCTTCCAACTGTTCACCAACTGACTAGACCAAAGTCTGTCCAACTTCACAGTCGCCACGCCAAAATCCTATTTATAATTGGCTCAATAATGGTAATGTGTACCACTGCGATTAAATGAGAAAACTGGGATCCAAAGTGTCAGGCAGTGTGTGTGTGTGTGTGTGTGCATATTGTTTAGAATGCAATTTTAAAATTAAGGGCATTTCACTGTCCCATGTGGTGACATCAAGGTGGATGACACTGCCTAGCTGATATCCCAAATTTAATAAAAGGCAAACATTAGCTCCTGTATACATCACCAAACAACTGCCTGATCCAGTCCTTGCACAAGTATTATTAAAATGTGCTAAAAACAATCTGGACCAGACAATGTCAAGTGTCTTTGACTTTATGCAGCAGTGTTGTATTGTGGATGATGAATCTTACCACAGTGGCCAGTCTCATTTTCTTGCTGAAACAGCAATGATGATGATGAGGATGGTGAGGACGATGGCTCCAGCCACCAGGAGGTAGCACTTCCTCTTCCTCAACTGCCTCTGTGGGGAGAAAGGATTCAGTGGATGGGTGGAATGAAACATTAAACAATCCATATTGGACACCTTACACTGTCTGTACAGAATCCTACACCTGGGAGAAAAGATGATGGTACATACCACTCACTATCAATCTTTCATATTTGTCCACTTTGCCACTCTTTGATGGTGGTTTTCTTAAGAAAGCTAAAATATGCAGCTGTAAAAATCCCCTATTCTGCATATATGAAAGCAAATGCCATAGTGCATAAATGTCAAGTTCCAGTTTAATAACCACAAAGTCACAACAACAATCAACTACTTATTTTTTTGTTTTCAAACTAATTCTGTGCCAGCCAACAGCACCCCCAATTTGCACAAACTAAAGAGAACAAAAAAGACATTTTGAAAAGTGAAAATAAAAGAACAAGAAAAGTGGCATTTCGACCAGAGATTAACACATTTGTGGAGGGAGTAGAGGACTCAAGGTCACGCTGACAAATACAGATAAAATGGAGCAATGGGATGACTGGAAAAAACTCTAGTGGTGGTCTGCACTTCTCTCCATCCAAGTGCTGTGCAGTCATCACTGTGATGGCTCTGCTGCACGTTATTCTTGTCTTACATGGCTGAGAGGAGGAAGAGGAGGAGGGAAGCAACAAATTGGCAACTCTTTTTCTTCTCCTGAACTTAATTATTCAGCCAATGTAGGGCTATCAATTAATTTGCTTCTTAAGTGCTTGTGTCATTGCTCAATTTAAAAGCACTCGTTAAACTACCATCTTTTCAACAAGCATCTTTAGTCAGGTGATTTTCAAAAACATACTACAAATGTGAGAACAAGCGCAAGATCGGTTTCAGCCTTAACATACTTTTAGCAAATGGAACAGAGGACTGTTAATTACATTATATCAAGTATTTCCAACAACTGCATTTCTCAAGACGCAGTGACAGACTGAATTGTTTCTGTAATGTATTTACTATACACAGTGCACATGTTTTTTTTCTTTTTACTTAGGTTGTACATTGAATATGTTATAACTGCTTTGTATTAATTTGCTGATCTACAGGACAAAGTAGCCAAAACAATATCTTGCAAAAGAGATCTTGATCTCAATGAGATTACTCAATTTAATAAAGGTTTCATAAAACAAATTTGCCCAGGGGGACAATAAGACAGTAAAGTATGTCAGAATCAGAATGTACATTGCATATTGTAAGTGTTTTTCATTTTACAAGTTATACATTGTGCTTGAGTTAACATGTTATGCATTGTACATGTTTTTGTACTTTGTGTTTTTTACTTAACAAGTTGCACACTGTACTTGTTTTAAAATTAAATTCTGTGGATTTTTACAAGTTTAAATTTGCATATGGTACATGTATTTTTACTTTACTCATTGTACTTTGCACTTGTTTTTGAATCTACATGTTGTCTACTGTACCTGTTTCTCATGTTTTACTTAGGTTGTACATGTTTTTCCCCATGTTGTACATTGTACATGTTTTAACAACCTTTTGCAACAAGGGCCAACCTTTTTTTTTTTTTTTGAATTTACAAGAATTTGTTTTTGCTGACAGTTTGTACATTGGATATTTTTGTTTTACTTTACAAGTTGTGCATTGTGCATTTTTTTGTCAAAATGATTTATACATGGTGGTTTCTGATGTCTTTTATTTGATTAAGGGCTAATTAGTCATACAAATTATTAATAGATTTTTGGTCAAGCAATTTCTAATTTATGTTAAATTTTGTTTAGAACTCATCATTACATTTGTACCTTTTCATTGAACTGGTTGTCATGAGGTTTTTGAAACATGTAAGTGAGATGCCAGTCAAGAGCTAGTCAAACAGTCAGGGACAGATTTACTGAGGCTTTTATGCTTGTTTTTCAGGCACAGATGTGACGCATTTTGCCTCAAACACGTGTGCTGTATTTATCAAACAGAAGCACCAGGCTGGAGTCACAGTCTGTGTATCATTTGTCGGAGTGTTTGAGTCTCTCTCCACATTGCATATGCATTTAAGGGAGGATCGCGTAAATAATAGGAGGAGGCATGTTGATTATGTATTCCGCTGGATTTACTAAGGTCATACAATTTTTGAGTGTCAGTTTTGTGTGAATAATTCTGCATCTCTGAGGACCAGGGTCAGCTGTGGTGGCTTGTTTATTTTGTGCATCTTCGATTTGTCTTATTATGTCACTCCAGCTCCTCTTTGTTTACCATGAATGTGTTTAATGTGTCCTAATGTATTAATAATTGTATATATGCAATAATAATATATTTGATACAAATTATAATATAATTTTATGAGTAATATTTTTGAGTAACAGTAAGAGAAATTATTGCTTTTCTGAGCTTAGTGATCCCAAAGAAAAACGATGTCTGAACTGTGCCTATGAGCTCTGCTTCATTTGCAGTGTGAGTCTGGGGTCAGAGCCAGGCACAGCCCAGGAGCTGATTGGGTAATGAGCTACTGTCCTTGTGAATAAGGTGATGAATACACACAGATTGCAGTCACAAACTCACTGAAAACCTTAGCTCACATTCGTGCAATGCCTCCACTTCCTGGGGAAACTGAGGAAGGCGAACACCCCCCCTATCCATCAAGACCACATTCTACAGAGGCACCATTGAGAGCATTCTGACAAACTATACCATTGCCTGGTATGGGAACTGCAAAGTCTCAGACCGCAGATCCTTGCAGAGAATAGTGAAAACTACAAAAAGGATCATAGGTGCGTCTCTCCCCGCCATAGCTGACATCTACAAAGCCTGGTGTGTCCAAAAGGCCTCCAACATAGCAGCTGACACCTCCCACCATCTCATTCACCATCTCCTGACATCTGGAAAGGAGGTTCAAGAGCATCCGTGACAGGTCTGCCAGACTATGTAACAGCTTCTTCCCCCAAGCCATCAGGACTCTGAACACTCAGGAAAACCTCCTATCCCCCCAACATGCACACATACGTTGAACTACACCAGCCCCTTTCTTTCTTTGGGACTAGCACTATTTTTGTACTATATTTTTGGACCATTCTGTATCCTGTAATCATCCTGTATATTTCTTAAATTATTATATTTATTATTAACCCTACATGGCACACAGCGCCAATCTCATATTGTAAATAGACTTTATTTGTTGGAAACGCCCCAAAAATGTACTGTACAGTATGCAGGAAAGGACTATTACTGCTCCCAAACATATTCAGCAGTACTAACACAAGATATGACTATGGCTGACTAGCTGTTTTTAGTGATTGTATGTCTTTTTTTTGAGTGATTTTTAGTGACTTTTAGTGGTGTCTCATCTGTCATATATGCTGCACTGTGGAGAACGTTATTTTGCTCCAATGTACTCCGAGTGTGTACTACAGCAGTAACAATAAAGAACAAACTTGAACTTGATTTTCTTCTGGCCCTCAGTCTTTATGGGAAAGAAGCCTACTTTATAAGCTGAATGATCACTGAATATAAACTCAAAATCATGTAAAACCCCACCATTTCACTTGCATTCAGTGAGTTACTTTTTTTTATTATGAGTACTTATAGCTGTTGAATGGTTTTTCCAACACTATTTTCTGTTTCATTGCTTGTGGCATAATTTAGATTTAAAATTCTTCTAATGTTTCCTCCACACAGCACATGAGCTTTATTCATCCATGTCAATTACTTTCCTTGTTTGAAAAAAAAAAAAAAAAGAAAAAAGAAAAAATGTTGACTGTGTCAAGCAAAAATATGAAAGTAAATAGAGTGAAGAGCAGGGGTTAGGCAATATTTATATATTTTCTTGCTCCTTGTCTCCTCAGGCGGTGACGATGTGTTCGAGCACAGAATCTATGTTGTTTTGAAATGCTTTTTCTCCCGTTTTTTCCCAGCCTGTTTTCTGCTACAAAGGCAGTGAGAGCAGCGGCGTTAGACCAGAGCCGAGGCTGGAGTCTTTAAATCCTGACGCGCTTCAAAGCACGGAGAGAGCAATTCATCTTCTTATCTGAGACTCAAAACAGGCTTTCTGTGTGGAAGAGAGAGGGAGAGAGGGAGAGGGGAGAGGGAAGAGGGAAAAAAATGCTGTCGAGTAATTTTCCGTTTAAACGTTCCACTCCACAACAATTTGCATAAGCAGCCCTGCGTCTGTGATAAGAAGATTGGTAATTTTCAAAGGCTCTGTGGGGATTGAGAATTAAAAGCCTTTCTCCGCTATCTCCCCTCTTGCAGCTGGCCACCACAGATTCCCCAGCTTCTCTCACGCATTTCCTCCTAAACTACGCCTTATAAACTTTCTCTACCATCCTGTCCTCCTCTCTGCTCGCTCTGACAGTGCAGAGTCGCTCCCTCTCTCTATATACTGTATCCCCCCCCCTCCCTCTCTCTCCCATACACTCCTTCTTTTCTTTTTCTATTTCTTCCACTCGCTCATCCCGTCGCTGCTGTTATTTGGGGAGAACAAGAAAATAAATAAGGTTGAGGGGGAACAATAAAGGGCTTAGTATAACAAAGGAACTGTTGCAGTATTTTTAAACTAGAATTTTCCAGATGGCAGGGCAGGCTGAGACGCGGGACAGAGACACTCACAGAGGGAGAGACAGAGGTGGAAAGGGGAGGGGATGCTCTTATCATCAGTGACTTAATCTGACAGACAATGTGTCCTTAGTGCCAGGACTTCAAGGCTTATGGGTGCTGCAAGCCCTTAGGGAGAAGACAGTGTCTTCCTCACACCTTTATGTACATATTTAACATGAGGAGAATAGTTCATATTTAAGCTGAGATTCAATCAATTTGAGTATAAGAATTGATATCCGCACTAATTTTCCTCAATTATTCTTCCAAAAGCTATATTCACTACCTTTAAACATGATGTTGATGGCAAAATAGTAAGTTTTATCCATAATTTTATACTTGTCTGTGTGGAAAATCCTCTTAAACTGTATTGTCTTCAGTGGCACTAACTCTATCACCAACTGTGACATTAACTCCCTACTGAAACTCTACAATAACAACAAAAGATTTATGCATACTTACTTCAGATCTGGTCTTCAGCTAAAGCTAAGTTCTTCCCATAGACAACCAGCACAATATAAAATATACTGTATGTAATAATCTAAGGGTGATGTGCAAGGTAAAGTTTTAGCAGAAAACTAAATTCAATACGTTTTTTTTTTAAGTTTTCAGTTAAACCTTTTCCACAGCCATTGCTCGCACTTTTGCTCTACACTAATCAGAATCTGTAGAAACCATTCATGCATCTTTCTTTGGCTGTCAGTGCAGGTCCAGGTTGCAGTAAGAGCAGAATATGCAGGAGTCCTTTTCCTCAGTCACATCTCGCAGCCCCTCCTGGGATCCAAGGGTGTTCCCAGACCAGTTGAGATATAGAATCCCTCCAGCATGTTCTGAGTCTGCCCTGGGGCTGCCTCCCAGTTGGATAGGAGGCGTCCAGGGACACATCCTGATTAGATGCCTCAATCACCTCAAATGTCTCCTTTCAGATTGAAGATGATGAGTCTTGGGAAGCTATTGGATCATCCCTGAATCCTTCAGGGTAAACCCAGAATTATTGTGAAAGAAATAGTATTTGCCTGTTTGTGCAGTAGCTGTGATCTTATCCTTTCATTCACAACCCAAAGCTTATGACCATGGGTGAGAGTGGGTTACAGCAAAGCAGATGCTGCATCAATCTCCATTTTAATCTCACTTGTGAGCAGAACCCCGAGATGCTTAAAATCCTTGAGCTGAGGCAGCAGCTCTTTTCCAACCTATAGGGAACAATCCATCCTTTTCTGACAGAGAATATCAGCCTCAGACTTGGAGGTGCTAACCCTCATCCAACCGTTTCACACTTGGTTGCCAACTGAAGTCAATGTACAGTGGAGGTCACAGGCTGACAAAGCCAGCAGAACCACATCTTCGGCAAAAAGCAAAGATGCAATCTTGAGGTCATCGAAATGGGTGCTCTAGTCCTTTGCTGCGCCTCAAAATTCTGTCCATTAAAATCACAAATAGAAAAGGTAACTAAGGGCAACCTTGAAGAGCTACGAAGCTTAACCCCCTCTGAGAAACTACTGTAGAAAGAATGGCTCATTTGCAACAGGCCAAGCACTTTAAAACTAAAGCACCCCCCACAGAAGACCTCCAGAGACATGGTCATAACTCTTCTGCAAGACCACAAAACTCTCATGAGCCCTTCAGTATTTGTGTGAGGGTAAAGATTCTGCAATGCTTCAACTGAATGAGAGAACGCACCCTCTAGTTCCCTTTGTATATGTAACTACCAAACCCATCTGTCATCTGCTCATGGGGACTGTGCCCAACTTCCACCGAATACCTGAGAAATACAGTGTGTCATCCACAACAAACTGACAAAATTCAGTCTTTAGAGCCTTACGGTGATACACATCCACCTTCCCCTCATCAGAAAATAGTCCCACAAAGGCAAGGCGTCCCCTGGGTCCCCTGAGTCCTCCATCACTACCTTGTACAACCTGTCCCATACAAAGCCCTTTTATGAGTATTTTTCTTCCACTGGTTGAACTTTAAATCCTACTTGGCATTTTCCTCACTTAATGTATATATTCTAAATCTATACTAAGCAACTAGTGCTGCCACTGTTGGCAGGACTGAACAGCACCAACAAGTCACTGTTTGAAACATTGAGGATTTCAGTACCCTGAACTCTTTTTATGGTCAGGGCAAAATTTTACAAAGCCTCATTCTTCAATAGATACTTAAACAAACGGATGCCAAGTAAAGAAGGAGAAAAGCTCTAGAAACATGCTTTGTCCTTCTTGTTTAGTTACTCAAGATTCAGTTTTAAGTTATGTATCAATAATTTCCCTATAATGATCATACCAACACATTTTAGCAAGTAGGTGCATATAGGCATTAAACTTAAGATCTATGTATCTTTTAGAATTGCCATTGTTTTGACTCTCTTCCTACCCAATCATGTGCTGTCCTTATTCAAGACATCCTACTTGTCCATAAAAAGATCAGCAGTACTGGTCAAGGGCAAGAAGGAGAGAGGAGGTAGAGAAAAGAGGAGACACAGAAAAGGAGAGCATGAATGGCTTGTTCACCTTTCCATTTTTCAGTATTTCTGGGGCTGGCTGAGAAATTCAAAAACCTTTTTCTTCCAGGCAGAATGCAGAAAAACTGAATTATAAGATGATAGGACTGCCACACCAACTGGCTATCTATCTCATCTCTGCCTCCTTTACATGGAAGACAAATTTGTCTCTGGAAGAAAAACTACTTACCTTGTGTGACATGAGAAATATCCTCATACTGTAATACAACAATACTGCAATGCATTGATAATGGCCATAATATTATTCTCCCTTTATCACATCTGGTCGGGAAAATTGGAAGTCCATAAAATAAATAATGTTTACAGCAGAACTGCCTCACTTGTAATCGGCTTATATGCAATTTACATAAAACTCAGAGTCCCATGCAGTCACCCTGATTATGATATTTAAGAGGAGCAGCAAATAAACACAGACTCACGGCCAATCCTGGCATCCTGGGAGGAAGCCCTGTGACAACCATTGTCGACAGTGGAACAAAACACTCAGCATTTTTGGCCATTCATTAAAGATAGATTAGCCTTTTGTTAAAAAATAAAAATAAATAGCATATCAGCCAATCCCGTTGTCCACCTCTGACACGATGGACGCTCCTTTATAGCCTCAGCAACACAGAGACAGAACACTAGCAATTTCAGTCTGTACCGTCATATCAGAATTTGTGACTTTTACACCATTATTAGAAATGGCTGAACCTGCTTGCAATGTCCTGGAGCTTTCAACTGCAACACGCTTTCATCATCATCATCACACATCCTTTATTATCACTGTAACCTAAGTATAGAACCTCAGTCAGGGACGACAACTGAGCAAACTCCAGGACAACTGAGCCAACAACATTTGCAGATGAAGACTGTGAGATTTGGTTGAAAACCATGGAAAAAAGCTACTAAGGGGACTTGACATTATTTTGTCAAACAGTACAGTACAGTAGTTGCCACTGCACTGTTCCATGGTTGTTAGTGCTGTGGAGTAATCTATAGCAGACACACTGGAAAGCCTCTGTGAATGTCAACACACACCAGGCAAACCAGCCAAACCACATTGTTGCTATAAATCAACCAACAAAAAACCCTTTACAGCTGTGTCAATCTCATCCATGTTTGTTGTCATTTTTCTGTCAGTACTAATCATGACTGTAGCTTGGTAGTTAACTGCCAATGTATGAAGATGACATCCCTATTCTTAATCCTTCCTTCAAAGCTCTAATTGGTTGAAATTTCCCTCCACACAGGGGAAAAAGCCATTACTGAGCACAACACCAGACCTATCTGAACAAATTTAAGGTGTTGGCAGGTATTCAGGCTACAGACTTGTGCACCTAACATAAGGATTGTATCTTGACAAAATCAATCAACAATCTGACTATACTGTTCATGATGTTTAGAGCATTACTTATCTTATACTGGCCCTTTATGCAGCCCCTCAGTTCCGCCTCTGTCTGAAACAGCCCATTTTAGCTCTTTTTCTCATTCTTTAGTTGAAATGTCAGCTTCTCAAATACATCCATACATGTTTGAGCTGAAACTTGATCCGAAACATGATTGTTGAAAATGTAAACAACACATGGAAAAACCTAAGCAACAACGTTAGCAACAAACGCTTCAGAATGGACAGTCATTTATGGGCATGCACAATGAACTGATGTCAGCTCGTTGGTCAACAAGAAACACCAAAATAAAACAGGATGTAACACAAGATAGAAAACAAATGTGCAAACAGAGTAGCAGAGCAGGTTGAAGCCCTGACTTTTGACTTGCAGAGAGCATTTCAACATACATTAACCTCAAGTTTGGGAACATCATAACAGTATACAAAAAGCAGATTATGTCCCCTTTAAAAAACATGTCATGTTATGCCTGATACAATCCAAATTGGTGATAATGGTTAAATAATTGTAGATTTGTTAATATTCACATTTAAATTTTGGGGTGCATAACTGGTCAGATATTATGACATTGAACCATTGAATTGGATTGTATTGGCTATCTGCAATTTTAATTTAAAATATAGCTGCAAGAAGCAATAATCAGGTTCCAAGCAGATTGCAAAAAATTGCAAAATTTGACATTTTTAAGAGCAGAAGACCAGATGCAGATGACTTGAGAGATTACAATGATGAAAGAATTCTGACTCTAGGTCAAGCCGTTTTTGAGATAACTGCAAAAACGTAAACTTGATTATTACAGCGTCACCTTGAGGTCAATGAGTGTCATTATATGTGCCTGAGTAGTGGGTGGAATGTGCAATCCACCTTCCAGTTTTTGGTGTTTTTGTATCTTACGGTTTTTGCTGCACAAACAGCTCTAGCAGATAAAAATAATAATAAAAAGAAATCTTCACAGGCTCACAATGGGAAACCTTCAACTTAATATGACCTCAATAAGCAGTTGAAAATATACCACATGCATGACTTGCTACTTTGTTCTAAGTAGGCCTTGCCCACACAGGGATTCAAATCCTGGACCTTTATATCACAGTCAGCAGCTTAACTTCTGGACTATTGGCTCTGCTGGCGAACATGCTGTCTTTTGTTTCACGACCTCAAAGTTGAATACAATGGAAGTCTGTGGGACTTAATATAGCTGAAATTCAAATATTCACCAAAATTACAGATGTACAGATAAATAGTTGAAAGACCTTTTGATTGTTATCAACAAAGACATGTTTTCTGATATTTTCATGAAGCTTGCTTGGTGACAGGCCAGACTCAAACGGGTAAACCTTGCAGTTACAAGGCTTGTGTTTAGACCACTAGACCATCAGGAGAGCACAGCTATCTCTGACAGCAGTTGACACTAAACATTAACTTAGCTCTGCATACAATGAAATACTGCATTGAAGTCAATGAGAGTGAATAATTTGGAAGAATGAAGTGTGTGTGATGCATGCAAACAAAACACAAAACCCTGACTCATCTGGCTGGTAGAGGCCTGGGAAGAAGACAAAAGAAAAAGCTTAATAAGGAAGCCACAACTACCCATGTGCCGTCTTCTCCAACCCCACCCACCAGCTCCTAGGCCAAGAAACCAAACCAACCTCACAAGCAGAAGGCAGAGAGGGACATCACAAAACTTAAAAACTTCACAACAATTTGACTGTTGGGGTTACAATTCTGAAAAAAACACACATCAACCTGCTTTTCTTGGGTGTATTGTCAAATATTTTGGTGAAATGTGTTCAAAAATTGCATGAAACAGAAAATGTTGTGCTTACAGTGCAAATTACATTCAGACACTTAATATCACTGCTGACTCACTGTTTGACCAATCTGAACACCAATTGAAACACGTGATACCTAGTATCCAAAGAATGTCCAAGAGAATTTTGGCAGCAATTGAATAAAGACTAGTGGAAATATACACTCACCGGCCATTTTATGAGGTAGACCTGTTCAACTGCTCGTTAATGCAATGGCAGCAACACAGTGCATTTAGGTATGTAGCTCGATCTGCTGAAGTTCAAACCAAGCATCAGAATGGGGAAAAAGGTGATTTAAGTGACTTTGAATGTGGCATAGTTGTTGGTGCCAGACGGCTGGTCTGTGCATTTCAGAAACTGCTGATCTACTGGGATCTTCACACACAATCATCTCTAGTGTTTACAGAGAACGGTCTGAAAAAGATAAAATATCCAGTGAGCAGCAGTTCTCTGGGCGAAAATGCCTTGTTAATGGCAGAGGTCAGAGGCGAATGGCCAGACTGGTTCGACTTGATAGAAAGGCAACAGTAACTCAAATAACGTTACAACCATGGTATGCAGAAGAGCATCTGAATGCACAACACGTTGAACCTCGAAGCAGACAGGCTACAGCAGCAGAGGACCACACCAGGTGCCAATCCAGTCAACTAAGAACTGAGGCTATAATTTGCACAGGTTCACCAAAGTTGGACAATAGAAGATTGGAAAAACATTGCCTGGTCTGATGAGTCTCAATTTATTTCTGCTGCAACATTCAGATGGTAGGGTCAGAATTTGAAGTATACAACATGAAAGCATGGATCCATCCTGCCTTGTATCAATGGTTAAGGCTGCTGGTGGTGGTGTAATGGTGTGGGGGATATTTTCCTGGCACTCTTTGGGCACCTTAGTACCAAGTAAGCATTGTTTAAACACCACAGCCTACCTGAGTATTGTTGCTGACCATGTCCTTCCCTTTATGACCACGCCATACCCAATTTCTAATTGCTACATCAAGCAGGATAATGCACCATGTCACAAAGCTCAAATCATCTCAAACTGGTTTGAACATGACAATGAGTTCACTGTACTCTAATGGCCTCCACAGTCACCAGATCTCAATCCAATAGAACACCTTTGGGAGATTTGTATCATGGATGTGCAGCTGACAAATCTGCAGCAACTGTGACGCTGTCATGTCAATATGGACCAAAATCTCTGAGAAACGTTTCCAGGACCTTGTTGAATCTATGCCACAAAGAATTAAGGCAGTTCAGAAGGCAAAAGGGTGTCCAAACTGGTACTAGCAAGGTGTACCTAATTAATTGGCCGGTGACTGTAGATGTTAACTAATTTTGCCTATTTCGAAAAATATAGAGTGTCAGACTTCTGAATTGACCATAGGTTGCAGTGAGGCAAACTTTTGCCACATTTCAGTGGCTGTACTGAAAAAAAAAATTCAGCTCTGTAGAGAGTATGAGTGATTTATTGTGCTTTTTTGAATTTTGGAATGTGAAATATCTAGAAATTTAGATTAATTGTAATAAGCCACAACTGAATCATGATCCTAGATCCCTAGATCCTGCCAACCAATTTAGTATGAATCTGTGCAGCTGATTATGATATATAAACTTTTCGCATTTGTGGTGCCCCCTGGTGGCAGAATATCCCAGGACTGCGTAGCAAAGCTCAGACCTAGCATATGAATATGTGCACCAAGTTTACAGTTAGCAAGTTACAATAGCTTAAACGCCCAAAATGTAATTTCTGCAGCTAGGGGTCCCTCAATCAAATTAATAACAAAAGACAGAGTTTGATGACACTGTTAAGTAGCGTGGTAGTTATAGATGACCAAGATCTAAAAATATTATCATTAAATGTGGCTTAAACTAAATAAAAGTCAATTTATGACAGTTTCTGGGGGACAACCACAATGCTGACATAGTATCTTGTATGCTTGTACTCTTTGGTAGACGCCATTGTGGCAGGCAACCACAACACCGAGGTATTATCTTGTATGTGTATACAGTGTGAGACCACTGACAGGCGACCAAATGAGCTTGACCGTTACCTTGATTAAAATTACAGATTTCTCTGGGTTTGAAAATTGTTGGAAACATTTGGGATATTGTAAGTACACAACTCAACAAAATATATAACATAGGTCTAGTTGTTTTTAGACATTTTATTGCAAAATAGTTACATATTATAGCTTTAAAGACACGGTATAACATGTATAATTTCAAAATGGATTGACGTATCAAAATTTCCTGTGCCAAGGTCAATGAGTGTCATATTATGTGCCTGAGTAATGGGTGGAACTAGCAACCCATTTGCCAATTTTTGTGACTTTTAGTCTTACAGTTTTTTTCTGTAGTGGGAAAGAATAAGAAGAAAGAAAGAATAATACTGAGAACAAAAACAATAGCGCTCCAGCAGCAAGCTTCGCTGCTTGGACCTCTAATAATAATAAGAATAATGAGAACAAAATCAATAGGGCTCCAGCAGCAAGCTTTGCTGGTTGGACCCCTAATTAGCCTAAAGAAAACAAGTTTTTGTAGAGTCACAAATTCAACTGCCTCAACCTGAACAGCGGCTTCAGATCTCATTGTTTAAAGAGACAAGTCCATTAGTAATGTGATCCACTACAATGAGGACAGATTCAAGCTTTTTGACTCACAAAGACATCTTCATTGCTGCTATTGAGGATTAACATGGAACAAGAAAGGTGAACTAATCTCAAAGTGTGTTGTGCACAATCACGCTGGATTCAGTAAGGCAAGCCTTGCTTCATAGTGTCTTTCACATCATATCCCTGTATGTGTGTGAGTGTACGGGAGTCAAACAGAGTGAAGCACCAGCAGTGTGGTGTGAGGTGGCTTTGTACTGCTGCTCTCACAGAGAGTCACTCTGCCATGGCTTTCAACCCTGCAGACATTTGCTCTCACATTTGCCAGTAGCAAAGTCAGAGTTTGCTTTTTTTTGGGTAGGGAAGGTTGGGTTCCATCCATGCTGCAACCCAATTTATACATGCAAAAAAAAATATATATATGTAATATGAATCCATATCAACATGAAAATAGTTCTGTACGACATATCTAGATCATATATGATGTCAAACACAATCTTTCACACAATCCTTTCTTCTAGCTTGCTTGAAACTTTACTGCTAATTCTTTTCAGTTTGTCCTCAAACTTTGTTGCTCATTTCTGCTCCTGCACTGCACTTCCCAAAGATCACTTGTCAATCAAACAGCATGACTGCGTCTGTGATGGCTTTTTTTCTTGGGCTTTGATTTGGGATTTTCTGTTAATCAAATTTCTGTAGGTGGCACACGTCAACAGTGCTCACAAATGCTCAGCTCAGCTTTTGTTCTATTCCAAATTCCAAAGTAGAAACAAGAAAAACAAATTTGTGACCTATGAAGGGGTTTTCAAGAGCCTACCAGGCTTATCTAAAACAATAAATAGAAATGCTTTGATAACCTGACTTAATTCTCACTGCTGCTCCACAGCAGCCTGCAACAGAGTAGACATTTACCTTTTAGACAAATATTATTAATATTAAGTAGAAAAATTTGATGTTTGTTTTCTTATGCAAAAATGACAATGATATACAGTATTGGTGGGGAGTTCACAGGGTTTTTGAGTATCAACTCCAGCATATGGCAATGGTACACGTTCAAACAGCTTATTTAGTGGTAGCCAAATGTGACAGTCTTGAATGCTATAAACCTACAGATCAACAAGGTAGCAGCATATTGCATTGAATCAACACAGACCTGTTCAAATGCACAGGTACACATACTGTATATACACAAAAAACACATGTAGGTGATATGATACAAGAATTAACATATTCCTCTGAGAAAAAGAAATACACACTGTTCCATGAATAAAGAGCAATAGAGATCCTCCCTCAACTAGTGTGAACACAAACACAACCACAATGTCATAAAATGAGCATGCATGCATTTGATTGCTTTGATGTATTATCATAGTTAAGTATGTTTTTGTTCATATTTGTCTTCCTTAAAATTGAAATATGGAGACCATGCCCTGGACCCAACCTCTGCTACTTAGGAGTCTTTAGTATTCAGTAGAACTTTCTAATGCCAGACCTAACACTCAATTTTGCCCAAACAGCAATATTTATAGCAAAACTGCACACTCTTCCCTCTTACCAATGAAAAGTTGAACTCATAAGCAATAAATACACCCTTGCTCAATTCAATACATTAATACATATCTAATGTTAGTAATGTCAGTTACTCTGTAAGGTACATCTTAAGTTTGCTAACACTAGCTGAGTTAGTTCACTGACTTTATGACTCTTCTCTACTTGTGTCACTGTTACACAGTGTTTTAGCATTTATCCTGTAGTTGTCACTTGTGGCACTGGTAGCTGTTGTTCAGCTGAGGTTACATACTGTAGGTTTGCTTTAATGTTGAACCATCTGTGATCAGCAACAGCTGACAAATCAGTGATTTAGCAAGATTCCGCTCATTTTCCACACAAACTACAATAAAGAAAAAAGATGTAAATACTCAGATTTTGAAATATGCCAGAAATATGCTTTATATCTCTTTGCTAACACAGTTGCTCCTTCAGTTGCTTTATTCTGCTATTTCTGATTAAGATACAAATAGAGAAAATAAGAGAACTAAAATAACATCATGATATGTTATGGTAGCAAAACATACATGACTAATGATAAAGCAAAGACAATTTAGATGGCAGTCTTTCATCAAAAGCAGCAATGTTGATATATATTTGGTCCCCAGAGGATGAACCCTCCTGGCCTTTAGCATCACCTGCAACCTCATGAGCTTCTATCGAGTTCCATTCTCAGGACAAATTTATATTTTTCTTCCCCCTGATGCTAAGACTCTTATAATATTTGAATTGTCTTTGTGGTGGTCGTTCCATCCAACACTTATGTATTATGGGGTATATTGAACACTAGAGGCTCTAGAAGCCTCTGGTGAGTCTTTAGACATTTAATTATTTTTTTTAAATCAAACTAAAAAGTTGTAAGAAGAAAAATGTAATAAATGTATCCATGTTTTATTTGAGGGCAGGTTTTCTCTCTGCTCTTCGAAATGCTCAGTCCAGCTGTAGCTGATGTGGGCCGAGCCAGAGGAGTATCACTGACATCAACCTGGGTAACTTCAAACATTGTTATTCCCTCTCCATATCCTTCAAAGTAACATAAAGAGTCCAGAGGGACTCAGGGAAGAGTGATTGAACAGTAAGCCAGTTTCCCCGCAATCTGTCAGAGTTAGCCCATCCCCCCAGTCTGAGTGCAGTGATCAGTCAGAGCTTTAACACTGATTAGGTTATTCTTTTTCATTATCGTATTTGTCAAAAGGGCAACAATTTGTATGTGTCTGTGTGTGAATGGGTCCATTCATCTGTCTACCCATTCATTTACAATCCATCGTTCTTTTTTTTTTGTCTTCTTTTCCTTCCCCTCCCTCTTCCTTTGTTCCTTCCACAATCACAATAGCCAGCCCTCTATATTATCCTCAATTTAGCCAGAGGAAAACTGTGTTACATTGATTTTTTTGAGATTCAAAAGGATGTAGTTGCTCACTGGGAGATCAATTTTCAGCTCTGAAGATCAATGGACTTTTAAGTCTTCACTGTGACATTAGCATGGAACTCCCCCCAATCAAATCAATAATGACTTCAGTTATTGCATAGTTTTTTTTCTACATGTGAAATAACTACAGCTTTTGTTCACTGAATTGCTAGAACATCTGTGTTTTATTGGTAATTATAAACCATCTTGTGCAGCAATCAACAATCAGAGTTCATCTTGGCCCAGTGAACACAGATGAGGTGATAAAACATCACCGCAACTAGAGAAACTTGCAGCGGGGAGAGTAATCTGCCTCCGGATAATGGATTATAGATTCAATTTATTTTCAATGTAAAGTGAGTAGACAAGGTGGGGCATGAGAAGAAAATGACATCCGCTCTTAATTGACCATCAATGGGGATGTGCAGTGGTGCATGTAGACCAGCATCAGGGAGTGTTCAAGGCTACATCAGTGCATAGATGTGCTGCAAAGCCTTCAATCTCTTTATTTCATGCTCCTACTCCCCCCTCTCCCTCTCTGTCCTGTTAATCACAATAGTGCCATTAACATCAACCTACATTCACCTCATGTTGGGTAAATATGAGTTAATGACTGGTGAAAATTGTTCACATCAGCTCCTGGCAATTACACGAGGTTAGAATAGCCGCACGTTAGAGTGACAGAACCTGAACCAGATCTCAGGTCCACACTTCCTCGTCCGACAAAGTTTAAGATTGGCTTTGACTCAAAGGACAACTCCATCTGTGCTTCCTTCCGGATTTTTCAAATGGAAATGCCCACTCAGCCCTTAGCAAAAAGCAGTGATGTGGTTTAGAGCTAGAGCGCTGATGCCCAGCAAACCCCCTCATCCACCCACCACCACACACACACGCACACACACACACGCAGTTAGCTGACAGCGTCTTCCTTACATACTTGCTCGCTGTACATTAGAACATGAGAAATTGTCCAGATATACTACGAGTGATGTCTCAGCGCTAAGTCTGAGTGTGTGAGATGTTTATAAATGCAGTGGACGGAGTGGAGGGACAGACAGCTGCTGAGTGCCGGGAGCTCTGGAGGAGAGAGCTGGAGGCAGAGCCAGAGTTTCAGGAAAAATAACAGCCGCGAGTCACACCGGATTCTGCTCGGATGCGGAGCCGTTTACTGGCGGGAAGAGAGCTCAGAGTTTATTTGAGCAGCCGCAACAGTGAGTGCTCCGTCTGTCTGTCTGTTAGCACATTTAGCAGAGCAGCAGCAACAGTGAGTGCTCGGTCCATCTCTGTCGCTACTAGCTAGGCAGACTATACTGCCTGCCTACTATATTAGTTTATACGTATCAACGGCATCATGCAGAAACCTACGTCAGATCACATGGGAAAAAAGTTTTTAGGGCTTGGGAAAATGGCATTTTGGTGCTAAAACACGTACTTTGATCAAAATTTGTATTTTTCAGATTTGAATACATATGAAACACTACTAGGAAGCTACAGAGTGATAAAAAAAACTTAAAAACTCAAAAAATAATGTACCTGCTGTTTAAAATCAATATGGGGCTCAGGTTTGTGTCATTTTTGTTTTGAAATGACAAGATGAGAAAATTTAGTCTGCGTCTTTAGAAAGCCAATCAAAACACAACAAAGTCAGGATTGAATGTGGCTTCTTTTGTTCAGCTTTTTTATTTCACCACAAGCCTTTTGATAAACTGTTTCCTGTTTATGTGCATCACTGCTATTGAAAAAAAGTGACTGTTTCTATGGAGAAACAATAACTGTCATGCTGAAATGAACTCAGCAATGGAATCTTTGCAGGCCGTGCAGACAAGCATTGTTTAAACCCACAGAACCACAGATCTTTAATTCTAGTGGCCATAACAAATATGTTGGGCTGAATTTTGCTACAAAAAAGTCAAATGAAAGTATGAAAATGATCCATTTCCTGCAGAAAATTTAATTGAGCTTGCTTGCGCTGAAAATTGCAGTTGTTATAAAATGATAAAATGAAGTTGTTGCTTATGAAATGTTGTATGTTGTATGCAGTTGAAGCTGAAGCACTTAAGGAGCTGATGTGTCAGTTGAAGTGTCACTAAGAGTAGTTAAAGAATAAGAGATGAAAGTATGTGGAAATGTTGTTTGACATGTACATACTAAAAGCAGGTGAATTGTCAACTGAAATGGAAGCACTGGAAATACTGTAGGTGGAGCATGTGCACTTTAATCAGTGAATGTAGTTGCTATGTGAGCACTGACAGCAGCACAAATAAAATCTGATGTGTGACTGCTGAACATGGTTGAATTGTAGTTTAAGAGTAAGCATCTACTGAGGTGTCAGTTGATGAGCAGGTGATGAAAGCAGGTAAGGTGAAAACAACTCTGTAAGCAGTTGAAGTGTCAGCTGGTTTGAAAGCACTGACAGCAGCTAAAATGTCAATCAAAAATACAGAATTTCACTTTCACGCACTATAGCTTCAATAAAGTGTTAATTATCAATTTTCCACACAAAATGAGACAATGAAAGGGAGCATGCTTGTGCTGAAAATTGCAGTTATGCAATTTATGAAAATTGCTGAAATATTGTATGAGAGTTGAAGTTGAAGCACTTAGGGAGCTGAAGTGTCACTATGAGCAGATGAAAAAAGATGAAAGTAGTGGAACTGTCACTTGACACGTAAGTGCTGAAAGCAGTTGAATTGTTAGTTTAAATGGAGGCACTGAAGATAGTTTGAGAATGTGCACTTACAGTGGCAAAAATCAATTGCTATGTAAGCACTGAAAGAAACAGAAATTACATATATATATATATATATATATATACAGTTCAGCACATAATAGCAGGGTATAAGATGCAGGCAGGAACAGCGTATATGGAACACCATAACCAAGTGGCTAGCATAGTGTACAGGAACATCTGCACTGAGTATAGGCTGGAAGTCCTAAGGTCACAAAGGAAGACACCTCTCAAGATGGTTGAGAATGACCAAGCCAAGATCCTGTGGGACCTCCAGATCCAGACTGACAAGCTGGTGATGATCCAGACTGACAAGCTGGTGATGGCTAACGAACCAGATATCGTGTTGATCGACAAACAGCAGAAGAAGGCAGTGGTGATAGACATAGCAATCCCAAGTGACAGCAACATCAGGAAGAAGGAACATGAGAAGGTAAAAAAATACCAAGGGCTGAAAGAGGAGCTAGAAAAGATGTAGGGAGTAAAGGCAACAGTGGTGCCAGTGGTAATCGGAGCACTGGGGGCTGTGACCCACAAACTGGGAGAGTGGCTCCAGTAGATTCCAGGTACAACATCTAAGGTCTCTGGGGGGAGAGGGTTTATTGATGATTTTTTTACTTTATACATATATACATATATACATATATGTATATATGTATATATGTATGTATGTATATAAAACCATGCCGTCCATTAAAATAATCATCAAAATCATTGTTACTAGGATCAACAGATAAGCACTACAATGTCTGCACATTTTGCAGTGTGCACAGAAAAGAGGAATGAGATTTGATGTCAACATGGTACAGAGTGTACCTCTGTGAGTCTAACGGTCTCTAAGTGTCTGTCTGTCCTCCTCTCCTTTGTTGTTGTTCTTCCATTCAGCTATTCTGCCTCTGCAAAGACAGTGGCTGTGGATTGGCGGAGAGCTAAATTGCTCCGTGTGAGCTCGGTCACGGCTCAGCTCTCCTTGAGATAATGAAATGACAATTAATGGGAAAGCTGTTGCCATTCGCTCATTTGTTCGTTCACTAGTGGAGCAGCAGCATGGTGGCACAGACAGAAACGACTGCAGTCATGACAGACTCTGGAAACTGCCCAGCAATCGTTTTCACATTGAATAGCCATCTGTATGATATTGGAAATCTATATACATCTAGCAAAATGAAACTTGAGATGATGTCCATGGCGGTTGACAGATGCTCCCTAGCCGAAATATAATTCTGATATCAGATTTCCAGCACCTTTGAAATATGATTTTTATCTTTTACTGACAGTTAAATAGACAGATATCACTAATAGCAGTAATAATTGCAGTTAGAGAGTTTGGATGCAGCTCTGAAGCTATGTAACCCATGTATAAAAGGTATATCCTTTATTAACCCAGTGACACTTAAGTCAATACATTATTTACCATAGCCAGGGGCCTACACAGCACAGAGCCACACGAAGCTCTGGCCTACTGAGATAGTCCCTGACAGAATAGCAGAAGACATATATTTCCTTCAAGAGCGAAAGCAGACCCTTGGGCATCTCATAAAACGTCTCTCCAATATGTGCTGTGAAGTGGAAATTCAAGCTACCCCAAAAACCACAGAGAAAAAAGAAAACAATTTCTATTTAATTTCAGCTACAGTTGTTGCCCGTCAATGCATTCCCCTCTCTAAGTCAATACACTTGTAGAATAAAATTGCAAATTTATAACCATTATCTCTGTAGAAGTAACACTTGTTCATGGAATTGGAATTATATATGTGGTTTTGTGTTTTATAAGACTCCAGGCAAGCATTTTATGTTTTCTGTCTCTAAATACAATTATTTTAACTGAAGGCAAAAGCTAGTAGAGTATGACATGAAATTACATCATCTTTGTTATTATGCTAGTGGGGGATGTGATAAAGCTGTGTAATCTAGTTAGCAAAGTCCCTGTTTGCATGGCTGATCAAGCTAAGCTCCTTGTGACTGCATTACAATGCAAAAGCTCAGTCAAGTACACAAAATTAAAACAGAACAAAGTGGATGCAAGGCGTAGAGTGCACTGGTGTACAGGGGGGTTCAGTGTACCTGGTATTGGTTGGCCTTCGCGAGCTCCTGATTGGCTGATTCCACGTTGGATGATGCGGTCTGGATGTAATCTTCGATACTGTCTGAGGACACAAAGCGCATATTTGTTAAGTGGTTGGAATGCAACACAACATGCTCTCACAGCCATTAAAAGTTTAAATTATCTACAAAAAGCACACACTTTCTTATCATGCATTATGAATTGGAATGCTCTATATTTCTGTAATATAAATATTTTCTAGTTTTGTTGAATTACTACCAGAATGTGGCCATAATTGATTCAGTTCCCATTTCATTTGGACCATTTAAAAGTGCTTCAAAAGAAGCTGGTAAGTGGACCTTGGATTAGCATTATTAAACCAGACTACTTTACCCTCATATAAATATTTAGCAAAAGCTCTGAATCCACAACCTGCTTCAACACACAGTCATTGGCAAAGAATTTGTCCTGACAACAATGTTAGGAATTACCTGGTAGCATAAAATCTCAGATTCAAAATAAGTTGCAACAATGGTGGGAAAGCAGACTTTCACTCTTAACCACCAAACGTATACACCGTCTTATCAAATAAAACCACCCCACAGACAGAGGCTTGTGCTTGAGACAGGCATCATTTTAAAAAGAAGACTGAATGTGGTCTTTTCTTATTATCAAGGCGTCAACAAGAACCCATTGGGCTTTGGCCCTCCTTGATTGACATTTTAAATGAGAAAAATTAGGCTCCAAATCAACTGAAATCAGTTTTTGTATAAATCTGAGGTGAAGAAGACCAAGCAGATACAGAATCATGTTTTCCTTCCAAGAGATGGAAAGTCACATCATCATCATCATCAGCCATCATAATTGGCTAATTTATTTAAACTTCACTTTTGGAGCAAAAATTGAGCAGGCAATATGTAGCCCGTCCTTGTAAAGGTTAAAATTCCCATGTAATCTGATTAAGCTTCATCTAAGTTTAAACTGTGACTATTGCTGAACAGCAGCTGTTTTGAGGATTATGGGATGACGATTAATGTTTATAAATAGAGTAAAAAGTAGAAATCAGCAAACTGACTCAGTAGTGTCTGTTATAGAGCAATATCTATGTAAAGTTTTGCTAACATTAGCTTGATTTAGCCACCATCAGCTACTAGTCATACTAGACCAAGTAAGGCTATATCAACAAAGCCCCAGCATGTATTGATTTTAGCAAGGTTGTGTTTTAATTTTCAGTTCAATGTTGCATTTTTAGATGGTCTTTTTTTCCTGCTTTCAAAAGTGACAAAGTCTTTCAGTTGGAAACAAACAATCAAATCAATCAAAAATCAAAACACTTAATTCCTACTGAGCAGTCTAGCAACAAAATAATAGTCATTTTCAGGTGTCTTTCTATTATTCATCCTCAAGAACATTGAAAAGAGTTTTGACAAAACTCAAAAGCTCTTGCTGTCCACATAACAGCAGTAATAGCTCTTGATATTTGCACTCACAAATGAATCAGATCAGATGTATTTTACTTCTTATAGTTGCATTCACTTGGGAAAGGAATTTGAAGGAGTTATGCTTCTCTCTATATAAAGCAAGGAATCTCTGTTTCTCTGTATGTATGTATGTATGTTTGTCCTTTACATATCTCTTGAATCATTCATCCAATCTACTTCATACTTGGCAGATGTATTGCTGAGAATAAAGGAAATGCAGTCTTGGGTGTGAAGTAGTTTGGGTGAGTGGTTCTTGAGAAATATACAAAAATACTTCATAAACAATGTTGCTTCTGCTTCTTCTGACCATGGAGTCAACGAGTGGAAATATGGACAGCACCACTCTGCCATTGCAAACCACATTGTGGTCTGAGGTGAGATTACATCTGTAGTGTTAAAAAGGACCTATTATGCTCATTTCAGCTGTTAATTTTTATTTTTGGACTCCACTAGAGTAGCTTGGGATGATTCACAGTTCAAAAAACTCCTTATTTATCTTATACTGGCCCTTTATGCAGCCCCTCAATAGCCCACTCTGTTCTGATTGGTTAGCTTTACGTTTCAGAGTTGTGTAACTTCACCGTCAATGCAAACCAAACATTTCCTGCTTTACTGCTTCAAATTAAAAGCTTATCAATGACTAACTAATGGGAGCTTTTTATTGTGAAGAATGTACAGGAAGTAAACACGTGTTCCTCACTGAATTAGTGGAGCTTCGTTAGCGGAGCTTCATTAGCAGAGCTTCGTTAGCAGCACTAAAAACCTGTTGAAATGACAACATATGGAGCTACTTGGAGCTATTTGTTCAGCAGATCAGTTAGAAATAACGCAGGGAGGAAGAGTACAAGCAGAAACAGCCACAGTGAGATGTTTTATGAAGAGCTGCAGACAACCAGCACACCTCCAACAGGTAAACTACTTATTTTACTTTGCTGTGCTGTGTAATGGTGTCGTGGCTTGGCGTAACTACTCCCGGAGCAGAGCAGCAAACTTATGCACTGTGCACGTAACAGATGTCCATATAAAGAAATCCGCCACGAACTGACGTGAGATTGGGCTTAAAGTAGAAAAAACCGTTGGAAACCGAGTGTTCAGAGCAGTCTGAAGCTGCTGCTTTTTGCTCACAGGGATTACTGCTACATATGTTTACCTCATTATTTGACACATCGGCCACTTTTAACATGAACATCCGACATTGTGATGTTATATATATGTATGAAAATACGGAAAAGCATAATACGTCCCCTTTAATGATTTGAAAGAGTTTAAGAGATTTAAGCTCTACTATTGAACTGTGAACGAAATATGGCATGTACGTTCAAGACTTACTATAGAATCTCTTTTTGAATTGGCACTGCAGTTAATCTAAGTAAAAAGAAAGGAATCTCTGTCCGTCTGTCCTTTGTATATCACAAACTGTTTGTGCGATCGACTTAACACTCAACGGGTGTATTGCTGAGGACCCGAGGCTCACTGGTGAAGTTTGTCTGGATTTAAACCATTTAATTTATTAATTAATTCTCATTTTCATTGATACATTTGTCAATTGATATATACATATGCGGCTCTTGAGAAATAATAAGCAATGGGCCCATTCTGAACAGGCACGTTTTGAATGGGCGCTGCACTAGTGTTTTTAAACACGAGAAAGCATCAGTAAACCGTGCTCTTCTCTTTCTCTTCTCTTTTGTATGCCAACCTGCTGAATCATCCTGTGCTTAATGGAAGGCTGAACTTTTGTTCATATTGTTACACACACACAGCCTTGACAGCACATTACGTGACAGCCCAGCAGCCCTCACTGTTACCAAGCACTACTGGTCTAATAGTTAACACTGTTAAAACAGCAGGGCCTCCTCTGAAGGCTGCCAATACACAGAAGTTAATGGGATGAGACAGAGCGTGTTTAATGAACCGGATGGTTCAAAATATTTGGTATCACCACATAATTACCCACATATATTTACAACTGGCCAATAACAGTGAGAGTGGTATTGATTATGTTGGTGTTCTGAGAATGAAAAGGCTACAACCTGTTCAGAGTTGTGAGGAAAGACTTCTGATTCATGTCGTGATGGCCTCTGATAATTACTGCTCCACTTGTGCTTTTAGAGAATTAACTTTTGAACTTATCAAGAGCAGGAGGTTGTGTGAATGCATTGTGTTGATTGACTAAATGCACTCATTCCTTTCAGTGAGTTACAGAAGGCAGGCTAATGCATGTTTATACTCACCAGCTAAAGATCTGGGGTCGTATTTATCAAGCGTCTCAGAGTAGGAAATCAATCCTAACTAGCCAAAAGCTCTGAATGTGATGCAAATTTTTAGAGGTAGGAGTAAAAGCATTTTTCAACTTTCTTAAACTGGGAGATTATTCCTATCTCGGGCTATCTTATTTAAGAGAGCCCCAGAGGTGTCCTAACCTGTTAGGAGTTGCCAGCGGATGGTGTTCAAGTAGACATATGTGTACATGTTCAGTGGGAGGACTTATTCATTGATCACTATGAACTTATTAAACCATTTCAGCTAAAATTAAATAATGTTTTGATGAACCTTGCATGGAGTGCAAAAGACAGCGCATATTCTAGTCACAAAAACCGAAGTTCTCTCAAAATTGCAGCCTTGATTGAACAAGATTTAGGTCTATCACAACCAATAATTTCTGTAATAATGAAGTTATTACTGACCTCAAAACTGCATTTCACACACTCCAGTTATCAGTTTACCCTTTAATCTTAAATGCACAAAAAAACCAACAAATTTATGACTAGAAATAATTCACATTCTGTACAAAATGTACCATAGAAGGAATTGAGTTAGAAAAAGTCTCTGCATAAAAATATCTTGAATCATGGCTTGATGACAAATTATTTTTCTTTATTGATAACCTTGTACAGAAACTGAAACCGAAATTAGATTTTCATTTTTGATGTAAGAAATGATTTTCCTCTGCAGCAAGGAAAATATCTTGTTTAGTCCACATTTCTAACTGACTGATTCTGATGACATCCTGTATATGCAGACGACAGACTTATTGCCTCATAAGCCTGACCCTGTTTTTCGTTTGAACGTTGGAAGAAGAACTCATCATCATTGGGTGAACTTCACTACAAATACAAAGAAAGGGTCATATATACCTTTTTATCTTTTAAGCTTTCTTGGTAAACTTGCTGTTTAACTTTGTAAAATGTGTTCTAACAACTATCAGACCAGATCGTCTCGATAGATAATCTTCAGTGTCCCTTGAGTCTTCTCAGAAATTGGTAAAATTGCATGTTCGCACTGTGTGCCCTGGGTTAGGAATAATTTACAAAATAAAACTGAAAAGATGCCTTCATATCAGGCAATCAAGCAGGCAATCTCTCAGTATGTCCTGGTTAAACCAAATAAGTAAAATGTTTGCAGACATTAGCATTTAGCTGAAAGCTCTGTTGTGCCTAAGGCCTTATTCAGACTGCCAGCCCAAACCCGTTTGTCTGGACAGCAAAAAACCACATGAAGCCACATTTGGAGGTGGTTTGAAATGCGATTCCAATCAGATTTCTACAGATGTGTCTCAGTACGGCCTCTCAAATCGGATTTCAAAGTGTCTTCTGTGTCACTCGCTACATGACACACAACGACAATGTCAAATCCAGAGTGACGGAAGTGCATCAGAGCGGCTGAGCAGAATCCATGCTGCTACTAGCAGAGCGGTATGGAGTTGAAATAAATTGTCCGCTCGCACTCTGAGGGGGATGATGGATGTCTATTTCTCATGCTTCTGCATTGGAAAGCTGTGTAATCAGCGTACATAATTAGCCTACGTTGTTATCACAGCAACCCATGCAGATAGGTTGGTGATGTCTGGACACACAAATCCGATCTGATCACTTGCAAATAACAGTGTGGACAGTCTGTCTTAAAGATCTGATTTGAGAAACAAATCTGATTTTCCTGCAGTATGAACAAAGCCTAAGTAGCCTCACAGAGTGGTTAGCATGGTTGTTTAAAGTCAGAAGCTGTTGAAAGCAGCATGAACCATCACACCTATTAAATGATACGCAAGGGCTTTGAAATTAAGCTTTAATTTACAATAACTATTTAAAAAAAAAAAACAGACTCTTGGAATTTTCTGTGGATATTCATGGTGTCCAGTAGATGAACCTTTTCCATTTTAGACACTCCATCTCTGATGTAGCCCTCAGGCCAAATTGTCAGTATTGTATAAATGATATTTCAAACTCATGATCTGATTGATGAGATTGATGTAATGCCACCTTTTGGACAAAAATTACATTCCAAATACCAAATAAACTAAGATTTGCTCTGCAAATAATGTCTAATACAAACAAACCCCCCAAACCAAGTCAGAGAATATTTTAATCACCCTGAAAAACAAAACAAACATACTCTTTTGATGTGTACAAATGAATATGTTCTTAACACCTCTTTTGTGTGGTGTGCCAGAGTTTGAGTCTGAACAAACATTGCTGATTGTGTGTCTCGACTCACGGACTTTAATATAGTGTGTCCTTAGCCAGCACGCATAGGCCACAAAAGCACTAATCCTTCCTTCTTGAGCCTATTCATTTCTTTGTATTACCTGCTGCTTTTGCTACAAACGCCTCCACGCCACAATCACACATTATTCATATCAACCAATACACCAAGAAAGCCTTGCTCAAAAAAAAACCAAAGGCAATTTCAGTGCATCTGTTTTTAATGGGAAGAGGTCCATTATTGCATGACTCTGTAATGATCGGATTGGACTTCTGCTGTGGTATAATGTCACAAACTCCGTCTCTCCACTCACCCATTTGGGTGGGAGCACACTGTGTTCTCTTCCTTCTATGTCCAAAGCAACGTATCAACAGTCTTTAATATGCAAATGACAAAAGGGGTGCAAAACTGCAATTTGTGCATGTATGACTATGAAGCACGAGAATGAGATGTAGCAGAATTCACAAACGGAAATAATAACTTAAAGCTAATTTATTCTATATCTGACAGAGGACATGACATACAGAATGTGTTGGGAGTTCCAACTCTTGCATGTAGTAGTAGTTCCCTGGATCTTTTATGCTCAGTGCTCCCTTGATTCTACATCTTGAGCTACAATTTAAGTTATGTTAAAATGGCATAGACTCATTTTGTGCTTTATACAGTATTTATATCTTAGTAATTAAAAGTATGTAGCTATTACTACGTAATTCAAATAATATATTGAACATTTTACAATCTCAAACAGAAAATAACCATAAAACCTAAAATAGTGGCCTGCATTTACTTTAATTTTGAAATGAGATAGGACCTTTTTTATGTCTGTTTTATGTTGTATGAATATATTTCATCTCATTTCTAGAAGAAGCCTCCCTATGTTCTGCTGCTCCAGTTTCAATCTGCTATTAATGCAGACTTAACCCATCCTATGTTTACCAGCTGTCTTGAAAAATATAGGATAGTGTACATTTCCACAGCACTAATGTCAGTCATATCACACTCACCACTCTGTTTCTCCTCACAATGATGAATCCAATTGTTTTGTGATCACTGTTAACACACCATACCATAACACTTCCTGCACAAAATGAAAGCTTTAGATCAGCTCCATAATAATCCCCACCTTTCTTGGTAGGCTTTTAATGTGAAACATTTGCAGGAAGTGTTGTATTTCAACAGAAAGTTTGCAGCAATTAAGAAAAAGAAGACAAAATAGGGATCTAGAAGCGAAAAGAGTATGACATGACTCTTTTGTTGTACTGGTGTAATTAGTGCTACGGAAATGTACATTATGCCGAATCTAACATGAATTATTAGAGTACAGGTTGTTCCACCACTCCTATTTTTACCCAAGCTTTGTTAGGGTCATATTATTTGAAAACTAGGATTTGTTTGAGAATGTACAGTATGATGATACGTCTTAGTTTTATCTAAAAACTGTTCCTGGTAATAGCTGCACTGAAATACTGTATGATTTTTATCATTTCAATGTAATATTCTGGACAAACTATTTTCATTTCCTAATTTTTTGGGGTCATTTTTGTGAGAATTTTAGTACTTGGTAATTCTCACATTTTATTGAAACATATTTAATATTTCACAGCAATAAATATATAATTTTTCCATTTTTTGGATGGAACAAAGTCCAACAGTTGTCAGTAAATTTTATACATTGCACAGAGACAATTTTGATTCCTTTGAATTGTTTGTACTTTAGTGTAAGTACACAATTTTCTCATGTACTTATTAGACAATAAAATATTAAATAAAGTAGATATTTTTAAGTAAATAATAATATTTATTCACATTTTTAATAATTGATATGTTTTGATTGAAACAAGTAGCATAGATTGATAGTATAGATAAATGACAAAAGGTGTTGTGGATAGGTGTTGAATTCACATAATGATTGTCAGTATCATGTATTTTGAAAAAAAGAACCTTGTTATTCATAAAGTTACAAGTGCTTGTGTACTGCTCTCTGTGTGGGTAAATCTTTCAGGCTTGTTGCAATTCTGAGTTCTAAGTGATCTCACAGCAGGTGTTTTACTTGTAACGACTGATGGAAAACACCTGCTGTAGTGTGACATTTTTGATTTGCATCTAGCAGGAAGCACAGCAGGCTGAAAGTTTATACCAAAAATCTTTTGCTGTATGTGATTTATTTTAGATTTGCTCCTTGAAAGAATAATAAAACGGTTTCAAATGCACTAATTACATTTCAGGCTTCCATTCAGTACACAAAAACAAACACTTAATAAATTGTCACAACACTTAGTGTTTTGTTGTCAGACCATTGACCTTAATACCTAAAAGACTGGCAAATGAAAGCATGAAGGTGTAGTCAGTGTGACAGCTACTAATGGTCTTGGATTAATGTTTTGTCAGTAGTGGTTAGCTAATTTTTTACTGTAGGTGTTAGTGTTGTGGTTCGGTATGATCCGGTGTCACTAACATAATAATAGATGAGGACAGCATAGTAAAATACAAAAAGACAGAAGTACACTTTCTCCATAATGCGCATCACTCATTGCTCTAAATGTTAACAATCTTAGTGCATGGGAGAAAAAGAAAACAGTTAGTGGGGTAGACCAGTCTGAGTCAGCCTGGTTCTAAAGGGTATTTGAAGGGCATCTACATTAGCCTGATGAAGGCAGAAGACAGAAAGGCACCAATTAGCACAAGTTATTGCTTCAGATTCCTTCCAGAGAACCTCATCATACACACACACACACACACACCTGCAAATTGCTTCATACAGTTTTTCACCATAAAGCTAGAATGTGTATAATGCATTTGTAAATACACTATTAATCTATCAATCTATCTACTATCAATTAAGCTGAGCTCTTTGCTATTGTCCCTGTGTTTTATGCTTTGTGCCCTAAGTTTTACCTTTGACATGATAACACAAACAGGTCTATTACTGATTTTGCACAGTCTTCACAGGACAGAAAATAATCTTTTTAATTTATAATTTCTAATGGAAACAGACATCAAATTAACTGAAAGACCACTTTTCAAACATAACACTGTGAGCAACCCTTGTGTGTTCAACCCTAACCCTCAACATGGGTCGATTGCTCCGATTTGATGTAAAAAACACACCCTGTCAAAGCTAGCATGGTAATTAGCATTAGCATAGTAATTGCTAGTTATTTCATGTCAACACAGTTGTTTTGCAAACCTCTTCAACTTAAGGCATTGGCGGGTTAGTACAAGGACATGTTGAATTGAACTAGGCCGGTCTTTTCAATCTGTATACAAATAACATGATTTTCACACTTTCAAATTGTGTGCAGTACATATGCAAAAGTTCAATTTTGCATGCAGGTGATATGCCAGTCCTTCCCAGGGAAGTGATGTCAATGTAATGCAACTTTCTTTCATTTTATGAGGTGATTTTTGACTTATTAGGAGCAGGCGGGTTGGGTGGATGGCTAGATGATTAGTTGACTAACAGTTCCAAAAGCAGCAGGAGACCACTGTTTGAGACCACCAACCAAACGTCCTCGACGTCACATCAGCGTCTTAACCAGAGATTTTTAGCCTCAGGTTGGGACATTTTTAACTCAAACTGTAATTTTCCCTAACCTAACCAAGTGGATTTTGTGCTTAAACCTAACCAACGGCGTCAAATGAGATGTGAAAAGGTTAAAAATGCAGTGTTACATTGGCGTATCACATGCACACAAAATTGGACTTTGGTGTATGTACTGCATGCAATTTTGAAGTATAAAGTTATGTTATTTGTACATAGATCGTGAGACCAGGTTACTTCTACCACACAACACACAGTCCTCAAACTGCACCATGAATCATGCATTTTTTTCACAGTCATACACAAACCTGGCAACTCATTTTGCTTCAAAGAATCCTTGGATCTAAAATGTGAAATTTCATACAATTTGAACTTTAAAATTCACAGTTTAGTTTAAAAACATCGACAGAATACATTTTAGGATTTGCGAGCACTGTTGTGCTATTAAATACTATAAGATACACATCAATGACCCACACCGTTGCACTGGGTGACATGTTCCTTCATCACCATGAACACGCACTGTAGTTTATTTTGAGACAATCCCACACACTCTGTCCTGCTGCCAGAAATACTCATTAGAACATCAAATACAAGTTAATCCCCCTGCTGAAAATAGCCCCCAACAAAAATATTTCCTCCTGTTTGAGTAATGTTTGCTAAAAACTACAGTGAACAGCTGTTTTAGGAGCCTTTTTTGTTGTTGTTTTTTTTTGTTTTGTTTTTTTAAATGAAACTATATTTGTGAGACATTTGTAAAGATTTACATCTTCAGTAGGATCCAGTGGACTTGAGGCTGAGTGCCACCAACAGGTCAGGGAAGTCAGAAAGTCTTCAGAGACAAACTAACATACTGTTTGTTTTGTTTTTTATGGAATTTGTTGACAATAAGAATAACACCAGCTTTATCCTTTAAAGGGATCACTGGGAACTCTAAAGGTGAAGATGTTAAATTAGATTCCTACTCATTTATTTGGCTAAGCAAGCCAAAAACAAACTGTAAATGAACCGCCACCAGCTCCAGCTGGAGGAGAGTTTACGGCTAAAGATAATAACCTCAATTTGGAAAGTCATCCGTCTTATCAGACCTTTCACTTCTTCTCCGAAATGATCTACAACCGCATCTCAACAACAGTTTTCGCTTATGTCTCTTTGTCTACCTGGCTGTTTGACATTAAGTAACATCCAATTCTCCAGTGAATGTTCATGATGGAGCCAGACATAGCTGATGGCAGATGTGTGACCCAGCAGGAAAGACTCTGTATCTGCCCTTTATCTGTGTGCTAAGTTTCATTCTTTTTGCCAAGTCTAAATCACTGCAGGGTGCAGAGAGCCATTTACAGATATCAGGGTGTCTAAATGGATTTTCTCTAACACTGTTTGTATAAATCCAGAGCATTTTGCTTCTCATAAAAGAATCTACCAGCATGGCAGCGGGGTGCAGGTTGAAAAGTTTGTTTTGTCCAGCAGAATCTTTGAACTCGAGCTGTTATTAATCAAGCACATCAAATGAAAACATGGCCAAAAATCGTTCTTTGTTAATTTAACTGGGGACGACAATGTTGACAATATTCAACACACACACACATTCACACACAATAACTTACCGATGGTGTCTCCTTGTTCATGGACCATACTGGCCAGATCCTTCATGATTTGACTGACATCCAGCATGTCTCTCTGTGGAGAAAACAGGAAATGCTAATGTTAGACCACTGCTGAGAACACATTAAAAAGGTGCTGGGGATTTGAAATCTAATGTCACTAAATGTGCGTTCATTGTGTTAGTGGTCTTTATCAGCTCATTAGCTCTTAAAAATGTCAATAACAGTTAATTGTTCCCATGTTTGTTTATTTTTAGTTATCTTTATTTCCTGGTTTGGATGCTGGGCAGTAATCAGCAGGACGACATCAAAACCATTACAAATTACTTGAAGAATAAATATGTTTAATGCTGCGCTATGGTTAAGGTCTGGTTAGGTTTAGGCACAAAAACCTCATGGTTTGGGTTAAAATGACTATTTTCTTAAGGTTAGGGGACCTTGGTCGTCATGGGCACAACAATAACCATATGGTAAAAGGTAGGTGGTCATGGTCATGGTTTGAGTAGCAGCTGAAAACAGATAACCGATAGTGATCTCCCGTGTCAAACTTTGATGTTTTGTTGACCTCATCCCTCCACCTCGACCTCCTTCCAATTCAGACTTTGTGCCTCTATATTTAAGTAATCTTTTTCCCTTCTTCACTCCTATTTGAAAAACAAAACAAAGAAAAAAAAAAGCAATTCTAAATAAAGTTTCCTGTCTCTTTAATTGACAAATTCAGTGGATTTGTGTTAAATCCTGAATGTTGTGTGCTTGGCTAGACTAAAATGAAAAAAAGCAGTTCAAAGTTTTGTTCAATTATTTCTCTGTCAGAGCACAGAGCAAACTAGTGCAGCTATGGTTGACCGCAGCTAATTCTCCACAGTCTCCGAGCTTTGAATCTGCTCTCAATGTTTCAGCTCAAAGCAATATGAAAGCTTATAAAACCTCTGTCTATCTCCTGCTCACAGGTCCCCCTTTTCCTCCATTATGGCACCGTGCAATCACAGCTGCGTTTGTGTAGTCTAACCCACTAGGCCATCCATCACAGGTGGCGGAGATTGCTGTGGAAACTGGCAGTCATCCTGGCACTTGGCAAAAACTGTTTGAATGGAGCCAAAATGGCCCCTGGCACACCTCGTGATGCTAAAGACTTTTTTGCATTTATCTTTGGGCAACCCTGTCTATCATGCTGTAATAGAATAACAAATTTATTTTACCTGGCAAAGCAGAGGGCAATCAGGGCTCATTTCATCATAATGACAGAACAGTGTGTAACCAATTTAGCAAATAGTGTGTGGAGGTGAATAGGCAGAGTGACACACAGGGAGAAGGCAGAGATGTGATGGGTTGGGACCCCTGCCTGAGGCCTGAGTGGGTGGCCAGGCTTCAGGCCAACACTGTGCCCTTTTCCATATTTCATGGGCTTTAAATTCTGCTCATGGCCAATCTAGCAGCCAGTGGATACTGGCACTGGGCTGGGAACCAGGACTGGAGATTTTTCTATTATGTTTCCAACAACAGGTTTATTACAGGAGGTTTCCTTATCACTCAGGGCAAGTATAGTATGATAGTTTCTGCCTCAGTTCCTGTGTGAACCTTATCAGGTGCAAGGACAGTAGGCAAAGTCTAGGATTGTTTTTATACATGTAGTATTGCTCAGTTGCTACAGTGCAAAGAAACAACATGATATATTGGTTGTTGATTGGTTGCTGAAGTCATATAGACTGACAGGTGACTCATTCATTGGGTAATTATGGTGATGTCAATCCTGCATCATCAGTGCTACATTAACCTGTGTGGGAAATCAAACTTTGCTGCTGCTTATGTGTTATGATTAATGACGGACAGCTACAAGTGTCTTGTACCATGCTATTATGGGGGGATAGTTTCTGTTTGGCCACTATGACAATGTGTGCAGCTCTGTAGCAAGCTTCAGATCATTCTTTGGTTGTTTTGGTTCAATATCAGAGCTCTCATATCTTTGTTTTCAACCGCGACAGGCAGCCGTTTTAAGAGAAAGAGCTCTACAAATCCACTGTACATTACATGCTCAGCAACAAACTGAAAGCAGACATTTAGCAACTAGCTGGTGGACATAGTGGAGCATTTAGCAGCTAAAGAGCCAGATATTTCCCTCAGGAGTTGGTAGAGAGCAAAAACAGCTAAAAGAAAGTGAATATTGGACTTATGTTCACCAGGTGGACAGAAACATGACTCCAAATAAATGATAATGCTGTTCCATAACTGCTAGATGTGGAAATAAGCAACTGTTTGCTAACAAGTTCAACATATCAACTTAAAAGATGATAATAGGCTATGCCATGTGTTCACAACTTGTTTTTGCCCAGTGGCCAAAAAATTAGTTAATGCAGGTTGAAAGAAATAATTCAACATTTTTTTGTAAATGCTTACTTGCTTTTTGTGCTGAGAGTTACATGAGAAGATCAATACCAAGAGTAAATATAAGGCTAAAGCATCATGTTAGCTTAGCTTAGCTCAGCTCACTAATGATCACATTATATATGTCATTTGTTTTAATCAGCACAAAAACTGAAGTGTAATGACAATTTGCTGTTTTACAGGGGCTTATGTGCTGAGTTATTTTTCAGCAGGACCAGAAGCTTACCTGGCAATTGGTGCCGACAAAGAGGTCCTGTGCATAACCCCCGTAAAACTGCAAATTAGTGGAAAATGGATGTAGACATGCTGTTAATCATACTAATACCACTGTTGTCAATACAGGACCAAACATGTTAGATGTGACAGCACTGTCAAATATCCTTCCATAAGACTGCAAGAGTGTAGCTTTTTTGATGAAAAAATCTCTTAATTAGTTGAGGTGAGCAAAAGCGTTAAGGATGATAAGAGCTGGTCAAATTCTCTTGGTGCCATGGAAAGAAGCTTCAGTGTTTAAAGTCTCCAAGGAAACAGGTCCTTTACCAAGAATCCTGCTATCCCACTATTTCTGGCTTTAGCAATAAACAACTTACAGTGTCTTATAGTGTTCTGGCAGACATTACAGTACGTCTTAATCACTAATATCACACCATGTTGTTCAGTCTGATTGATTGATTGATGTAGACTGTAATTAATAGAAGCCAACTTTCACGTCAGTCTCCTAGTTGTCATTTGGGGTCAGAGGATTTATTGGCAGCTACAATATTTCCCACTTGGTTAAAAGAGCTACAGAAGTGCAAAAGTGTCAAAAAAGGTTTCAAGTGGCAATTACATATGAATAAAACCCAAACACAATCAATTTAGCTAAATTAAAAAGAGATATACACAATTTGTATCTAGTTTCAATTGTTAACAAACTACTACAAATATATAACATGATTAAAAGTTCTTCCCACTCTGCCAGCATGATTTGAACGCAGCATTATTTCAAGTTCTGTTGAATTCTTTTTGCACAGTCATGAATTCTTTCCTTGCCTGCACCCTGTTTTTTTTTATTTATTTATTTATTTTTTTTATCAAAGTCAGGAAAAAGCATGGCAAGAAAAAGGACATTATTTTTTGACTGATTCACCCTGAATCTGGTCCAGCTTCAGAGGTCAGTGCTCTATAGCTGACCCTGACCTCACCTCCAGGGAGGGAGCCATGCAAAAAAAAATGAACTTCCTATATAGGGATCAATAAAGTGTCACAGAACTTTTGTCGCATTCTACAAATCCTTATGATAGTGTCCAACGAGCCAGAGTCACCATAGTGCTGAGGCTCACCTCTGCTGGTCCTCTGACTGCTCCTGTCAATCCTCCTGTTGTTGTTATTGTGTGTGACTGATGAAAAGAACATGCTTGAACAAATGAAAAGCTCCAAGGGTCTGTATATTTTCATGAGACTAAAATGTCAGACTGTGATTCAGACAGCTGTTCCATCTGACACTGGGGCCACTGCAGAGACAGCAAAAACACAATTAAACTTGAGGCCAAGATAAAAAAAAATAAAAAAAAGTCACAGAAACAAGCCTGCCGGCAGCATTTGATTGACACCTCAGTCACCAGTGCTGCATGCCTCGCATTTCTCCAGTCATAAGGATCTGTCTGATACTGGCTGATATGAACACTTGTGGAAGAGATTGAAGCTTGATTCCAAAGCTTTGCAACCTGCAGATCATCTGATAGAGGATGAGTTAAAAAGAAAAAAGTGACTCCTCTTTCCTTTTACTTTCATGCTAGAGTCTTCTAGTCATCCACACAGAAATCAGTTGCAGATTCAATGAGAATCCCCCTGTGTGATTACTTTATTCTGCTTGTGTCTTCAAAATCATAGTTTCTTTATTAAGGGTAATATTTGCTCAGCACAGTTTGATACTTAACAAGATATCAGCCCAATGAAGGTGATTTACAATCCAGTATATGACAGCAAGCAGTAGGGATTAGAGAAATTGCTGCATATAGTGCATGATTCTCCCAGCAAGGGTTTCATCCAAAGAATGCAGTTTATAGAGGCCAGCAGGATACATGCTAATATGTCTTTCAGTCTTACAGTGCAGAGTGGCCATGCATGGAGGTCTCCACTGGTGCCTGCAGAGGGGAGTGTGGCACAGCGAAGCGCTTCCATCAGCCTCTTTAAGGTGAAGCGGCTTCAGTAATAACAGCTGATTAAGTATGCAAGTCAGCCACGAGGAAGGAAAGCGCTGATAGACAGCACGACCCCTGAAGAGGCATCCGGGAGATTTAAGACGTTTTCACACCTTGTTCGCTTAGAGAAGTTACTTGGATCTCTGAAGTGCTCTCTCCCACTTAGTTTGCTTCTTTTGGCCAAATGAGAGCACAGCTATCAGAGCGAGACCTCGCAGGGGAGAGAGAAGTCTCTCAGCGCATTCTCAAACCAAACTGACAACTCCTCTGGACTTTGAGCGTGATCTGACTGTGATCAACCTACAGCGAGCGCTCGTCACCCTACGCCGTCGATTCATGTGACTACATTGATTTACATCAAATAAGAGTGATGGCGGTTGTGTGACAAATCTCAAATTTGTAGCAGGGTTTGTCACTGTCTCTGGACGGTGACACTGTTTTTATGTGCTGAAAATCCTCATAAAATCACCAGTTAAAGAGCTTTTTTTTCTTTTCTGAAATATCCAAATTAGCCACTTAAATGTGTTATGATTCTCATTTCAGCAGTGAAATTCAGTTCAATGAAGGCTGATGAGCACTTGTGGCAAAGCCAGTTATCATGTAAATTGAAGTATGGCATACTTAACATTTAATCAAAATTAATTAAAATATAATCACATTATAAAATATCAAAAAATATCAGCATCACATCTATGAATCTTTCTCAACTATGACACACCACCTCTAGAGTTGAGAAACTCAAAATTTATTGAGTAGAGAACATAAAATTAGAATTTTGTTACCTGCAAATAAAAATAATGATAATATATTGTATATTCAAGTGTTACATCTATAGCTGCTTCAAACTGATATACTAAAGCTAAATATTCCTAAATCAGGAATGAGATGGGAATTTAAAGGGACATCCCTCCTGTTTTACATGTAATGGTCAGTTTACTAGTCATGAAGAGTATTCAGAAAAATATTTCAGATTTGATGCAGTAGACTTTTTAAGATTATTTAGTGTGTAGTTAAGTGGCAGACAGGAAACAAGGAGAGAGAGACGGGAATGACATGCAACAAAGGAGACATGCAGAGTAACCATTAGACTACTGGGGTGTTTTCATTTGGGAGACCTTTTATGAAAAAAAACAAAAAATAAAAATGTAAAGGTAAATTTTGTGATCTTTTGTCTTCATGTCAAGAAGTTTTCGATCCATGTATGGATGAGCCTCAGTAATGTCAAAAAATGTATTGATAATGACAAACTGTAAAAACCCCACTGATTTCATCACTTGTCTGATGTTTTTGTTTTGCTGGTTGTAATGGTTCTATATCAGCAAACAAGACATCAGTACTTTTTGTGACATGATGGTGAATCTGCTCCACAGTTAGAGTTACATGCTGCTTCTCAACACTTCCTTCTCTCACTCAGGCATAGCTGTAGCTGTAAAAAAAACACTGACTGGGTTACTTTCACAGGAGAAAAGTCATAAATCTCAGGATTATGAACCAAGATCTCAAGTCATAAGAAACATTTTTTTTCTCTGATTTCAAAGTGGATTTACTGATGCTTATGCTAAACAGATCGCAGACGCCATCTCTGCAAAGGGGAGGTTCTGCTGATTCTTACAGTGCGTGTATGATGTCTGTGCTTTCTGGTTTAACAGAGTTATGATTTTGAGATTAAAGCGTATGAATTTTGATGAAAATTGTGTCTCTCAGGCACAAAGGGTAAGATAAAAAAAAAAACATAGAAACAGGTGGTATTGCATTTTCCACTGACTGAGGGAAGAGGACATTTTATATATTACTTTTAAAAAATTCATCACCATCATTCATCAGTTGATTTCTTGGTATTTTCTTTTCTTTTCTGATTTAACTCCACGAGTAGGAGTGAAACCATACACCATATTACCCGTTTGTTGTTAACCTATTGCCATATAATTACTTCTTCTTCTTTTCAATCCAAGTATTTTCTATTATTACCCAATTACAGAAAATACACTCTAAAATCACAAAGATTAGATCTTACCTATAGGTAGTCTCTCCTCCTGTGTGATTGTGATGGTATTACCTGGTTGTTCCCAAGATACCTCTTCCATAATAAATTGTTACTAGACAAACTAATGTCAAGTGCAACTGTATTTTGCTCCACACTGAACAGTAGTGTAATAGCTGTTGAAAAGTTGAACACTGTCGTGCCAGTGCTCTGCAAACAGACGAGAACAACGGAACACGTGCTGTACTGTATTTTAGAAAGTATGTTGTTGTGTATCTCAGGTGTAGTCTGGTTTAGGTAGCACGTCAAGTGACTCTGTCATGTCAGTTGTGATTTGGCAGTATTCAGTGACGTATCCGCTCTCCGCAGGCACATTAGTCATCATTCGCTGTCAACACGCTTGTCATTTCAAGTCTCTTCTATTCCTGCTGCATACTGGCAAATCCATAGCCCGCAAGGGAGGGGAAACAATTTCCTTACTATGTGAGGAGCAGCTCAGTGCATCTCTGTGCTCCCAATCAACCCTGAATATAGATCTGTCTGTAGCCTCAGATAAACTCAGGTCTCAAGCTGTACAGAGTAACATTTTTATGTAAAAATCCAGACATCTTATCAGGCTAAATCACACACAGATGAGTGTTCCAACGACATTAATCTAGATGCTGTAGATACATAAACACGTGCTTCATTCTTGTATTCAGATGATGAAAAATCCTCTCAACACAGGGAGGTGCAGAGTCGAAACAAAAGGCTTCATCTCCTTAACTACAGCGAGTGAACACTTCATCCTGAGAAAGATGCACCTCCTCATCACCTCCACCCCCACTACATATGAAGCAGCCATGTGGGCCTGAGAAGTGCCCAGATTACTGATGTAGCCTAACTTATGATTTCTCGGCATTCCATCCGCTCACTGTTATGAAACCCTGCCGACATATTACATTTAAAAGTAACCTCAACTCACCTGAACATTAAGCATTTCTTTATATTTCCCTTCAGTGGAGACCTAGTGGCTTTGGTATTTAATTGAAAAGGAAACATCAAACCATGACTTGCTTCGATGGAAGTATACAAACTTCATTAAGCTGTTATAGTGCAGGTGCTGACTGATCACCTCATCCGGACACATGAGCAGACCTCTAACCTCTGTTATCTTCTTCCATTTGAAATCAGGGTTTTCCCTGGATTTTTTTGAGATAAAGGTGGAAAAGGCTGGAGAATGCGCGCGGTGTAGCACACACAGTTTGTGAGTGTAGTCAGGCACCTTAAAGTGTCGTGCTATCAAATGAAAAAAAAAAAAAATCATGATTTGACAGATAAAAGTGTCCATAGGGATTTAAATTTTATACCAAGATGGAACAAAATGATGAAAAATAAAGGTTGTGATAAATAATGGTGCTGATTTTATAGGCCTGGGACGACATGCTTATCTTCTGATTTGATACTATCAGGATACTTGGGTGCCGATTCGATTCAGAATCGATTCTCAAGTCAAAGCCAACTCTTGACTGAATAAATAGAAAAGGGGGCACTATTTTCAGTCTCTTGCTCCAGTTCACTGTGTGCCAAACCATTCACTGGAGTCCTTATTCCATTGAAATACAATATGAAACATAATTGGCTGATAAGATAAATGGTCAGCATCCTTTTTATTTGGAAAAAGTTAACTGCATTAATTAATGAATAAATTAATTTGGAAGCATCTTACAGTCTCCTGCCTGTATGAGAATAACAAACTGAGGGGGAGACGGAGTGCTCCGCTGTGTTATTATTAACATCATGTCTCCAGCAGTGCAGAGCAGCATCCGTTAGCTCCAGGGAAAGACATCTCTGTCCAACATGCTGAGCAGGCAAAGGGTTTTTGAGGTGAAAGTGACTGAGCACCGAGTTATTTTCTTCACTTCAGAGTTGGTTTAAGTTGTTTGATGTTGCAGTGTGTGTCGGTCAACCGGTCTGGTTTGTTACTGCTGGAGTTCGCTGCTCTGCTTTGCTAACGTTAGTCTCTGAGTGACAGCTTAGAAAGTTCACAATATACTTCACGTTTGTCTCACAAAGGTTATTATTTGGTCATTAAATCAAAACATGTCCGCAACCCCTGCATTTTTTGAAGATGACCTACAGTTTTAACCTCGTACTACTTTGGCTCAGAATCAGCCTACACTCTTCATTATCATCACACATATATATTCAATTATATCTACATGTATCATCACAAATGGTGGGAATTTACTGAAGTTAAAAAAATGTATTTTGAAATTAATTGATATATATATATATACAAAATAAAAGCACAACAGAAAGAAAGGTTTTTCAGGCACTCTTAGGCAAGGAGAAAATATATAACTATAATAAATAATTGGCTATGCTGATTTAAAATCTCACAGGGTCTTCATCTAGTAAAAAAATAACAAAATAACTCCTTCTTTTAATGTACTGAATTAGTACCACTGTAATTGCTTTGCTTTTTGGTCACTACCTCCTGTTGTGTGTCTGTTTGAATTAGCTTTTATGTCACAATTTGTGCTGTTACACATTGTTATTGTGATATTTTATTGTAGGAAACATCCACTGAGAATCAATTCAGCCCAGCAGCTGGAAGCCTGACCAATCAGCAAACATGGGGATTGTTTGGATGGCTGTTTGTTTGTTGATGAGTTCATAAACAATTACCAGGATTTCAATATTAATTATTTAATATTCAATTAAAAAGTGGTGATAGAAATTAGATAAAACATTAGTCGTTAAGAAATGTGCTTACTTTTCACCACAAATTAATTCCACTGTGATTTATTTGATATATGTATCTATTCAATCATATCTAGATGGATAGGATTGAAGGAATACATTTCTGATTTGAAACTTGGACACAATGGTTCAGTCAGGTATGAGAAGGCTTCATGTTGGTGGCTCAGTTAATGAATTATACCAATGATAGATTGTAATCATGAAAAATGATTACAAGAAAAGTGTTATGGCAAGAAATGGATGATCAAAGGACAAATATATTTTTCTGCTGTTCTCTCTCACGCAGCCACGCTCACTCATTCCCCTCCCCGCTCTGAACACTCTCACTCTCTTTGATAAGTGTGCTTAATGCTGATATGAAATTCTCCCCACATCCCCCCCCCCCCAGCCCAAAGGCATCGGGCAATAGGACACAGTGTCACTGCCACAGCAGAAAAACCGTTAAGCAGATTTGCTTGCACACTTACTGGTGAGAAAAGGGAGGACGAAAAAAAAAAAAAAACGATGACATTCCTCACACACCGACTGCATGGGAGACATCTCTTTTTTGCCCTCACTGAATAAACGGTTTATAAATGTAAAATCATGTTTCCTCTCTGGCAGTAGCCCAAGGACCTAACACCCCTGAATGTGATGCCAGCAGCAGTGCCTGAAGGGCAGCGAGGAGGCTAGGGTTGTAAATATTAGAGACAGAGGTTACAGTCTGCTGAGGCTCAACCTGCTTCCTCTTCTGTGATTTCAAAATAACAAGGATGGAGGCAACAAGTGACATTCACTCCTCTTACTGTTACTGAATAGATAACTTGTTCTTTTTGCCACAGTAGTGGCCCAGAGGTTTGTCAATATGTCCGTCAAACACTTTGGTCCATTGAACTGCAACTTTAAGATGCTAATGCTAATTTTTAGAGTGGAAACATGGCAAAGAGAAAATAAAATGTCTTCCAAATGTTTGAATTCTTTCATTTTTTATTTTTTTAGCAGATGGCCGCCCACCAAGAGCCGGGTTCTGCTTGAGGTTTCTACCTGTTAAAGGGGAGTTTTTCCTTACCGCTGTTGCCAAGTGCTGTTCATGGGGGAATTGTTGGGTCTCTGTAAATTAAAGAGTATGGTCTTGACCTGCTCTATGTGAAAAGTGCCCTGAGATGACTTTTGTTGTGATTTGGCACTATATAAATAAAAATTGATTGATTGATTGATTGATATTTTATTTTTCAAGGTGTTCCTAAAGTTCTCACCACTATCCAATATTTGTTTTGATCATTTCCAGCTGTGATAAGGTCCTCTAATGTTGCTATGCATGGCACTGTGGGACAATAATGTGCAGTAACAGACTACATTGTTGTTCACTCACTCTCTCAGCCCATGAATGAAATATCTCAAATATCTACTGGATGGATTGCCATGAAACTTTGTACGGACATTCATGGTCCCCAGAGGATGAAGCTCCATGACTTTGGTGACCCCCTCGCTTTTATTCTAGTGCCATCATGAGGTTGCTTTTAGTTAAATGTCCTGACAAATATTGGATGGATTGCCATGAAATTCTCTACACATATTATGTCCTGCTCAGGATGATTTGTAATAGCTTTAGTGATTTTATGGCTTTTCCTTTAGTGCCATCATTAGGTCAAAATTTTAAGTTGTTCAATACTTTGGTTCATGACCAAATACCTGCAAAACTAATGACATTCCCGTCAGCATCAACAGCACTTTGTGTTTAGTGCTGATCAGAATATGTTAGTATGCTAAAACACTCAACTAAGATAGTGAACATGGTAGACGTTGTTAACATTGCGCCATGAGGCACTGCTGTGTCTAAATGCAGCATGACACAGCCACTAGCATGGTTGTAGACACTTGTTTGTAGCTAAGTCAGTCATGCCAAATTAAAGAATGATTTGTCTAAAGTTTTTTAATTTGCTAAAACTTTCTAAACTGTACAGTCTCACTTTGAGCGTTGAACAGAATAGAAACTGGACGAAGTGTAGTTTATTTAGCAGTGACAGTCAATCAGGCAGAAAAAGAGAAAGGTCACTTTCTCTAATTTCTTCATGTCACTTTATTGTGATTTAATTAAAATTTAATTAAATCTTAGTCCACTCAATGTTTTTGCCTTGCATGGAAAAAGCAACAGTGTCGAATTAAAAACCGTTACTCTGGCAGCATTCCCTGTCTCTCCCTCATCTCGTTTCCTGTCACCTCAAACTGTCACAGTCTGATAAAGGCATCAAAAACGGCCAATATATGTTGAGTTACTCTGAGTTATCTTTCATTCAAACACTTTTACCTCTACTTCAAGCAAATTGTCAGAGCTGTTTGCATGATTGCACCGACAGCAATATCACTGTACATAAATACTTTAATTTATCTGCTGATTATTTTCTTTTCTGTCTTGTACTGTTGCAGTAATGCAAACTGTAAGAGAGAAATTACCATGGGAATCCTGTCACTCATTAGTAGGTACCTGACGCCTGTATTAGTGAGCTTTAGTGGATAATCAAATTTGAGTGGAATATCAGCATTTGTATTTCACAGAAGGCTGATATTCTCATTATCTTGAAGGAGCCAGCCAGCAGTACGTGATCTGCCATCATACTATTAGCTTCAGTGTGTAAAGAGAGGGAAATCAATATGGTTTTGATTGCCAGGGTTAATAACAAATGTGTTTGCTAAGAAACCACTTTCTGAAAGATCTTTTCTGCTGAGGGTGTAAAAGTCTTATTGTTTGTCGACTGGAACTATTTATCTTGTGGTGTTTCCCACTATACCTGTCTTCAGTGAAGGGTAAATTCTCTCAATATATTGTCCTGAGGATACATTGGTAGGACAGACACGCTTTGCTGTGTTTTTTTTTTTTTTTTTCTCTCTCTCTGTTGGGCCAGGTGTTGTATTCAGATTCCCCTTGAAAGCTGTCCTCTGTTATGCCCTAAGCTTTTTTTTTTTTTTTTTTTTTTTTTATGAATTCATTTTTGATGAAATGATCTCCTGTGCCAAAGCATATAAAGTGCAGCTGGGAGGTGACAGTCTAAGGGGGGGATTTGAATGTGCTGCAGAGGCTGGATACTAATATTCTGACTTCTATCTCTTGTCAGAACATGTGGAATAATATAACATTACTCAAGGACGATATGTCCAGAATTCAATGAGCAGTCCCAGAGGGAGCTCCAAGCTGCCCATGACCCTGTTTTTAAAACATGGTTTAATGAATACAGCATGGTAGCTGGGTACAATTATTTTGTTCATTCTAAACCAGCTAACTCAGCTCTTCAAAAAACATTTGAGGAATTATTTCTTTATCTTGGACTAAGTTCTGGTCATACATTGGCTTGCATGGTCCTATGCTACACACAGCACATTTTATAGCAGAATCAGAATACAGGCTGAGTAACCATTTCACTGTTTTATATAAAATTCCCAATTCCATAATTAAACACTGTGCTTCTGGGTTTCACTGGTCTGAAATCATAAACTTACTTGAACATATTTCTTTTTATCTGAGTATTCAAAGTATACTTGGATTTATTCCACTTTTATGTGGACTGATTTTTTGTGTGACCCACTGTTTCTCAGCTGGTATTTTCATAGCTGTTATTGCAGGGGATCTGTCTATTTTAGGTCTGTTTTGAACATTACAATAAACATGGAATTCTTACCATGATTGAAATAATGTATTAGATTACAAATAGTATTAGAATACAAAAGACATTCTGTGTGTATCTAATATTCATTCTTCAGGGCACAGTACGAGTCATGTCCAGTTATGTGGATTGTATGATAAACACAATGTATTATTATCATTATTATTATTATTATTATTATGAACTAGCACTGAGCTTATAGCTTGTCTACACTGGACATGTAGAGAAAGTACCTCATCAGCAGTACCACAGCCACAGTTCTAGTCTTCAGTCAACATCAGTCACATGGTACATGAGAAAACCATGATCTGACATGTGACCACTGTGGACGACTGTCATGATTAAAACTGAAGTGTATCTGTTCAATCAGATGACTGAAAAATATGGCTCAAACCTATCCAGAGTCCTCTGGATGCAAAAGTAAAGAACTGGCTGGCTTCTTAGGCTGTATTCCCCACGTATCCAAAAAGATGACTTGAATGTGTCTTTGTGCTTCTCATGTATAGGTGGAGATAGGGATGCCTCAGGGAGAGAGTCCAGTGCTCAAAAGTCAAAAAGCACAAAAAAAAAAAACCCACTGTGTGAAGGTGTAGCCAAGCTTTTGACTGGTACGGTAAGATACTTCTTTAACCTTGTGATGTTTTTAATTTACCTCATTTAAAGGCTTATGTCATAGTCACCATGGCATGCCATATATTGTTGTTGTTTTGTTTTTGTTTTTTCCCCAGAACAAGTTAAGCTTTTTTAGAAATGGCAACATTTTCTATGTGAATGGTATTACATGTTCTAGGAAACTTGTTTATATGCAAAACAAAGCTCTTTAAAAATGTATGGTGAGAGGTTTTCAATACAGCACAAATATCCATATATAAATGGATAGAGAAGGGTTCCAGGGATATGAGAATTCTCAGCTTCAGTAATGTCAAAACATGCATTGATTGGACCAAACAAACAAAACACAGAAACACCATTTTAATAGATCCTGTAATTTGTTTGGCTGATTGTAATAGTTCTGTATCAACCAGCAAGTCTTGAACACATTTTGTGACATAAGAATTTTGACTCAAACTGACTATTATTCAGCTAATTGTGATTTATTGCTCTATCTCTATCTTCTGTGTGATTTTCTAGCCTGCTTCAGAGAACTAAAAAAAAATCTAGCTTTGCTTAAAAGCAGCCAAACCAAGCTAACTCCATGTACAAAGAACAGGGCCCAGGACTGGTCTTGGAGAGGACTTTGGGAAAACAGGACGGTGATGTAGGCATGAGTGTGGAAAGGCTTTGTAAACCTCACAGAGATTACTGCTACTCAGTGCACCATGACTCGCTGACCCAGCTGTAGCCAGGAAGCTTCAGTGGACTTCACACATTCGTACAGTCTCTGAGGAAGGCAAAATTAACCCGAGAACCACATCAGACCTTTTCCAGACTGAGAGAGAGGGTCTGATAACGATGACAGACACTGTAGGCTTTCTTGGTCCTTTGGGAGGTGGGCAGTGAAGGAAAAGAGATACGCGCTGGGACTCGCAGCAAAAACACTGTTGATTTAGTGGTATGGAGGGATGAGGGGAGGCGTTTGGAGGCGAGGAGGGTGGGATGGAGGTGAAAAAGCACATTGTCAGATACTATCACTCTCCCCAAAGGAACAACGTCAAGCCCCTCAGCACCTGCCTGAGCACTGAGTATGACATTTATCCATCCTGCTATGACTAAAGCGCAGGCCAGACGACCCTGTCTGAACACCAATCATCTGACTGGCCCATCTCAACGGCTGCGCTGAAATGAAGCTGTCATTCGAGCCGCGGCTCTTTGTGTCACTCTGCAGGGAGAGATTGATGCTCTTCCTTTTTCTCACTCCTATTCAGCGCGGCTCCTGCGGTGGGATTAGCTGATTTGAAACGTTGATGAAGTTCAGACGGCTCCAACTGGGCACAGAGATACATCTTCATTATGCTGCAAAGTGCTCCTAAAACATTATCATTAGTCTTCAAACCATTGGATGGCAAACTCCAGTCCAAAGCTGGACTGTCAACGTGGAAGCTTGTCATTTTAAAAGCAGACTACGGCACCATGTGTCAGGCTCCTGTCTGTTTTGATTCAGCCATATGGTTCTGAGACGGCTGATGAAGTTTTACAATATGTCCTCAAAAGTTTCATCAACAGATTTTGCACAAGCAGAGAGTAATGTTCAATAAACCCCAGACATCAGGGAGTGTTGTCAAGACAATTAACAGTGAAACTAGTGTCCACAGGAAAGAGAATAGATTCTCCAGATTCTTAAAAGTACAAAGGTTAATTATTAAAAGTTTAAGTAATAAAGTTTTAAAGACCATCGTGTATCGACTGCAGACCAGTCCTCGTCAGGGTCAAACAATTCGACCCAGTCTCTTTGTGAAATTGAATCTATAGATTTGTGTACATGAATGTGAATTTTCCATTTTTTCGTGACATTCAAACTCAACATATTTCGGTTGGAATATCTTTCATGCTTGCATCACTTTTTTAACCACTACATTACTCAACATTTAATCACAATATTTTATCCTTGTTTTTATTTCTTTATTTTAATTTTATCAGTCCACATCAGTCTGGTGAGCTGACTGGAGGACCCGACGCCTAGAAGTATTTTCCTCACTGTCATCGTGTTAAGGTTTTCTTTAAATGATGAACATTTCTCAACACAAAAACTTAAAAGTGGTCTTGATAACTCAACAATATGATAAGTTAATATTAGGGCCATCAGTTTTAATTATTTCTCTTTCAATTCTGAGAGATGAAGTATTTTTGTCAGTTTTTGGTTGCGAAAGTGGCTGCATTACCCATGAGCCTCATCGACCGTTACTATGGAGACGAAGACAGTCCGCTTTGCATTACGATCATGATCCCCAGACAGAATGATGAGAAATTACATAGTTAACATCTCAACTAACAAGCAACACAGACAGGGTTGAAAGAAATGCTTACGACTGACTGGAGTAGTTCTGCTCATACCAGCAGTGTCTCCTCGAAATGAAGATTATAAGACCTAATTTGTTTTCCTGCTTATGTTGTGATGACAAACGGAATCGCTGCCTGGATTAATATGCAAGGCAATGTTTTTTTGAGGGAAGCGCTACATTTATGGACTGAGAGGTAGTCAGGGTGGATGGAGAACGTACATTTTAGAACATTTGACTGATACATTCAATATCAACATTTTATGACCTATCAGGTTCATTAATTAACAACATTTCCTCATCATGTCAATAGAAAACAAAATGAATTTCTGTTGCAAATTTATTTAAATATCATTTTTTGGAGACGGGGTTGACTGATTGTGGAATTTTGTGGGGAGAACTTTTTCAAGGCTTGGGCACCGGGGTCCTATCTCTGGCTGCTAATCAGCTAACATTGCTAACAACACTGCCAGGAGTGAGCAGCACTGGAGGAGCTACTGTAGCAGGTCACAGGTGGTCTCCTTCTGATGTTCTAACTCTCTCTCTCTCTCTCTGCCTGCCTCCACTTTGTCATTTTCTCTAGTTTCTGGTTCCTCTTGAAACGTTTGATTTGAACAAAGCATTTTCATCATTCAGATAACATACCAAAGCACGCTTAATAACAGTTAACTGCAAGCCACTGAAAACCCATATCCACAATAGCCTTCTAACTATGTAAATTATGGTCTTATGTACACAATAATAAGCATCTAAAAGGTTTTAGAAATAAGTTTCAATCCAAAAAGTTTTTGTAAACTTTCCTGATATTGAGTTTGAAATGGCCGTGGTTATGCTCAGACATTTATTACTAAAATTACACAATTAATTCCGTGAACCAATCATAAATGACGTGACGTGCTGCGATACGCATATTGTTTCATTTCCGGTTGCCAGAGTTTCTGTGTTATTGGTAGCGTTTCTGCATCTCAACCATTGACTGTATATAAATATGAATGACACATCTCCATTTCCTACCACTATGCAAAAGTGAAGCCAAAATATTTCCTTTCCAGGAGCTGCCATCTTGCTGGTGTGATGTCATTTGGAGCCAGAGTCTGCACAGTAGAGTCTGGCGGCAGGATGATGGCCTGCAGGACACGCCCCCTCAGCCATTCTGTTTGAGAGCGGCTGTCACAGCTGACAATCATGACATCAGACCCCCTTACTATATCGTCAAATAACTAATTAAAAACAAATTTATCAGAAAAATGAGAACCATCAGCATGATAAGAACTACCTAAAATGACAGAAACCATCTTTTTAGTTTGGCTCATGTCCCATCCACTAACATGGAGGGGGTGGGAATTATGACCTATACTGCAGCCAGCCACCAGGGAGCGATTGAGATGTCTTGGCTTTGTTTTTGAGGAGCTGTCATGACGTCCATATTTATATACAGTCTATGATCTCAACCCAGTTAATTTTGCTATATTCTTCATTACTGCAGCTAATTACCTGCTGTACATTTAAACATACACTAGTTCTGCTTGAGCACACTTAGCTCACTCTTTTTAGTGACTTTCTTGCTAATCACAGTTGTTTTCACGCTTTTCAGATCTGCTAGTTACTTTAGCTTAGCAGTTAGCTTAGCAGGTAACTTAGCTTAGCAGTTAGCAATGGCTCCCCTCTCTCGCTGTCCTCCTCTGTCTTGCTCAGTGAAGCATGGCTCCGCACCATAGAAACCCAGTTGTTAGCTACTGTAGTTAGCCAGTAGCTAACCCTCAGTAGCCGGTGCAGGTGTGATCTGCCACACCTACACAGTCTTGAGAAATGGTCTAAACAGCAAAATTAACTGTTTTTTGACTAAGTTTTGTAATAGTTATGAATGTTTATTTTCACTCAGATTTTTGTGGATGCATAATGAGACACTTAACTTTGAGGTCATACAGTATATACATTTTTACTATTTCAAGCCAAATTTCAAGAGCCTTTAAGTAAATACTCTTGCGTAACATGGGCAACATGAACTCATTCATGTGATTCCAGTGCTATGGTATTATTGGTAATTTCCTGGCACTTTCTGGCCCCACCCTAGCTTCACTTATGACCAGTATGTAAAAGAACCCCCACAGAGGGAAGAAGGGCAGAGAGAAGGAACGAGGCCCTCTAGCAGCTGTAGTAACAAAACATCAAACTTTAAGACAGAAGATCTCTTCTTGTTCACTTCAGTCAACACTGTGTTTTAAAATCAATCATCCCTTAACCTTAAACCACATGGTTATTACTATAACCATGACAACTAAGGTCCCATAACCTTAAGGAAGTAGTCATTTGAATCCAAACCATGATGTTTTCCTAAACCTAACCACACCTTAACCATAGCATTGTCACATCATAAAACATCAGTTACATTTCAACAGTTTGTAACAGTTTTGGAAAGCACAGACATATATTATCCTGATGATCACCAGCTGTCAGGCCAGCCAGCACTTCAGTGTGTTGTTCTGAAATACATGGACCAATACGGATTTTGTCATTTAATTATGAGGATGTGCTGGTTTTAACCTTATTTTTATGCGTCCTACATAAAAACGCCCATATGTGCATTCAAGTTTGTCGATGAAATCATAAAACTTCTTTGAAACAGGACTTGGAAAACAGCCTTTCCACCTTAAGTTTGATCTGGATTACGAGGTACAGTATTTGAGAAATGATTGTACAATACAGAATCTCACAGAAGTGTTTGTTCTTTCACACTGGCTTCAAAAGTGAAGTCTAGAAACATTAAGATTCCATACACACTTTACCCAGGTAAAGGAACAAACAAGTCTATATAAGCACCTTAGTAATTGGGTAGCATTCAATATCCTGCAGCAGCATGGGGGTACTGTGACAAAATACTAATAAGCTTTTGGGGGTGGGAGAAGAAGACCGAGTCTGTCTGAGTTTCTAGTTACTTGGCATGTGTTGGCCTCCTGGGAGGCAATATTTGAAGACAACAAATACCTAGTTTGTTTTTTTTCCTTTTTCTGTCATTTATTTTTAGGAGAGTGTGTATTAAATTCAGGTTTGTCTATCGCCAGATGCCTGACTTTTTCAAAAAGGTATATGGCCATGGCTTTCCATTTGTTGTTCATAAGGACTATGGGCCAGATTCACACACAGGTTCTCATTTCTAATCTGACACAAGTTGCATGCAGCTTAGTAAATGTGGCCCTGAGAGAATATCGGTAAACAGGCTTATAATCACAAGGTTGCTGGTTTGGATTTTGTAGGCTGGCTGGGAATACATGGGTGGGGATAGTGAGGCATGAATGGCAAATTTTTGGCTTCTGGGACATGTGTGAAATATTATGTATGCAGAGGGACAGCCTGTAGGAGCATGGTAAATGCAACATGTTATTCACAGCGTGAAAATAATGTCTTCTGTCTCATGATGCTCTTGTGCAGCTAAATAAATATACAGTAACCTACAAGGCACAGGCTCAGGGGCTTGAGGGGTTGGGGGGGTCTAACTCAACGCCTTTGTGTGAAGTGACTGTAATTAAAAGGATGAAGCTGGTGATATTCTTTTCTTTATTTTAAAAAAAATAAGAAAAATCATATGAACGCCAACAATGGGTCTTTCGGACTTCTCTATCCTGTGGCACACAGCCCTGAAGCCATTGATTCCTACTGATTATGTAAATCTTTATAAAAGAACTCACAAATATATAGTTCCATGTTTAAAAAAGGTTCTGAAATTCCCTTAAACAGTTGGTCACTGTAGTTTTTATCAAATTTTACTCAAACAGGAGAAAATAGTGCATTTGACGGGGACTATTTTCAGCAGCGGATTAACATGCATCTGGTGTTCTAGAGAGTATTTCTGGCAGCAGGACAGTGTGTGTGGGATTGAGTCAAAATGAACTGCAGTGTGTGTATTCATGCTAAATTAAGGATCATGTCAATCAACACAACAGTGTCTGACTGATGTGTTTTTGATAGTTTTTAGCTCTATGGCACAGAAATAAGATATTCCAGGATTTGGATACACACACAGTACTTATTAGTGTATCAATTCATTGTTAATTTGGGTCTTTTCATTGGATTTGTTGACAAAAATAAAAAAAAATGTTCTTTTATATAACAGAGCTACACAGTACATGTGAAGGCTACAGTAAGCCTAAATTGATATTAGTAAGTAATTTAAATATGTTTCACAGTTGATTACTTGCTTGTAACCAGCATCACAAGTTTCCTTTGATGGTTTTCAATATATTTTTTTTATAGTGGCCTATAATGTTATGTGTAATATTTGTGGTGATGAGTATGAATCTGTTGTGGCATCTGTGGCATACAAAAGTATTTTGCATTTTTCACCTTACAGTCATGATTAATCTTGCAGTTCTAATTACCATGCAGAATATTCCAGGAAAAAAAAAAAACTAAACAGGAGGACTGCTGCCAAATATGAAGGGGCGGTCTGTTCTGCATCTTTGCCCAGGTGCTCATTGTCTCATATTCTGGTCATTATTGTTCTAACCTGAATCTAGTACAGTCTAAATTGACCGTGACAAGTATTGAAGCCTCTGTGGAGTTCTATTTGTTGAGACAAGTGTTGAGCAACAGTCTGTTACTCATTATGCCCTAAAGGAAGGTACCTCAATCTCTAGCTACACCTGTGGAGCTGCTCACTGGCTCCCAGCAGGAAAATGGCTGTACTGTGCGACTGTGAGATTACAGTTTGATGAATTCAGTTCTTCAGATAACATGAAAAGTGCTGCAGTATAAAGCTGAACAGATGTCAGTGTTCTTACTTCAATCTGCAGCAGGGCCTCCTCTCTCTGGCGAAGCACCTCTACATCCTCCTCACTGATCTCAGACAGGAAAGCCTGAGCTCCTCCCTCTGAGCCTATTGCTTCTCCAAACAGTGGACCCTCCTCCACCTGCTCAGTGGACCGGGTCTGGGGACTCTGTAGGAATACACACACATATATAAAATGATTAGATTAGATTGTTGCAATCATAGTAGATTCCACCTCTGTGGCTGTCAGTTACCTCCAATGCCATAACAACCTTTACCACACTCTACACACTGCTTCTAACCACCTACTTTTAATCTCATCATCACATAACTTGATATAGCTTTTTTTTTCCAATGACTGATGTTGCTTCAAGACCATTTTTGTTAGCTGATTTGTAGTAATGTATGTACCAAGTGTATAATTCAGGAAACTTGGCCAGACACTACAAAAATCAGTTTCTGCATCATTTTCATGGCTCTTCTTTCTGGAGTTTAAACTCAGGGCAGGAGCTAAATAGTAAAATAGCTATTAGCAAATGTAGCAAATATAGCAAAACAATGGAGGTGCAGCCACAATAGTGTTGTAGTAACAGTAGTACAATACTAAAATTTTAGACTCAGTGTGAAATGGACCTGTGGATAACCTAGCTGAACCAAGTATGCATATATGCATATATATATTTTTAAGAGACCAAATCCAAGAAAGAAACCAAAGGACAGTCAGAGCCGTCAAAGTAAGTCCACATCTAAAATGCAATCAACCTGAACAGAGCCAACCAACACTGGCAGGAACATGATGTGCCACAAGTTAATGAGCACTCATCCTGATTGGACTGAATATACTCTCATTTAGACCTGGTCTGACTAGGGTCCTGGGTAGGAACCAAGTGAGGGGATTTGATTAAAATTATAATTTACATTTAACATTACATGTAAACTACATTCTACTGACTAAAAGGCTGTTTACTAGAAGTCAGGTCTTTTCTCTAAAATTTTACAGTCTGTTTATCTAGTGTGCTGTGTGAAATGTAATCTAAAGAATCCCTAATGAGCAAATATGCCACATAAGATTGCAAAAATAATAATATAAAACAGTTAGAATATAGTAAATAAATACATACAGTAAATACATTTACTCAAGTACTGTACTTAAGTAAAAACTTTCTTGTGAATGAAACTTCCACTTTTGTCCAGTGTCCACATTTTACGGCTTATTTCAACACTGAGCTTATGTTTAAAACTATAGGAAGATCAACCAATTTTTTTTTTTTTTTTAATTTAAGATTGTTGCAGTTTAATGTCCATTCTGTCGCCAGTCACCGCCAACTTGATGGCTGGTGTAAAGTGAGTCTGTTAAAACATGAAAACCTGTACACTCTGCACATGAAAACATGCACAAAAAAGCAGAGGAAGGGGAAAAGGCATTTTGTCAGAGCCTTTTTTTTTTTGCATTGCAAATGTGTTCCACCTTTGTGTAGCTGACTGCACAACTAATTCACGGCAGAGGGGTCAGTGTGGGTCAGAGCACAGGGACCAACCCGGGCTGAGTCACAGCGTTCTGTCTACTGGCCACGATCTGACTCATCACTCCTCAGCAAACTCTACAACATCGTGCTCACTCCTCCACATACATACCCACGGCAACCGCTCAAGAATACATTACTGCATCACACAGATGGGGACGACCATCAAGACAATCGTTCTGACATCTTATTTCACGAGTTCGCACGCTGCTTAACAAAGTTCAGTTTCCTGCTGTCGATTCCGGTCGACTCCGATGACGTGAACTGGAAGACGGTGGGCGAGAAACAGTCAATAACATTTGCATTGATCTGCCAAATGCTCATCTAAATGCATATGTATGGCATTCCAAACTTCAAAACACCTCTCATCAGTTGTTATCCACCGACTGAAAAAGCCTTCCACTTCATCTATAGCAGAAAATACAGACTCTCACTTCTTATTGCCGCTGCTTCTACTAGATGTAGTTTCACCGAGCTGTTTTTCCACAGTGATTAATGAATAGTGAACTCGCTGTGATGGACTGAGAGTAGTCGCAATTATATAATGTTCCCTTCCTCCAGCTTGCTGCCCCTAAAGCCCTTTACCTCCAACGCTAGCAGTATAAAAGTCCTTGATAATACGCCTTCAGATGGACATAAAATCTTAATACATACCGCTCTCCCTTCTGTAAAAAAAGATGGATTTTTGAGCAAAATGGTGCTTCACAGACTTGTTACTGTCTAGCCAGCTGAAACTGTAAATGATTTGCTCATTCTTTTTTAGCATCAAGGCGGAGTTCATGATGGTGTCCTTCAATCAAAGGCAGTCAAACCTCCACCAGTTCAGAAGTGCTGCTCTGAACTCACTTTGTCCTTAGTTATACATATACAACCATGAATAAATATTGTTATAGTTCATAGAATGATCATGCTATCATAGTGCTTATGTGGTAATACTTATGGTGTCACATGCTCCACTCATTCAATAGGATAGATTAATATATTACAATGACTATGATGTATAAGCATAAAGTAAGGTTCAACAGTGTTTTTAGGTCACTGTGTACTATGATATCATATTATTCTGTGCACTGTAGCGTCTTAAAGATTATCACCAAATCTCATAATATTCCTCCAGCTCAATTTGGATTTCTGGAAAAAAACATTGAACTGGGTATTACTTTTGGGATTTGGGGGTCATCATTGGGTAATGTAACAACATCAGGGAGTGCAGCTTTAAAGAAAATAGTTAAAATTTTTTGTTTTTGAAGATTTATTGTCAGACAGACAGATCTTCCACAACAAAGAAAAAAAGGCACCGAACAAAACAAGAAAATTAAGAAACACATTCACCGATTTAACAACACATTCTCAACATAAAGAAACATGCTGTTTCTTATTGTTCTCATTTAGAAACCAGCAAACACAAGACTGTTGCGAGCTCTAGGCTACTGAACAAAACTGAACTGAATTACAACAAAAAAGAAGTGCAACACTGAAAACTGATTCAACTAAAGTAATTTGTAAAAAGCTAACATTTTATGTATAGCCAATATATCCAGTGATATCTGAATCATGCAGTCATAACATTAAAACTAAACTAAACAACACTGTTGGCTGTTGCACCGTATTGCATCGTTCTCTACAACTTGCAGTGTTTGCTTTTGTTCACTGTGTTTGTCATTTACTTGTGTTTTGCAGTTGCAGTATGTTAAGATCTCTCAGCCACAGTACACTTTCCATACTGCCACCGATACTAATACTGTTGAGGTGATTATTTGATGAAGATATTTCAATAAATTAAAAATGATCACACTGCAATTTACGCAAAAAGTCTTTTATGCTTGGCTGAGGTGGAGAAGTTGGTGGATCAGTAAGAAAATGCATAGATAGACTTAGCTGGATGTTTTCTCATTTCTACACTGCACATCATGTATTGGGTTGTGAATTCATAAGGTCTGCTTCCTTCAGTTCCTATTTATTCTTCAGTGTATAAATCCTCTGATACTTGATGATGACAGTATTGCTGTTTAATATCAAATTCATATTGATATTCTTATATATTTCTATACATTTTCCCATATGATACAACAGTCGTACAGCATAGCACATATTCTATTTAGTAATATTGCAGCTATAACAGGTACGAAACTGAGAAATAAAGTAAATCCATACATGCCCATATATAGCAGTCTACACACTGTCCTACTACACTGCCATACAGTCCTCTGAACAGGCTTACAGTATATTCTGACTTATTAGATGTGGTGTATTTTTTTCCCCGCTACATTTATTACTTCTGCTACAGCAATCACCCTTTTTTTATTATCTTGTTTTAGTGATCTATATCAATGTTTCAATCACATGCTGTTAATCTGTAAAATAAAGATTGACTCTCATATGTTTACTGATTTCTAGTCTTTTTTTTTTTGTTTGTTTGTTTTCAAAGGGCAACTCAGTGAAAATATACTCTGTATTTCTTGCCAGTAACCACTTTAGATTCAGAAAAAAAAAAAGAAGAAAAAACATCACCAGTGCAAGAGTTGGATGTGACGAATGGAGTCCACTGTAATACAGCGGAGTGGAAAAGACCAGACAGAGCTTCAAAGGAGCTCTTGTGAGGATGCAATCGAGCAGAGAAATGCCATCTCATCATCCTGCTCTTTTATGAATGACAGTGAAACAAAGGGCGGATTTTCAGCTTTCATATCAGCTCACCTTCTTCGTGTCTTTCTGTGCTAGAGGAAGCAAGGCCCTTGAGCGCTCTGCAATTTTCTGAAACAGAGCAAATGAAGAGACGGGTCAAGAAGAGTCTTTTTTTTTATCCTTATTAAAAAGGTCAAGTGTTTTGGTTTTTTTTTTTAATTTTGCCTGTGTGTGCAACAACTAGCACCTCAGATATGTACAACTTTCTGTCAGTGAAGTGGCTCCATTTATTAGTAAATAATCCACTGATCATAGCTATAATATTAAATCATATGAACATATTCTATATGCGGTTACCTTCTGCAGATCTCCATAGCGCTGCACAGACTCTGAGAGTTCAGTCTTTAGTCTGGTCAGACGCAGACGGTCTTGCTGTGTAATAAAACAAGATTAACTTTAATTAGCTCAAATGTTGTTTAATCCATTGTTTATTCTTCAAAATGACAATGAATGAGGGAGGAAGGGGAGCATAAAATACCCGTGAAGAGCCGCTGATTATATCAGAAAGCTGTTTGATGAGTTGGCTTGTGCTGGTGATGACTTTGTTGGTTTGCTGCTGCGTGGAGTGTCTGGGAAAAAAGATTGGAAGAAAGACAGAGAGAGATTAATGAACTATGAGAAGTTGCCAAGATAAAATACACTGCTTAACAATAAGCAGTATTGTTAAGTTTTAAAACTTGTGGGTAGGCAGAAAGATGAGGCAAACTCCCAGAGTAAAATGCAGAGCACTTTTATTTTCCTTTAAGGTTCGTGTATATGTGGGTGTGGTTTAAGCTCTGCAAAGAGAACAAAAAGAGAACAAAAAGTATTCATGATAGTTCTATATGACAGGTAAGCATTGATAACAGAACCAAAAATATGAATATAAACTATGTGAGTTAAATCAAATAATGAATAAATCTCATTCATGTGACACACACAACACATGGCTGGAGTCAAAAAGGACAAACAAAGGGAGGAAGGTGGATTGATTGATTGCAGCTGAGAGGAGGTGTTCTGTTCAGGTAGGTGTGTTTGATTTCTCCGCTGGCTGAGAAGTGGTCAAGTGACTCCTTGGTGGGGACTTTTGATAACTCTCTTAATAATATATTGCACATTATAACTAAAAGTAACCATTTTCAAGTCAAGAATGACAAGTCGTCAGTGTTGACATCAAGGTGGAAACATGTCTGAGGGTGTTTACACACCATCATAGACAAGATGATGCGCTATTGACCAACAAAAACCAGGTCTGAAGTAAATGGCGCAGTGTTTCACTGTTATTTTAAGGTGCATTATCAAGACAGTAATATGTAGCTACATAGGCGGGTGCACAACGCACGTGCACTCTGCTTGTTACACACACACGGATGTGCAGTAAATTGTCTAATTATTTGACCAAAACATGGCAATACACCGAGGTATTTAAACAGATGGACGACAACGGATCAGACACAGATCAACTCTCCTGCTGCATCAATACATGATGACATGAGGAACACATGAGGAAATAAATGAAGTGAAAACAATGATTCAACTAAAGAAGGAAATAAATCTGCACAGCTTCTAGCTGCTGCCAGCAGCAGGATCAGCACCTTGGAGAGCTCATCAAGTCATGATAACTGTGTTAATGATTCTTTACATGATTAAAATGAATGATTTAATTTTTGAACAATATTTAACAAATATTCTTTAAGATTTTTGAGAGTACAGTGATCAGGTTTCCATACATTCAGCAATTAAAACCCTGCTGATTTGACCTGTTACTCCATGACTGAACAAAACGATTTAAAAGAAACCAAAGCTGTAATTAAAAAATAAACCTTTTCAAAAATCAAACGAAAATACATTCACAACAAATTAATGAACAGGACCCTAAACTGGTGGTCTGGGGCCACGGGAGGGTCCAGGAGCAGCAGGGGCCAGTGTGCTCGTTATGGATCCTGCGCTTTCATTTTGCGCACAAGCAGATTGTTTCCTCTGCAGAGAAGCACCCCTTCTTACTACTTGGCAAATGCGCCATTATAGTAGAAATCTGCCAAGGTGCAAGTGCACCACGCTTTTAAAGGGAATGGGAGATGACACTCTGATTGGTTTATTGCATGTTACGCTCAAAACACACCCATGATTAATTAGGAGACTAAGGACAACCCCTTTGAACTATGGACCTGGCACAGCGACCACTTTTCCAGCGTTAAAATAGCATAAGTGGATTTGGACACACCCTAAATGCACTTGCGCCATCCACTTCAGACCGTGCTCTTTAGATGGTTAAAATAGGGCCCTTAATCTAAAAAAACAAACAAATCTAAACTAACTCATACAGGACTCTCCAGGTCAGGCTGCTCTCAGGTATGTACGGTTGAGATTACATTTGACCTGCAGACTGACTGAGTATTAACAGCTGTCTGATAGAGGTGAACAGTGTAACACAGCCAAATCCTCTCTTTTCCTTGATGTTTTTAGTGGGAAGCTTCACCGGTGTGAAAAGTTGAAGGTGCAGCCATATTCATAACTCTCCAGCACGTCTGCCGGAAGCCTGGGTTAAGACAGTTATTAAATATCTATGCTGTCAGGTCATCCTGGGCTTACAAACCCCAGCCATCCTCCCTACCCCCAAAGGCCAACTCCCATCCTCCAGGCTTTGACACTATAACAGGCTGCCCCACAGAGATATGCAGCCACACAAACACACCTCTCCTGCTGCATACTCTACTCAAATATTGATCTACATGCACTGTGGAAGGTGGCAGGGGAAGCAGACGGACCATAGTGCATTCGGGCTAGAAGGAGCATGTCACTATAATTTTGTGTCTATTGTGAGAAAAGCCAAAGTGTCATGGTGGAAAAATACCTTAAAAAAACATTGCCCATAATATCTATGCTGACGATGGTTAAAGAGAGTTGAAGAGTCGGGGAAGTAGACAGGGTAAAAGTTAATTTTGCTGCTAGAAATAAACGTTTTACTGTAAGGAAATAATTAAATTGGACTGCAGCCAGTGTCTCTTCTTGAACACAGTCATAACAGACAGAAATTGTGTCTTCTATTGGAAGAAGTTTTACACTTATTATGTAATCAGGATTTAAGGCTTTAAATAGCCTGAATGTATGTACTGCAGTAAGGAGATAGTGAATGTTATTGAGATCGGACAGTTTTATAATATAAATTTAATATTCCAAAAAATGTAACAGTATATAGAAGTGTCGTTTATAATCAATAAAATACAAAGCTCCATTTCACTTGCATTGCTAACTTGTCTAAGTATTATATATGCTGTACTATTGATTTGTTTATATGATCAGCCATTACATTACATATGCTTTATGATTCAGAATGCATTCTGCTCTAGGACACACCAGCACCAGCCAGAATATGTGCACAGACACACAAACACACACACACACACACAACACAAAGATTAACAAGTGCTAAACCTCAGCCTGATGTGTCATCGTTTAGCTGTAAAGCAGCGACAGACATGTGAAGGATTATTTTGAAATCACAGCCAGCTAATGCTCCATCGTGTTACCCACCAAAATTACAGAGCGGAGTACAGTGTGTATGTCTGGCGTTCTGCATTAGGAATGTGGATGACTGACAAATAAAACTCAGTAGGTGATAAGAATGTGCAGCTGTGATGCACAGCCTGATACATATGGAGAGTTTCATTTCAGGAGAACTTTTCATGCATGAAATAATGTACATTCGAAACATTGCCCCCACCAATGACAGAATCAGAATCAGAGACTGTTCTCACCAGAAAAACAACAGCATTGGTCATTTGCTCAAGTCAAAAAGTGACAAGTGACTTTTTGTACTAAAAAGGTTGGTATACCATCGCAAAAAGTCTTAGTGAGGAGGTCAGGGTGGATGGTTAGGTCAACAAAGCATGTGGCTTTGACATGAGTGACGCCAACCGTCAACACTGTTCTTTAGCCATGATAGCATTGTGGCTCTAGGGATGACAATGAACCACCTTCATAGTGGTACCTCTAGTGCCACCATGATGTTAACATAGTTAACAATTGAATGGACTTTCAATAAATTTGGTGCAGATATCCATAATGGACAGATGATTTCGGTAATGGGCTGACTTTTCATATAGTGCCACCAGCAGGTAAACAATTTCACTTATCCAGTGAAACATCTCAAGATCTAGCAGATGGATTGGTGCAATTTTCTCATAGCTCCAGGATAATGTATCCTAATTACTTAAGTGATCCCCTGACTTTTACTCTAGTGCCACCATGATGTTGATACATGCAGTTTACAGTGAAAGTCTCAACAATTTGATATGAAATTTGGTAGAGATTTTCATATCCCCCTCAGGATGAATTATAAGAACTTTGGTGATCCTCTGACTTTTCTATTGTTATAATTAGGTCAAAATTTTACTTTGTTATAATCATAGTTTTCCACCTCAACTTGCCCAAGTAGTTTCAGTTGCTTAACCAGACCTTAAACATAAAGGTGGCCAATCACAGAATGCCCACAAGTCATTTTTGGAACTGTCATTGGGGTCATTTTGGAAGACCCTGACAACCTATTTTATGGTTTAGGTATGAGTATGACTTGTTGCCTAATCACTGACAAATTAATTACCTGGTTTAGATTTGAGCAAACAGCTGAATCCAAGCAAAATATTAAAATCTGATGAGCTGTAGCATTCCACACAAGCTAACTTCTGTAGATTTTTTCTAGTCTTGTATCTTAATTTAAATTTTGGCCTACTGATTGTGCAAGAGGAAAGGTCAGGAGGCCAAAGCAATATGATTCATCCTGTGGGACCATGAGGGCACTGTCACACTAGCAAATTTAGATCTGAAATAAGTTCATTTTAATGGAATCTCGATGATCAGTGGAGCTTTTTGAGAAGAGTTGAACTTTGGTGAACCTTGACATGTAAATTTTGCAGCTGACCAATTTACAAAGCGTCCTGACAGTGCTGACCTTGCAGGGTCCAAAATTGAGGATGTTATCACGGTAGCTGTGTCACACATTCCGACCCTGTACTGCTGAATGAAAAGCAATTTTGCTAGAGAACATGAATGAATGTTTCTGCTGTGACCTTGCATTAAGAAGTAGTTTTCCAGGTACACTCTCATGGACGAAAGTGATAGTGCCTGACATAACACATTTAATGACAACCTGACTCATAATTTTTGAGGTAATTTGCACTATATCAAAATACAACAGATTGACCAATGGATCAACCATCATTCCCTGCTCTTTAAACTGGAAAATACAGTTAAATATAAATATATGTGAGCTGAGGATCAGCTCAAATTCTGTTAACTGACGTGACTGGAAGGATTTTAACAAGTTAGTCAACAGCTACTTTTTTTAAAGAGATATACATTTGAATACATTTGACAAGTAGAAGTACAAGTGAGAAAAGGGAATCCTTTAAAACTTGCAGCCCACCATCTAAAAATACAATGTGAGCTGCGATGGATCATCCATGAGTCAGTGGAAGTCCCGCCCACCACTGCCACGCTGTTACCAAACAAACAGATCTCGCCCACTACTGAGGACCCCTGAGAAGACCTCTGCAGTATCACTGCACACTGACACATCTGCTAGCTGCACTCTTCTCCCACAACACGCTCGAGAGCCAGGCGGCCAGAAACAGCATGCAAAAGATTGGAATTGCTCACACTGTGAATTTCAATCAGTCACCTCTGTTGTGTGTTTCTCCTGCCTGCTTGGTGTTTGGTATTCCTTTGAGGTCTGGCTGGCCGTGGTGAAGGAGAACTGAGGAGTCTGGGAGCAGCTGGCTGCAGGGGGAGGTGTGAAGGATGGAGGGGTAGGTTGTTGGGGAGACACAGTGATAGCGGTGGTGGTGGTGGTGGTGGTGGTGGGGAGGGGTGTGCTGTTTTCTGACTGCAATCATAGTTTCAGGGCTTTACAGGATAGTGTGGCGCTTATACTGGGCTCTGATAAGGATTAAATCACCAAACTGGAGTTTCTTCATACACACTGCTGACCTCTCATGCTCAGATGACAACGCAGAACATTTGTCAATCTCAGTACTGATTGAGTCCAAAAAAAAACACAGGTAGCATTGATGACACCTTGTCTACATTGACCATATAGCACAAGCACAGGTTTTATTTAAAGGCACCTTTCATTACAAGTCGCCTTACGTCATATAAGCTCAATAATACAATAAACACCAAACTGTATACCTTAAGAAAGGTATTAAGAAAAATCTATGTCATTTTCATGACGTGTTCTTAAACTGCAGAATTGTTTGGTCGTGTTCTTATGATGATGAATCCCATTGTCCTCGGAAGTTGAAGCACGTGCCAGGTGATCCTAGATAAACGCCCCACCAATCCCCATAAAAGGGCATGAGACTACAGGGCTGTGTGCACACAGAAACCACACACAGAAATTGAAAATAAAAGTTGAGAGAAGTCAAGAATGTCAAAAAGAAAGTCTAAAGAGAGTGGAGCAATGGACTCCAAACGGAAAATACCCTCAAAAGTTCTGAAGTGGAGGTACTGCTGCAGGAACGAGGGACGAGCTGTCATATGTAGTAGCATCAGTAGTGGATATAAAATAACAGAAAATGCATGGGATGCTTTTACTCATTCAGTGAATGCTGTATCCGGAGAAGGGCACACAGCTGGTGAAGTAAAAAAGTGGTTTGATCTTAAATCTGAGGCCAAAAGAATATTGCCAAACACAGAAGAGAGACGCTGACCACTGGAGAGTTCTCTGAGCTGGACCAGCGCATAGGGGCCATTATAAGAGAGACAGCACTCACTTTCACAGATAGCCTCAACACTGGCCACAATCTCAGAGACACTTGAAGAAATTCAATAATAATAATAATAATAATACGAATAAAGATATGCACTGAAACCTAATTCATTTTTAAGTGATGTGTTTATTTCATGAAATTAATTGTGAGCTATAAATACTCACACTTTAAAAGTCAAATTAATTTTAAAGCCTTTATTTACACACAAGCAATTGATTGCTCTCTAACTTAGCAAAAGCAAGTCTGTTGTCTCAGGAGTGGGTGAGGACGCGCATCCTCTTGTTGTTTGTGTTTATTTGTTTAAAAGACTATAATGCTTTCTAAAATAATGAAAATAGTTATTACAAATATTATAAATGATAAAAAATATTATTTTAATTTAATTATTATTATAATTATTTTGCACAAACATGTCAACACTCCAATGTGCATGAGTGTGCTCTTGAGTGTGTGTAGATTCTGACCTAAGAACTAATAACAAATAAGAGAACATTGGTGAATGTCAGAATCTTTGTGAAAACTGTGTAAGTGGAACTTTCTTCTTAAGAACGGTTGGTGAATGAGGCTCATTTTTCATTAGAAAGGTTACTGTCAATATTGGTTTCAGGTGGTTTGAATAACTTTAATACTGGGAAGGAGAGTTCTAGTATTCCCTTCACCTGCACTGATGATATTTGCATAATATGAGGTTTCAGCTATTGAGAGAGTATTTTTGCAGTGGAATATGTGATCAAAATACATCTGTTTATGAACAGCAGGTCCAGTCTTGGTGCAGAGCTTCTCCAGGCGCTGACCTTAAACCTTGAGCTACCATAGGTCAGGTGTGTAGCAGGGAGCAGTATGGGTAAATGAGATAACCTGTGTTTTCCGGAGGGGCTAGAGTATCAAGTGCAGAAAATACACTATGATTGTAGTGGTCTATTAGATCTGGGAGTGAGGAGGTGGGAGCAGGAACAGGGTTTGAGGTAATGAAACTGCTGAGATCTTCTGGGTTAACATGTATCTAATGTTGCAGTATGATATGATATGATGCTCCCTTGATTTACTGAGCGGTAGGTTGGTGTTGAATAACACAACTTTATGGTCTGAGATGGGTAGTTCAGCAGAGGTGATATAATATGGTGTGATGCCGGAACAACAAACTAAGTCAAGGATACAATCCTTGGTATGGGTTGTAAAGTTGACATATTGTGTTAAATGAAAGCAATATCTAACATTGCCTTGAAATCTTTAGTGAACATATTGTCAGTGGTATCAAAATGAAAAGGGGTGTTTCTAGGATTTGAAGACGTTTGGGGCTTTGCCTGGACCTCTGTAAGAGGGTCTGGGTGGGGATCCTCCCCTGTAAAATTTTCCTGATAAATACGGTCTATTTTGATGCTTTTTTATGCACTCTGGTATCTTATTTACATTCAAAGAACTTGTCTTAATCATTGAAAAATTGGCATGTGTACCTCAAAAATTGTTGTTTACATTCCAGATTAATCATGAATTGTGATTTAAAAAATATTAGTAGTTGTTAGTAATTAGAATTAGCACTGAGTAGAAGCAGAATACTTCACAACTGCTATCATTAGAGAAGGAAAGATATAACAAAATAACAATACTGACTTATGGGGAATTAATTTGCTTAATTTGCTTGGCTGAAAGCCAAATCAAGACAACAGTTTCACTTATAGATGATTCAGTCAGATGGATGATGAATCAGAATTTTGTGGCCTAATGACTGACACTATCTTAGTGCTGTGTTCACAGCAGTTACTGAGTTAAACAACCTTTTAACAGCTTAAGAAAACATGTTAATAGAGTTGTTGTGTAGTGTTAGTGTCTGTATTCAAAGATCTGTAAGTCCTTTTATAGCAGGGTTTAATCTTGTGCTTTGTCATTTGTTTTTTTAGGATGTCGTTTAGTTTGGATAACAGATTGCGCCTTTAAAATATTTACAGAAAAGTAGTTCATCTACCTTAACAGTTTGTTCTGCCTCCTGCTTTGAATGCGTTAATGTCTCTCCATCACCTGATGCCTGGACTGCCTCTTTGTGTTTCTCTTTCCTCCCTTAACTGTTTCTTTAGATCTTGAATCAGTTGCATCTTCTTTTTGAATCAGTTCTTCACTTTCTCCTTGTTTGTGTTTCAACACCATTAACATTACATCCTGCAATTCTTCCTCACTTCTGTCTCCTCTCTCTTGATTCCTTCACTCACTCTGAAGTCTTCCTTTTAAAAGTCTGACAGAGCATAAAGCAGAAATTTTACTTGTCTGGCAGGTGTTAGTTACAATAATAGTGGGCAAATGACACAATGGGAATGCTTTAGCAGTTTAGCTATCCAAACTATCAAGCTACATTAACATTACTGCAATGTAATGCATACAGCACCTTGGCAGTAGTCTTGTTTTTGTCCCAGTAGGTACTATTTAAAATGACAGTGACTGGTGAGATAGCCAGGGGAGGTTGGCTCTTTATGTGGGAAATCAAGTAAAATAACTCACAAAGGACTATTGATTGCATTCCACTTTATCTTCTCAATACAGGGCTATTCGGTTAGTGTACTGTGTGGACCTGTTGATGTGCTGTGTGGCAGCACTCTAGCTATAACAATGTATGATGTGCCACACACTGTACTAGTTTTCAATTATATAAATGCAGTGGACAAAATAGAGGACATGTACAAACATGAGTAATGCGGTGACATGATACATGCAAATGTGTGCATGTGAGTCACAAAACACAAAAAAGGTGAACAGCTGAAACAATATGCAGACGACACCATTGTTCCTAAAGGTCAAGAACGAACATCATTCAAAGAATCAGCTTTGCAAAGGTTTTATGAGGAACGAAATGCGTTCAGCATCTTTGTTAGTCTTCACAGATGCACACAATGCATTTAGTGAGAAACGCTGAACATAACTGTGCTTGTGAACGTGTGTACAAGCAAACTCCACAGGGTACCTTTAACAGCACTCATCCTTTAGAGAAAAGTTCCAACATGCCTGACATGCTGACTAAACATGCATACAGTGTCTGTTCCAGAAACACACTTGACATTTTACATTTACACTTATTGGTATGTATTTCAGGTGCTATCTAAAAAGACTCCTAGTGAGTGCAACAGGAGAGTAGAGTTCAATTCCCAGATCACCAACACTAAAATTATACCCATATCAACACACAAACACACACAGCTGCTGTTTTGAAATCCATCTGACATTTAAATGTGCATCTCCAGCAGAATGTACAACTACTGTTCGTTTACACGCTCACGTGGCTGCATGAGAGCGGTGCATTAACGTGGGTTTGAGAGTCAGAGTGATGCCCGCTTGTTGTGTAAGAGTGGAGGAGGACGAGGCAGAGAGGTGCATCCACACAGTCATGATATGAGTCTGAAAAGCTGGCTGTGACATTTCTACCTGTTTCCTGTGTGTGCCCTGCTGAGTTTGGGATGAATGTTGATTTCACTGGATGTAAATTCTGTGATGAATGTTGATGAATGATGTACAGTAAGTTGTATGAATCTGAGGTTTCACTGCAGTAAACAGCCAATCTTGTTGCTGCAGCTGGGTGTGTTTGTTCCTTTCTTTATGGAATCTCCCATGGGTGTTTCAAGATAAACAGTTGGTGGTACTAATTCTCCACTCTGGTGCCAGTGAACCATTGTAGAAGAAGAGGGAGCAATAGTGACGTAATTTAAAGAGAGACTTAAAAAAATTTCTATGGCACTTTAGCATTTTGTTTTTATTGATACACCAACTTTTCCACCTCCGCTGAGCCTAAAACCTTTTTGCAATATTTTGAGTTTTTTTCGAGTGTTGAGTTGTGATGTTTCCTCTCAGGTTTTTATCATGCGCAAATTAAAAATGCCCATAAAAAGGTGGATGGAAATACACTTTATGACAGATGAGAGCCTACCAGTGGTCCTTTGTCAGGTAAATGCAAAAGAAAAAAATGGGCTTTTGCTTTTAGGCTCAATTGTCAACTTGTTAAAATTCACAACTGAAGACAGAGATACTGTTGAAAGTTCCAATAGTCTCCAAAATTCCTCGTAATCTACTCTGTTCTGGAGAGCCTCTGGAAATGACACACATACTGATAGTCCCTATGATGTTACACTGATATTAAACAGAGAAAAGCATCAAAAAGTTAGTGTTGAGGTGCTAAAACAAAATGTATGTTACTATACGATATATGTTAAACTAAAACTAATTAACATGTGGTAAAGCCTTGATGCACAAATGTAATACTGTAGTTACTATAGGAATAATTTCAAAATATTAGAGACATTAGAAATCCCATAAAAGAATGTAAAGTATGGTAAGCCCAACAGATCTATATCCCTTACTCACATATTTATAGACACTTTTCTGCCCCTTTCAGGACAGAAAAAAAAACAAACAGATCAGTGACGCATTTAGACTTGCTCTTGTTGTTCTGTATGGATATTTGCTGTAAATGGAATTGGCTGAACAAACAAATTGTGACACAAAATATTAATGTGAGGGTTTAGGAGACATATTTCATTATTTCTAAAGGAATAGTTCAACGTTTTGGGAAATTCACTTATCCACTTTCTTTCCAAGAGTGAGATATGGAGATCATTTCTTAGTCGGGACATTGTTTGCCTAGGGGTTAATACTTGAAGCAGGGGAAATTAGCCTGACTCTGTTCAAAGCATAGCCTGCATATGAAGATGGACATAGAGAGGTATGACGTAACCTGTTATTTTGCATTGGGGCTAGTCTGAAGCACAGAGTTGCAGCTTATGGTTTGCACCATCTTTTTTTTGTGTTCGGAGCCCCGACCTTCCAAATAGGGAGTGCAGGGTGTTGTCTTTCATGCTCTGGAAACACGCCCCGCTGCCTCAGACTCAAGCTAACGTTAGCTTACTGAGAACACCAAGCTACTTTAGCGGCTATGGGGCGGCTGTGGTTCAAGAGGTAGAGTGGGTCGTCCACTAATCAGAAGATCGGCTCCTCCAGTCCACATGTCTATATGTGTCCCTGGGCAAGATACTTTACCCCATATTGATCCTGATGGCTGTGCCATCAGTGTGTGAATGTGTGTGAATGATTAAGTTTCCTCTGATGGGCAGGTTGGGACCTTGCATGGTAGCCACTGTACTCATTGAGCGTATGAATGTGTGTGAATGGGTGAATGTGATTCGTAGTGTAAAAGCACTTTGAGTGGTCGGAAGACTAGAAAGGCGCTATACAAGTACAGTCCATTTACTTTAGCTAAATTATGCTAACAGAGCAGGTATTGTGATCACGTAACATAAACTTACTGAAATATTGCGACAATAGTCTGACTCAGTGCGAGTCCTGGAGCCGGGGAGAGCAGCAGGTGAGCCAACTGTCAATCACAACGGTCAATCAACACCTACACAGCAGACATCAAAGCTATTATAAGTCTTCAAATCTTATTAACGGAGCAATAATTTCCAAAATGACCACAAGCACATTTATTGGAGGGACTGAATTTAACGCTTGAGACCAGAATGACTTGTTGAAAAAAGTTATTGACTTAGCATTTCTAGAGAGACAAAGACTTTCTTTGAATGGGAGTCAGTTGGAACATCTAGCGGTGGTCGATGGTATTGCACTTTGAGGTACTTCTGTACTGGCTTCAGCCTCAAGCTGTGGTAGTTGCTGCTTGCTTCCAAGTTAAAAAAAAAAATAGATCTAGACCGCTAAAGCTCACTCATTAACATGTGGTATCTCATTTACTAAATTTGCACACAAAGTTATGTAGAAGAAATGTTGACAATTTGTGGTTTCAGAGAGAGTTATGTTAGAAGTGTTTTTTGCATTTCTAGCATGCAACTCCCCATAATATCACACATTGTTGTTTTTACATTTATTACATTTCAGTTTGTGTTATGTTAATTATTTTAGCTGTGTTGTGCATTTTCGGATTTTAAAGAGAGCCAGGCTAGCTGTTTCCCCTTGCTTCCAGTGTTTATGCTAAGCTAGGCTAACCACGTCCTGACTCCAGCTTGGTACTTAACACACAGACATCTCATCACTTTCTCAAAAAAAGTGAAGATGAAAACTATTTAAAATGATCTCCACCTTTTTAGTCTTGTACAAACCACTGCTGCTCTTAACATCAGGACATACAGCTGTACCATACAGCTATGAAATTAGAGGCCTGAAACTGGGTCAAAGGACTTCTGATGTCTATTAGAAACCTCAAAATCCCACAATTACACTGTCTCAGAGAAGCTGCTGCAAAAGTTCTGGTGGCAGAAAAAAACACCAAAGTCAAGTCAGAATCTTGGTAAGAAATAAGTTAGTTTATTTGATCAGATTTCGTTCCAACACTGTTTTAGCATCAAACTGTGTAAAACAAGAGCTGCGGCATCCAAACACTGCAGGATCATCTACGGCTATAATTTCACAATATGGAAATAACATTTATGTCTAATTAGGCAGCAGGAAAATGAGACACTTGATTTTTGTTCATAGTCTTTCTCTGTTCTGTTGATAGTTTCTCTCCACGGTACATTTTTCAGAAATAAACGCTGGCTTATTTAACATGTTGGTTTTATGAATAATAAACTTCACACCTCATCAACTTTGTGTTTTTTTGGTTTGTTTGTTTATTTGTATGTTCTTTTATAGGAATGTGAAATAAGCTGGTATTTCTTGCAGCACACACAAGAAAATAATTACATTCGGTTTGTTTACTTTCACTTTCATCTACCTGATGACACAACATTTTGTTCCTCAAAAGAAACACACAGTGAAATTAATAATAGTTGATGGGCTACACATGGAAGATTAGGGCTGGAATTAATCATAGACATAATAAAGCATAAAGTTTGCGGATCAGTAGATACTTGTCAAAATGTAATCCTGGAAAGAAGGAAGAATAAAGAAAAAAGTTTGAGACAATTTTAGCATATCAGTCAAACTAACTTTATCCCCCCAAGCACATCTTTGTCATGTGCAAAAAAATCATTTAATATCAGCAAAAGCCAGCAAAGCTTAAACAATATCTGTTAAATAGTTCAATTATTACATGAATAAATTAATAAAATATATCTGCAAGCAGCGAGCACAAAGGCCAGTCTTCGAAAACATGCCACACAGTTGGCAAGTTCAATTACACACCTAAAGATTTGAACCCTGGACCTCTGCATCACCAGAGAAGGTGACTTACTGACTGCACCACTGGGGAGACATGGTTGCCACACACCTTCTTACAACTTGAGGCAATGACATCACATGTGCAAGATGGGTGTTTTTGTCTGTTTAATCTTAAAAGAATTCACAAATATATAACTGTTGAGGATACAATTCTGAAAGAAAATCACACGTTAATCCATCTTTTGTATTGTCAAAGATTTTGGTGAAATTTGTTCAAAAATTGGATGAAATTGAAAATGTGCATACAGTACAAATTACAGTAAGACAATGAATATCACTGTGGACTCACAGTTTGACACATCTGAACACCAACTGAGACATGTAGTGTCTAAAGAATGTTTGTTTTCATTTTTATAGCATTTTAATGAAGACTTGTGGAGATAAAGATGTGAATTGATTTCGCATATTTTGAAAAATATAGAGTGACGGACATCTGAATTGACCATAGGTTGCAGTGAGGCAAACTTGTGCTGAAAAATTCAGCTCTCTAGGACCTATGGTGAACTTTAAATGATTTTTGGAAGTTTTTGACTGCAATATTGATGAAAATGTGAGTTTACATTTATAAACCACTGCCCTTTTCATCGATGTCATGACCAAACTTTATACAATGAATTGAACATGACCGTAGGACATGTTTAAAAATTTCCACTCAAATCTGCACAGCAAATTATGAGATATAATCTTTTAACATTTGCGCTGCCCTCTATTGCACAATTTCCCAGGACTGTGCAGCGAAGCTCAGACCTAGCATCTGAACATGTGCACCAAGTTTGGTTACAATAGCTTGAGCCAATTTTGATTTATGAGCATTTATGTAAAATGGAACTTAAAGACACAGGTTTAAAAATGAATCATTCCAAAATGGTATGGAATATAAAAAATCTGAGAAACAACTTTTTCCAGCTTGGTCAAGATATGCTATGTGCCAAATTTGATGCTGATTGCTCAATATTTGAAGGTGGAGTTGAAAGAGTGAAAAAATAGATTCAGGCAAAATTCAGAATGGTGGAGCCATCCACAAATGGACGTGGCTTATATGGATAGATTCGTCTGGACCCACAAAATCCCGGGGGGGGGGGGGGGGGAGAATTTTGTTTGTGAAACGTATGGTCCAAAAGTTATAGGCCAAAACATAAACTTTGTTGCTATAGTGCCACCACCTGGCCAATCAGTATCATTTTTTTGTCTGACAAGTAGGAGAAAATTCCAACCCCTCTCCAAAGTTTAGGAACGTTAGCTGTTACAGTTTCTGAGACCCACATACTTTCAGTGCAGAAGAATAATCCCAACAGATACCGTAGTAATAAGTAATAATAAACATCAGTTAATCAATTGGTGGCTGTTTAGTTCACTTATGTTTCAGGCAATCTTATTTATACTGTGTATGATTACTAAACATGTAATTCCATGTTCACATCATATGGGATGGATAGTAGAGATGGGAAAGAATTCCCATGTTATTAAGATGTCTATGAAGATTTTCAGTCATCCAGGTCATGTTATCCAAGGAGGGTTAAATCGAGGGCAGCTAGACTTGGTTGAAGAGTCAGTTCTGACTGATTGGTGGGGAGTCTCCGGTATTTAACCTCTGTGGTGTCATTACTAAGGTCATTGATACCACTTGGTTCATTAGTGCACCTGGCTGTTGTAATGACAGTCGTTAGAGTCACTTGAGGCTAAGTGTAAACACCAGTTGTTTGAGTTGTCAATGAGGGCAAATGTGAATGGTTGTTATGTCTCCTGGGAAGGAATGACAGGACAGCACTGTAGGAGGGGGATGAGTGATGTCATAGACCTCCTCCTGAGGGATGGTTTCTCTACTTCGAAACCTTGACTACATCCACACTAATACATTTTCATTTTAAAATGCTTTTAAAACAAAAACAATCTCCATCCACAAGCATTTTAGCACTGTTTCAGAAATAATCTCTGTCCACATGACCATTCACGTACATTGGGTATGTGTGTGCCAGTGTAAACAGGAAGCCAATCTTGCAGATGTAGGCAGTAGTAGAATTTAACTGCACACCAGCTGCTATCATAGACAACAAGGTCAGCAACATCTATAATTCATTATCCATGTTGGTAGTTAAGGCTGATGTCGTTTGTTTTCTTCCGGAAAAGGTTCATTTGATAGGGGCATGACTTGTCATGTCAATTTGCCCTGTGCAATGTCAGGAAGATCAGACCCTACCTGTCTGAGCATGCATCACAACTCCTGGTACAGGCTCTCGTAATATTATTGACTAATGCAACTCCTTACTGGCAGACCTCCCCGTATGAATGTTGAAACCTCTGCAGATGATCCAGAATGCGGCAGCACGGATGGTCATCAACCAGCCCAAAACAGCATATGTCACCCCGCTGTTCACATCCCTCCACTTGCTCCCAGTTGCTGCCCGTATCAAATTCAAAGTCCTGACATTCGCTTACAAAACAGCAACTAAAATGGCTCCTGCCTACCTGAACTCCCTCATTCAGGTCTACATTCCCTACCGCTCACGATGCTCTGCCAATTAAAGGTGCCTGATACCACCACCACAACACATGGTGTTGCTAGCTAGACTTCTCTTCTGTAGTTCCCTGGTGGTGGAACGAGTTACCAAACTCTGTTCAATCCGCAGACTCCCTCTCAATTTCAAAGGGGAGGTATTACGCTTTTCCTTATTTTCAGACATATATATAACATCACAATGTCGGATGTTCATGTTAAAAGTGGCCGACGTGTCAAATAACAAGCTTAACATATGTAGCAGTAATCCCAGTGAGCAAAAAGCAGCAGCTTCAGACTGCTCTGAACGCTCGGTTTCCAACGGTTTTTTCTACTTTCTGCCCGCAGTGACATCAGTTCGTGACGGATTTCTTTATATGGACATCTGTTACGTGCACAGCGTGTGACTTCGCTGCTCCGCTCTGGGAGTAGTTACGCCAAGCCACGACTCCATTACACAGCACAGCAAAGTAAAATAAGTAGTTTACCTGTTGGAGGTGTGCTGGTTGTCTGCAGCTCTTCATAAAACATCTCACTGTGGCTGTTTCTGCTTGTACTCTTCCTCCCTGCGTTATTTCTAACTGATCCACTGAACAAATGGCTCCAAATAGCTCCATATGTTGTCGTTTCAAGCGTTTTTTAGCGCTGCTAACGAAGCTCCGCTGATTCAGTGAGGAACATATTTTTACTTCCTGTAAATTCTTCACAATAAAAGTCTCTCACTATTAAGTCATGTAAAAGCTTTTAATATGAAGTAATAAAGCAGGAAATGTTTGGTTTGCATTGACGGTAATACGTAAAGCTGGCCAATCAGAACAGAGTGGGCTCACCAGGAGGGGGGCCTTAAAGAGACAGGAGCTAAAACGGAGTGTAAGAGAAACTGTATATATTGAGGGGCTGCATAAAGAGCCAGTATAAGATAAATAAAGAGTTTTTTGAATTTTGAATTGTGCTGAGCTACTCTAGTGGAGTCCAAAAATAAAAATTCAGAGCTGAAATGAGCATAATAGGTCCTTTTTAAGAAAAGCCTAAATAACCAGCTCTTTCACAAACATCTCTACACTTGATGGACTGAAGAAAAAAGAAAAGACGAAAAAAAATCTGCTTCTATGCACTATATGCATTACCTCTGTGCCACGCCTGTTGGCACCTGCACCCTTGTTGGATTCGAACTTAGCTTTATGGCACTTATTCCGTTTTTCTCTCTTCACTAGACCCTTGCCTGTGTTGCATCAGCTCTCAGATGCATGTCACTTTGGATAAGTCAGATATAGTCAGAGCTTCTCAAAGAGGAGTTTGTGCACCTTGACAATCTGCTGGACACCAGGAAGCAGGTAATTATTTCCGATCCAGTCCCCCCCCCCACCCATGCTTTGGCAACGCGAAATTCAGCTGTCGACACCAAGTTCACATCTGGCTAAAGGGTTACTGCAAGAACAGAGATATTGCCTTTGTTGATAATTTTCCTGCCTTTTTTAAATAGGCCTCAATTTTTTAAACTAGACAGCCTCCATCAACCAACATTAAACTGCCATTGCACTCCTGTAAGTCCATCTGACTGCACCTTCCTGGGCTCATACAGAATTCACTCAATATCCCCCTCTAGCTTCCCTCCAACTCCCACACCCATGATCATTCCTGTCAGAATCACTGACAGATCTAACAGACCATCTTCAGCATGGAATATTCGGAATAACTGTAGAAACATAAATAATTTAATTCCAGTTACGCTTGTTTCCACATCTGGGCATTACACTTCTTTACCTCTCAGGATGGTGCTGGTGAATGCTCAACAAAACCTTTGTGCTAAATGACATCATCCTGTCTAAGAAGTTCAACTTTTTGTTTGTGACTGAAACCTGGCAGAGGAATATGGAACATACTCCCCTCATTGAGCTGTGCCCGAAGGATTACACTTTTATCAGCTTGAATAGAATTTCAGGCCACGGTGGAGGACTTGCTGCCGAGTTCAGAAGCCATTTTAGTTGTCAGTTGGTGAGCACCGGGTCTTTCTTTTCACTTGAATTACAAGTCATTTAAGTTGAATGTGCTAATCCCTTTTATGGTATTTTAATTTACCATCTACCCACCCAAAATAGCTCCTTTTTTTAATGAATTTAGTGATTTTTTTATCGTCTATTCTCAAGCTATCTAGATTTGTGCTTCTTGGTGATTTCAACATTCATATTGATAATGACTCTGATAAATTTGCCTCTAGTTTTATTAATATCACTGAGTCTTCAAAATCTCACTCAACATGTAACAGGCCCTGCACACATTAGAGGGAATACCTCTGGACCTTGTTTTTGACTCTTCATTCAAATCTTTTATCTGAGGACCTTTTCATTTCAGATCATAATTGTGTTTTATTTGACTTGTCTTTTAAGTTCGATATTTTACCTTGTGAGGTGAAATTAACTCTCACATCCATTACGATCTCTCTCCAGCAAAGTTTGCTGCTGCTTTTTATAACAGCCCTATTATTATGTCCAATAGTGATGTTGATTCTCAGCTACAATCTTTTAATGAGCACTTTTAGTCTTTTACTCCTGGATAAAGTTGTTCCTAAAAAGACTAGATTGGCTTCTCCGATTAATTCCTCCCCTTCAATGAACAACAGTTCATTCATTCATTTTAAATGAACCTGTCATACAATAGAGCATATGTGGAAATCCACCCGTCTACAAATTCACTATCAATATTTAAAAGAACTTATTATGGATTTTAACTAAATGGTTAAGGATGCCAGAGCTACATACTTTTCTAACCTTATGTCAAATAGTTGACATAATCCTTGAATCCTGTTTGACACCATCAGTTACATTGTCTCTGCTACATCACCTGCTGTTACAATTAATTCAGTTTATGAGTGCAACAACTTTCTCTCCTTTGCTGTTGGTAAGGTAAATGACATACGAGCAAACATCATTCCGTCTTTTGTCCCCAACACCTTGCCCTTCCCGACTAACAGTCCCAGAGAGTTTTTCTCCAAACTCATTGTAAAAGATTAAAAATCTGGTTCATACAATGAAAACCTCTTCTAGTCCCCTTGACATTGTACCCACTTCTTTGTTAAAAAATGTTATTGATTCCATTGGTCCATATATAACCCTGTTCAGCCATTTCTCAAAAAAACTAATCTGGACCCTTCTTTGCCCCAGAACTACAGGCCTATTTCTAAATTACTTTTTATAGATAAGGTCTTAGTTGATAAGCAGCTTACAGCTTACTTAGATGAACACAACATTTTCAACAAGTTTCAGTCCGGTTTCCATCGGTTGCATTCAACAGAAACAGCTCTTCTAAGAGTCTCGAATAATCTGTTAATGCAGGGTGATGCAGAATGTTCTGTATTGGTAATGTTAGATCTCAGAGCTGCTTTTGATACTGTGGACCAATGTATATTGATTGAGAGGTTCAGGCAGTGGGTGGGCTCTGGATTGGTTCTCCTCATACCTATCAGACAGGACCTTCTTGGTTACAGTTCATAATTATACCTCATCAACTGAGTCTTTGTTTTGTCGTGTTCCCCAAGGTTCTGTCCTGGGCCCATTGCTGTTTACATTACTTCCACTCAGACAGTCAATAGGTCATTTTAAAGGTGTCTCCTTCCATTGTTATGCAGACGATATTCAATTATACATTTCGCTTAAACCTTATGATGTCTCAAAACTGTTTGTTGTACTGAACTGCCTCAAGTCTTTAAAATATTGGATGTAAGATCATTTTCTTTTGCTAAATACTGATAAAACAGAAGTTTTAATTTCTGCTCCTGATGACATTGTCCCAAAGGTGATGGAAAGTCTTGCTTCTTTATCTTCTGTTAAACCTACCCTTCCTAATCTGGGTATTTCTATGGCCCAGGCTTTGAATCTTGACAAGCATGTAAATTGTTTGGTTTTCTCTTGTGTCTACCAGCTGAGAAACATTGCTAAACTCAGGCCCACTGTGTCCATAGCTGAGATGGAGATGATTACACATGCGTTCATTTCCTCCCATCTTGATTACTGCAATTCTCTTTTCACCTGTCTTAGCACGACATCCCTGAACCGCTTACAAGTAGTTCAAAATGCTGCTGCCAAGCTCCTGACCAAATCCCCCAAAAGGTCTCATGTAACACCAATCCTAATGTATTTACACTGGCTTCCCATCAATATTAGAATACATTTCAAGATCCTTGTAATCATGTTTACAGCCTTGCATGGTCAGACCCCTGCCTACATTAAAGAGCTACTGCAGCTATATGACACTGGTAGGAATCTGAGGTCCTTGGATCAGGGTTTGTTGGTTGTCCAGGCTCTTGCTCCAGGCTCAAGACAAAAGGAGACTGTGCTTTTGAGGTTGTAGCTCCTAAAATTTGGAACTCTCTCCCACTGTGGACACCTTTAAAAAAAACAGCTCAAGTCCTATTTTTTTTAGACTTTTGATTCATTTGTTTTGTTTATTTCTGTTTTTGCCTTGTTTTTTTAGCTGGATGTCTGCATTTAATGTCTGTTGCATTGTTTTTGTTTGTTTTTATTGTGAAGCACTTTTTGATGTATGCTCTTTAAAGGTGCTATATAAATACAATTATTATTATTATTAGGAGTAGTAGTATTAGTATTGTTATTATTATTATTATTAATATGTGAACATTTTATTAAAATTAAAATTTATTTAATTTTCTGACATATCACTTTCCACAGCATTTACATTTCTCTTGCACTTGTTCTTGTTAATCTTCAATTCATTTACTTCTTGCTGTAGAGTCTATTTGGCATTATAATGTAATGCAGCATACTGTGTTTCTGCAGAGGCATCCTCAGTCAGTTGGGGGCGCTCTCCTCCAAACACAGTCCTGTCCCGTGTCCTCTGGTGTGTTACAGCTAGAACACCAGTGAATGCCTAATGCGCTAACAAAGACAATGACACTCAGAGGGTGCTGGCCATTAATCCACTTAGACTTTTTGCCGTGTGCATTTCCACGATTACAGGGGCGGGTCAAATTCTATTAACCGTGAGATTTGAGTTTTTGCCTGAAGACAGGCATGCAGATGGTGGGTTACTATTCTAACCACAGGCACAAACAAGAATTGCTTTTATTTTACAAAACCCAAGAGTCTTGCTTCTTGGAGAGGAACATGGGTGTGACGCTCGGCTGTGTGTGAGATTAGTGCAGCATATGCATGTATATGGCCTCTTTCTGTGTGACTGGATGGAGATCAGATAGCTGTCGTCCTCCATATGGTACTGCAGTCAGTGATGAAGGGGACCAGGCACAGAGAGGCAAGCAGACAGTGTCAGTGGGTGTGTGAATGGGTGGGAGTCAAGGGTGTGATTTCTGCTGGTGATGTGGTGACAAGACATTCTCTGTTTTCAAAAGTGTTTTAGACTCCCAACCACTACCCGCTGTAAGGTTACCATTTGAGGGAATTGCTACAGTCTTCTGTCACTGCTCAGCCATCTTGATTAAAATCCGATGCTATCTATCATCAAAACTCCATGAACAGAAGCAAAAGCACTGGGAAGCACCTCTGAAGCAGCACTTTATTTCAGGCTGTTTAAAATATTGTCTGATGTCTTGGTGTTGATTGACTCCAACTCCACCCCTGATTACACCCTTAACAGAGCATAGCCTAAACCAAACTATATGACTGATGTAGCTTGGCTGTTGGTTAAGTCTGGTGATGTTCTATATTTTTTCACTGTATACAAATCCTATGAAAAGACCAAAACCAACAATGAATGGATACTACAAATATATCACCTGATATATCAGGCAAAAATGTTTGTAGCATCAATTGTTGTGCAAAAACTATTCAAAACACATCAATGAGCCACACTGTTGCACTGGGTGCCATGTTCTTTCATTACCATGAACACACACACTGTAGTTTATTTTGACTCAATCCCACACACACAATCCTGGTGCAGGAAATACTTCAATACATCATTGAAAATAGTCCCCAATAAAGGCACTATGTTTTAGATACTACTGTTTTAGGAACTTTTTACAAAAAAATGAATATATATTTGTTATTTATGTATTTAGAAGGAACCAATGATTGTAGATTTTTGGTGGTCTGGTCTGACACCAGCCTAAACATCTGTCCCATCTACTTCTGAAACTCAAACCTAACTCATGCCCTTTGTGGAGGTTATTAATCTTATAAATCAGTGATGCATTAATGAGCTCAACTTGCATATAGCAAAAAGGAATACACTGCAAGTACATGTTTAGGAGTACAATCCTAACTTAAATTACTTTGCCAGTAGAGGTGAGAAGTGGGAGAAATTATTTTGGGCATCCAGTGTCCTATTGATTTTTTGCATAGACAATGTTGGGAGTGTTTCTGAGGCTCGGATAGACATGAAACTCTCCTGGTTATATCATCAGTACAAAATATGAGCACCCATTGATAAACTCTGAGGTTCAAAGTTAATTCTTGGAAACAGCGGTTCAGAAATAATACAATATTACTATTACTACTAAAATATGTAAATTTGAACATATACAATTCCATGGCAACTGGCCAACTTCATCTGCTCATGAAGATCATGTGAGCTGATCAAAAGCTCCAGAACAGCTACTAAATGGACACTTCTGGTGAGACAGTTTTCTCAGTTTAAGACATCATTGTGAGAGAAAATTACTTCTAGAACCAATGTCTTCTCCTTCTTCAAAACTTCAGTATTGTTTACCTGAAGTTGCCTATATGGCCACCATTTGTGCCAATTTTCTTTGAAAATGACCACTTTCATGCAAACCTCATAGGTACTCGCTTTGGTCAAATAGCATTTCAATCAATAGACCCTCACAAGGAAAACAACAGCTCGGTCAATAGACATTCACAAGGAAAATGACAGTTCAGTCAATAGACTCTCATCAAGAAAGCTTGAGGTTGGCTCTTTCAGTCTGGTACTTTCAAAACACTGTAGGTGCATGAGAGATGTTTATACTTTTTTTGTGATATTTTATGTTTAAAATGGATTTAATTTTCCTTATGTCAGGGTAAAATGGCTTAAAATCAGCACACAACATGTTGGGACGATAGAACTATCCACCTTCATGCAGGATAATGTTAATTATTATTATATTCTGTTGTTGAATGTTGAATGTGATCAAAATGTGTCCGAATCAGTTGATGTTAAGGTCTGTCACAGGCGACAACAGAAAACTGCTGCATCGTTGAAACCTACTGTTCAAAACAAAAGCCTCTAGTTAATGAGCTCTGAAAGTCACCATGAAATTCTTGAAAAAAAACAGGAAGCCTCCTGACTGTGTTCTGGAACAATCTTTCAAAACACTGAGAGCTGCTGAATAACACAAAGCATCATACTGGATGTAATTTGCATCAGTTGGAGGCACTGGATGTGTTGTTTGCATCCATCGTCAATACTGCTGAAGGAAAATGGGAAGTTAAAAATAAAAGCAGCCAAGCATTGTCAGTAAGTTTCCAAGGCGATCATAAAAAATGTTCGATAGAATTGATGACATGCCAGCCAACACAGTGGGATGTAATGCATTTTAAACAGATGCAATCATCTTAGATTGGCCACTTTGTCATCAGTGTTGAATCTGGTAATTGCTGGCAGCTCAACTAAAAAAGAATAATCAATATGAAAGAGGGCGATGAAACAAAGAGAAAATAAGCAGTTTTCCATAAAGCAGAGATAAATGTAACCCTTGCACTGAGCTGGACGACCAAGACTGTATTTAGAAGTGTGTGTATGCGTGTGTGTGTGTGTGAATTACTCACAGACTCTGTCGTAGCTCTGCTGTATCTCTAGATGTTCCCAGTGATTGAAGATTCTTCTCTAGTGTGACAACTGGAGGAACAATGGAACAAAAACATTTAGAGTATGTGCCGCACTCACAAACACACTCACGCACTTCTGCCAGTAGGGTGCAATTTGCCGGGGGGGGGGATATCCCCTTCTCTGGTCAATATATCCCTGCCACTGCTGAGTTATTTTTATCCCCAGTGGGGACAAATGTATCCCCCTCAGTGATTTATGCTACTTCACCCATAGACCATATAAAATATCTAAAATAAAAAATAGGCAAATAAAAAAAAATCTAAGCACTGCGACGTGAGAACTGTCATCAGTGCAAACAATAAAATCAGAAATTGATTTTCACTGTCAGTGCTTGCATGACAATAGAGATGACATCATGCCTAGGCTACATGATGACGCAGTAAATGGACCAGGGGTTTCCTCCTTCCCTGCTTATAGATTTTCAGAGTTGTGGGTAAAAGAGGGGCGACACACCAAAGGTGACCCCTCCACAGGAAAGGAATAAAAAGAAGCCAGAAGTCCGTCATCAAAGTAGACTGTTTTCTTAGTCTGACAAGTAGACATCTACTGTAGCCTATTTATTTTTATGATGACAGCATGTTGTGTTATTGCATGTTGTGATTATTTTCTATTCAATATTGAAGTTTGCTGTGTGCTACGTATGGGGCTGAATTAACCAATGACTTGCAAGAATGCGATTAAGTGTATTGGCACGTCTGGCCAAGTGGCACTGTCCACAGTACTGAAAGGAGTGTCAGGTGATTTAATTCTGCCATGTTAAATAAGCATGCAATCTTTTGTTGTGTTATACATGATCACATCTCCTATGTGTCTGCATGAGGAAAGGACAAGGCATGAACTTGACATCACATCGCTGAGAGTGAAAATATCACACCACTTGATGATTTAAAATGTTTTTAATGGATTAAAAAATTTCTTGAAAATGCAGTGGTCAATTTCAAGTTTTGTAATTGTTTAATTTAAGTTTGTAAGTAGTCTGTCGTAGTCTGTATAGGCTCACTGTGGTTCTGATTCAACCCCCTCACTGCCCACCAGATTTTTTCACAAATTGCACCCTGACTGTATGTTCAGTACATGCAAGTCCTGATGAGTACTTTATTCTGTAAAAGTAATGCAAGTCTTAATTGGATTCAAATAATTATTAAAAAATGAACTAACTTAAAGTCTTAACTCTTAATTGTGATATACAGTATATTCTGTTATTTAAGGGACCATCTCAAAACTTTTTTATCCATATCTCTTTTAGTAAGTCAAGAATGGACACATGGAGCTCTAATGGCAAACTAGACTAGCCTAACCTAACCTTACCCTTAACCCTAACCCTGAACCCTGAACTCCACTTAGTAGTTTTATTCTTAACACTAATCCAAAACCATAATTCTGAACTGAAATGTATCCTGAATTTAAACCTGGAACTAATAACTAATCAGAACCCTCATATCGAGCTTTGATCTGAAACTACTTTTAACCCTAATTTAAATTTAGTGCTACTTTCAAAATGCTAAACTTACCAAAACTAAAATTTAAATCTGATACTAATAATAGTCTGAACCCTGGACTCAACCATAAATCTTAAACTAACCTTAACACATTAAATTTAGCATTACTTCTACTTCAGACCAAAGCCAAGATTCTGAACTAAACTTAGTCCAAATTTAAACCCAGTACTAACGCTCCTCCTAAAACGTATTTGAAAAAGAGGAGGACTGGCCAGAATGCCCTCGGTCAAAGGGTGTCAAAGTGGTTCTCTCAAGACAGCACCACAAGAACAAATGCACACACACACACACACACAGTTTTACTGATGAATGTTCATTTTACCGTTGGCGTTGATCTGGAAGATATTGGAGGAGGTCTCTTGAAATACATCTTGCAGTTCTGAGGGGCTGACCTGTGTGGCTTTGGAGAAAACATGATATCAGCAAACACTTCTCAGCCCAGTGGAGCGTGACACTGCAGCAGACACAGAGCTGACCACACACACACACAGTGACAGCATGTAGAGACTGCTTCGATGAAATAAAAAACATAAATATATTCAGGTCTGAACATTCTCATCGCTGAGGGGGATATGGGTAAGTGTCTGACTGTCTGTCTAGTTGTTTTGTTTGTGCTTTTCTTGTTTGTCCATCACACTTGATATCTCAAAGGTCAAAAGTGTAACATGCAGTGATATTTATTGAATTCCTCCCCCAGCAGAGGGCATTATTGTTAGCAGGAGGCATCATTACTGTTCCCTTGCTTAACAATAGGCCATCTGAAAGCGACCACAACTAAGTTGTTGCAGTTTGTTCTTTCTTTGTATTTTTCCATCTTTTTTCCTAATGATTATGTGTGAAAGGGGTCGCTTATAGTGACAAACTCACAAAGAATTATCACAAACTCTGCAGTACCACCCATTTTAGTCTGGCTGGCCTGCAAAGTTAAAGACTAGCTAGTGAACAGGAAATTTACGTTATACAGGCTGCATTCAAAAGTAGCCCTGTGTTAAAACAATGCAAGGGTCTGCGTTGGTGGGGGCCGGTTGTTTAAGGTACCGGTGAGACAATTAAATACAATCCATGTGTTTAAAGGCTTATCAGATGCCAAAACACTGCAGAATGGTTTGTAACACTCATGGACATGATTCTTCTACTCTGGAAAGTGATCACAGCAGCGACTATTTCATCTTTACTTGTGATATTTGCAAGGTAAACAGTAGAAATACGGAGTTCACATTACTAAAGTAATCCACCAAGAATATGGGCTTCTATGTATGTGATTGCCCAACGCAGTGCCTTACCAGATAACCTTGCATTGCAGCAAAAGTTTAATCAGGTTACATTTTTTTGCCAGACGACCCTGCATTGCTAATATTTTTTCTCAGGAGATGGTGGAGACCAAAACAGAGCTAAAAGGACAGTGGAAACTGACCTTTATCAAATGAATGCAAATGAATGCTAATGTAAATCTGTGCCTGCTGGATGTGTAAACAGGCGACAGTCATGTTTCGCCATGTTTTTTCGTGGTCCTTTCTAGTGATACTTCTTAACTGTGGTGGTGGTGGGAGGGAAACGTAAAAAACAGTTTTATTAAAGGTATTGAAGAGTTCACATGTTCTCGCTCCTCTGAACATGTATTATCTGGCTCCAGTAACTGACACAGATGGCGATGAGCAGTAAACCCACATCCCAGCTGAAAAATGTCCCTTCAGGAACCTATAGTGGATGCTATGTCCGTGTTCTTCAACATTCTGTGGTCATCTCTCACTGCCTCTAACTGAGGCTGTCAAATTCCAAAGCTGCCTTGTACAGCTTTAAATCACACAGTAATCCATGAGGGTTTACTTATTTATTTCTTTTCTTAGTTAGAGGCTAAGTAGTCCTTGCTGTGATGCTTTTGCACTGCACTTCCCAGATTTTACTTTGTTGATCAAATAATATGAGGCCTCAATGCTGTGACATCTTTTTTCCATAAAATATTCTGAACTGAACATGGTGTGAAGATTTTTCCTTTGGGAATGTGAGGTACCTGGCACCTGAATAATTAAGTAATACAAATTACACATATTCTAGGTAGCACTGTCTAGTACTTAAATAATCTTTTAAGTCTATTACTGAAAAAAGACAGTGATTTGATGTTAAAGCATGTTTTAATTTAAGTAATACAGATATTTGAATAAATGCCACATAATGCAGACCTTTTTTCAGCCACATTAGCCCCATGGCTGTGGGATCACAATGTTGGACGGCTTAGTCCAGACTGAAATATCTCAAATATTGGATGGGTTACCATCATGACGGTTTGTACAGATCCCAAATGATTTTGGGATTATGCTGATATTTCATCTGGTGCCATTATGAGGTTGACTGTTTTGGTTTTGAGTGAGACATCCCTACTGTTAAATGAATTATTATGAAATTTGGCAAAGGCATCCAGATTCCCCAGAGGATAAATCCTAATGACTTTGTGACCCCCTGACTTCATCTTGTGTCACCAGCAAGTCAATATTTTCAATAAGTCTGTATGATATATTAATTCAATGCACATTATTAATATCTACATGACCCCTGAGCATTTATAGGTACCTCACAGCAATCAACACCTTTTGGTGTGCTCAGAAACGGCTCTAGGATTTTGCTTTCCTCTTGAACACTGTATCCTCTGAGACAACTATATGCTTATCCACTTGTGCTGAGCCAGAGTTACAACAAACAAACCCTCCCTGCTGAGGCTGGCAGGCAGACATCAAGCAGCAACTACTACAACTTGAGGCTGAAGCCAACCCTCAAGTACGGCCACTGGATGCTGGCTCCAATAGTCACCCATTCAAAAAGTGTCAACTTCTCACTAGAAATACTAAATAATAAGTTCTGATGAATATTTATTTTGTTTGTGTGGGACCTTTAAAGTGTGTCTGATACTTTTGACTTGAGATGGGCATATCAATGTTACTACTTATCTAATTTAACTGTTAAAATATGATTGTCTATAACGTTAGAAGATCCAAAGTTAAACACTTAGGTGATTTTGAAGTACCATTGCATAGTGACCATACAACATTCATTAGCCTAACTCTGTCATAACATTTAAAAATTCAATATGAAGTTCTAACCTTATCAATGGAGGACAGTATTGTCACATGTAATAAAATGGAATGATAATAATAATAATAATAATAATAAAACTCTCTTCAACAGACTATGGCACAGCTATTAAAGTTATACTGTTCTTTAAGCATTTTTATGAGATACCAAACAACATTACATGATTTACATCATGATTAGACCTTTAAATCAAATGAAATTCAGATTTGGCTCAGATATACAGAGGGAGACTCTATGAATGTCCTTCAGGACATTTTAGGCTTTTTGTTCAGGCCATAATTTAGTTATTGGTCAAAAATGGTCTCTTAGGAGGTCTCTTTAATCTCCATTTTGTCACAGTGTTTAACTTTGGTCAGTGTCATGTTGTCACACCTCCACTTGGGAAAGAGGTCTGTTTGAGGGTCTGGGGTGAGACACTCAGCCATGTCTCTGTAGAATTCACCTCCTCGCATTTGAATGAAAGAAGTGTTGTTCTATCACATGGCATTAAAGAGTGTGGTGTCCTATACTCCGTCCATAAGATTTGAGGAAGCTTTGATGATTGACAGCCATGACTGACAGTTGGCTCACCTGCTGTTGTCTCTGGCTCTGGACTACAGACGCTAGGCTATATTTTGGTAAGTTTAATGTTATTTGATAACTATGTTTTAGGATAATTTAACTAAAATAGCTTATGTTAGCCCAAGTGTGAACTGCTCGGTGTTAGTAGTAGGGCATGTTTCCTTATTTGGAAGGAATTGGCTCCAAACAGAAAAGATGTAATGTAAACAGAAGGGCAGTCCCACTAACAAAATTCAAAATAGAAGATTAAAACTTGACATAAAATGATTGACAGATATTTTAATACAGGGACTAAAACTACACAACAACTATTGTTTTATTCAACTGTTGAAACAGTTGTTGACCTCAGTAATTAGTAGCAAGTAAAACTGTTAACTGTTGTAAGTAAAACTGTTCACTGTTGTTTTCTGTGCGAATTAGCCGTTGAGCTAACCACCTCACATTTACATTAATGTTGTTAATATATAAATGATGATTAATGTGAACTGGCCCCCTATAAATAAATAGTTATGATCCAAGATTTGCTTTTAAGATAGAGGTTGATTGGTCCATTTACACCTAAAAATCAGAAAAATAGGAACATCTGGGAAATTAAACACGTAGCAATCTGACAGAAAAGTCTTTTTACTATAAAACTTGCACTGCATTACAATATTTTTCCACTGTGGGCAAGATATTAGAAAAAACATATGGGAGCCCAAAATAATTGGCAGTGGTCCCAAGTTGGTTTGGATGTATTATCTATACCCGACAGGTGACTTGCACATATAGAGCCTAACAAAAGTAGTCATTTAAGCAACTCTCTCAATTCTCTGATGTTACAGTTCTGTACATTCCCAGATTGTCGCCTCTGTGTGTGTCTACATGCCTTTTGTTTTATTTAAACAATTGAGAAATATCATCATAAAGCGCATCAGGCCATGCTGACAAAGGGTACTATAAAAGAATAAATGTAGAGTTTAATAACTGCCACATCAAAGTTGCATTAATTAGTGATAAGATAGTAGCAAAATTGGCATGTACAGTAATTATATTGAAATAGCATGTTTTGTTATTATAATGAATAGATGTAGAAATTGAATGGACTTCAAAGGCGGGAGCCTCTAATGTAGAATCTAACTGCAGTGATGATGATAGACTGGACGGGGAAAAAGGCATGGCACTAAGCCACAGGCTGGCAGCAAGAGTGGTGAGTGCCGCATAAGTTATGTGGGCAGGGCCATTTTCCTTGTTCAAAAGCACGTCATTGCAAATGACAGGGAGGGTTAATGGCCTGGAGCCATTACAGCAGGCTGAGATCAACATCACGACCTGTGTAAGCTTCACACTCAAACCATCTCACCCACCCTTTTGTCAAGTAGTGCACCCGCAAATGACTGCAATTGGCAATTTTTTTCTGACATGATCAAAAGTACAGGGGTATAGATAAAATGTAGAGGTGTGAGAATGCTAAAGTCCTGGTGTTGCAGGAGAGCGGGAAATAAATATTGGCATGAAATAAAGAGAGAGACAGGCAGAGGTGAAGCCACAGACAAAGCAGTGTCACTTTTAATAACTTGTGGACGTTGGCTCCATTTCACACACGTTACTTTATTGTGTTCTGCACATACAAACTCTAACTCTAACAACAACCTCAAAATGCTGTGTTTACCGCAGTAACTACACCCCTGACTGATGTGACTCATAGACAACATGCCCCTTGGAACAATAAAATTATGCATGAACTTGCAATTAAATTAGTTAATCTGGGTAGACTGCAAGTTACCAACCATGTGGATTATTCTGCCACTATGCGCTAACTATACTGTATGTCCCAGATCCACGTTGAGCCCCTTTTTCAGAAGCTCACATCAAGGGGGCCATGTTTTTGGTGTGCTGGAGGAGGAAGTCTAGGGAGTAGGCTGTAATCTCTAGGATCCAGGTTAGTTGAGCTGGTAAGAGAAGGTGAGTGTACCCACAATGCCAATTTTAGTTGAGTTTTCACAGCAATAGAAGTCGTCAGCACCAGCTGAGATGCTAATCTGGCCACAGTTTCAATCTAGAATGCTATTTTCACAGCCTTTGCCAGAGTCAGATCATCAGGGAGACATTAGCATTTTATCTCTGACCTTTGGGTTATTAGTGTGCTCAGCCAACTAACAGAGGCTAGCTAAGCGTCTCAGGTTGGCTACATAATAGGCTTCATACCTAAATATGAGAGTATGGGGGAGTGAAATCTTCATGACATATGTAGCGGTGCTTCTGAGAGCCCTAAAAATCTTCTGTCCCTCACTGCCCAGGTTGTAAATGAGCATGCCTCCCTTCTGCTCATCACTAATCCAACAGCCACAAACGTTTCAAGCGATTTATGGCAGCAGCAGACTGTGACAAAACACTGTGAGTACCACAGCACCTTCAGCCACAACTAACATGGCTCAAACGCAACACAGAGCTGGACAATGAAACAGAGTGTGTGCAGGAAGAAGAACTAAATGCAGGGTTGAGAGACCTCCACTGTATATCACAAGTCATTAACTCCACTCACTGAGATATACTGACAAATTGTCCAGGTAATAACATGATTGCATGCAGTCAGTTGAGCAGCATTACAAGATTGTGATACATTTGGAAATGGGTAATTTTTCAACTGAAAAGACCTTTAGTGCGTTTTTAATGTTATCTCAGCACACACACATATTTAGCGCGCGCTTTATCCACCTTTCATTTACTGTGATGGATGGATATCCAGTGTTCATGCTACAGTGGAAGAGGTCGGGCCAATGATGGGCTTGCAGAATGGGTGTATGACTGAAGTGTGTGTCTATGTATGTGTTTCCTAGTCAGCACTAGGATCCCATATTCCTACTCTGCACAGGCTGATGAAAATGAAAAGAAAGTCATCGTTGCACTTATTCTACCTTCATCATGGGGTAACTCTTGGTGACTCTGTCATTTCTATGCATGTCCATATACTCTGTTGTTGATGTTGCAGTGAAACTGGGATGGAAGCAGCCTTTATAAAACTTATGGATGACTATAATGTGTGAAATGCTAATAATATGCTGTATGCATGACAAGTTAGAGACACGTTTCCTCACCAAGAGAGGATTACATGAAGGCAAAATCACTAGAACTATGTGATGCAGTAGTTAGACAAAGTAGTTAAATTAGTTAAGTTTAGTTAATTAGTGAATAGCACAGTGAATTTGAAGTTGTTGGAGTAGAGGTTGGGTGGGTGGGTAGAAGGATAGGTTCACCTTCAAATGCTATAATCCAGGTTACAATTTTGTTTTATACAGGCACTACAGCCATTGTCAAGTCAGAGGTTTATTTTTACCAAATTTAAAGCATTAACCCTACACTTGACCCTTACCAGACTGTTTTAGATACATATTCTTGAAGTAACCAGTAAAATTATAATAATTCTTGTCCTGCAAACTGACACACCAATGGCAATGTCCATTACTTGATTCATTGGCCCAAACCTTGGTCCAGCGCAAATAATCTCCTAAACAGTGGGCCAGATTTTCTCTAAATCAGGTAATCATATTCCCCAGAGAATGATTTCTAATTATTTTGTGACCACCTGACCTCCTCCTCCTGTCATTTCCAGTGACACTGTGAGGTTTAAAGCTTCCCCAGACCAGCACCTTGGTCTAATGGTGCATTAAGACTTATGGCTACAAAAACAACAACAAACACCAGTATGTCAATAATCTTCAATTGAAAAATATCACAACAGCTCAAGCTACTAGCGTGACTGGGTCAACATTGAAATTCATCATAAACACAGTGAATCCAAGCTGACTACAGCCACCATTCACGAGGTGGAGTATCACCTCAATGACCTCTGCCAGTTTCTCTTTATGAATAATGGAAACCTGCAACATCTGCGGACGGATGATCTCTGCTTGGGGATCCAACCCTGTAGTGCTGATAATAGTTACATCATGGACAGGAGGTAAGGAACAAAGGGTCATCAAGTTGACTGCCACCTGGGGGACCTGTAATTGTCAGTAGGTAAGTAACTACGTAAGTAAGTACTTTATTTGTAAAGCGCCTTTCAAAACTAGAGTTACAAGGGGTTGTACAATGCAAACAATTGAAAAAAAATAGAAAGTCAAAAACAGGAAATATCAATATAAAAAAACAATAAAAACCATAAAACTTTACAGTGGGCAAACACAGAAGTCAGATACACAAACAATAAAAACAATAAAAGCTACACAGAGAGCAATCACACATTACAGGACAAAGTGCTTATGAAACAGGTGAGTTTTTAATAGCTTCTTAAAACTATCAGCTGACTCACCATTTTTTATAACTAGGGGAAAAGCACAGTGACCTTTGGTTTTAAGCCTAGATTTCAGGACAGCCAGAAGGCATAGGGCAGTAGACCTCAGTGATCTCACCGTGGCAAGGGGACACAATAATTCAGAAACATAAAGTGGGGCCAGCCCGTGTAGTACTTTATAGGTAATCAAAAGAATTTTAAAATCAACTCTATATTCTATGGGAAACCAGTAAAGATTTGCCAACACTGGTGTGATGTGTGACGTACATTATGTAGTAGTTAACAGTCTGGTGGTCACATTTTGGTCCAACTGGAGTTATGACACAGAAGAGCAACTCAGGGTTGTGAACATTGTGTTACAATAATCAAGACAGGAGGAGACAAAAACATGAATGATTTTTTTCCAGATGTTGAAAGGACAGTATAGTTTTGATTTTCACAATGTTTCTTAGTTGGAAGAAACAGAATTGGACCACTTTCTTTATGTGCCACTAAAAGTTCATGTGTTGGTCAAAGAAAACTCCTAGGCTCGCTTAACATTTGCTGCTAAAGGACCGATACACTGCTGTGTTTTCTCAGAAATGCTCCCAAGGCCTATAATAAGGACTTCTGTTTTGTCAGGGTTAAGTTAAAGGAAGTTATCTGACATCAAGTCCTTGATAGCTGTTAGGCAGTCTAGCGACGTGGAGAGTTTGCTAAGGTCATTTGGACACTCTACTTCAGGGGTACAGGAGGACAATATTTTAGACCTTATATCAGTGACGTTGTCCACAAAAATTGATAAAAACATTTCACAATCATTATTTGAAAAGACCGGTACAGGGGAGGGGCAGGGTTAACAAATCTGTCAATAGTGCTAAACAAAGCTCTGGGATTTTTTTTTATCAATCAAATCAAAAATAAGCACTTCTTGCCTCTTTCACTTTCTTACTAAAATATGAAAGTAGTTCCTTCATGTGAATAAAATGAACCTCCAGTTTAGTGTGTTTCCACCTACACTCTACCATTCTGCACTCTCTTTTAAGACAGTGTATGTCATCGTTCATCCAAAGGGATGAGTTAAGAGTATAAATAGATTTGTTTTTAAGTGGAGCAATAACATCTAGGATTGACAAACAGAGGTTATTAAAGGAGCAGACTAAGTCATTGGTCTGGGTAGGGGAAGCCATAGCCTTACTAAGGTCTGCATAGACAAAGGCAAATTTATCTGCACAGTGGCTGTTGAGTGTGAGAGAATGGGTCATGTATTTGATGGATTGGGTGTCAGCATTGAAGACAGTATCAAAAATGATACATTTGTGGTCAGACACGAAAAAGTCATTAATAAATAGAGTATTAAGATTCAGACCCATAGTAAAAACCAAATCAAAAGTGTGACCGTGATTATAGGTTGGCCCTGATATATCTTGCATTAAATTTAAAGATTGAGTAGTACCTAAAGACTCAAACACAAATTTATCTGATGCATCATCAACATGAATATTGAAATCACCGATTTTTGCAATTGCATGTACTACTGTGTTTAGGAGTTTCCTCATCTAAAAAGGATGTCAGGTCCTCCTCAGGGAGTCGTTGGTCATATTTCATGTCATACTGCCACAACACAGGTAGCACTGGTAAAATGATTTGCTGAATTTGCACTAAGCCTGCTAAATACCCTGATTGTAAAGCACAAGACAAGGATGCAAGCATTACCTGAACCCTGGCCACCTCAACTAGCATTCTGATCGTGACAATAGCCAGCCATTAATTTGCTGTTGAACTAAGCTGCCTTCATCATTGATGCCAAGCTGACAGAGCAGATAGACTTGATAAAGCCCACTGCTGCTACCCCTACACCAGTGTAGTGTAGTTACAATCCTTCGCCATAGCATCAGAGCAGACGGAGCAGGTCTGTTCATTATGTAACTTACAGTGACACCAGTTATTCTGTTTGTTGAAGACTTTGGCATCTTGACTCAAGGGGCCCTATTTCCCTGAACCCAGCAACGCTGCACAGATCACAGTCAAGCGCGCCCTGTGCAGCATGCCCAGTGTACTTTTGGCCAGGCCTGGCACACCTGGCCATTTTTGTGGCCAGGTGTGCCAGGGTGGGATAAGAAAGAATACATTATCATACATTACAGATGGGTACGTTAGAGGCTGTGACAATTGCGGCCAATTATATTGGCACTGACAGGGACAAGGGAATCTTGTGGGGAGTTTTCCTCAGAGGAAACATATTATTGGCTGGGACATAAAGAGTTTCCAACATGAATATAGCAGCTCAAATATGCTGCCAAGAGCAGATGATGTCTTTTTTAAGTTGAATTCACTTTTCTGGACACGTTGATGATCCGGTAATCACCATGTTTTCCATGTGTGATTTACTCAGCATCACAATGATCCATCTAATAATCAACTCATTCTTGGGATCAAGATTGCAGTGCGCCACTGGATTGAGATCACCGCACCTTCTACCATGCCTCTCCTCCCCCTGTGGTGCATAGCAAGTAACCAAGATACCAAACTTGTGCGGTCAGGGAAATAACCTCATTGCGCTGCAGGAAAATAGCAGTTTGCCAGTGTGCCACTGCGTTTTGTACCCTGCGCCATCATGAAAATAGGATCTTAAGTAAGCTTCAAAAGGGAGCTAAGTGGCAGAGTTGCCACATATTCATAAGGCATGTTACCACTCATCAGCCTCATTAACCAGTGGCAAAGTCTATTAAAGGGTGAAACACCTGCAAAATAGAACTATCACAGTGTTTGGATTCATACATCACTCCAGCAACAGTTCTCTTCATCACTACCACACTACTTCTTGTTTCTACTCCTGACTCCTTCACAGAATTTATGGAACCAAAGTTGTGACAATGACTGTCCACAGGCTAACTGCAATGTGATATGTCATTCTTAAGAATTCTGACTGGACTGTACATCAGTTCTTTAAATAGGGTACTCTCAAACTGTCATTTGTTGTTCTTTCAACCAAAACCCTTGAATGACCTCAAATCTAACCTTGACCAAAGATCTTCTGTTATACCTATGTTTCTTTTTCACTTGACATATTAGTGAAAATTGTGTGCCTTGCTCATGCTATTGTCACACAATCCTTTCATGGGAGAGGAATGTAATTCTCACATTAGAGCCCACAACACATAATCTGCACTTATGATTTCATGCTCATTTCACAAACTCCCTGGAAAGTTGAGGGATCTATGGAGGGTTATTTCACAATCAGTGTTTGGGCAATGGTTTGGATCATTTCAGCAGCTTTTTATCTTTTTCACACTTGAAACCGTTCTCTCACATTAACATGTCGATACTTTAACATGCTCATATCAGCATGCCACTTCAAAGCTAGACTGATATGCACTGCCTTCACAAAATCACTCTTGACAAATTTTGTCCCTCTGTGCTTTAAGCAGTGTGTCTGATACAGTCATAACTTTGATTTTGTCCTCTATTATATCCCTGCAGAGGCATTTTGGAAATGCTTATGAGGCTTGTGAGGGGTGTAAGAAATAGGAAATGATATGATAAAATATTAACATAACTGAGTTTACTAGTCTAGGCTGTACTTCAGAAAAGTGTTGTTTTGAGATAAATGTTAATGTTTAGCAGGTATGTTTACTATGTTCACATCTAGTTTTAGATTTATAATTTAGTACAACGAAGACTGATGGGAATGTCATGGCTTTTACAGGTATTTGCTCATAAAGCAAAGTACAGCACACATAAAAGCTTTGACCTGATGATGGTGCTAGATAAAAAGCCAAGATATCACAATTCAACTGATTTGTGTTTGTCCAGCTGCTTGGACTGCTTTGTGTTAGCTTGTCATCATGTGTGAGACCGTGGGTTGCATTTTATTTATTGAGATCAGACAACGCCACGTCTCTGTGAAAATAAAAGCAAGTGCCACTTCTCCTCACAATCACTGAGATCTTTTGCTCTTTAGTGCTTCCACCTCCTTCCTCCTCTTACTAACCATGCACATACACACTCCTACACTCACACACACACACACACACACACGTGGTGAGCAGATAACTCGGTAACAGCTCTCAGCTCTGTCCCCAAGTTATGCTGTAGATCGAGACACGTGTTAAGCCGGCAGACGCCATTAACCATATTGTCTTACTGTTTATAACCGCTGTTATTTATTGTTGCTTGTGTTGGATAGTTGTAGTCTCATGATAGATGTTTATTAACTGAAGCGTTATTGATTTGTAATTGAGATGGCTAGTGTTATTAAACTCTGTTGTGCATTTAGAGAGAAGTTTCCGGTGATTGTGTGTATAGATGTGATAACAGTGTGGTTAAAACCTTCACTGTTCATCCTGTAATATTAATATTTCTCAGATGTTGACATTTTCGGATGAACACCCTTGTTTGGTTATTGGTCCCTGATCTCAGGGTGGTGCCCTGTTATTATTAATACACATTAATGACTTTGTTGATTTTTTAATTATTAATAATTATCTTTGATAATTACAGGGATATTGTTATTTTGATGAATAACAGATGTTTAAAGTTTGATGAGCTAAACATTTGTTAAGAAAGGAAAATGCAAAGATTTATCAAATCAGTTTACAGTTTCATATATTTTAAATCATGTAATGTCCCTTATGTCACAGAGCCTGAATCAGCACAAGGATGCATTGATAAACTGTTTGTTTGACTTCATATTGTTTTGATTTTAAACACTTATCGGTTTTCCATACTTGTTCCACATACAGTATATAGCTGTCAAAATATAAGCAAGTGTCTGAAGTGCAATTAGAATAAAGAAAGCTGCAGGGCAGAATATCACTATGCATATTTCCAACTACTAAACCCCAGTGAACTGATTATATATGATGATCAGTTTGGCAGTGTGGTTGATTTTCTGTTGCTCTTTTTTAAGCACTGAATAATCAATACAAAGTGCCCTGATTTCTCCTACTGTAATGACTGAGAGTCCTGAGCACGCTGGGGATGAATTACCATCATGGCCTTGCAGTTTAGCTTGTCGATAGCGCAAACGTGCTATCTGCAACATGTTCAATTATACTCTCAAATCAGAGAGGAACTTAATCAAGAGCTCCCATCTCATTATGCCTGAGGTCAGTGGCTGTCTCTCCTCAGTGAGGAGAAACAGATTTTGCTCCCAAAAATCTGCAATTTAGCTAATGGGCAGCTGATTGAGAGAATGAGAACCTGGCCTGCTCCCAACAGCTGGCACTGCAGGTGGAGCCGACAAGGTTTGATTTTAGTTCTCAGTAGGATTGTATAAAAATAACGGACGTAGCCACTGTGACATCATCCATTGGTTTGTGGACTCCCATTTTGATGTCTCAAGTTTGCATTTTGACCATCTATACTCTGTGAATCCCGGGTTATGCCATGATTATGTTACCTAACCAACGTTGTTGCCATGGTAGCGCCTTGCCTGTGATGGCACCCACCTGTCACTCAAAGCGGCCACGCCCTTAATTATGTATAACTTTCAGCCTTAACAAAATTTAAATGGGTGAGTTATATAAAATTTCACACCCCGTCATGAAAGGGGAAATCAGAGAAAATTAGCTATAGAGACTAAAACCATTTTTTGTACCAGGATGTAGACATGTTTATTTCTGCTGTAAAGTTGGGCATTTTAACATGGGGGTCTATGGGGACTGACTCACTTTTGGAGCCACCCTCAAGTGGCCATTTGAGGAACTGCAGTTTTTGGCGCTTCCGCATTGGCTTCATTTTTCAGGTTGCTGCTTGGATTTGAGCAATATACAGGTACATACCCAGCCTGAGACATATAAGCCAAGTGGCAGCCTCTATAAACTAAATTGCTTTGGCATCTGTGTTTGCAAACTCACTTGTCTTAAATTTCCTTTTGAGGGACAAAGGAACTATTCTAAACTGAACTGAATTGTTCAATGAACAAACTATAAGTATGGGATCCTCTATTAATCGTTTCCTGTGTTAAATTGTTGTTATTTATTTAGAAAACAGCACTGAATAAATACTTTCAAAGTTCTTTAAAGCCAATATATGCAGAATTTGAAAATGATCAACCTGGGCATCTCCCAGTGAACAGAACAGAACAGAACAGAAAAGAAAAGAAAAAAAAAAAAAAGAAAAAACAAAAACAAAGTGGGGCAGCCAGTAACACTGTTCTATTTCTGACCTCTTAGTATCATACAAGCCTGCATAGTTTGAGCTCTTTGATCTGCTCCAGAGGTCTGGCTGAACACTAGCAGGACAGAGACTCCAAAGGGCCCCGAGGATCTCGACCTGCTCCAGGAAATCAGTGAGATCTGTCAAGTCTCCTCTTAAAACATGCTTTTATTGAAGAGCCTTTATTGATTTTACTTAAGATTTTATTTTTCTTTGATCTGTCCTTTATTTATTTTTTTATTTCTTTTCAATTCTATTTTAATTTATATTACATTACTGGAATTTCTTTTATCTAAAAGAAAAAAATGGAGGATTTTATAAATTTGTTGACTTTTGTGAAACTCTTTGGAATGTGGGTTTTGAAAAGTGCTCTATAAACAATAATAATAATAATAATAATAATAATACAGCTTGTTGCACTGACCCCAAGTGGCCGAAAAAATCACTTGATACAGGTTTAAAGAATATTGGAACTTATAATTTACCTCAGAATCTGTCAGTATTGCAGTGCTGTCTATTTGATATTTATTAAATAATTATTTAATAATCACTTTTAATGGGTGTAAATTTAAGGTTATAATTGAAAGGGTCAATGTCAGTATTAGAGAAATTAAATAAAACAAGATGGCAACAGTTCATTTAAGTAATGGGTTGTATTCACCAGCATTCTGAGAATACTCTCTGAGAGCTCCTAGCTTAGCTTCAAAATTTCTGGCAAGGAGGCCTCGTTTAGGAGTGTGTTAGAAAGTTCTCAGAGCAACTCTGAGCAATGAATGTAATGTAATGAACATCTATGTTTAATGAAATGTTTGAAAACACAGGCCTACTTGTGCAGTACCCTGTTCACATGCTGATAGTTGTTATATTTATTTACTTACATTCATTTACCATGTTGGTCATCTCAGTGCTGGCCAGTCTATATAATTAGCAGCATGTAAATCTTTTTTTCCAGCCGCCAGCGAATTCCAAATTTCTTGGGCAACTGGTGGTCTTCTTACTTTCATTTCTGGCATTACAGCGTGATTGCGTTGGGTGGGAGATGTGAGTGCATCTTTGATGAGATCAACCACAAACATTATCCCTGCACAATCTAATCGGTAGTGTTTCATTAACTCCGAATATTTCTCCTACCTCTTTGTCTTTCCATCATTTTCGTCTCTGCTTAAGATACTCTTTAGCCCATTAAAAGTCCTCCTCCCTACTCCTTACAGGTTTTTCACCTCTCTTAAGGATTAAGATGCTTTGTGAATAACTTTTATCTTTACCAGGATCTAGTCTTAACTGTAAGGGGAAATTCTTAGAATAATTCTAAGAATAATTCTAAGAATTTTCTTAGAAATTTCTAGGAGCAACTCTTTGCATTAGAAAGCTTTATGAATACGGCCCCAGGTTTTTAAGTTTTCGCAAACTCTACTTAACGACCCAAAATACTGGATGGCACTGCCAGTACATCTTCTTGAAGGCTATCACACTGTTATACACTATAACTAAAATTATATATTGAGCTCAAATTCAGATGTGAATTTACATCAAGTCCCGAAGTTCATACATCAGTGATGCTGGAAACTGGACAAACAGGGTTATTTTAAGCATATGACTGAATCAAGCTTGAAGGACCTGAAGAGCAGTGTGAGCAACCACTAGAATTCATAAAAGATTCACCCTGACTTCACTGGGAGGAGGTGAACATAACCTCTACCCTCCAAACAAACACACGCACGTACATACTGTAGAGCATCACCCCCACATGTAGCCGTCTGGAGGTGTTCTGCTCTGTTTGGTGCGCTATCAAGTCCCTCGCAGCCAGAACGTGTGGAAAATTCAAACCAACATTAAATCATTATCATGAAAAGCTTTGTTCTGGTCTGACTGAACACCATGCTGCTCAGATGTTGCAATTTGATCAGGTAGTTTGTTTCTTTGATGAAAGCTTCCTTATAATTTTCCCTCATTCCTCTGCTCAGTGGGAGATAGAACAATTGCAAATAGTGTGATGAAAGGTTTGCAAAGATAAACATTAAGCCATCAAATTGATCTGGCTTAAACTTTTTTTTTTTTTTTTTTTTTTAAACGAATCAATCATATGATTCCAACTCAAAAAAATCTAAGTTTGTGTTTGAGTTGATAAAACATTTTTCTTGTGATTTCCCTTTAATGCAAATTTAGGTTATAAATTATCATCAAAAGAAAAATAATGCAATTAACACTGACATACAGAACAGAAGTATTTTTCAGTTACAGCACATTTGCTTTCTGTTTAAGCCTGATGGATCATCCACATTGTCATGACGCTGTCAGGCCACTTTAATTACTTTCATATAGGAGTGGAATGATCCTTCATTTTTTTACTGTAAAAAACCTCTAAAAATAACAAATTGTTCAGAATTTGATACAAAACACGACATTTCCACAGAACAATTATAGCTGTGTGTAAGACAAATGAAGCTATTATGAGAGCTTTAATGAGAGGAAAACTCTTCTGTAAAAGATAAAAAAAAGTTTGATATAATACATTCTTTAACGTCAGCAGCTTAATTAGGCAAAAGCAGTAGTATAACTTTGGTTACAGCAATTTTGGTTTTATGTAAGGCTCACTGTTTTTGTTTGAGTTCATTGTGATTTCCTTTCAGATTTGATTTTCAAATTTGAAATTCAATTTCAGCAGGCGATTAAGCTACAGATGAGCACAAGCCTATCAAATTGGAAAATTATGATTTTATGATGTAACTTTCACCCATATAATTGTATCCTTGATTTGTTGCATCCAATTAGAAGTTTACATTTGTGAAAATATAGGATATGAGAATACAACTTTCAGATTTTTTAAAAATATCAAAATTACAAAAAACAAAACAAATAAAAAAAAAAAATACTCCCAATATACCTGCATCTTGTCACCAATACATATTACCAGTATTATAACTACGGGAGTAGTAGTAGAAGAAGTAGTAGCATACACTAACCCACCAGTTTATTAGGTACACATAGATACAACTGATGAAGTATAATACAACAGCCCTGCAATAAAAAAAATACCTTCACAAAGGTTAAAATGTTCTGATTTTATTTGTTTTGATTTATTTTATAGTAATTTGGGAGGCTATAGTTTGGTTTGTGGTGTTGTTGAAATGCATTATACAGTAACAAGTGTTCATAATATTTAGTCAACCATAATTCAAATATAACACTTATTTTCTTTACACACTTTCTTAATTATTGTGCTTATTATTTGCTGCATAGTGTGTATATTACATAGATTGCACATTATATAACATTGTATACTTTATTACATGACCATTATGTATATTGTACTAATTATTCATACCTATATCTATACTAAACGTAGCACAAAAAGTAAGGAAATTTGTGTTTGGTACATTATTTCTTTGTTGTAACAATGCTTATTGGCAATAAATCTTATACTGTTGGAAAGCCTGTTTATTTCCCTTTTAAATGGTGCCACATTTGCACGGAACATGCATTTGTGGGATGAGCAGCAGAGCTGAGTATGTGGGTTGCGCCCATGAAAAATTTGCCAAATCTTCTCTGCCAATGCCAAACAGCTTATTCTGCCATTGACTTTGTTTGGTGTTTGGTGGATTGGTTGATTGAAGTTTGAAGAAACACGACATATTGGCAATTCAACAAGTTATCCATTTAACAAACAGGAGCCTCAATAGTGTGTGGAAGAACCATATACAGCCACAACAGCCTGGCACCTCCTCCTCATGCTGGTCACCAGCCTGGTCACACACTGCTGTGGGATGGCATCCCATTCTTCAACCAGCATTTGTCGCAAGTCAGCCAACGTGGTTGTGTTGGTCACTCTGACACGAACAGCACGCCCAAGCTGATCCTACAAGTGTTCAATGGGGTTGAGGTCAGGACTGCTGGCAGGCTATTCCATTCTCTTCATTCCCAAATTCTGGAGGTAGTCTCTGATAAACCCTGCTCTGTGGGGGCGAGCATTGTCATCTGTCATCTTGTCATCTCGGAACATAGAGTTCAGTCCCAGACTGTGGAGATATGGGATTGCCACTGGTTGCAGAGTCTCACATTGATATCTCTCTGCATTGAGATTGCCTCCAATAATGACAAGCCTCGTTTTTCCAGTGAGGGAGATGCCGCCCCACACCATCACACTGCCTCCACCAAAAGATATTACTCTATCGGTGCAGCAATCAGCATAGTGTTCTCTGCGTCTGCTCCACATTTTGATCCTATGATCCAACTGCCGTAGGCGGATTCTGGACTCATCGCTGAACATAAAGTTCCTCCACATGTTCAGGTTCCAGTGCACATGTTGCCAACACCAGCGCAAACGGGCCTGGCGGCGAAGAGCAGTCATGGCAGACCGGAGAGAAGCACAGCCAGTTAGCCTCCACTAGCCTCCCAGCTAGCCCCAGCTCTCCGTTTGGATCCAACCGCAGCACCGAGCCCCGGTTTGTTATTCAGGTTAAAGTGGGAAGAATCAATGGGTCTGTCGGACAGCTGAGTGAAGTGGAGCCTGTGGAGGAAACACCGGTTAGCCCCGGTTTCACTACAGGCAGATTCACTCACTACAGCGGGCGAGGAAATAAAACCAATGGATCAATAAGTACAAACACTGTTGATTTCTTCCTGTAGAGCCGACATGAAAACTATTTTGGTTCAGTAAATTTCAACTGTCAGTCAGCCTGGCGAGGGCAGATTAGACGACCAGTTCTGTGGACAGAGACACTCAACGCCTGTCGGAGGCGTTCAGGGAGAAGCGAAAGCGCACCGCTTAAAGGAAAGGAGTTTGCTAGATTTGCAACACAAGACAAAATGAGAGCATCATTACAAATCATTACAATAATAAAGAACAATCGTTTTATCTCGATTATCTTGTTTTCATAATCATTGGAAGCCAAAAATTTTATACTCGCGGTTGCAAGCACTTCACTACATATAACACACTGGGGTTTCTGTCCCTTTTTATCCTTAATCTACAAAAATCCACATTTTAAATATTCTGGGTCATATTTGCGCTTCGCCATCTTGCCTCCAAACATCAACACAAACTTAAAGTGAACGTCAATCAAATGATGGTCACCATGGCCACGGCGTGAGACTGCTGCATGTCTCTGACGCATGCCTGTCAAAATAATTTTTTTTCAAAATAAAAGACAAGTCCAACATCAGATGCGCATTAAATATCATTAATTTATTTTTGACCAGTTGTCCGCGACCCACTCAGAACAGGTCCGTGACCCACTTTTGGGTCGCGACCCACCAGTTGAGAATCACTAGTATACACTACCTTAAGAAAAAGTAGTGTCATTTGTTCAGCAGAAACTCAGCGCTAAACATGGCTTATTATTTTCTCAAATTGACCCCAAAGTACATAGAACAGCCTGTATTTATTACACAAACACCACTGCAGTAACAATTGAAAAATTAGTTTGCACTTTCAACAGACTCTTTGTTTACTACTCATGCAGTAAGTTACATTCCACTGCACTTCCATGAGTGTGGTTAGATTCATTTTGCATAGAAAAAAAACATTTTCTACATATAAAACATGTAGAAAATGTGGAGACTTTAGGCCTTTGTTAAAATTATATAACTTGTTTTTGAGACAAGTATTTTCCAAGTGAATGGCTGCTTGAGGATGTTTTCATTTTCCCAGATACTTTCCACACTTCCATGAGATTACTGAGTGATTAAAAGAATGCTGGCTTGTCATTGTCAGTAAAACAACTGCAGTCTACCTTACACAGTTTCACAATGCATCACAGATTGGCCTTGTACCTTATGGTATCAGCAACTACAGAGCTATTTGGAGATAAGGTGCATAAGCCAAAGTCAAGCCAAAGTCAACAAAAGAGCTCATATGAGGATTCAGGGTCACAGAGGGCTGGACTAGAGATCAATGGCGTCTCAGTTGGTCCATTAATCCATGCGTGGCTCTATAACACATGGCCTACTTTGGCCACTTAATGCCCATCAGCAGTGCATGGAGCTGGAGGAACAAGTGCTCATCACAGCCCTGTCACACCCAGTTCGCCCTCTAGCCTCATTTGAGCTTAATAAGCAGGGCTATGTCTCCAGAGAGCTCATCACAGGGAACTAACAATGTGGACACATCCATGGGTCAGGTCTAACACCCAGCACTCTGTTGTATTCTGCAGACAACCAGGTGTGACTGTGATAGTGGATGTGGGAGGGATGGAATGCTGTTGTGAAGCAATGACAAGGATTACAGCTTTCCTGCCATCAGGTTTTACTGTCCTCACAAGGAAGTCAAATATAGCATGTATACATACAACAATGTCCAATTGACAACTCATGCTCAATCTAGAGCTGAAATGATTAGTTGACTGATGGATTAGTCTATCAACAGAAAACATAATTGACAGTTTTTTTGATAATTGATAATTGTCATTTTTCAATCAAAAATAGTGAAATCATGCTACACATTCTGAGGTTCCAGCTTCTCAAATGGCAGGGTTTTCTGCTTCTCTTTGTCATATGTTATTACCTTTGGGTTTTGGAGTTTTGGTCAGACAATACAAGTAATTTGAAGATGTAACCTCTACAAAGTTGTTATCTGCATTTTTTCATAAATTGTTTAGACAGTTGATAGACAAAACAATTCATCAATTAACCAAAGAAATAATCTGCTGATTCATTGATAATAAACAAAAAATGCCTAATCGTCAGTCCAATCTTCACCATACATCTCTTATCTATTGGCAAGTCTGTAAAGCAATAGGCATAGCAATTGCTCTGTGAGGCTAACATCAGCATGCTTACATTTACTGATTGGCAATAAAACAAAAATACTGTGATAGAGCCATGCAACCAGTATGGCTACAACGGTGTGAAATTCTACTTTGTGCTAACCTCATCCAATTAACCCAAGAAAGTTGCCTTTCTGGGTAGACTTTTTATTAATCAATCAATCAATTTTTATTTATATGGTGCCAAATCACAACAAAAGTCATCTCAGGGCACTTTTCACATAGAGCAGGTCAAGACTGTACTCTTTAATTTACAGAGACCCAACAATTCCCCCATGAACAAGCACTTGGCAACAGCGGTAAGGAAAAACTCCCCTTTAATGGGTTGAAACCTCAAGCAGAACCCAACTCTTGGTGGGCAGCCATCTGCTTTGACCGGTTGGATTGAGAATCAATGTCGTTCAGCAGCTAGTGCCATTTTATTTTGGTTATACCATTTTAGTCATTTGGTTTAAAAAGTAGGGGCGGAGTACAAAAGGTTGAGCTTAACTTTCTCCAAAGATGTCAGGATTCAAGACTATCCTCTAGCAGCCATAGGGATTATGACTCTTGTCTGGCAGAAAGAGTGTGATGTTAGTATAGAGACTTAAACACAGGACACCATTGTTGGTTTCTGATTTCCTACCAACAGTCAACATTGGTTTCTTTTAACCATACCCACTATCACTCCCAACCAAGTGATTATTATTGAAACCATGATAACAAAGGTCGATTAACAAAGTAGTAATTTTAACCTAAACTATGATCTTTCCTTAACTCTAACAAAGTTGTTTTTGTGCCCAAAACGTAAATCTTTATTGTATACACAAAAGTTACAAGTTAACTCTCACCCTGTAGACATACATCCTCACAACTCACTGTTGAAAGTCAACACATTTCACAGCTGAAGTAAACGGTGAATTGGGAGGGACTTTGGTGATTTGAACTCAATCACTTTTAACAACTTTCTTTAAACTGAAACAAACTACATAATGGTAATACTATCATACTGTGACCGCTAGTGCAAACTGTCAAGCTTAAAATAGTGTTTTGCCGCACCCTTTCATTTTCCATGCAGCATTTATTATGAACAACATATGGCGTGTCAATATGTGTTGATATCAAAACCATGTTGTCCTGTCATCTCGAATGAGACACTCGGTTGTGTTGGAAGTGACACGCTGCCTCTCAGAGTGCAGGGTGAAGGGTTGAGAGCTTTTGCCGGGAGAGGGAGGAGAGAGATTAGCCTAAACGACAGCTCTATTAGAGACTTAACCTGGGCTTTGATCATTTCCTGAGCTCCCCTTCAGATCAGCTCGAGCAACAGACAGCAAATCTGACAGGCTCCTGCTCTAACACCCCCCACCCTCCTCCTCCTCCCTCACAATCACCACCACCACCACTCATATCCCTCATAATGTACCCAGGCTTCACTGTGATCAAAGACCCCCTTTCTGGTGACTGAGACTCCCATCTGTCTGCCCACAATAGAGAAGACTCAGAGAGAGAGGCTGACTGTCAGACTGAGTGAAAGGTAGTATTTCATGGCACACATTTGAGTACAATATATGGGAGTCCAGAGGCAAAAAGCATATGTGATGTTTGGTTTTTTCTCTGTCACATCCTCCCTCCCTCCTTTACTATGTATCTGACTTGCAGCATAATGACTTGTGCCAGCTACTCCCTTCGAGTGTCAAATGTGATTGCTATAAACATACATTCTGTATACATAGTACAATACAAATAACATAGTTTTACATAGTTAACAGCCATATTGATTATCCAGCATGTGTGAGTAGCTAGTACGAGTGAGAAAGAAATAGACTTAATTCTACCCAGAAAACATAAGAACAATAATGACTTTAGTAGGACTGAGTCTGATGATAAAGCCAAAGGGCCATCTTAGATAACTTTGTGTAAAGGCCTGGTCACACCTGCAAATTCAATTCATTCCAATGGAATCACAGTGATCAGTGGTTCCACTCACTGCTGTGAAGTAAATCTGAGCAAATATTTCACATCCAGTTCAACTTTGGGGAACTTTTACCTGCAAATTTGCACCGTTGACAAATAGTAAGTCCTCTTGACAGAGCTGACCTTTGAGGGGACAGAGAACGAGTGCATCCAAAGTTGAAAAATAAACTGTAACAATTCAATTTTATTTAACATTCTTTCACCAGACTAAAAGCTACTTAACAAAATAACAATGGTATACAGACAGTTATGAGACAGGAGGCAATCTTACAAATATGTCTTTTGAATCAACAGTGTGAATTGTCCCATTGGTGACTGGGTGAGCTAATTTACCAACTGACTGTTAGCAAGCCCATTAGCTAAAGAGAGCTTTACTTTCCCTCTTTAATAACTTTTTATAGAACAAAATGCCGGGGGGAAGTGAACAAAAATAGAGGTAAAGTAGAGAGACTCTCCAGGAGCTATTGACTGACTAGCGCTAGCCCGACTGGGCCAGCTGGTGAGTTGGCAGTTAGCTTGCCAGCTGCCGCAGTTCACCAACTAGCCCTGGGAATAGTCACAAGTTCTTACATTACAACCAGCCACCAGACTTTAACACTGCAGTCATAAGGCTATTTCATTAACAATGACTGTCTGTTTTATAATGTTTTCCTCTAATTGTAAAGGCTGCTAAGCGCAGGGTTGGCGGTTCGACCCCCGGCTCTTCCTTGCCACAGTGTGTGAGTGTGTGTGAAAGGGTGAATGAGAGGCAAAAATTGTAAAGCGCTTTGTTAGTAGAAAAGCACTATATACAGTAAGTGCAGTCCATTTACCATCCATCCTCTGGTTATAGAAGGGCAATAAGCTATTAGCTGGCAGCTTTGTGCAGTTATGTTACAGATAAATTTATGCTACAGCATCCAGACAACAATTTATTTTTGTCCATCCAAGGGGGCTGGCCAGTGGCTATCCATTGTTAGGAATTGATCCACTGTATACTTTTTAACATTATGTCTAATCTCTGAGCTTGGGGAAGTCATTCCAAGTCAAAAGTGAAGTCACAAGTCATTGGTGTTAAAGTCAAAGTCAAGCTGCAAGTCATTCTTGATTTTGTCACACAAGGCTAAAGTCAGAAGAGTCCACATCTGTCTACTGTATATGTTGATTTCAGCTCATTTATCCCACCGCTCCCAGGTCATATCAATGCATACAAAATTGACGGACTAGGACTCAAAAAAGGACTTTTCTCTCTGTTGATTTCTGTTTCACTGAGACCTGGCTGTGTGAGTCTACCCGAACAGAAACTCCACAGAGCGGACTGCGAGGAAGACCAAAGGAGAATGTTTTCACGTCAACGATGGATGGTGCAACAATGTCCTGATACTGTTAAAATGCTCTTGACATTGAATCATTTTTCATAAACTGTAAACTGTTTCACTCCTGAGAGAATTCAGTTCATTCATTCCCATGGGAGTGTATGTCCCACCACACACGTGTGTGTGCAGCACAAACACAACTCGCCGAACAAATTACTGAAATAGAAAAAAACTTTCCAGACTCCATGGTTATTGTTTTAGGTGACTTTAACAAGGCCAAACTGAGCCGTGAGCAGACAGCATGTTACCTGTCCCACCAAGGAACAGAGTACACTCAACCACTGCTACACAACTACTAAGAACTCATATTGCTCTACTACCTGTGCAGCACTGGGTCTCTCTAATCACTATTTAATTCACCTAATCCTGACATACAGGTAGAACCTCAGATGTGCCAAGCCTGTGGTGAGAACTGTGAAAAGATGGACAAGTGAAGGAATGAATATAATGAGTGAGTGAATACAGACACTGTATCATCTCATGTCAGTTTCTGTGAGGATATCTGCATCCCCACCAGGACCTAGGTCAAGTGCAACAACAACAAGCCATGGTTTACTGCAGAGCTCAGACAGCTCTGTTGAGCCAAGGATGAGGCCTACAGGGGCAGAGATAAGGACCTCTAAAGGTAGGCCAAGTACAAGCTGAAGAAACGAATTAGAGCAGCCAAAGAGGAGCACGCTGAGCAGCACATTAACACAGTTGACCACCAAATCCTCCTCTCACACTCACTGAGCTTGGTATCTCAGGATCCACCCTCCACTGGTTCATGTCCTACCTCTCAGGGAGATATTTTAGAGTATCTTGTAGGGGAGAAGTGTCCAAACCGCATGGCTTATCCACAGGGGTTCCTCAAGAGTCAGTGCTTGGTCCCCTTCTTTCACAATATACACCACCTCACTTGACACAATCATCCCCGCCCATGGTTTCTCATACTCATTGCTATGCTGACGATACCTAGCTCTTCCTGTTGTTCTCACCAAAAGACCACACAGTCTGAACTTGGATCTCTTCATGCCTTGCCAATATATTGGCATGGATGAAAGAATGCCACCCTCAACTCAACCTCTTTAAGACTGTGCTCCTTGTCATCCAAGCCAGTCCCTCTATACAACAAAATCAGCATCCAGATCAAATCAACCCAACTCATGCCCACAAAGTCTGCCAAAAACCTGGGTGTCATGATCGATGACCAACTTATCTCTAAGGTTCACGTGGCCTCAATTGCTCGGTCATGTCGATTTTCCCAGTACAACATCAGGAAGATCAGACCCTACTTGTCTGAGCATGCAGCACCTCTCCTGGTACCAGCTCTTGTAATATCACGCATTGACTACTGCAACTCCTTACTGGCAGGTCTTTCCACATGTACATTCAAACTTCTACAGATGACCCAGAATGCAGCAACATGCCTTGTCTTCAACCAGCCCAAAACAGCATATGTCACTCCACTGTTCATATCCCTCCACTGGCTCCCAGTTGCTGCCCTCATCAAATTCAAAACCCTGACACTCGCTTACAAAATAGCAATCTAAACGGCTCCTGCCTACATGAACTCCCTCAGTCAGGTTTACGCTTCCTCACTCTCATTATGCTCTGCCAATGAAAGGAGCCTGGTACCACCACCACAACAGGGCCCTAAGTCGCTAGCTAGACTCTTCTCTTCTGTAGTTCCCCAGTGGTGAAATGAGTTAAAGACCCAGCTCTTTCATGAACAACTCTGCACTTGATGGACTGAAGGAAGAGAAAAAACAAAAACAAAAACAACAACACAGTGTTTCCCCAATATTCATTCAGCAGTGGTGCATGGGCACTGCAAAATTATGAGCGCCAATGCTAAAATTTCAGACGATCATTAATATCAACGGGCTACTAATAATTTTCACTCGCACGGTGTGCGAGCACAATAACACCCTGCGTTATCGTGGAATACTACTCATAATAGCCACTACTATTATTATTACTTTACTCTTGTTCTATTTTTATTCTTCTATGTTGCATTTGTGGGAGCAAATGCAACATAGACACATTCTTTGTATTTGTATGCTTGCATTAGTTAATAAAACAGATGCTGATTGAATGGGCTATATTATGCTGACATATAATATCCAAACGAAGAATCATAAAGACACATACTTGGCTAATCAACAGATTCTGATTCTGATGCAGGGGATGGATCTATTAGCCTGTGTTTGTATCTGATACTACCACAAGGAGTCACCATTGTTAGTTATGACAATGGCTATGGTTCTATGACTTTGTTTTGGAGTATTTCTGGCCCTAGTGTAAAATGAATTCCCATAATGCAGCATTAACCAATAATGGAAATAATTTAAGTACATGCTACTTGAACATTCTACTTTATAATTTTACTCCACCACATTTCAGAGGCACATGTTCTTCCTCCATTAGATCTCTCTTACAATTACATTTACTACTTACTTTAAAGAGTTACATTTTACTTGAAAACCTATAAATCAATTTATAAAATATGATCCATTGTCACATATTAAAGTTCTCAACAATAATATAGTAGTTTGCGTTATCCTTTACTTAAGTAAATATTCTAATGTCAAACTTCTACTTGTAATGCAGTATTTCTATAGTGCAATATTGTTACTTAAGTAAAACATATAATGCCTCTTCCACCACTGGAATTAAATATCAAGTGAAAATTCTAAAATTATTATATGAGATATGCAGAATGTATATTTCATTTAAGGCCTTACATATTATGGCATCTTGCAAAGGCCCACAGTATATGTATGAACAGTCAGAAACACTGTTCCCATTCTTTTTCATTGAATATTTGGCTCTAAAAAAGACACAGTGGTCTATTATATGATTGCTAGACACCCTTTGAAATTGTCTCGAATGCATTTGGTGAATTACTTTGTGTATTTTGAGGTGTGTGTCATTTTGGCCAATGATGTCACAAATTTTTGAACACAAAAATACAATTTAGAATTTCTCTGTTTCTCTTCAATGCACATGGATATTTCAGAGTTGTACAAATGGCTTTTTTTCCTGCCCACAACATGACACATTAGTTCCTTGTCCTCACCATCTATTCATCTTTTACTCTGTGTCTGCTGAGTCTCTCTCCATCTGTCTATCTTTCTCTCTCTAAAACACACACACACACACACACACACACACACACACACACACACACCTCCAGTCTGGCTTAGAACATGTTTTGCCTCAGGGGCTCAGTCTTGCTCCTACCCCATTACAAGGCTAATGAAAGCAGTGAGAGGATCAAATCCAATGAAGCTGCTATTCACACTGCTTAACCCTTATAAAAGCCTGTGACCTTTATACAAGTGCACACACGCACACAGACACACACACACAGATGACTGGTGCACATAGGTAAATATACATATAAAAAAACTGTCACAATGATTATGAACTGGAAGAGGGTGGACAAAGAAGTAATGTACAAGCCACTGTATCTGTATGTATAATTTACTCATGTACATGTAGTGTTGATTGTTTGAATTATTCATTTCTTCTTTATGAATAATAACTCTGTTGTGAGCACTGGAACACCTGACTGACTGACTGATTACCTGTTTATAAGTAGGAAAGTGTGTGACTACTAAAATTCATGCAAACTTTCATAAAGTCACAGCGTGACTTGCAACTGATATTAATAACACATGCTTTGGGATAAGTGCTGCTGCTTTTTTCACTCTTGGGAGTTGAAGATATGAAGCTTCTGCAAAACTTCAGTATAGAAGGTATTTACACTGTCGTTTTCTTTATTTTTCTTACAGTTGAGTAATAATTTTACTTTCCTGCACTCACTGTCGTCAGTCTTGATCCATAAATTCTCTTGTTTAAATATTTATTCAACATCACCAAATCTGTGTGATCTGAAATCTGTGTGCCACACACAGAGAAAATAGAATCAATACTGAAACTGTCGCAGCAAGATGTCAGTGTAGGGAATGACCAATGTGTTTACTCCTATCAACACTGTCTCCTAAAATGAAAAAAATACAGTCATGTACATATACAAGTTATTTGCAAAAGCATATACATTTTGTAAGACAATTAATGCCATTGGGATTACATTTTTTTCAACATAACAAAGGAACATTTATATTGAATGAATCATCAATCTGCTCTCTGCCAATGCAAAATGTTCAAACTGACCGTATAGTATTTTCTCTGATTGTATTTCATTTGCTTTCCTTCAATCCATTTCTTACAACTACTCAACAACTATGAGTGCTATGAAAATTTGTACAGACATTCATGTTCCGATCATTCCTATTGACAGGTGATCCCGACTTTTCCTCTAGCACCACCATGAGGTTTACATTTGTGGTTCTGAGTGAAATATTAAAGTAGACAAACAGATTGCCATGAAATTTTGTGCACACATTCATGTCCTCCTCAGGGTGAATTGTAACAACTTTGGTGATCCTCTGACTTTTCATTTAGTTTTAACTTAACTTTTCTACCTCGACATCAATTGCATGGATTGCTTTGATTTTTGGTAAACACAGTCATGCTCCCCAGGGGATGAACTGTAATAACCTAGAATTCCAGATTTTTCATCTAGTGCTATCATCTGGTCAAAATTTAATTTTGTCCAATACTTTACTTCATGATACTTTACTGAATACCTGCACAAGTAATGACATTCTCATGAGCCTCAGCTGTACTTGTTGTGTTCAATGTTGTGTTCATTCAGAAAGAACTGAACTACTTGCTACTTGGTCCGTGCAAATATATTGTGCATAAATTTGGACTTGGTGGAAATATCTCCATTTTACATAAATATACATAAAGATGCACTAATACATTTTTTTTTGGGGGGGGGGGGGGGTCGCTCCCCCTCCTTGTAAACCACACCTAATTTTCTTCTTTCCAAACTGAAAGAGGGTATCATTACAGTGTAGATGTCATCACTAAAGGCGGATGCCATGTAATGTCATATATTATGTAGAGGATGGTAGAGGAGAATTATCTTGGCAACGTTTTTATTTGTATATGATGATTATGCTAATGCCTTAAATCTAATGTAATCATTTATTGGTGTTAAATTCTATAGGTAGAATATTTTAAAGGAAAGCATAAAAATATATTTTCATGAAATCATAAAGAAATCTGTTTGTCTTTACCTACTGGCTGGTAGCCCTGCCTCGTAGGACCTCCAAATGGGTTACGACTGCCAAAGGAGCCTCCGTCAATGGACCCGTAAGACATTCTGCCTGATGGTTGGTGGTGTGTCAGCTGCAGGTGCCTGGGGAAGGAACAATAACTAGAATAAAACAAGGAAACACAATTTATTTCCACTTTGCCCTGCCAATCTAAAAATGAATGCGCTCACAGTACTGACAGTAAGTGAAGGAAAAAAAAAAACATGATTTCTATAATGTCTTTGTAGATGTAAGCCCTGCACAGATGGCTTTACTAGAGGAGAGCTAGTAATGGAAGTTTTAGCTCCTCTGAGTTCAGTCCCATGTGGATCAATGCTGTGATTATAACTGAGCATGTTTTCCTTACAGGATTGTTGCCTACTAAGCAAATAACCTGCTTGTCTCCAATCATGGATTGTAGAAAAACATTTACAGAGTAGCTTTGACATCACCCATAGTTTTCAAAAGGGACATTCTGAAGCCTAGATTATGGTGTACTACCAGCTGCCATCTTTGTGAGCTAATGGAGCCAGTAAATCCTAGTTTGGTCAAACAGGAAAAACCTAGATGGAGCTAAAGAGGGATAACCAAGCAGCAGCTACTATAACCTACTGTGATATGCTGAAACAAGCAAGCTAACCTAATGCTAATCTAGTTTTTTATATTGTATCTTACAGGTTATTTTTGACACCCACCTTAATAATTGTGAATTACGTTTATGGTTTTAACATAGACTCAAATGACTTTAACTGACTTTGACTGAGTTTAATGTAATGTAAAGGTCACTCACAGTACTGAAATCAGAGAGTCAACTGTGTAGCTCTATAGGTGGGTCTTTTAAGCCCCTTTTTACTGATTGTTTTAGTTTTATGATGCACACATTTATGGCTGGTACGGTATGGCTGGAGTGTGAGGAGTGCTATAATGTTAGCTATAACACTTTGATATACTGGTATATTCAAAGAGTGATCCACAGATTTAGTATTGCACTCCTGTACTATCGTTGGACTCACAATGGAATGTTTTTCTTTTTGTTTTGTTTTTTTAATTATCAAAATGGATACAGAAGAACCAGAGACATTTGTCTCCCTGGTGCCTACATTACCCACAAAGCAACTTGAACGCTGGCAGTTTGGTCAGAGATTGGGGTGTTTTATGCCAGTAACGGCTTATGTAGCCTGAAGCTGCTAGCCTCCAGCAGAGATGAGGAGCTACAGAGGTCTGGTAACCTCGATTCTTTCTAACTCCACATCCTTGTCACTTTCAACCCCCCGGCCCCAACCAATGCTGACTGAAGTGACATCACTTCAGGCAATTAATCCATTTTCACAAAAGGCTTTATACAGTACAACTTTTTTTTTTTCTTTCTCATATGCAGTAGTACTCCCCGACACCTGTAAACACACTTTGATGCAGAAAATTGGTGGAGTTGCTTTAAGGCTGGTTGCTTGCATGTTTTTTTTTTTTTGTTTTATGTTTGTTTTGTTTTGTTTTGTTTTTTGTTTGTTTGTCTTTCTGCTCTTGATAAGTAAAAAAAAAAAATGTAACATTGCTTCAAGGTAGCTCCACAGTGGTTTCAGATATTTGCCATGATGGGGGCCACAACAATCGTCAAAAAACGGAGTCATATGTCAATTCTTAATAGTGAACTATAAATTAATTTAAGTATGTTGTAAATCACAGTGTTCGCTTGGTGCTACTAACTTATGATGAACTATTGGAGCCCCCTTATTGCTCAACTTACACTTGTTTTTAGTGTGGGACCACCTGAGCCAACAGCCAACCTGGCACACATGGATGATATCGGACAATCTACCAATCACATGCTGCCATGATATTTACATTGCAGTCTTCCTTCAGGACAAATAGTAAATTTAAGCCTATAACTTGACAGGAACAGGAAATGTTGTTCTATCCAATACTGTGGTGTACTTTTAACTCTCATAATTGTAAATGATGGAGCATGACTTTGCCAGCATAACACATAGTGAAGATGTCAATAATAATGTCAGAGCCTTACTATCTAACGTATACTTGTATTCCTGTGAGGCCTATGTTATGTACTGTCAATGTTGGAATGATTCAAGGCATCAAGAATGCAGTAACCACTGCATAATTCAGAGTCAGCTTCTTTAGGTTGTTGACCCACTATCCACTTACGTGAGGAAAGGCAAGGAGGATACAGAGTACTCATCCGAGTACCGCCGAAAAGGTCAAATCATCATGTGAACATGTGTTTCACCCGCGGCCAGAGACACACAGATGACACTCAAATCAACAAAATCTTTCTCAGCGCTTTCAGCATCTCCATCAAAGGTCAGAATTTGATACTGGTCAAGTGGCCAATGCTCTTTTCCCCACCGTGAAAGACAAGCATTCAGACAAGCAGGGGAATGTGATTACACTCCAGAGTCATTGTGCAGCCTATTGTTGTGATGAAGCCAGTGAATCTGGGCTATAGGACCGGCGTTATGGGTATGAAGCGGGACAGAAGAGCAGCCAGAGAGATTCAGCGTCCGCACATTACAGCGAGACAGATTCACTGGGCCACGAGAACGTTTAATCCGATTAATTTTCATAGAGAAGGGAGATTAATTACTTTTGGCAGTCCATAAACAGTCTTCACTCTGCTTGATTTCAAGCCCAGTGACTGCGCCTCACATCCCTCTGAAGTGTGGACACGCACCACCTCTATCTGCATATGGGATGCACACTCATGGATGCACATTCACGTCTGCACACACACACACACACACACACACACACACACACACACATTTGGATAACCTTACCCTTGCGCAATGTGTGGAATTATAAATGCCCCAGCTTGTTCACTTAGTCGCTCATACAAGTGAAAACTGAGGTCATTAGAGTGATGCTGAACATAGAGAAAAAAACATTAGGTATTATTGCTGTGCCGTTACTCGTGCACATGATGACATCGTCTTTAGTGATGTCATCAGAGCTTGACCTGTCCTCTGGACAAAAGGAGGATAAATGCACCAAAATTCCCCACATGCTTCATTTTTGTTCAATTCCAAGTCTAAGGCAAAATTGAATTTGTCTATATGTGATACATAATCTTTTAATCCAGGCATGTAGGAACTAAGAATTTATCATTTTGTGTTAAGTGTTCTGTGATGTTAATGTGCAATTCACATGTATATATCTGCATAATATTCAGTCTAATACACTTTATACTTAATACACTTTTATGGCTGCAACTAAAGGTTATTTTAATTACTATTTTTGTTTAATCAACAATGAATAGTGTAGTCTATAAATGAAATAATGAAAAATTCCTATAACATAGTGTGACATCTTCATATACCTTGTTTTTTCCCCACCGAAAGTCAAAAAATAAAAAATAAAAAAATCACAATTTACACTGGTATAAAACAGAAAAGCAGCACATATTCACATAATGTTTTGATGTTTTGTGAAAGTGCTTTATAATCCCACAGCTGATGGGACACAAGATGGCATGAAACTTAAATTCAAATCAAATTTGTTTCATTTTATACAAATAAAAAAGGTGCACAGATATCCTGTCAAAACACGCGTATGTCGGTGCAGCGTCTGAGAGCTTCTACCTCGCACAGGAGTCTGTTTTTCATGTCATCTGTTTCTGTTTGGCCTAAAGCTCACTTTCATGCAATTTATCGTGGAGGTTCTGAGAGCTGCTGAAAGTGTAGATATCTTCAAAGGTGAATTAAAAACCTTCCTCTTTATCCTGGCGTTTAATTAGAATGTTTTAATGGCATTATTTGATTTTTGATTATTTATTTTATTGTATCCGTATTTAAAATGTTTTATGTATTGTATTTTAATTGTTTTGGTAATTCACTTTCATCTTTTCTATTTTTCCATGATTCTGTTGTATTGTTTATGTTTTGTACTGTCTTATTATCAGCTTGTCTTTCCTCTGTAAAGCACTTTGAATAACACTGACCTGTATAAAAGATGTTATACTAAGAGTTAGAATAAAGGCAGATTGGTATTCAGAGATGGTCTTCTGCTAAAGTAGGCTAATGGAAGGAGAAGATTATTTGCAGTCTAAAGCCTATGATTTATCTGATGACTTCTGAGTTTGTATTTATTTTTAATTAGGTGTTTATGACCTGTGTTTTGTTACCTCATCAGCTATTTCTATGTTTATGACGCTTCTGTGTTGTATTAACAAGTAAGACATACAGTACTGTATGTCAACTCTTTTGCTTGTTTTTTCTTTCGTTCATTTATGGACAGACCACATACCACTAAAACAAAACAGACTGCATCACATGCAAATCCATTAATACATCTATTTAAATCCATTTTTACTCATACATTATTTCATTTTCACAAATCCCTGTGAAAGAAAAAAGTATTGCGGTAATGATAAGATAGTAGGTTTTCACATGAAGATTAGAAACCGTTGAGATTATAAGCATATTATTAAGTCATGCACAACTGTAAATTTGTAGAAATGAGTGGATAGGGCCCAAATATCTTGAAACATTTCCACAATTGTGCTTCTCTAGTGTCTAGTTCTCTAGAGGTAGGAATTGTGATAAATGATCAAAGGAATATCTGAGAAGATGAACAGATTTTGTAGCACTAATATGCTAAATATAGTCTAGTCTATAACAATAACAATTAGATGACACAAATAATATATAAAACAGCACCTAAATGACCTTTAAAATAATAAAATAATGCTTATAATATTTAGAAGGACACACATCCATCACAATAGAAAAGTAAACAGCCCTTCGTCACAACTTTGAAATGTAAGAATCCTGCCTTTTACCTGTTAACTTCTATTTGGAAAAAAAATATGTTTCCCTAAAGTAATATGTGTCTTTTGAAGCAATTTTACAGCACACACACACAAAAAAAATACACAAATATTTCTGGACGGTGAAAGGTTTTTCCAGCCCTTGAAATGCCATTTTGAATGGAGACAGTCCTGGCTTATAGAGAAAAATAGGTCCTTACACTGGTAAACAGAGTAGACGTGAGGCAGAGCAGTGTGCACCCCTGTGTGACACTGCAGGACACAGAAGGATGGTAAATACAAGCCTGGCAGGGCAGAGTGACTGGATCCACAGCTACTCACCACCCCCACTGGTTTTCATTCAGTCCCCCACTCCTTTCACAGCTGTCATTATCAGCAACACAAGGCTTAGCTTAGCCAGAGCAGGCAACTGAGCAGAAATAAGCCTACACCCTGAACACAAATGCTGCATTTATCACAAACAAGCAAGGGCCAACCTGAGGCGGGAACTGTGTGTGAGTGTGTGTGTGTGTGTGAGTGTGTGTGAGTGTGTGTGTGTGTGTGTGTGTGTGTGTGTGGGAGGGTTCAACTGATAGATTTTTTTGAAGACTGGTATCAATATTTCAAGACGAAAGTGACCAGTAATGTTTTTGTTATATAATAATTATATATTAAACCATTTTTTCATCAAATTTCTCATCCAAGTATGAAGTATTTCCTTCAGTCTTGATTATGTGGGAACATCTTACTTTGAATTCTCCTCACTTTTTAGGAAATATATATATATATATTAACTATAATGACCCCACATTGTTCTAAATACCAGCTGCATCAGATGACATTACATCATTTGACACGTGTCAGTTGATGAGCAAAGCACTTACATCTTACATGTCATACTGACAAGAGACATGATAAAGGTACAGCTGGGACGAGCTGATCCTGGAAACCTATGTGAGGAAATTGTTGCTTTTCTGGAGATATGATGCACGTCAAAGACACCGCTGGTGTTCAGACGTGTGTTGAAAACAATGGGTGCAGGTGTGCAGGTGGCCCATAAGCGTGAATGGACTTTGACTGAGTGACAAATGAGAGCTGGCCTTCCCAGGAGACACAGCGTCATCTACTGTGGTGCACGACTGACTGAGCGTTAACCTTCAACAGCAAGCTGTCAGAACCTTTACAGCAGTCACCGTTTGGGAGGACGCATTGTGTTGTTTACTGTTGTGCTCAAGTTGGAAAGTGAAAGCTGGTTAGCCTAGCTTGCTAATGTTACCAATGATTTCCACCAGATGTTACTCTTTGATCATGTCATTTCAACACTTGCTTGTCTTTCTGTTGTGAGTACAAATGTGGTGATTGATGAACAGACAGGTATAACAGGTTAACAGAGTATAAGAGTGCAGAAATAACTGACTAGACTTGAACGAGCATCATCACAATCCCAGTGCATTAACCTACTACCATATTATTTGAATTAGTTATAATAATAATACTATTATATTATTCATTTGTGTTCTAAAAAGTTCCTCTTACACTGTTACACAGCCATATCGCACCAAGAAATAAGAGTGCCACCAATATCAGTCGGTAACAAAACTTCACACCCAGTGGAAGACATCATAATTAGGGTGTTGAATGTATTGATTTCTTAACAAAAACTGTTTTTTTTTTTAAATTCTAGTTTGACTTGAAAAGTCACCATGGGTTTGTAAAACTCTCCATTCAAACTCAGACTGTATCATTTATTACAAGGTCAACAGCAACTTCAATAACCATATTGCTGGCGTATGTTTTATTTTGTTTTTGTGTTATAAATTACTTATACATTGCATAAACATTACATTGTTGCTTTGCAAAGCATACTTTAGGTTTTTCATTGATTTGTTACCCTCCAGCCAGTCTTCAGTTTATATGCATTTCATTACACTATTAAAAATGAACTCACGGGTGTCTTCATTTCCTAATAATTTGCAAGAAAGGAAATAGTATTTTGGTATTTTCCAAAAGGTTTCCTACAGAGAACTAAGAAATCAAGGCCCAATTACAGTGGAAAAAAGAACAGTTGGCACAGTTAATAAGTACCCCTGATTTATTTCAGTTTCTAAGAAAGCCCTGAAATTATACTTAGAAAATGGATGGGGTCATGTCGTGTCAAGTTTATCCAATTATGAGTTCAGAATTTCAAAGTTCTCTCCAGAGAAATATTTTAGTAATTAACAGCATCCTATGAACTTCCCTAACCTGATCTCTTCCACTTTCTATAATCTGATGTTTTTTTCTTAGAAACCTTTCACCAGTTTTGTTATGATAAGTACACAATTACAAGGATCTTTGCAGAAAAATGTCCCACTAACCCAAAATTACTAGACATTATTATAAAGCTGAGGAGCCCAGAATGAACTGCATTCCCAAATGTTGCTATTCTGCACTCAGTAATGCAAGAGCAATGTTCACTGTGACAGATTACCTTTTTCAACTTTCATTCTGCTGCAAGTCAGTTTTTCAGAATAAAGCTTGCCAATGTTTCTTGAAATCAAAATAAGGTGATCAATACCACCATATATCTATTATGTAATATATATAAAGGCTGTAAACAGTTGGAAGCAGTTAGTCTGGCTCTGTCCAAAGCTAATAAACCCTGCCTACCAGCACCTCTATACCTCACTAATCAACACTTTGTATCTTGTCTATTTAATGTTGAAAAACAGAAAGTAAAGTGACTTGCTAGAGTCTTGTCATTGCCGTGGCAACCAGGGAAGACTCTGTGTGTGTGTGTACCACGTATCAACATTTCAAACCAAGCTGAAGTACTCCTTCTTCTGCTTATTCAAAAGGATGACAGCATGATGAAATGAAATTTTAAAACAAAGGAGTGACCCAAGGCCTGTTTTACTGAAGACACATTAATGTTCATAGCCTGAAATCAAGTCACTGAGACATGACGACCATTTCCGTTGTGATGTTGTTTCTTTAAGACAGGACTGACCCTAATCAGCTACGCTCCTTTTGACCAATCTGCTCACTCTGACATCCAAGACATCCTGATTCCCAACTCTGATGGAAGCTCCCTGTCTAATTATCTCTCACACACAACTTGATTAAGTGACTCTATCAGGTCAATGGATATATATGTGTTAGATATGATTCATTTACCAACCCAGATATGTCTATTGGAATTATTCCATATTCCACAGCGTGCAGTAATGGTTCTCATTTAACCCTAATGTTTGTCTATATCCTCGGGCAGGCAGGACAGCTCTGTGACAGTGGTGTGGAGAAAAAGAAATAGACACAAAATTAAACAACTTTTGTCAAGATAAAGAAACCGCCAATCAGAGAAAAGCATTGCTTACCCCAAAATACATATGAAACTCAAACAAACCCTGCATGGTCTATTGACAGGGTAGCATTTTAAAGCTATAATATGTAACTATTCTGCATTGAAACATCTAAAAGCAACTCAACCTATGTTATATATTTTGTTGAATTTTGTACTATGGAATCAAATGATGGTCATGAATATTTTGAGCTTGTGAAATGGTTTGTGAATGTAGAACAAAGTTTTGCAGCTGTAGAAATATTTTGTGTATGTGTGATTACAGTGAGTACAGGATTTTTTTCAACAGTGAGGTTTCACAAAGCCATAAGTTACAACTCATAAAACTTTTTTGAAGTATGCCTTAATAGAAAGAAGTACCAAAAATTCTGTTTGTTTGTTTTGGTTTTAAGGCTCAGCAGACAAAAGCAGAAAGAAGATACAGATTAGCTGGTGAATATAAAGAGCCAGATATTTTTTCAGGAGCTGGTGGAGACTAAAACGGAGCTAAAAAAAAAAAAAACAACCTGTAAACTTACGTTGGCATCTGCTGGATGTATAAATAAGCAACTGTTTGCCAGACCAATTTCAAAGTTGATAACATGTCAATATTGTGTATACAGCTTGTTTCCACTGTCCTCAAGCATCCAAAATCAGTTAATGCAGGCTTAACTTATATATATATATTTAATTTATGCTTATAAAAGAAAGCAAATTGACTGTTCATTTTGGTTCACCTTTAGAACTTGTAACATTCGTATCTTATGTGAGCAGCAACTTCCCCAAATGGTCCTTTCTTGTACAGGCAAAAAATGACAAAATCAATTCAAAAATCAAAATGTCAATAAAAAACAACTGACTTTACTGTGGGCAAACATTAAAATGCATTGTCAAGCAATATCTAGAATCCAGTCTTAATTGTTTGTGTAGTTTGTTCGTGTTCTAAATACAGCATAAAAATAATTTACCACAATTCAGTTATTTCAAGAAAAAAAACTTTGAGATTTCCCCATGTCTCCACGACTCACAGCTATTATTTTGCATTCTGTGTCAGTTTGTCCTGGTACTTTAGCCCCTTCTTTGATTACATATTGTATTTTTTAAGTCCAAAAATGTAAAAAGTTGACTCCATATACACACATACACCAGTATCCTACAGCCAAGGCAGATTAGGCCCCGAAATACCCTGAATGCAGTTCACTGTGGTGTTGATTCCAAAGCCCTATAGCTACATTTATGCCTGTTTGTAATTTGAGATTAAAGTGAAAGGATGTTTTGCCGATACCACGAAGAGAACCCAGTTATTGCTGGTTTGATTGCAAGCTTTTTGATGTGCAACTCGGAGATACAGATATGCAGCCACATGGCAGATTTGTATAACAGGATCAAAGGAAAGGATGAAAATCAAAAGACAGTGTGTTTTGAGGCTCTACCCTCAACAGTAACCTCTTCAGAAAAGAATAGAAAGATGAACTTAAAACCAGTCTCTCTCTCTGTCTCTCTCTCTCTCTCTCTCTCTCTCTCTCTCTCCAGTGGGAAAGTGGCTCTACCTCATCCCCTCTCTTTATTGTCACCTCTTCAGCTGACACAGCCAAACTTAAGGATTGCTTATGTGTATTTACTAAAGCCTCCTCCCTCGTCCCAGTCTGATCTCAGGCCATTCCATCAGCACTGCCTCCCTTTGAAAACAACCTTCAGCCCAGGGAGGAAGACAGGAAAAAAACACCTCTGGGCAGTGAAATTGCCTTGTCACACAAAAAAAGAGTCATTATTGAGATAAATCACCCCATTCTATTCCATAACTAAACTCTGCCTCAGCTTACCTTCCACTGGCACCTGCCATCCAGGCTGAGCCATCACATGCACTCTCCAGACTGGAGCTTTGTCTGCCAGGAGGATTTAATACTGCCTCTGTTTGGTTTGGTTTGGTTTGACAATGTGATATACATGAAAAAAAGTTTCATGATGAGGAGAAGCCCAAAGCTAAAACACTGACTGTTTAAACAAGACAGTAAAGCATGCTGCGGATATCAGTGTCTATATGTTGCACTGCCAAAGACTTCCCAAGATGCTCACTGAAAGCTTTGTGTATGCACAGAGGCAGAAATATGAATGAGATTTATAAAACCATGCTTCTGTGTGGTTCCATTTCATAAATGTCATTGTCATTATGAATTTGAGCACACATGCGCAATCCTGATTTCCACTCCCACTGTAAGGCTGAGCAGCTGCGGCTCAGGTGGTAGAGCGGGTCGTCCACTAATTAGAAGATCGGCGGTTTGATTCCCTGCTCCTCCAATCCACATATCAAAGTGTCTTTGGGCAAAATACTGAACCCCAAATATCTCCTGATAGCTGTGTGAATGATTAGATTCCCTCTGATGGGCAGGTTGGGACCTCACATGGTAGCCCTGCCATCAGTGTATGAATGTGTGTGAATGGGTGAATGTGACTCATAGTGTAAAAGTGCTTTGAGCGGACGGATGACTAGAAAGGCGGCTATACAAGTACAGTCCATTTACAAGATGGAAGAAGGTATAATTTTAGCTGTGTTGCATCATTCAAATGTATGCAACCCTAATCTGCTAGAGACATGGACCATGGTCTGCAGTCAGTCTTGAGACAGGAGTTGATGGTACAAATATGTATGTTAGCTTGAATTAACAGTATTCATTTAGTGTCTCAGCCCTGTATCCAAGGGATTACATCAATTTTGGAAGATTTGCACCTTATGATGGCAGTGCCACTGTTTAGTGCCAATGTAGGAAGTAGTGTGTCCTTTTCGTCACAAAATGGAAAGTTAGGGTGTAGAGGTTGGGGTTGTAGATGACCGTGTATTGTGTCTGACATTCACGCAAGACACGCAAGGTTTCTATCCAAACACACTGGATATTAACATCCTTAATCACTGTCTGTCCATAACCTTAACCAAGTGGTTTAGTTAACTATCCCTTGCCATAATTCAACAATATTTATTTGCCAAAACAACAATCTTTCTCTAATGTTAACCTGTGAGAATCAAACAAAAATCTGCAAGTGGACATAAAAAATGTCAATGAATGTAATCCAAGGTTTTGTAGAAAGGTGTACATAGATGTTCTTGTCTGGCGATAGTAGAGGTGGGAGTAAGTCACACATGTTCAAGTCACAAGCAAGTCCCAAGTTACTGTGGTGAGAATCAAGTAAGTCAATTTGAGTCCCTTTGAGCTGCGGACCTTGTGTGATGCCCACAAAAGTGTGATCATATTTTGGTAAATGGAATTGTTTGATTTTAGTGTGTTTGAAAGAGGATATGTATTTTGTTTGTGTACTGTTTTTCCTTTTCTTAAAAAAACATAAGCATAATCTAGTTTGAGTAAGAATAATGGGCCTGCTATAGCAGTTTTGTGACAATAGGTGGCAGTGTTAGACCGTGGTTCGCCACAGTGACTGTAGTAAAACACGTGCACAGCTGCCTTCTCCTCACAACTGTGGACGATTCAACAGCGACAAGCTACGTCTCTCTGTCTCACGTTTCTGTCCTGTATTTCAGGTTAGTAATGTGTCAAAAACTCACAGAAATTACTGAAGTTTGTCAGCTAATGCTAAGAGATAATTTCAGTTTAAGTATGTGAGTGAAACCAGCAGTAAAAGTTGTTGTTTGGTTTGATTTTACGAAAGTAGCACCTCTGAGAATAACAACAATGGCGCCAGGCGCACACACGTCTTTCTGCTAGTAAACACGCTAACCCTAAAATGTTAGTTTTGGCCACACGTCTCCACTATTTAGTTCATTTTACATACTGGTTGACTCCATATGTTATTTGTAATGTTTAAGATGCATAATAATTTTAAAATGTGTTAAAAACAGTGTTGAGAAGAGTTTGAGTGTATGGATTTGATGTTCAGACAGTCAGTTATTAGTACTGTTGTGTGTAAGCCCACCATATACTTGGTAGTATTTGTGTGTCCATGCATTTAAGGTGCAACTATTGTCAAAACTTATTTGGAAGTATGAATGTGGAGATATGAAAGTATTTCAGAGACAAGATGTGTTTGTATAGAGTTTGACATTTCATTTTTGTTCATGTTGTATGAACAAAGAAAATATGTCTAGCGAGATAATGAATGTCCAGTAATAGTAAAGACTGGTTAAATGGAAAAAATGGGCAATGCACAGTATACAGTGAATGATATGTAAATAAACACAACTGTGGACGATTCAACAGCGACAAGCCACGTCTCTCTGTCTCACGTTTCTGTCCTGTATTTCAGGATATATATAACTGCTTATAGGTGCTGCAGCCCAGTACCTGTAACACTTGCAGACCACAACATAGGGATGAACTTCATGGAGGAGCAACAACCAGTGCAAGCGGTGCTCTCACTGTTTGGTATTTGCCTGACCTTGAAACTCTCATTGCATATCTGTGTGGTACTTTGGTGACCAGCGCGGAGCGCACGGTGTACGTGTGGGAGGAAAAACACGGACAGGTGGAACTGACCATTTATAGAAAACTGAATCTGAGTGGCAGTGAGGATTTTGTTGAGAGTACCTATTTTCTCTTGACTGGACCTTACAAGTCAGCTGGTAGCTAAATAAATAATGAGCTGAGCATGAATGAAGCAGCTGATGCCAGTCAGTTTCTGAAAGCACAACTTCAGTGCTCTGTGCTCTTCAGTGGCCCAATTGTAAATTGAACCATACTACACACAACCTACACACTACCTACACAACTAAAGGTCAGCCTAACAGCGCCTTCACACATAGTAGAGATGGGACAGGATGGCATTCATTGTCATTTGAACCTCACAAACATGCTGCCACCGCCCACCACACTCAAAGACTCAATAGGTACCCAGCAGGGCAATGTGCAGAATTTATGAAAGCGCTAACCAATTGTGCTTGCTTTGATTCTTCAGTGAAACACATATACTGTATAGTTGTTTTTTTATTCCACTCAACTACATAAATTAATTGATTGTCAGTTCAAACAACAATAACTTAAACAGACGTCCGGGACTTGAAGAAGAAAAACTGTGAAAAACAATTTTCCCATGGTAATTCTGTTATAAAAGCTGAGTCAAATTCACATCACTGCTATCATTCACTGATGTTTTTAACAAATATGCAGCTAATGTTGTGTCAGCACTTAATGTATCCGACTTGTCAGAACGCATCAGCATGTTTCCTAGTGATTATAAACAATGTAACCACTGCCTCTCCAGAGCAAACTGGCTAATGGTACCATACAGTAAGAACGTGTAGCAGTTATCAGCCTGACACTTTCTTTATCTTCCTCACCCTGCAGTACGCTTCATGTCATCACACAGGCAAGATCTTGTGATCTACTACAGCCCTTTTTTCTTCTTCAATAGCATGTGCGGATTGGCGGGGATAAAGTAAACGGTTGGAGGGATGGTTTTGATGGAACACAAAGGATGTGTTATCTATGTTTGTTCTCTGTCACAGTTTTTGGCCTTAGGAAGGCAAACACTGGTGGCAGTCTGGCTCGATACATAAAAGTGTGTGAGGAGGGTGGCTGCTTTCATTAGCTCACACATGTTGATGGAGCTTCTACGAGGCTTTGTTACCCATGATATATTGATTGTGTATGGATTGCAGCCCAGGTGTTAATTTATGTACACTATCATCCCATCAACACCACAGTAATTTATTCATAAACAACCACATCTATTTTATCACACAAATACCGACACAGTCTGTATCTCTGGAATGTCAATTTGGCAGCAACTCCAACATGTGGGCAGAATGAAACGCTGTTAAGCTCATACAGCAGTGTCCTCTGTTTAGAGGACTGTCTAGACATGATGAATTAAGAGATAGCAAGTACAGCACTCTGACAGTTAAGGGACTAGAGGGGGCTGCTTGCCTACTGGGTGAGGCCAGGGTCTTCGTGCTCTACCTATCACACCCGAGCTCTCTCCACTCTCTAATTGGAACAACCTCTTTAATTGGGTTTGGAAACCATGGAGACGGCTGCTCCGTCTGGGAGCTAACAAGCTGAAAGAGGCACCTTCAACAGAGGAGATGATGCTGAGTGAGGTGGCCTTGCTTTTGTAGTGACTGAGATGTCTCGGCCACATGGAAGAACTGAAGCGGATGTGACTGACAGGGAAGATTTGCATTGCTGCCAAAAAAAACTTAAGAATTAAGAAGAAGAATGCAGTATATTGGGCGGGCTTTTATGTTTGAGTGTAAAACATCAGCGCCCACACGTAAGACACTGTTGTATTATTAGGTCTCATGAGAGTGTCAGGTAGGATGTGTTTGCCAAAAAAGATCAAATAATTCCCTGTAATAAAACCAAAGTTTAAATCCAATATTTCCACAGACTGCCCTCTGCTGCTCTCTTCATCTCTGCTTTGCTAACACTGGCTGGTTGGTGCAGTCTGTAGAAATTTTGGATTTAAATGCTGGTTTCACTCCAGGTAAGTGTTTTATTATTCTGGGCAAATAGTGGACATCTGTGACTGATGTAGCCAGTAACATAACAATTATTTTCTTTCATAATTGATTATTTGTTCAGTGTATAAAATGTCAGAAAATAGTGAACATATTCAACTGGTGCCAGTAAAGGTTGAGTGCTGAGTTGACTCAGCTCTTAAGTACTACCTTGTGTAGTGGGGTCAATAGGGCTCCAACAGCAAATTTTGCTCTGGGGCCCAGTAGGAGGTTAATCTAGCTATGACACAGATATATTAGTATATGTGTTTTTTGTTTTTTTTAACATATTATGCAGAGTTGATTTTATTTCTCCTAATGTGTATCGTAGTGGTAGTTTTGAGAATAACTGGAATTCAGAAGATACTGGCTTAAGGAGGGAGTATATTATGGGATGTGTTTGCATGTTTAACAGCTGACTGGATCAGCCATGATGTTTGCTTGTCCCTCCTCTCCCTTCCCTTTCTGTAATGAAACTGTCATTTTCTGGTTACAGTAACTTGCCAAGACACTAGTGAGCTATGAATCCAAACTCCATGCTAAACATGAGTTGAGATTCCTGTCAGTGATGTCTTTTTACTCTCTGTGGTTGGAATAGTCTGGATAGTTTGTAGTGCGATGGCCATCTAGGCTAACTAGCCAACATTTGAGTTTCAACATGGAAAACGTCCATGTGTCCACTGTTCCTACCAAGGTCAGACTTTTTACAGAAGTGCATCACCTGTCTTTCAGCTTGCTGATTGCCAGAATCCAGCACCAGTACATCCACTGCATCCACTACACATGCAACTACACATGGGACAACATTTTCAGCCTTTACATTGGCTCTAAAAGAACCAATACTGTTTAAAGGAAAGAAGAAATTACACCTTGTTCAAAAAGAGAAAGGTGATGAAAAAAGAAAATATTCAATTTCTCTGACAGTCCTATGATTGCTATAGGCACTTGAAGCACAGACTTGTCTGGAACAATGAAAGACTAAAGAAATATCATTTTAAAGAAATCACAAGGTCACATTTTAACATCCTATGAAAGAAAACAAGTTCCTTCCTCACATCTGGAGGATGTCTAAATGTTTCACTCACGGTAACGGGGAACGTAATGAAATATAAATAATCTCAGGAAAACATGGGTGCAAAGCAAATGAAATTTGCATAGCATGACTGTATGCCTCTCTGCCACTGATCATTTCTGGATCAGAAAAACAAACAAACCAATGTTGTCTGCAAGGAAGACAGATGATTGTTGTACGGATGCTTATTTTCTGTCACTATCAACATTAATTATTATCTTTAACTGCCGTTGTTTGTCTGATAACCGGATCTAGGATTAAGGAGGAAGTGCCCAACATGCACTACAGGTGAAATAAAAAAACAAAAAAAAAACATGACTTAGCATCAAGGATGTAAACCAAAAATATATCAGATTAATTAGAGACAGTGTGAAATATGGTCATCATTGTTCACTTACAAAAGATGCAAACATGTTCTCCGACCTTCACAACTCGGCAATATCCTTCAGCTTTCTTCAGCAGGATGGTGAACCTTTAGTGTAGAATTTTAATCTCAATATACGTATTCCCGAGGACAAGACTGAACTTGTGCACTCAACAAAATAAGACAGGATAACATTGTCTGTCCATCACACTATCCTCAAGAATTCCATCCTTATTGGACAATTAAGCACCTCACGATTTATATCCAGTCCCAACATCCAATGCTAATATAGGAAGTAGTGTCCTTTTATTTAGTGTTAGCTGGGGACCTATACTCGGTGTTCTTCCTTATATTAATCGTAGCTATAATTGCTATCTTACCCTAACTTAACTATATTTTATTTCCAATAACCACAATCTTGCCATACGCACCGGATACAGTTGAATGCCAGAATTGTAAAAATGTCAACATTGGACATAAAACAAGTTGTCAATGAACCCTATTCATGGTTTTGCCAAATCGTCCAACATCCACATCTTTGTCTGGTGATATGATTGGTTTGTTGGTGCCTTCCTGTTACATGTGATCTTCTCAAAAGTGATTAATACTCAATGACAGTTTTCTGGTCTGCTAACTCTACTGTTAAGGTTTGTTTATGTTAGGGCAGCTAAAACGTCATAGGGAAAGATGGTGGACAAGACACAAAAAAAAAAGACAAAATGAACAGTGATCTCCATTGTCAATATTGGATGCTTTGTATACCCAACCATCCACCCAACCATTCTCCTTAAGAGGTTATGGGGTGCTACAACAACATCACACTACTCCAACTTTTGCTTCTGAGAGAGAACTGTTCATATAATCACAGGATGTCGCTTGTCAGAATAACATAAAGGTAGGTTGTGTTAAATGTTTGACCAAACAAAAAATGCTGCCGTTTGTCTTATGAGGACAGTCTCAATATATAGCCTAAAGAATTATTCTGGTTATTTCAACTTGGGAACACAGACCCAGTTGTAGTATGTATAGGAGTGCACTTACATTTACATGCATGTGTATTTTTTTTTTTTTTCTTGTGGCATTTTTTCCTTTATTTGAGAGTGACAGTCAAGATATAGACAGGTAGGGAAAGAGAAGGGTATGACATGCAACAAAGGTCTGTGGCCAGAATCAAACCAGGGCCATTGTGATTATGTGGTGTGTGTCTAGCCAACTACCTACCAGGATACCCTAAATAAGTTCAACTAACCTCAGGGTATGTCTAAAACTGATTGTCTGACTGCTTGTGTTTCTGCCCTGTCAGACTTTGTTTTAATGATACTACCCTAGGAAGATCAATGTCATTATTACAGATAGTTGTGGTTGAAACTACAAAAAGTTGTGATAAACCAGAATTATCCCTAAAACTTTAGGTTATAGATCATTAGGGAGATTCGTGAGAGACTGAGTTTGAAAGAAAACAGCTGCATCATTAATAGCGAGGTGGGCATCTGGGCACAGCACACTAGGGATGTGCAGAGGGCCCAGTATTTGTATTTGTATCTATATTTGTTGAGCAGCAAAATTATTTGTATTTGTATTCAAATAAAAGCGAAAAGAGACTTAAAAATCCTGTTTTTGTTTTTATTACGCTTTTAATTTTAGGAAATTACACTTTTACAATAAGTGTTCATGAATAAACTACCTTACGAAGGAAGTCCCCACTCTGGGTCTCAAACTGGAGTCTCCCAGATCATAGATGACTGTACTGATTACTGAGCTAAATCTTTACTCATCGCCTCATTGCAGACAGACCTCTACCTATTTATACACCTATAACACAGAGACAGCACAGTGTGTAACGCGTAGGGAAAAACGTCAAAGGCTATTATTGCTTTGCACTTTTTATTTATTGCCTATTTTTACAACCTAACTTTGTGGAAAGGAGAAGGGGAACAACAGGTTATGGAGAGTCCCTTGTGAGCACTTTGTGTGTGTCAGTAGCTCAGCTTTATCTCTGGCAAACACCCCCAACTCCAGGAGTGATGTCCAAATATGGAAATGTGTGTCATGCAGTAGGTGGATGTGACTCCCCTCATTGAGACCTGCTGATAGACGTAACAGTGGAGCAGAAGAGAGAGACTGAGATAGAAATGTAACCGACCTGTGCGCTGGTATTTGACATGTTTTTTTTTTTCTTCCTGAATACAAATAATTTTTAAAATATTTGTATGAAACAAATATTTGTAAGAAAAACCCACTATTTGTGCTTTGCTGAATAACGTATTTGTATTCGGCACAGCCCTACAACACACACAGTTCAGTCAGGTAATTATCAACAACACTTTTCAGAAAGGGGAGCCTACTTGTCCCACAGCAAGACAGAAATGCTTTAGTGAAAGGTGTCCTTGAGTCGGAGGGGTAAGGCGCTATGCTGTTTTCATTTGTTTGAAAGGACCAAAAAGGTTGTCCTCTATGCACTTATTTGATTGGATTGTCAATGGCAGGACGAGAGTTTTCTGCCACACGTCACTGCCTCGCTTGCATACGAATGCAGCGCGGAGCAGGTGATGGTCCTAAGGGGAAACTGTTCATTATTCCACAAACTCCTCTCACTAATCTGTGCTTAAGAACTGTTCTGCTCTCTTTTTCCTTCAGCCTCTCTCCCTCTCACTCCCGATCTGGACATGGCCTTTCTCTAAAGGACAGTGGAGCGTGCAAGAGACTTTATCTGGCCTCGTTTTCATCTGACCTTTGAAAAAAGTAGCTTTTATGTTACCTCAGGGTTGTGTAACATGCACCCACATACCTACAGTAATATCTCAAGTCAGGCTATTCAACAGCTATCTCAACTGATTGTATTTTTAGAATGGTCACCCTTGAAAGAGGAAAAAAAAAAGGAAATAAGAAAATAACCAGAAGGCGCATGTTGGATAATAGTTGCAGTCGAGGCATAATAACACAACTCATATGTCAGAGAGACATGTTTCTGGTTCAACAGAAGCACGAAGAAATCAGACACAGGATGGGAGACCATGTTACAATAACTGCTAATGGACAAGCCTGCTTTTCAGCGTTGAAGAGCAAACATTTTCATTTACTATCCAAAAAACTGTGTCGGCCATCCCAAAGTGAAAATTGAACTTTTTTACACATCTGAAATAGATTAAATTACAAAGAGAAACATATTTTTTGAGAAAATAGGTTTTTCAGGGTCTTTAATAAAGAGATATCCTGACTTTCACTCCCTATTATCGGTCATGTTTGAAAATCACAGGATCCAGGGATGCAATCCCCACAACAATGCAACTCAACAGTGAGTCAGGACCAGAAAAGACATTACACAGGTGGAGTTCTGTAGTTCTCCCCATGACAAGTAAATTGAAACCAGTGTAGTTCCTCTTCAAAAGAGATAATAATGGAGGAAGGCGTTGAACGGAAGGAGAGGTGAGATTGGAATGTAGCTAGTTTACATAACAGGTCCAATTGTGTCCAGTGTGTCCCATTAAATGAAAACTAATGTATTTGCATACGACCAATTATCTTTGATTATATTGATTATTAATTAATAGTTTTTATATTAACAATTGGTCAAATGACCACACACAATTTGAGAGGGGTTGCTTGTCGCCACCCACATAAAAACCCGTAGAAAACCCCACAGAAAAATGATCGCCTCTGATCTACACATTTCTTAGCATCTTCCAGCTCACTGTTTTGGTTTTACAGCCTGCAACTTTACTGTTTTAGTTCAGTCTCATCGCTCTCCTCTACCTCATTTCTCAGAAAAACAAAAAAGCTCTGAAAAACCAACAGCAGCAAATTAGCAGCTGGTGAACAAAACAGAGCATTTAACAGCTAAAAATCCAGATAATTTGCTCAGGAGTTGGTGGAGACCAAAACTGAGCTAAAAGGATATTAGAATTACATTCATTCAATGGATACAAACATGAATAAATAAATGCTGATGTTGATTTGTATCTGCTGGATGTGCAAATAAGCAACTGCTTGCCAACATGTTCAACACAACATCTTTGTAAGATGATAATATGTCAGTGTTGTGTTTACCTACGACTCCCATAATGCACATTAGTAGTGTGTTTCATTAGTTTCGCCCTGCCTGGTAAATGCCCACATGTTTCAAACTCCTTGTAGTCTCCTGAGATGCTCAATTTGCTCAGGCATTACAAAGTTCTACCAAAGCCATTATCAGATATTATACAACTGTTTTCACAGCCTGAGGAGTACTCCCCATGACTATTAAGCTGAGTTTGAGGTGTGGACTGATCGAGAAAGGTAAGGTGGGTTGCTGACATTAAAACGTGGGATAAAATAAACATAGCATGGCATATATTTCTTGTATATCATATTTCATCTCCTTGGTTTAGAAAGAATAAGGAGTGGAGTATAGACAAGTGGCTGTGTGGTGATTTAGTCATGCACAACAACCACAGCATTTCGTAGCATCTGAGCGAAGCATGCAAAACCTCAAAACAATTAATGAAGAAACAGCAGCATAGAAGTAGACATCTTTAATATAAAAAGCTTATGACAGAGGCTTAAAATCTCACCTTTGCTAGCTGCTATCTGACAGACAAAGTACAGGGTACCTTGATGATGGGAAGCTTTTAGTCTTGAGTCCTGCTCTATCTTTAAATGTCTGATCACTTCAAGCTCAAACACAACCCTCTGAGTCTGTCACATCACTTCTTCTATTGCACAAGAAAACCCAACAGCCTACCAAGCATTTTACAGTATACTAGACGTAACAGAAGTACAGATATGTCTCTGACAGTGGCATCACACCAGCAGTGGAATGCCAATAGGTCTCCTCAGGCCTTGTGGACAGGCCTCTAGTGATGCAGTTTGGTAATGGGCTCCCTGTTTGGAGCAGAGTGAAGCAGCCCGAGGACTTGGCCTGAGATAAGGAAGAGTAATGATCTTTGGCCGATGAGTGAGCCATGCTGTGGCCGCTTCCACTCTAGCGGTCTCATTCTGCACACGAACAAATGCACCGCACGGAGTCATTGCTCCAGTCCAGGATGTTTTCTGGAAGTCCCACTGAGAGTGTCTGAAGCTCAGTGTCTGGGATGTGCCGAGAAGCTCCCGGGGGAAGCGAGTGCTGTCCCAGGCTCTGGCATTTGAAAATGCTGTTCATCCTGTGTGGTTTCTGGGGGGCTTCCTGGCCCTGGCTACAGGACCACAACAGATGGCCAACTGGACATCCACGTTGCGGCCTTCTGGTGCCATCCTCATGCCACATATGCTTCACCCCGCGGCTATGACTTCCTGGAGATTGCTTTCTCACAGTCTCTCACAGCCGTCACCATGGCTACACAATCCCAATTGTGGCGAACAGACCTCAGTGTGCTTGAACACACACACACACACACACCAGCATTAAAACCCTCTTGAAGCCCTAAATCACTACATGAAAGGCATTCCAAAGCCACTGTCTGGTATTATTTTATCAGCCTGACACATATTGGTAATGCTGGGCAGTGGGCAACTGCCATCACTTTCTCTTAATATTCCTTAATATTCAGATTTCACATGTTACAAAGCAGAATCATTGGAACTTGATAAGATGCGTCTCAGTCAAGCCTCAACAAAAGCTGACTCTTGAGTGAATGGATTTCACTCTCTGGTTATAACAAGATAATCAGAGGCATTTCTGAGCACAATCCTGAGCAGTCATCTGGTCATGCTTTGGGAAACAATTGGGCCGCTTTGGCTGACTGATAAGCTCAGACTAATCTGTGGAATACTTTGAAAGCAAACGCGATTGATTATATTGCAATCAAATTGGCTCTGCAGAGCGTGGTAGATGAGGTGCACAGCAGGTGGACAAAATAGTGGACAGTACACTTGAAAAAGGGCTTTGAAGAAATGAAATCACGATTACGAACACAGCTATGGAGGCCAGTTGTATTAGTTTAAATGCTATTTAACAGTATTTGTAGGCTGTAAAGCTATATGTAACTATTCCGCATTAAAATGTCTAAAAACAACTAGACCTATGTTATATATTTTGTTGAGTTGTGTAATTACTTTATCCCAAATGTTTCCAACAATTTTCAAACCCAGAGAAATCTGTAATTTTAATTAAGGTAACGGTCCATTTGGTCGTCCGTCAATGACGTCATACCCGCTCTACCAAAGAGTATACGCGCACAAGATGCATGCGTCAGTGTTGTGGTTGTCCGCCACCGTGGCATCTACCAAAGAGTATATGCCATCAAGATAATATGTCGGTGATGTTGTTGTCCACCAGTCATAAATTGACTTTTATGCAGCTTGAAACCACATTTTTTCATAACCATTACCATAGTTCTTGGTCATTTTTAACTACAGCTTTTAAGAACAACAACAACAACAACAGTCCAGTATTTTGTGAAATATAGATCAGATGAGAAAACTGATATCAATTACATCTATGTGTGCAGTACAAAAATACTTTACTGCCTGTTAAACCATTAAAAAGTTCTATTTTACCCCAATGAGTTAAAGCTGCACTAATCAATATTCTAAATTAATAAAGAGTCAAATAACTAAGTGCAATTTGAAAGGGGTCGCTAAGAGTGACAAACCCACAGAGATTTAACACTTACTAAGTTTACATGCACATAATATTCCGGTTTTATTCCAAAAAAGACAATATTCCTACTAAACTGTTTACATGGCTAATGAAAATGAATGTTCCACTAATATTCCCGTTTACATGCAGAGGGTTTTCAGGGTTTCCCTCTGCTCCAGTGTGAACAGGAATCACAAGATCTCCACAGGCAGTGAAGTAAACCAGCGAGGTGAAAAACATTAGTGAGCTGCTACCTGATATTTATAAGTGATATTGATATGACTGGTATAAATTAATGGTTACAGGAACATCCAGTACCTAGGTTGTCTCATGATATTTACTACACTGCTCAGTGATTTTGGTGCATCACACCAAGTCGTCACCGTCAGTCCCCGGCTGCATGTCAGGATAATAACCGATCCCCTCCGTCCCCATCATGGAGAAGGAGCGCTCTGTTTTTCAAGTCTTCCCTGAACAGCTCTCCACTCTCCTCTCATTCCTCTACTCTGTCTGCCTTCCTGCTCCAGCATATGTCATTTTGCCTGCACAGGGGTGCGTTACACAACCAACCCATCATGCATCTCTATCCCAGCCTTTCAAACTATTGGCTAGTTGGTTTGTTTACAATGCACAGAGCTGGCCGTAAACAGGTGTGAAGCCATGTGTCACAAACTGTGGTAAAAACCCGCATATTGCGAATGTGCTGTATAAATGTCCAAAGAATGCTCTTAAGTAATATTGGCATATCCCATGTTTCAATCGCAAAATGCAACATTCAGAATAAGGTCTAATCCGGAATATCCAAAGGGAATATGCTGTTTACATGTCCCATATCAAAGTAGAATAGTATTGTGCATGTAATTGTAGTCACTCAGTTCTCCTCAGATTCATGGAGCTTAGCATGTTTCAGCTCTCAACTACCGTGTCTAGCAGCAGCAGGCAGCTGTTTTCAGTGAAAAAGCTGAAAATAGTTGAAATACCTGCATACAGCACCAAACTGCAGACAGCTTGTTGTTGCGTTCTGATAAAGTGGTCAAAAACAGAGTTAATACAGTTAACAGTGTTCACATCATACTGAAAGACGCGGGTCTTGCACTGCATTTGTTCTTTAGCTCAAGGCAGGATTCTTAGCCTTCAGTCATTGGCTTCATTCATAATGGTCAGTGTAGCTAAGGTTTGAACTTCAACAAATAATTTTTGTCTCTTTGGAAAAGGTGTATTTTCACACTTTTGACTAAGCTCCTGCAGTGTTCCTCTCCTTCCATTCTTTGTGATAAATTAAGCTACACATGTCCCTATCTTATCTTTGCACTCATTACAGAGATGAAAATAATACTGATGCTCTCATCTGAGCAAGGCTGGTTAACCAACTGGGCGCCAGACCCCCAGGGGCCCCCATAGGGCCAGGTTCACTGCACGCCATCTATGGTTATTATTATTGTGTCAAAATCTAATTATTTCAGTGAATATTGTGGTCCAATTCTGCATGTCGCTGAATTTCCCAAAATATCACTTGTGCTTTAAAAGATTTTTACCACTGACCCATTTTTAAATGCAAGTTTTTTCGCAACAGACAACAGAATAAGTGAACATCCCTGCCAACAGCAAAATCTTTTAAACTATTTAATGTGTTGAGAAGCTTATCAGAACTTAAAAATACAAAACTGTCAGCATACACAAAGCATTGATATTAGCTTCAACACAGTTCAGGTCTAGTGACCACAGTGTCATTCCTGACATTACACAAACTGTTGCAAATAGAACTTTTCATGTCCTCATCTTTATATTTTGGTCAGACACAAGTAATTACAAAGAGACAACGCAGACACAGCAGCTCATTATCTGCATTCTGTTGTTCTATCGCTCCATTCTCTGGGGAGAGTAAACCATGGCATCTCTATGCCCTTGCCAATACTTTGTGGAACAAACAAAGATGTGGGGCAGAACCAGGAACTAATTTCATTAGCGGCTGCCATTTGTGACTGATTACAGGCTGTTCTCAGTTGCTGGCAAGGAGGTCCAAAGTTCTAGGAGGTTAATAACCAGTAACAATCAATTACTTAACCAATCTGATATGATCAATGGGGTTTCCAATCCGGCAGACAGCAAGATGAGTAGCAGAATACGATAAAACCTCAAACATTCTGAATTCTCTACAGCAGCAATGAGCCACAGCTGAACCGTTCCCAAAAGCTCAACTGTTTTGCATCAGCATAATGGAGAATACACATGTACAGGTTGGATGGTTTCCCAACTGAAATCTAGAAAATTAAATCATTGTCTTTTTTAAAACAGAGTTGCTCAAGCAAGACTGTCTAACAGAGTGCCATGACAACAGAGCACAATCCACACAGGAAACAGGAAAAAAAAATGTAAATCTAATGAATAAAGAACTAAAGATGAATGAAATTTAATGGGCATATTAGGATGAAACAATGAGCAGGAGCATATTAAAACAACACTCCCAGGCAGAGGTTGGATCACAGTACATCTGCATTGTCAAAAAAAGAGAACGCTGCACCAGTAGCATCTTAACTAGTGTACTATCAGCCATCAGTGGGCCTCCCCTGTATTGCTGTGCATCTCCGTCCACATCAGGCCTGATTATTCTAATGATGTCTAAACCTCTGTCCGGCCATTATTCACACATCACAGAGCCCGGCCTTGTTATCTCTGACAGCAAGGCCTCTTGTCTCTCTGAATCCACAAATTAAATCTAGAAAAGGACTCCTTTCCCTTTCCTCTGTGTCCTTACTAGAGGCTTCAGTTGCCATCCAGCAATCAAGTCACTTACTTATGCTATAAGATAAACTACAATCCAATCTCACCTATTCATTTTCAACATCGTTTTCTAACTGGCAGGAAGACAACATTTGCCTTCCCTGGGCATCTTTTGTGTCATAACAAGACTAAAAGGTGTAAAGTCCTGTTAGAGGCTACAACATCCATTAAACCAAACTGTGCTGTATAAAAACAACATACTGGCAATTTTGCTGTGCTTAGAATCCAAGTAACAGGTGCTACAGGAAATGCCATGGGATCATTAAAATCAGAGTTCATCTAGAGTTGCTCAAAAAATTTCATGGCAATCTGCCTGTTAGATATTTTATATATTTTTTGGTGATCTGTTATTAGAAAAAAAAACTAAGAAGTGTCCTAAATAGGTTTCTGCTCTGGTGAGCATGAATTGTACACAGTAAATTTCATAGCGACTCATTAGATGTTTATGTTTCTTGTGTAAAAATATCAACAATAAGCTCCACACAAAGTGATGGGTCCTAATAATCCTTTGCTGTTGGATAATCAGTTGCTTTTCCCTCAGGGTTGGTTGATTTGAAGTATGTATAGAAATATATGTGCTTATTATTGCTTGCTAAATTACATGCCTGATGAAGGCCATTCCACAGAATTATAGTTACTAACTAAATTAACTGTAAGTTTTGCGAGTGAGAGTAAGATGGAGCGTGAGGTCAACAGATGGTTCGGTGCAGCGTCAGCACTAATCCAGGTGTTGTAACAAACCATTATAGTGAAGAAGGAACTGAGCCTGTAGGGAAAACTGTCTTTTTGATCTACATTCCAACCCTCACCTATGGTCACAAGCTTTTGGATAGTGACAGAAGGAATGAGATTGTGCATACAAGCGGCCAGAATGAGTTTCCTCCATAGGGTGTCTGGACTCAGCCTTAAAAACATAGTAGGGAGCTCAGAATCTGGAAGGAGCTCGGAGTAGAGCTGCTGCTCCTTCATGTTGAAAGTTAGTTGAGGTGGTTTGGGCATCTCATTAGGAGGCCTCCCTTTAGACGGGTACGTACAACAGATAGGAGACCCCAGGGCAGAGCGGGAACACGCTGGATGGATTATATACAGTATCTCATCTGGCCTGGGAGAGCCTCAGAATCCCCCAGTAGGAAATGGAGGACATTGCTGGGGTGCGGACAAACATGTCTGGGTTACCTTGCTCAGTCTGCTGTCACTGCAAGCTGGTCTCAGATAAGCGGCAGAAAAACGGATGGATGGACTGTAAGATTTGACAGTGGTTATCCATCCATTTCATCCCTCTCTGCCAGTCATCTGGTTTGTGGTGACAGCAGACTAAATTTGGTAGCCCAGACATTCCTCTCCCTAGCTACTCATGATCCCAAGATGTTCCCAGGCCAGCAGGAATACAATATTTAATTCCTTCAGTGTGCTCTGGATCTACCCCAGGGTATCCTCCCAGTTGGACATGACTAGAAAACTAAAGAGAGGCGTTGAGGATATATTTTGCTCAAACCACTTCCACTGGCTCCTTCTGGCACAAAAGAGCAGCAGTTTCATTCAAGCTCCATCTGGATGTTTGAGCTCATTAACCGCCCTGCAAAGGAAACTAATTTTGGCCGCTTCCAATATCTCATTTTTTTTCTGTCACTACCTAAAGTTCATGAACATAGACTGCAGTTGTAATATAGACAGACTAGTAAACTGAGAGCTTTGCCTTCAGGCTTAGCTCCCTCTTTACTGTGATGCTCATTGGTACTGTACATTGTCCACATTACTCCAGATGCTGCATCAATCTGCATACCAGCGTGCGTTCCATTGTACCCTCACTTGTGAACAAGACCCTGAGACCAAAGACCTAGGCCCTCAAGACACTTGAATTCCTTCACTCCTAAAAGTTTTAACAGTGTGCAGAAGTTTATTCCATCATTTATTGTCCTATATCAGATGAGACTTTATTGATCCACACAGGTTAAATTCACAAGAGAAAAAAAAAACACTGAGCAGAAACTTAGCTATCTGTCATAAAATGTACCAGGAAAAATGAACAAATACAATCTAGCAATTTGAGAAAAGCCAGCGGGCCTCCCCTGAAAGCCAGTGCATTTACGATACAAGAAATAGAGGAAAAAGTCAAATGACAAATGACAAGAAGTGGAATCCAGGTGAGCAAAGGTTACTTTTCAGAGAAAACTCTATTGCATTACCAAAACCAGGAGTATTCATATCAGATTTCAAGGTAATCTCATACTTATATGTAAAGGTATCTTTTTATGGACAGTGCAGGTGATATCCTCGGGTCCACAATACCAAGTAGCAGAAAATATGCATTGTCATTACAGCTCCCAGTGGAGAAAAAAAGATATTTATTCATTGAGTTAGTAGGTTAGCTAGTTCTGACTAAAAAAGTATTTTGAGAAATAATAGACAGGGCAGAAATCATCTTTTCTTTTGATCTCCACTTAGTTTTTCACACACAGTATTTCAGAACATTCCTGATTAATTGCGACAGAACTGGGGGCAGTCAAAGCTATGTGACATATTTATTAGAATTAATTTAGCACAGTAGGGGAATACACATTGTAAGGAAATATACGACGGTGGTGGGAGAATGTTTATTGTTCCTTTTATGATGGCCAGTGGGTAGTAGAGTTTTTCAAGGTGTCATCACAGCTAAAATAATCACACAATGCAAAGCAAAAGCGACATCAACACTGTGACTTTCTGCCAAAGGTTGATCATTTATATGTATAAATACCACAGCAGATGGCGTTTCTGAATGGGAGCCATACGCAAACATTATTCACAGATGCGATGGAGGTTGTTGATCTCGTGTCATGCTGACACAGCTGAGTGTCTGGGTGTGTCACTGTGGAGATTTCAATACTACACACTTCCAACCAGAGCTACACTATAAACAGTCACCTCAGTTTACATCAAGAGTGCTGTACTTAAATTGATATGACAACATGAATACTCCATAACTGCTGTGGTCAGGAGAATTTCCAGGACTCTTAATAGTGGTCAGAGGCCATAAAAGGTTGACAAAATGCCAGGTTACTGTCTGCTTTTGAGGTTTAAGAATGATTACATGGTGTGTGTGCAACACAATTCACACAGTAACACAATAAAAGGAGTGTTTCCAAGTGTCTAGTTCGAATTGTGTGGTGAACTGTATAGTAATGTATATATGATCATATTCAAAGGTACTGTAATAACCATCACCAGGGTGCACAAGTCTGAACCTTTTTCAGTTAGCAGCAAGAGCTATAGGCTTCAATAGTTGTTGTTCCATGCATCCTTTCATGACAGACATTTCAAAGCAACACCAAGTGGGTTCTGTTTTTTTGTTTTTTTGGCCACTTGGGGGCAGTAGAACAAGCTGTTAACACAACACTGACATACTGTGACCATATTGAATGAATAGAGAGAAAGTTTTTGTTAACAGTTACCCATTTACACATGCAAGAAACACAGGAAGTTTGGAAGTTTCTGGCAACCAAATAAATGTAAGCCCAATATTCACCTTTTTACCCCTGTTTTGGTTGGTTTCCTCAGCTGCTAAATACTCCACTATGTTCACCAGCTAGTGGCTAACTTTGTCTGTCTGCTGTTTAGTGCTGAGCAGGTATTGCTGAAAGAGGTTTTTGACAAAAGTGAGATTGAACCAAAACAATCAAAATTAACTAAAAAAAAAAAAAACTCCACTGAACTGAGAGGAACTGCACAGTCTGGCGGTAATTCTCTGTGGTAATTCTTGGCACTGCAAGCAACCCTTCTCACATTGCTCTCAGTCATTAAATCTGTTGTTAATATTAAAAAAAGATGTTGTTTTAAACAGGTGCTACTAATAAAATTCATCATGGCCAAATCCCATTTCGGTGTGACAGTTTAAGGGTCCAGCTACTATAATCTGCAAACTGGCAAACTCCCATGGTTTACACTTCCCACTGTTAAATACATGCAGTGTCCACAATAAGAAAGGCCTATTAGCCATGATAACACACTCACCAACAAATGTAGCTACGGTAGTGGAACAGTAACCACAATTTAGCTGAACATATTACAGCCCATGACCCCATTATAAGCCCCAAAATTGACTTTGCCCTATGAAATGTTTTCATACTGTCGGGTCAGATCCAGTATGGAAATATTTCTGGGGCATGAGGACAGTTCTAAGGCTGGGGAAGGTTCTCCCAGCACACTGCCAATACCTATGTTACTGATTTTTAAATGGCTTTCTTTATGCTTCATCAACCAAATACTATGAGAGAGAAAGACTTGACTTTACAGTGTCAACACAGTGTCAGTCTTACAAAGTCCACATGACCCAGACTGCATATCCCAAACCCACTTGGGCTACTCTAATCTTTTTTTTTTTTAAATATATAAATAAATAAACACCGAATCATCACTGAATAATCATAACACACAGTAGATAATCAAATATCGAATAGAATAAGAAATGGGAAGATGAAATAGTTAAGGCTGGGTGATATAATGAGAGAGGAATCTGCTGTCCAGATCGGCTAGATGAGCAATGAGTCATGCAGAGAACACCCACCATTCAACATCCTGTTACATATACTCTGGCTAACACACCACAGAGCTTAGATTAATTTCAGACATGCCAAAAAAACATGAAAAGATTTCAGATTATATTAATAAAAATCAGTTCACACTCTTCTACTTTTCTAACTTTTCTAGCTTACGTAATATGTAAATGAACCATTTGATAAAGTGTATCTCATTTGCAGCACATAACTGCACACCTACGGCTTCATAGGTTTTATTCAGACAAGAATAATTTATTCCATTTCCATATATTATTGTTATTCTGCTTTTCTTTTTATTCTGCCAAAAAGTTTTTGTATAATTTCCCTACAAGAATCAAAAAGTATGTCTGATCCATTTCAGAATGGTTTTTATTGTGTCCATGTACCTCCTTCAGAGGTCATTACGGGATAAAGAACATCTTTTTGTAATATTTTATCTAAAGTTTAATAAAACAGTTGAGCCAGTTCAGGCAGACAAATCAGGTAGCATCACTACATCCACACTCTCCACTCTCTTTTGGCGAGCTATTCAAGCTGTCAAATGACAGTGCTGCTGCCGCTGCTGCTTCACTGTTCACTACAAGTGTCTTCACAACCATCATTGCTTGATGCTTGCTCTTATAACACCCTACATGTCAAGTCTCACATTTTACCCATAAGACTTAGCTTCTTTGATCATCATCTGTGATGTGAAACCATCAGATTTCCACACAGAGAAATAAAAAGTGTGCATTCTGGTTATAGTTCAGTAATAAAATCTTAGCAGACTCAGGTGCGTCTAACATTGGACAGCCAGGTTGTACCAGCGCAATGATTCAAAAGTAGTTTTGCCGACCGTGCTAGCATTCAGCACCAGAGTGTCAGAGCAGTGAGCAGAAACGAGTCAAATTGCTCTGCGACATTCTGCCCTCAGTTTAATCATCCTCCTCTATTTCCATTTCCATTCCCAGTTAGTTTTGTAGTAAGGTCATTTTTAAGACAAGGTTAAGACTCAGTTTGTAAAAATTTATAGCCTGTCATGCCGTTATCCTGTGTTGCTCTGCGTACAATGACACAGCCAAAAAAAAAAGTGCAATAATTCAAATGACAAAATGAGATTCGATTCATGTTCCTCTGGACTGATGATTGGAATCATTCATGTTTAAGGAGCAGTGCTGGTGTACAGTAATATATTTTGGATATATTATCTTATTACTGATCACTGTTAACTGTTCAAGTACCTGAAGAAGTTTTGCTTTGGATTTGTACTTCAGGACATTGAATTTGACAGGAAACAATAACTATCAGCTTCCATTTGAAGGTGTTTTTTGTTTCTGTGTTTGTTTCCATATGTGATAACACTGCCATGAAAACATACAGGAACACAGAAAATGTGTACTTACATATATACATTTAAGGCCCCAGGCCTCAGAAATACTGAGTTCCAAGTTTGAAGGTCAGCTTTTAAGCCAACATGGATGAGAAATCCTTAAAATGCTCTGAAAAAAAGATCATGTAATATGATCAGAAGCTCCAAACAGCTACTAAATGGACATTGTGAAAAGACTCTTTTCTCAAAGAACCAAAATATATTTCAACCCAACCATAACCCCAAAACATTCGTCAGGTTTCCATCCAAATGAAGCACAAATTTTGACCAAATTTCCAGATAATCGATAAAAGAAAACGCAAATTAATGTGCATTTTCATCCACTACTGTTTTGTGAATATTAATAGTTAAGCGCATTGAGGTTGGTGGCGCTAATCAAGTGCAGCAAACCACGAAAAGAAGAAGATGGGCAACGCAATGACGTAATTAGTAGAGCGACAGTCAAAGCTGTGTCAGTTATACAGACATGTATTGAATGCTGCCCAGAGATGAAGAACAGAGCTAATAGTGAAAACCCTCTGCTGCCATTTTTTGTCTCTCCAGTGGGGCAGAAGCTTCAGGGACATTTAAGTCACATGTTTTGCTAAATCTGTTTCCATTGCACTTTGTCACATTTTACTTTTATCAGTACAACAACTTTTCCAACTCATCCAAGTGTAAAAACTTTTTTTTTTTGCAATATTTAGACTTTTTTTTTTCAAATTTCCAACATTTCCACTCATGTTTTTTTATGTACAAATTGAAAAAGTACATAAAAAAGAGTGGAGAGAAATCCACCTACTGCTGAGCCAAGGCTTACCTATAAACAGGTACGGCTATGGCTATTTTCTGACAATTGTAGCACTGTGTGTAGGATATGATATGAAAATCTGTGATTTTCTTTTCATATATTCTACTCAGGTAATGACTGAATATGAAGGTCTACTTCAAAGTTCAAAATTTTTTTGTTTTCACCTTGTGTCAATCACATGTCCCAATCTGCTGCCTCTTCACTGACATGTTTGCATTCATTTAAAGGCCCACTTGGTTTTTAAACCTTGGTAAATGTTATAAAGATACTTAACTCATCAGAAAAATATTGCTTCTACAAATGTAAGCCTGAAAGAGAATGGGTGGAAACCATCATCCATGTTGGGCATCCAGCCAGAAGAAGGCCTGATTATGTTATATTGGTCATACAGAGAAACTGACTGTAACACACACATATCCATCCTTCCTCTCTGCACATCTCCAACAACATGGTATCCATCCAACAACTCACACTCCTCACGCACAACCTCAATCACTACATGTTTACAGTAGAGAGACTGACACAGTGCATCTGTGCCTCCTTGTTGTCTAGAGAAAGCAACAGAGAGGCATCCCTGATGGCCTCCCATCCCCCTCATCCCTGCCTCTCCTCTCTCCTCCCCTCTCCTCCTCCTCCTCCTCCTCCTCCTCCTTCTCTGTCTGATGCAGCATGCGTCAGTAAAGGCAGAAAAACACAGGGTGAAAAGGAGGGATTCCTCCTGCTTTACCTTTCAACGTAGGGAGTGATGTGGACTGTGATTCAGCTGAGATGTTGCTTCTTCTCAGCCTCGGCTGACAACATCATATGACCATGTACCACCTGCTCCTACTGCCTGGTCATATGACCAGATTAGGCCCTGGCAAAGATCTCTGGGATTTGTAGTCGAGAGGATGGCCAAGATGGAACTGGATTCTAGATGAAAATATATTTTGGTTAAAAAGCAAAACAGAAATAAGTCCATCAACTCTCGACTAAGCTTTGTATCAACATGATTTAAAACCATCATTTTCAGATATTTTAATATTAATGTCATTAAATGTATTTAAAATAAAAAGTGGAGCAATGGCAGATTACTGACACATTATTATTTTGTCATTACAATGAATTCGAATATATGAATGTAAAAATATTGTAATCAGGTAATTATGATTCCTTATTGTATGAGATATCATTCATTTTAGCAATGTAATAACGTCTACCAAGGGGACCATCAAATGAGCAGATTAGAAGAAACTGAATTTCCCTAATACAAAGTGTATTATGGATGTCTTTGTGTACATGTAATTTTCAATAAAATAATAATAGTAATAAAACAAGTAACTTGAAAAGGAAGCATAAGCACTCAACAATGAGCCTTCCTCAGAACTGAGCAGATGAATATGAGAACATTCTCTTCATCACCTTAGGGGCAACTGGATGTACAGTACAATACAATCCTTAGAGAATAAATGTCTATATCGATGAAAAACAACTGACACATTTATACATCTCTTAGATCTTTCATCCCTATGTTTTACAGATGAATGTAATACATTCTGGCTTAGACTTCCCCCACTACTAAAAGTAAGATAAATATTAGAGAGACCCACAAGATAATAGAAATGAATATAACATGCAGTGTGAAAATTTAATTTAAATCTTTTATGCATATGTAAGTAGAAGAATACTATTTCAATTATATACAATGGAAAATCAGAAAGATTATTAAATCAGATAATAATTCCAATCATTTTTGAGTCAATTTCTTGCCATGCTTTTTCAATCTCTGTTATCAAATCAACACTCAACACTTATCTCTTTGGCTAAGCTTCATATAAATGTAATATTTTTGCTTGTTTGCATTATGTAAATTATCCTCCTCTTGCATTAAAAGTGCATCATTGCAGTGTATCATAGGCATGTTTGTTTCTTTTTGCTTTCTCTGTATTGGTTAGGATTGCCTATATTTATCAATGATATATGTTAATATTTGCTTGTATATTCTGTGTATAGTTTTATGAAGGCATGTGTCCTCTAGCTTAGTTGATGTACTTCTGGGGCATGTTGTTGGAAAGTGGCCTAATTTTCAACTCTAAGGACACCTATCATACCAATGGTAGCCACTTAACATTGTTGGATGTTACAGGACAGAGTGAACTCAGCAGCCGCACAGTTCTCTGTTCTCTATTTCTCTGTTTGGCGTCTTCAGGTTAGGCTAACCCGTTGTTGCTAACATTGGAGCTAACCCCCTTCACTTTTCCAGTACTTGGGGAAATAACAGACGTGATTTTTCTTGGTCAAGACAAGCTGCAGCATTTATTAACTGACACACTGTAACCTGTACTGTACATTTACTGCCAGATTGATAACGTACAGCTAAACTTTTCATTTGCTCCACCTGCGTTCACCGTCTCTTTTCTGCCGCTCGCTCTTTCCCACCCGCTACGCAAACATATTACACAATACCATATTCCTTAACGTAGTTAAGCTACCAATCGTTTCCCAGGCAACAAAAAAAGAGGTTGACTTACGTATCGGAACAGCGCTGCACAGAAGCTCCCACACCATGGATGTATTATAAGAGTTGGACACCGTACTAAACATGGCGATCATTCAGTCCTATAGGAATTGCTCGCCTGGCCATGGATGAAAAAAAAGTTTCTAGCTTCCGGGTTTGCTTCCGCGTTGTGCGGCCCACTGAATATGCGCAGTAGTGTTTCCCGCACTGGCCACGCCCGCGCCCATAGACGTTACATTGTGATGACGTCACGGATTTTTAAATCGCTTTTCTCGGCTTGAGGAAAGTTTTACAAATATAAAACCTCCATGAATCAAAAATTCATCGTAGAAGGAGTCATAATAGACGTTGTTTGCAGCTCGAGGTGTCCTGTCAACAGTTTTACAGACGTCTGTTTTACAATGGTGGTTTATGGGGAAAATCCTTTTTGGGCCGCAGGGGGATTTTTCGCTGCAATACCGCGAGTGGCCACTGGGAAAAATTGGCTGAGCGGTAAGGACGAGAAAAAACAGATCATGTTTCCATCAACTGTTGTGAATATTATTGTGTGTAAAGAATTACACAGAGCTCCTGCAAATATTCTATAACTTCACTTGTACATTGCTTTAAGCAAAAGCTTCTGCCAAATGTAAAGCTTTGTTATTTGTATTTCATTTTTAATGGCATTGTCTATCTACCCAAACCATGTAACATTTAAAAGGAACTACTACTATTTTGCATATTATTATTATTATTATTATTATTATTATTATTATTATTATTATTATTATTACTACTACTACTACTACTACAACTACTATATGTTTTATACTACAAATGCAGCTAGTAAGCCACTCAGGCCAGTTTGGCTGAAGTCCTCATCACTGGGCACTGACTAAAGCTGGAGCTTAAGACTGACAGAGAGCCCAGCTGGACAGCAGGTCTGAGCCAAATCTGACCACTTTCAGCCCAGATCTGAGCCACACCCTTTTTGCTTCCTGGGGATCTCCATTGTGGAGCCACGCCTGGTTGACAGGAGACATGGAGAGCTACTGAAATGCTTTGAGAGATTCTGCTTCAGTCTCATATTTTACTCAATACACTCATGTTTTAGATATTTTTATGGCATCTCATGAAGGGAAATGTGACAGACTGTCATACAATCAAAGAAAATAATGTGCACTGTAAATAATAATGTAATGTGGAGTGTCCCTCTTTGCTTCAGTTACTGTGATACTGAATCTGATGTCAGCAGAGGTGGCCACTGAACAGCCAGTCTGTACTCTTTTATGATGATGATGATGATGATGATTATTATTATTATTATTATTATTATTATTATTATTATTATTATTATTATTATTATTTTACAGTAATGTCACTTTAAAGTAAGACATTAAGGTATAATAATGTGTTACTTTTGGTTCTAGATCTATCTTTACTTTTCTTATGGCATGGTGGTGTATCCTAACTCTAACCCTTGGTACATAATTCTTAAGTCCATGTTTCATCCACATAGTTTTGGCAGTGGTACAGTTGTCAGTTAGCCTCTGAATGTATAGCTCATGTAGAGAGTCTTGTGAGAAACCAGAGCAGGAAAAGCCTCTAATTTCATCTAGCTCTATCATTTGGGAATGTTTTGGTTTCTTAGTAACTTACAGCGACAGGAGTGTGGAGCTAAGAGGAGACTGCCAAAATTGTTGGAGCGCACGCTAAGCCATTTGCTACAGCATCAGCCAAATGTGTCTATTCCAGCGACTGAGAGCTACTTAACTGTGTTAAGACTTGAAAATACAGTGAGTCCTTACTGAGTACAAGCATAAAACAAATATTAAACTGCACTGCTGGCTATACTAGTCCATTTAAATTAAAATATAAATTTGCTGCAATTTAATGGACATTTTTATTGAAATGTACTTTATATTTGAGATATGTAGGTTAAAGTCCTGTGGTGATTATGGGGACATATTGACATTTTTATTTTTTTACAGAAAGAATTATGGCCATCATTTAACATCTGCATTTTCAAAATAAATTACAAAAACAGTATTTTCTTTCTGTCTTTAGTTTTCACTGCTGTAGCAAAGACATACAGTACTGAATAGGAATGTGCAGAGAGCCCACTATTTGTATTTGTATTTACATTTGTTGAGGCAGCAAAATTATTTGTTTTGTTGTAAGTGGAAAGAGGCTTAAAAATCCTGTTTTTGTTTTTATTACACTTTTAATTTTAGAAAATTTAAGTGTTAAAATAAGTATTCATGAATAAACTACCTTACAAAGGAGGTGTCCACTCTGGGTCTCAAATTGGCGATGTAACCAACCCATGTGCTGGCATTTAACATGTTTTTTTTTTTTGTCTCGCTGAAAACAAATAATTTTTAAAATATTTGTACAAAATAAATATTCATAAATAAAGACACTATTTGTGCTTTGCAAAATAACGTATTTGTATTCGGGCACATCCCTAGCACTGAACCAAGAGTCCACTTACTGTTCAGCAGCTTTCAGGATTCAAGATTTGCTGAATACAGTTTTTGAGCTGACTGATGGTGAGTTTTGAGGGTTAATATCAGTGAAGTGATATGACTCCTGATCATGTATTGAACTACTTAAAATCAATAAAGGAAGAGGTCCTCAGCAAAAATTAATATTAGCCAATATTAGCTGAGAGAGAAGCTTTCTAAACAGACAGGTCAGCCAGACTCTGCATTATTTGAAACCTCTGTATATGTAGTCTGTGCAGATGTGAGCCTCTTTCATATGGACCAGACCTTTTATATGAAAGATAAACTGTAGAAGTCTAAACATTATAACATGCAGTAGTATTTAGTATTAAAAAAAACTCCAACCAAAAATAAAGAATTTGGAAAATTTAATGTAAATAACAAAATTGTCTTAGAGGTTTATTCAAAGCACAACTAACATTTCATTCATCAACACTCAGACAAACATCAGAATTTTTTCTTTGGACTCCTCAACTATTTGACTGTAAATATAACATATTTTGGGGGAAAACAATATGTTTTTTTTTCTATTGAGGACACATCCCCTTGTACATTTATTTCATGTTTTCACATTACTTTCTTTCAGCGTGGCTTTTGTTTTGAAACGTAAGCGGACACCTAATGTGTGATTCTGTCTGGTTTGACGCTGGTATTAATATTCCCCTCAGCTCCGTGCAGCTCTGTGTTGTGCAGTTGAACCCTGCTCGGCTCTCGCTGCTGCAGCTCTTTTAAACACAAACTGGGATCTCTCCAGAGGAATGGTGTCCACAGAGACATCTGCCTCACTGACACCAAAGTGACCTTCACACCATCCCACTGTCAGATCAGTATGGTGCATATGGCAAGAAAAAACTACAGAGACTGTGGCCAGCTGTCCTGTCCAGAGTGAGACTGATGTATCTGGTAATCAAGCTGTTAATGACATCTTTGGATCTCAGCCAGTCAGTCAGTGTTATCCATGTCTGTCTGTTGATGGAGGATTCTCCTGTCTTTACTCAATCTTCACACAAACAGTGTGTAAAACAAACTGCCCCACTCACATTAAAAAAAAAAAAAAAACATCATTTGTAATTCTGAGATTTTTGATGTCTTGGTGACAGAGGCATCATACTGAATGCTGGGTGTTAGGGAATTACTCACGCTTCCTGCAGGGGAAGTAATTGTGATGAAAACCTGGGGTACACACTTTCTGAATAATTTCCCTCACATTTTCCCAAGAGGTTTCTCGGAAAGAGGATGTCATTTGGAATTTATTGTGGGGAAAATAAAGGCAGTGTTCAGTTGGTACATTCTCTAAATCCATGTAAAATATACATTTTGTCTACTTGCAAACATATTAATTCAACATATATATATGTTTATCTCGGTTTTGCTGGAGTTCTCTCAGGGAAATTCACATTCTCCCTACGATGATATAATTTCCCCCATTCACAGTTTATTAAAACCTTGACTTGACACTTGACCTCATATCTAGCTGTCTCCCTCTCTCTACTGTCAGCTGTCATCACAGAAGAAAACAGACTATTTCTTGTACTGTGGCTGTTTACAAGTCTAATGGCTTCTGGAATAAAACCAAACTTCCTACTGTTTGTTTTACATACAGGCGATCTAAAACACATACCTGATGGCATTAGGTTAAAGTAGTTGTACAGGACATGTGTGGGGTCCTTGATACTCTTATATGCGTTCTCGAGGACTTGTGCAGTATTAAGCTGTACTAGTGATCTTTGTGTTTTTCCAATAACTTTAGAGCTGAGGGTAACAACACCTTGCAGTTGGTTCTTGTCCTTTTGACAAAGGAATGTAAACCAGCAGATAAGTGAAAATTTTAAAATATTTTCATTGAAAGAGGAATAAAATCATGTCGATATTCTCTGATCGACTCCAAAAGAGTTTAGTTTAGGCTACAAAGACAGTAGAGATGCTGCTGAGCCTTTTTCACAATAACATCTGTTAGTCACTAAATTTCAATCAGTCATCAAACACAGTCCCCAAATATTTGTAGGTCTGAATGATTTCAGCACTTAAGCCATGAATGATTGTTGGAACATCTGTTTTGGTGAGATTACCATTTCTTTAGTTTTGGACATGTTTGAATCCAGAAAAGACCTATTGCACCAGTCCACAAACTCTGCCATTATGGATCCATGTGATTGGTTTGACTGACTGAGATGAGACAGAATAACACCGTTGTCACCAAATTTTACAATATGGTGAATTTTACATTTGCTACAACAGCCATCAATATATAAAATAAAAAGTCCTGATTTTGTCCTGAGGCTGGCACTAAAGGGTTTATTGGAAAAGGAGAGGCTGAAATTTGCAAGCTTCCCTGTTAATTTCAGTACGCGGACAACCTCTCCTTTTCCTTGCTGCTGGATCCAACCAGGCTTGGACATGCAGACTATCCACCAGGGGTGGAGCAAAATCCAAATACGGCATTTGGCACAGCACAAATAGTGGGTTTCTATGAATATTTACTTCAAATATATTTTTTTTGGAAGGAAAAAAAAATAGCTAATAAAATCATATAGCTGGTTTTCCTCATGTGAACGTGGTGGGTATTTGTGCTCTGTCTGCTTGTGCTGATGTGACACTGAACGGAGCACGTGTGTGTGTTTGTGCATGTGTGTAGCTGCTAATCTGTATATAATAAACAAAAAAACGTAAACAATAAAGGATATTTTCAGAATACAAGGCAGTCTCGAACTTGGAAGTATGCCATGAGTCGAGCCTCATAATAGATTACTGAAGAACACTTATTTTAACATTAATATTCTAAAATTAGAAGTATAATAAAAAAACATAAACAGGATTGTTACACCTATTTCCAATTTTATTTAAAGACAAAAACAAATAATTTTGCTGACTGAACAAATACAGATAGAAATAGAAATACTGGGCTCTGGGGGGGGGGGCATATTAATGTGCTTATTGATTCACCAGAGCATTATGGTTTGCTAGTATCTGGTAATTTGACAAAGTAATTTCAATCACTCCATGAGAAACAGTAAAAAAAGTAAAAGCATCACAGGTAGGGCTGTCAGCCTTAAAAGAATCATTAAAACATGTTACACCAGGTATTGGAATCAGTGTGAGGCAATTCTGAAAAGACACAGAAAACTGGTGCATCACTCATACAAACTGTGCAATTATTTAATATGGCAAGCAGAACAGTCTGGAAAATTATGGCAGCATATGCCAAACTTAAACTGCATGAGCAGAGAGGAGCAGCGGTGGGGAGTGGCAGCACAGACAGGAACAGACGGACATTTAACAGGACAGATGCTTCAGACATTACCACAGTTCAATGCAGCACAGGGCGTCCAAGGAGCTCCAAGGAGGACTGAAGCTTTCTGAAATAAAAGACTGTGCAAATATGAATTCAGAAAAGCACAAATAGTGTGTTTTACAAAAAATATGTGTCCCTTTTCAAATTATTTGTATTGGGAAGCCTTTGAGAAAAACACAGCTGAAGTCTGCTTACTACTTTAGTCAGGCATTCTTTGAAAAGAACAAAATGGTGTTTTTGCATGTTTTTGACACACAAATCCCATTCTACATATTATTGCCTGAGATTTTTAAAAAGAATGCATTAGTGCTGTTTTGTGTTTGTCATATAAACAGTCTTGCAGTGGCTTATGATGCATGTGCGGTGGAAAGCGTTAAAATCAGCAATCCTTTTTTCTACAAAATATGTGTATGTACTATTCATTTGCCTAATATGATTTGAAGAAAAAGCCACTGCTTCTGGATTAATTCACCGGCAAAATGTTTTCCAGTCCTGGAAATGTGACATTCTTGTTCTGCACAGAGGTTGTAGGGAGGATGTCAAGGTGGATGATTTTGACATTGAATCAGAGATTGTTAGTTAAGGTAGGGGAACATTTGTGGTTTTGGTTTAATATCGAAAAAGTCAAAGTGTCCTCTGCTGTTGACTTTAACCAGTGCTAGAAGTGGGCTGGGATTAGTAAACCTATACGTTTGTGTGTACCCTTACTTTATCTAGTTCACTATTACGTCTCACAAGCTGCTGATACTCTTATCAGCTCTCTCCCAATCAGGTTAGATTCATGACAGCCCAAACTAAACTACATTACCCAGGGTGCACAACATGATGCAAGTTGTGCCATCTGTTTTTGTTCTTGTCTGCCTGCTTTTCTCTGTTGGCGGCTGGTGGTCTACAGTATGTTAGTAATGTAACACTAACTGGTTCCAAAATGGCAATGCAAAGAGAGTTTCAAATCCTACCCAACAGCCTAATGGTAGCCTACTAAATGCAGACTGAGAGCAGCCCAAGCAAACTAATATTTAAGCAATACCTCTAGCAGCACAATGCCTGTTGATGTAATCTCAAACAAAAGCACCAGCTACAGCTAACAATAATAACATCTGCCAAAATGTAAGTCCAACTGCTAAAGGAGCAAAAGAATGCTACACTTTTTCCTCGAGCAACTTCCTCTCATGTTCACTAGAGAGCTTCTCACACAGAGGCTGCAAGAAGATTCTGCATTGAGACATTTGGGCCATGAGACAGTTGGACACATCAAGCACATCTGAAAGAAGACCACGAGGGGCTTGTTTTAAGCAAATGTATAATATTCTTGAGTACATATATGTAGTGATCATAAGCTAAATTCAGGAAGGAAAGGAAACATCTGCTATCAGCAACTTTTTTTCCCCCTGTATTCTTCATGAATGCACCTGCCTTGTGTCTAAAGATGTTTTATCACTGGCTGTGGTTATTTTGTACACCTCTGTAATCTGTACGCTACTGTTGAGCAGCCATTTCTGTATGTGTTCAGATGTTTCCCTTTGTTGACTTTGATATATAAATCGCTACTTGGGCTGGTTCCTCCATACCTGTGCACTACATGTGTAGAAATCAAAACCAATATAGCCTGCGTTCTCACAATGTTCTACAGATGTTGGCTCCCCTCATTAGGATGGAGTTGAGCAAAAAGGTTTTTATTAACACTTATTTTAATTACCCCTTCCTCCTGGAGCAATGTACAGAAGGAAATTAAATTGTCAGAGCTGATTATTGTTTTTGAATTTAAATGTGTTTGCCTTTAAATTTACAGTTTATATAAATTTATAATTTATACTCTATTCTGGAGCGTTTTAGAAAGTCATAACTATGTATTCCATCTTAACTGGATATTGTGAATACTTCTTGTAGTAACAGCTGTTGTCTTAGTCTGTTTATGTTGTTTGTATTTATTGTTCTAACAGTGTTTTTTTTATGGGGCCCTCTTGTCCAGGTCTTTATTAAAAAGGAGACTTTAATCTCAATGATACATTTAACTAATTAAATAAAGGAAAATTAGAATGAATGAGTTGCCTAAAAACAACAAGAAAAATGTTTCCTCTGTATATTGTTAATTTAGAAGACAGCATGCTTCATATCGCTTATGCAAACATCCTGCATATGACTTTAATTTTGTTGTAATCAAACATATGACAATTGCTTGCTGACCACAGCTGCATTTACAAGCCTTGCTTTAATAAAGTCAAACCCAAAAGACAAACAATAAGCAACCATGGAGATGGTGGGAATAAGAAGGTGGGTTTTAATGCTGCTGCCTGAATTAAAAACTACTCTTGTTGTACCTAATTATTGATTGTACAAGGTGTATGTGAATAAATATTCTATTCTCATCTCACATCTGTGAACATACTCTACCTACCTCAGATACTTTTAGAGTCATGATTTTGACTTCCTTCCTTGTGAGTGTATGTGTGTGAGTGAGTGTATGTGTGTGAGGGTGTACCAGACAACCGCTGGGCCAGTGAGGGAAGATGAGTTGTTGCCCCTGCTTCTCCTCTGTAGCCAAGTCCTGCTTTGTCTGTGCTTGGGAACAGCGATGAGACAGGAAGAGAAACAGCATGAAACTGCCTCCAGATTGAATTATGCATGCCTCCATCTGCTGACAGAGGACAAGTCTGTCAGGCCTCCTCAGTGTCATCACACACACACAGATACATACACAGCTCACTTTACTCACACGGATCTATAGTTCATTGGCCCACTCTGTCTATGACAAACACAATCCCTCAGGTTGACTGTGCCATTCACTTCAAACTGCTCCATTATTGTTCATCCTCATGGTATTGGCTGATTCAAGAGCAAACACAAAGCATGCATCAGTACTCCCATCAGGACTGTTCCTCCTGAATATCAACAATGGAATGTACTTCTATGTCACAATCAGATACTTTAAAGCTGAAAGTTGCTGGTTTTATCCCCAAGCTGACAGAATGACTCAGGGGAAGGAAAGTGAAAGAGCAGAGTTTACCCCTCCATCATTACCCTCACTGGTACCCTTGGACAAAGCCATGGTTTGGTCTCCATCTCCTTGTATTTCCATCTTTATTACAAACAGTACTTGATTGATGGTTGATTCTAGTTGTATGTAGGACTGAATGTTAGTATCCCACACAATACACACTCTGCTGGGCTCTGTTTTGCTGATAGGCCCATAACATCTCCAGAGGGTTCAGCAGTAATTCCTGGCGTCCCAGGATCACCCCTTCAATGCCATCGTTCACTTAGGAACCCAGTTGGAGTCCCTCTTCTTTATCCAGTGCTGTTCATTCTTACAGCTGTTTTCAACATCTCCAGAGAGATCTTTTACTGCCTGCCAGTGGGCCTCACCTCAAACCCCCATCTGTCTAAGTAGTCTTGATGTTGATGTGGCTACAAAGCCTCTGCAGTCTACCTCCACTGGCCAGACCTTTCTCCAGCCATGTTGTTGAGCATCAGCTGCAAGCTCAGTGTACCTGAGGCTCTTGTGCTCATAGACCTCCTCCACTGCATCCTTTCAAGATACTGTGAGTGATGTAAGCGAGACGTAGTGAGGCCAACCATAGCATGAGGTCTGGTCTGAGGTTGGTGGAAGCAATCTCAGCAAGCCAAGTCTCTTGCCAAAGTCTCTGGTCTCGTGCCCCGCCTATCTTTCCGGAGTCTGGTCTTGATATGAGGAGTCTGGCTTGACCCTTACATTCCTGGATGAATGCTGTTGCCAAAAGATAGGATGGGGGTGAAGGAGGCTGTTGATGCTGTTCTGCCAGCTTTCCAGCACTGCTACAAGTCATCATAGCACCTGGTTGTGAAACCAGGTGTACCTGCCTTGGGTGAGACTTGTCTTACAGCCCACCAGGATGTGTTTAGTGGATTTGTACTCCTTCAGACTGGGGATGGGTAGCTCTAAGACACCATAGAGCCCTATACTGCTGAGGAATCTGGGAATGCCAAGCCATTTCCTTCCAATTAGCTGATTAACCTCTCTAGCTTGTCCACCTTCGCAACTGGTGCTTCATACAGGGATAGTGGCCAGATGACAGACAGGAGTAACCTGAACTGCATGCACTAAGGTTTCAGTTTGCCAGGGGTTGAGGTCCTGTCAATGCTTTCAAGGCCACTGAGGGCATCCTTGCTGAGCTGGTTTATTTGCTCTGTGTTCTTGAGGGATGTATCGTACCACTGTTCTAAGCTCTTTACTGACTGCTTAGAGACTGTTGGAATCATCTCTGCACTAATGTTGAAGTGTCTTATGAGGAGAATATTAACTGTGAATCACATTGAAAGAGAGGAAATAATTTAAAAAAAACATGGCAAACTGCCAATAAATTAGATTAGATTAGATTTGTTTGGACTATGTAGCTCGTTCAAAAATGTTCAGATGTCACTCTAGTAGCATGGCTCTATGGATATAGTGATGCTGGTCTGTCAGTCGTACATTCAATCACTTGGGTTCAGACTGAAGAATCTCAACAACTGGATTGTCATGAAATTTTGTACAGCCATCTATGTCCCCCAGAGGATGAATAATAATTACTGTGGTAATCCCCTGACTTTACATCTAGCACCACCAGCATGTCAAAATTTCCAAATATTCAGTAAAATATCTCAACATCTAAAAGATGGATTGGTACAAAATTTCGACATATAATGACTCAAGTGGTCCTTTGACTTTTCCTGTTGTGCCACCATGAGGTTCACATTTGTTTGTGGTTTTTAGTGAAATGACAAATTTGGTACATGCATCCTATCAGGTTATAATAAACTGTAATTAATTTTTGTGATCCTAGCTTCTTCTTTTCATTTGTGTAATACTAGCTTGTATGCATTATGATATTTATAAATGTACATTGGAAATGTAGTTTTTTAATAACACAATATATCTTCTTGTCAGGACTAAAACTTAGACCATCTGCTTTTTGTATCAACATGTATAACTTGCAATTCTCCCCACAATGTCAGCCACAATAAAACACAATGTGCTTGCTGATCAAAACAACACTAACACAACCTGACCATTCATCAGTTTAAATTGCATACTGTGACATAGTCAGTATGCTTTTGGGAAAAAACATGAATATATTTAAGTTACAATATGAGAATTCACAGGTAAAGCATATTGTCATATTTATTCAACAAAGAAATTCTTGCAAAACAGAAAAAAAATAAAAAAGAAAAACTGAATAAATCAATACATTTCTGGCTTGTACAGCTTGATAGCATGCCAACCCTCTGTATTTAACATGATCCTAGTTATTTACAGTGTGTGGCTCTCAGCTGCTTTTCATGTCTCTGTTATAGCAGCTCATGCATGGTTTGCTCTGTGACTCTACGTGCTGCAGACGGCTGGGTGGTGAAATGGCTGTGCACTTCGGTCCTCCCACCCAGATGGCAGTGAGTGGAGAAATCACTCACATAGTAATCATCCTGGAGACACCTGGAGAACCAGAGCAAGAGCGAAGATGGGAAATGTAAACCTGGCGCTAAATGAACCACTCAGTCAGCTTAATAAGGACCCGAATTATCTTGTGAATGAAAGGTGCACTCGCTGCCCCTACCACTCTACAGAATGAAGGTTATAAAGTAAAAAGGTTCCACAGTGTTGATTATAGAACTGCATCAAACCCAAGCAATGTCATTTGATGGACCTCACACATTTTCTACTCTATTTAATGATAGCTGTCTATACAGTGATGCATGCAATTTAATATGAATACAGGCACAGTCAATTTGCATCAATCATTAAAATGACTGTGCCCTTATGTGAGCACATGTACTGTTCATATTTAATACAGCTAGAGTGAAACTCTTCAAAACAAGAAACATTTCTCAACATAACAATTGTCTGAACATCTAATGTAACACAGTCAGTATGACTGTATGACCCTTACACAGTGGAATATAAAACTCACTGTAAACATTTGCCAAGGGACCACCACAGATCTCTGAGGGGGGCTTCAAGAGGCCTCCAACTAAATAAAGAGTGACAGTAGAGACTTAACAGTGGAGCAACATGGCTATTAGGAGATTCATGACCTCACTGCAGATATTTCCTGTTGGCAAAGGGTGTCTAAATATCAAAAAAATTGAAATGTCCAGCTCTGCTATTCCTGCAGTGTCAGAGTAGAACTGAGCACACTGACAGTGAAAACGGAGGTGTTCGGGTTAATCATGGTGGACAGATAAAGGTAGTCTGTGAGAATGTGAAAGTTATTCTGTCTTTAGTCTGAAACTGGTTATGACCCAGGCTTTGGGAAAAAAGAACATGGATGTGAAAGTGCTGTCTGGAGTAGTTATTTAAACCAAGCAGGAATTACTTGCTAGCTTATGATTTAAAGAATCAAACTCCACGATATCAGAAGAAATGTATCATTTAATACAAAATTGGGAACGCATGATACTATAAAAGTAGAATTCCAGCAGCAATGTCACACTAGTACCAAGTTAACAGATATATACAGGGTGGTGGCTTGCCATCTGTCAGATTGCTTTGTCTTTAGTGGTCCCTGGTCAATGTGCAGCTCAGAGTGCGAACGAAACATGAGGGTTTAATGGAGCTTTACGAGTAAAATGTATTTCATGGAGCAAAGAGTTTTGGCTTTTACTTTCTGTTTTTTCCAAAGTTAAAGTGTACTGCTGGAGTAGCTGATGACAGCACAGGACAGAAAAAAATGATCATAAATGGCACATGATGATAGACATGTGCTACCTTTGTGACACATTGTATGCAATCTGCTTCTTCTCACCTGAACAAAAAAAAAAAGCAGAAGCTGCAATGTGCAGGAGGTTCACACTATCCCCCCAGTTCCAACAGCTACTGTGCAAGAGCCCTGACCAAACAGCAGTGCTCACTAGTGCTCTCTTCTCTCTGGCACTGTCGGAGTAAAACACTCCACTCCTGAAACGCTCCCGGTGGGGTATGACGCTCTGCGGAGGACAGAACAAAACCACGTCAGAGCTGGAATGTCAGAGCTGGAAACGTTAGGCTTTGACCAGTTCTCTTCCAACATACTGTATGTGTGTAACTACACTGATTACAATGTCAAAACACTGATAGAGGACTACAGCTGCTACTTTACTGCTACTTTTGGTCAGTGTAGATGAAACAATTCTTCAAAATGAAGCAAAACCACACAGCCCCAAATTAATCAAATGTTATTACTAACTTGTAGAAAACTTTCTAGTTCTGCTGGCTAATTGATACTCAAAGTCAAATGTGCACAGTCACAAATCCACCATTTTACTGGTGCAAAGTGACCATATTCCAATTTGTATGAATTATACTTCTAGCCTAGCTGTTTAAGGTTTCTTTAAAGCATGCTTTCAGTAATTTAAGCCATTCTTGACCTTGGGATCAGAGTGTGTGGTAAAAGAATATCCATTCAAGATCAGCTTACTAGCTTTTAAGGGCTTTCAACTGCACCTAACATTTTCTCTCACATTCTTCTTTATAATCTTTAGAGGGACAGACATTCAGTATCTTACAAATTAAATGTACCTTTCTTGCTAGCAATCTCTTTTATCATGTTTTTTATCATGTACTGTGTTTTCTAACTTACAATTTCATCAAATACATACAAAAAAGGAGTAACAGATGTTCAATTTTGTGACTATCAAGCAACATGCTTCCTTGCTGAGATAAGCTGGACAACATGCTGTGTTTCATTTCATGGTAACATTGACTAATATGCCAGTGTCCGTCATATGTACAATGCATATTATCCAACTTTCCTGTAGTGAAATTTATATGTAAATAGCTTTGGTTTTGTTTCCATAAATTTTGAGATGAGCTGAGACTTGTGTCTCTGCAGTGGAGGGGAAAGCTATCCTCATCTCACTGCTCCCATGTCCTGCATCAGCTGCTGGATGCTGTCCTAAATTAAATGAGAATGGGTGAAGTTATGGTGAAAGTGAACTTGTCTCACCGTACAGTTTGAGGACAAATGGAGGTAGCTGCTGTATCCCTGTAGGTGTGTGTGTGTGTGTGTGTGTGTGTGTGTGTGTGTGTGTGTGTGTGTGTGTGTGTGTGTGTGTGTGGAGCCTTGTTAGTTTCTCACTGCAGCTATCTGCCCATCCATCCTTTGATAACACTTCTGTCAGTCCTGTTATAGCGTCCCTGAAGTGTCTAAAAAAGTGTCTTTGGTTGTTACTGTTGACTTGTATTGTTTTGTGCGCAGTGAGCCTGACATGTATGAAAATCACAGCAGGATAGAGGGGCGTTACCACGGAACAAATCAGGAACTAACTGCTAATTAATGAACAGCTGGCAAGAAGTCCTTGAATACCAATATCACTATCTAATCATTAGTTCATACATATTTTATATTCTGCATACTGACCACTTTCTAAAGAAGCTCTTTCTGATCAATCAGCTTCTAAATGACACAAAAGAAACAATTAATCATGGGTTACATTTTTGTGTGTGTCACCTAAAGTAAAAGGGTGCATCATACTGACTAAAAATGCATTACTACTCCATGATTACCTCTTAATTACTCATCATTTTAGTGTACTTCAGGTAAAATAGAATATTATCCTACCAAACTGGCATGTACTTATTGGGGTTTACTACCGTACAGTAAATTGAATATATGTACTCCATCCATGATATTCCTAGCACCATGTTTCATGTGAATAACAGTCATGACTTGCGGTTCTTCCACTCACTGAACCAAGATCATTCTGATTAGCTGAAAATATAGTGAAAAATCAAATAATCAAGAGAGTTGTTTTGAGGCACTAGATAGGATGAAGTCTAGCAGCAGTTTGTACATGTAGATAAATTCTTTACTGTAAAGCAAAGTGATTTCCATCAGTTTCTAATATAATCGCAATATTTCTTTATTATTCTTGTGCATTTTGGAGTAGCATTGTGTCTTTGTAGAGCATCTTTGTGTGGCATTACCTGGTTGATAGAAGTGTCTGCTTCACTGACTTTAGGCTTTCTTTATCTCTCTGTGCTGGTTGATGGCTCCATCTTGGACAAATTATACCACTGACCTGCACCTTTTAAATAAAAACCACAAATAGCAGGCTGTCTGATTCCCTGACTGCGCAACAAGCTGCGGCTGTAGTAAACTGCCTGTTCACTATGTCGGCAAATTCATTAAATAACGCAGTGCACATATGCACAACGCCATTTACTTAACTCTGGCCATGAGAGTCTGAGACTAATTTCATCACCCTTGACAAAGCTCTGTCAGATCCACAGAAGACATTGTAGGTACTCCCCATTTGACTTTGACGTGATCAGTGAAATGCCCCCTTAAACAAACAGAAGGTGTGGCACATGGGGAGGGGAGGGGGTAGGATAAAATGAGAGATTCAGCTAGTCTCCTTGGGACTCATTTAAAGTAGTGGTTGTCAAACCTTTTCACATCAAGGAACCTTAAGCTGACACAAATTAGACCACCACCATTTGATAGGACTATTGTCCCAGGGTCCCTCATCTGATAAGATTTTTCCTTTTAAATGTTTAATTAGAGAGTGTATGAACCCATGACCAAAATAGTCATACATTCTGTCATTGTGTCACTTATGGATGGAATTGTAGTGAAAATAAATGATTCCCCTTTTTGCTGAGAACCCCCTGGAACCCCAAAGGACCACTGGTGAGAACCACTGATTTAAAAGGACTTTGGATTCGATCTATGTGATAATTCACTGTTATTCATCATTTCATGTATCTCATGGCGATATGGAGCTTAGCGTAAATTCAGACAAGAAGATTATCTTAACCATTCATTCATTTCCCACTCACTCACCCTCGCTAGCCCCGCCTTCACATCAGCTGTTTAGGGGCGTCACTCCAGATTCCTCCACGGTCTCTAACCGCCAATCACGGCTCAGCTGTCCAACTTTAAAATCTGTTTTCCCTCTCTGCCGCTGTCAGCTGTCAGGTCATGTCGCTGCATTCGTGCATCTGTCGTATCGGCGAGTGACGTTTCCAGACTACTACGTGCAGTCTTGCTACAGCGTTTTACACTCATCTGCTCGCTCTGTACTCACCATTCAGCAGGTCGTCTCTGTTCCTCACGCTGCGCGGCGGCTTCAGAGACGCCGCTCGTCCTCTGCAACTCCGCAACACAGCCGAACCCAGCAAGCAAGCGACCGGCATGGTGCTCCAGCAGAGTCCGGCTCCACTCAGAGTTTCTCAGTCAACCTCTTTACTCCGGTCAAATCTTAACCAGACCGTCTCCCTCTGGCTGCTCGCCCGCCCCTACTCTGGCTCTTTCTCACCTGGTCAGTGTATGGGGGCTTCAGGTGCGCTTGTAAACTACAAAACTATAACATACAAAATGCTACTACCTCATTGCTTTCCTGGTTTAAGCATGTAGCGTTGCTAGACGGGTATTCAGTAGGCTATGTAGGCCTATACCAAGTGAACGTGTCACCATCCAAGCATTCCAGCACGCGCATCAGGAAGTGATTTCAAACAGTAAGCACCCATCACGTGCAAGTTATTCAGTCATACACGCATTTCACTCGCCCATCAGTAAGTTAAAGCATCCCTGTTATGTATTTCAGCATGTTCATCAGTACATAACGCATCGCGTCAATGCACTCATTTCACTATGTATTTTCCTAATGTGTTAACTGTCTCAATTGCGAAATTCAAGTTTTCCCCAAAGCATCAGGTTGTTCATTTCGTAAATTATGGTCCCATCTCGAATAAAATAGACGATTAAGCAGCACATGCTTCAGATTAGGAAATATCAGTTCATGATGTCAATTGTAACATTTTGATTGCAAAAAAAAATGCAATCCACATTTGGCCGTGATAAAAGACCCTAAAAGTTGGATGTTCAGTTTTCTGTTGAGTACATTCTGTTACAATGGTTTTAGGCAGATCATTCCCTGCTTTCTGGCTATCTGCAACGTCATTGGCCTTTTCCCATCGTAGGGGATGTCAGCCCTTCCCCAGGCTTCATGTATCTCCTTTTCATTCTTCTCTCACCTTGAGTCTGCATAGTTTGGAGCATCCTAACACTACGTTTTTGTATAGTCATTGACTAGCTGGCTATCCTGGTACTACATCTCAGGAGGACACCATGTTGCTTGGCCACTACTGGGATCTATACTTCTACCGGCTGTTTCGTCAGCGACATGGTGTCTGAGTCTAGTCTTTTAGCTAATTTCTGTTTATTAGATTCATTCATACATGTTAACACCCTGTTTCATCAACCTTAATGAGTTGTCAGGCGGGTGTCATGCCAACACTATTTCATTCAATCCTGAATTAAGCGTCATTCTGTCTCACCTTTAATCTCATATTCTACAGTCTCCAAGCAATTAAATGAAGGTATGTTCATATATTAAACCATGACTCCCTTCCAGTCTACGTTCAATGTTAACATTTTAAAGCTCAATATCACAGCGTTTCAGGTCAGTCAACCTAGTCAATTCAGGGGGTGTTCGTCCCTGCCTATTTGCGTATGGTCCACTGTTGATTTTAATCTCTTTAGCTCAAAACTGTATTTTTTTTTTTTTGCTCAATATTATGCTTCATCTCCTAGCATCAGCACATGGTCGTCGGACCACATGCATCATCTCACGCATCAGCCCACGGTCTCGGACCTCACGCATCAGCACACAGTCACCGGACCCCGGCATCAGCTCACGCATCAACACACGGTCTCCAGACCTCACGCCTCAGCACATGGTCGTTGGACCCCAGCATCAGATCACGCATCAGTAAACGGTCCCCGGACCCCATGCATCAGCACATGGTCTCCGGACCTCGCACATCATCTCTCGGTCTCCGGACCTCGCACATCCCCTCATGGTCTCCGGACCTCATGCATCATCTCACGACCTTTGGACTCACGGCCTTCAGACTCACGGCTTCCTCCACTCATCCAAATGTCTGCCAACTCACTGTCTACATCATTGTTTATCTTCATTCATCCAAGTAAGGATTACATATCACAATGTCATTATCACTGCATTCTATCTAATTCTCTTTTCGTATCTCACTAGAATCCTCGCTGCCGGCAAGGTAAGGACTGTATACCTGGTGTCGGGTCATATGTCCTCAGTTCTCTTCCTTGGGGGGGTTATCCTATTCTACTCTCACATTCTCCTCCTTTCATATATGAAACATATGAAATTCACGATGGGGTCTAATCGCCAAAGACTTTTCCACTTCACCTTTCATGCTGTTCAAATAAACATCATTTACATCATAGAATTGAGTCCCTCCTGATTGAAATGATTCAAAGTTGTAATGTGAAAAGTGAAGGTCCTAATGTTCTAATTTCCATGCCTCTTCTTCCCCTGCATCTCCTCTGTCTGAAGTATGGGGATACTGCTCCATCTGCTCTTTTCATTTTAATCTCATGACATTTTGCATATATTAGAGAGTTGTCAGCGGAGAGTGACAGGTGGAAAGAAACGGGGAGAACAAAGGAACATCACTGTACAGTGCATTTTAAATAGTATGCACTGGGCCAGCAGGATGGCCTGGCATCACTTCTTTTTGAGGAGGAGGTGAAGGTCAGATAGGAGTCACGGGCCGCTTCCTGTCCAGCTCAGACACCGGGGATAACGAGGGAGAGACGACTCCATTACCGACCCCTACCCACCCTCCTCTCAAGGTCTTCTCTGGTCTGGAGCATGACAGCAGGCAGCAGGAAATCAATATACAAAACACAGGAATGCTGGCAAGATGAATGGACTGCAAACAAAGATGTGAAGCAGAAATAGATTTTTAAGTCATGCTGTGAAGCATTTGTGGCATTTAAAACATGAAGACAGTGGGAGAGAAGGTGCTCAGTCTCAGCTGGTAAAGTGCTGGATGTCTATTATGAAGCTTTGAGTTAAACAAGCAACTCTGGACTGATGGATTTACCAGTATCACTTCAACAGCACTTACGTTTAGAAACCTTCTTCTTTAAGAGAGGTTTATGAAAGCTAATTGTTGGCATGTCTGAAGAATTTCTTCTTGAAGACAGCCCACAGGAGGCATTCCGTCCTCTTGCAGTAATTAACTGAGTAAATACTGATATTTGTTCTCAGAGTTTTTTTCATTCAGAATCTTTTCAAAAAATTGATCTCAGAGGTTTCTTAATTGTATTACATCCACAAGGGACACAAAATGTCAACTTCTCAAATTCATCTGTACATATTTGAGCTGGAATCCAATCTGTAATATGAGACTACACATACAAACAAAACATGGAAAAACCTTAGCAACAACCTTAGCAATCAAGGATACAGAACAGATGGCCATTTATAGGCATGTGTGACGATCTGACGTCAGCTTGTCTGCAAGATAGAAAAAAAAAACATCATGGAGCATTCAGAGCAGACTGAAGCCCTGGCTGTTGACTTGCAGGCAGCATTTCTACATATGTTACAACATAGATAACTGACATCATAACAGTATATAAATAACAGAATATAAAAGGCATAATAGGTCCCTTTAAAAACTCATAGACATCTGAAATGTGACCCTGACTACTTTTGTAAGACATCAAAAGCTAAATCATTAGTTTGTGTAAACATCCCACATACCAACGTGGTGGTTTCACTGAAATGAATGAAGGGGCTGTTTCATAGCAAGCCTCGCACTTTGTAAGTGTGTTGAGATTGTGTAACGAAGAACAATCTCAAAAATAGCTGCTTGGATTACACTGGGCTCACACTGTTCATATTAGCAATTTTTGCTCAAAGCTGTCTCCATGTGTGCGTGCGTGTGTGTGTGTGTGTGTGTGTGTGTGTGTGCGTTGCGTGCCTACAAGTGTGTGCTGCATATTTAAAATGGAAATCTGTTTTGCCAGATTGCCCCTCCTGACTGCTCAGCGATGTTTATCATTTTATGTTATTTTCAGGTCATTTATTAAACTGTATACAGGACTCACTGTTTTTTTTTTTTTTTTTTTTAAAAAAAAGGTCACAAAAGACAAAAATGTGTTTTCTCACTTCCCTCTTTTGCAGCCATTTCTGTTCCTAGCAAGACAATGAAATGAAACATAAGATCATCCATGATTTTTGAAAAGGGATTAACACTTAATTAGATAAAATTAACTTTAATGACAACTATATTATTGTTTAGCTTGTGATGCTCACAGCTTTGAAAAAATACATGACAGCAACGTCTCTTATCAGTTAAAATAATTCAAAAAATCTGATTTGAGAAACACAGACCTTCATTAATTAATTAGCCAATGTAAGCCAAACCAGAAATAACATTGCCCAGTTTCATGTCTATGATGCTAACCCTGCCAATACAGTGGATTTTGATTTGTAAGAATTCAAATTAATAATAAAAAAACATTTCAAAGTCCTGCTCTGAAAACTTTGAAAACATCCTAAAGTAAATAATCGGCATGATTATTTTGAAGGTTTGCTTTAGAAGAAATGCATGAAAAATTCTTTGCTGAAATTTAACTTCTAAACTTCGCCTGTCTGCTGTTTGGTGCTGATCTAGTGTAAAGTGAAAACAGCTGCCTGCTGCTGGAGACAATGTTGTTAAAATGTTACATATAGCAGGGGAAAACTGCAGACTTGGTTTTAATGCTTTGTGGGTTTGTCACTTTGAGCAACACTTTTCAAATAACCTAAAATTATCAATTAGTGCAGCTTTATATTTGGAATTTTGCTGGGGTCCCAAGGCTGGAATTGACCTGCACAGGATACATCTGTTGAGGACTTTATTTTTCTTTATCAAAATGCTAGTCAGGCACATTAAAATTCTGGCTCAGGCCCCTGCTCGAAAATGACCCAAGATGAATATAGTATATCTCCGCAACTACTAGACTAAAGACTATATGAATAAACTTGATGTCATAATAAAGGTAACACTTGTGAGATTACTGCAGAGGTGTAAGCATCAGCATAGATGTTACTGGGTCAGAATAAATGAAGATGGAACACAGCATAAATGAAAGATTTCATTTCCGCCTAACAAAAAGTCCCCTTTGGAATTATGCAGCTGCAGCCCAAAACCTCTAGCAAACCATACCACAACATCTGAACATCACCTGTGTCTAATAAAGTGAAGCAGAGCAAAGTTAGAGAGATTTTAGCAGAGGCATGTGTAGGTGGAATCTCCAAATTGGCCATTTGGATACATTTGGGTACCATCTGTGCCATTAGAAATTTCTCAGGTAACAAACTGTTAAACTCATTTAATTTCACTTACATGTCACTATATGTATTCATTCCATCTAAATACAACTGTTTTTGACTTTGTATTGAAAAAACAACCAGACCTCTATACATGTTCCCATTCAGAGAAAACCATACAAAAGCAACACAGTTTGAATCAAAATGGAGCAGATTTATATCACATACTGTAGCACACCTTTGACAAGATGAAATATAAGTAATACAAAAAAATACAAATCCAAACACAAAATGAATATAACAATGAAAGTGCAATATATAACATGAATATAACAATGTATATAACAATGTATATGATATTTAACACATATATAGAATGAATATAACAACATATATAAATATATAGAAAATATATATGTAACAATATAACTGTCAACATATCTGAACTTGTGGATTCAATCTTAAAGCAGTTTCTTTAAGGAGTGAAGCACAGAGGGACCTGGCACCTCATGCAGTACACAGGTGTCTTCACCCTTTTGATGCCAGCATCCCGGCATCTCTGGCAGTACCTCCTGGATTGGGTACCATCGTCTCCATAGTACGCAGGCATACAGGAGATTGGTGGTGGTGCTGAGGCTTTGGCAAACTCCAGCATCTCTGCAGCTAGCTTCTCCTTGAAGTGCTTCTGCTTGAATGGCCTTTTCATGGTGGGATTGTTCTTCTTTTTGTATAGTTCCTTGGGGAGAAGGAATCTGTTGACCATAGTGATGTCCATAAAATGGTAAAAGAAGGTGTTATACCATTTCATAGTTTTGTGGTGCACACTGTAATAGCCAATCAAAGCATCAGAAAGATCCACACCACCCATGCTATGATTGTACTCCAGAACAGGATTGGGAATGGTCAATTCTTGGTTTGTCACCCACCAGCCAGTCTGTCCACTGAATGCTTCATGCACAGTAGAGCAAATGGTCACTTCATGTGTGTCCAGCCATTTTACAAACAGAAGTTTGTTTTGGCGTAACCATCACATATCTCGCCATTCTGCATTTTTTAGTAGGTCATTCTGTTTAGTCTTTGGAAAGCCAATCCAATTCCATTACTGAAGTGTAGCTCAAACCCTGGCCTGGAACATGCACACTCTTCCCCTCAAAGACAAAAAAATTCCATGTGTGGGCCGTTGAGGAGTCCGCAAGCACAAATATTTGTATCCTCACTTTGTGGGGTTTGCCTTCATATACTGTCTCATACTCATGCAAGCCTTAGATGCCACCATCCTTTCATCTATGGCAATGTTCTGATAAGGCTGGAAGTGTACTTTGCAGGCATTCACTATCTCGATGTACAGGGACTTGATCTTGAGCAGTCTGTCATACTCTGTAGTGTTACTCTTGCAGCTGTTTTCGTCTTTTACTGGGTTTCTCAAGTGCAGGGACCATATGGTGGATTCAAAGCGATCCTGTATTATCGTATGGCCAGGAAATCGGAAGTTGTATGGCCATTCCTTTCTCCAATTCTCTCCTCTGTCATGCTCTTTTACAAGCCCTGAGAAAAGGATAATGGCCAAGAAAATGTAGAAATCACTCAATGTCAGAGGTTTCCAAACAAATTTAAATCCAGGCTGCAGTCTTTTGGCAGCATTTTCATTGGTGTTTGTGATGATGGTGAAGACAACAGCTGGAAAAGTGAAAGGGGAGACCAAGAAATGGTGGTGTGGAGGGTGGGGCCAGGCTGCATGACGCTGAGATCATCTGGTCTTTTATCTCTCTCCTCTCTGTTATGCCACCTATCTTCTTTCCCCTCTTCCTACTCTCTCACTCTTGAAGTGGCAGACTTAACTCAACACCTTGACTGGACTTTGTTGATGGTCCTGGCGTGTAATCTTCATCCTCATCATCATCCTTGTTCTCATCTTCACTTTGGAAACAAGACAGAGGAGAACAAAGTCAGGATTGAAACACAAATGCATGTGGAGTTTTTACCCCTTCCTGTGTCAGAATAAAAACTCCACCACAAGAAGGGGAGACTGTGGCTGAGGATTGGGTGCAGACATGCGTCGAGAGCAGCCTAACTGTGACTGAAAGGGGGGAGTAGTGATTGATGTTGATGGCCCTGGTATATGAACTTCATCATCATCGTCCTCATTGTCCTCATCCTCATCTTCACTTTGGAAACAAGACAGAGGAGAAAAAAAGTCAGAGACACAAATGTATTCATTTGTTGGCCCATACATAATAGTGAATATATAATGACATTGTGCACAGTATACAAGCTGGTAAATTTCCTCTGTACTTAACATTAGAAACCAAATAAATAAGTAATCAATAAAAATATAAAGATTACATACTCTTCCATTGATGTTTCTTGGACGAGGCAATTAACGCTGTCATTGTGCAGGTCAGGCTCAGGTTGAATCAGGTCCTCGTTGTCTGACGCTGAATCTATGGGAATTTTGCAGTGCTGCTTTTTGACGTTTGACGAAAAAAAAAAATTTCAGTCTGACATGGTTTTGTCAATAAACAAACGTTAAAAGTTAGAAAGTTGCTATTGTGCACTCTACACTCTGCTCTGCGCCCCGCTCTGCGCCCTGCTGTGTAATGATCTCAGCTAGCCTGAGCAACACTGTCTTGACGTGCATCAATATCTCGGAAACTCCTTGGTCAAAATGGACTGTTCACCCCTCTATTGAAAGGTCACGGCCTCTAGAAAGAAGTGCATTTGGGTAAATCTGTGTCAATATTATGATTCAACTTCTAGATGGAGACATAGACTGTGTGTTTGCATCAAAGACTAGGAGGTAAGCTTACTGCAATTCCTTCCCCATGCTGTGCATATGAATAGGGTCTTGCCCCTGCCGGCGGGGTGTAAATAAAACTCAGACTTTCTTTGTGCACAATTTGGGTTCACACAAATCTATGTTGCCACCCTCACTCGGTGCCCCCTTGGCCACCCCATTGAAAAAGTCCTGTAGCTGCCACTGTGGAAGACATCAGAGGAAGAGAAAGGCATGAGATGACAAGAGTCAGCCTTACTTCACCCTCTTAATCTTTAAATCCTAATGTTTAACCAAGTTTCTTCTCTTTGACAGAAGTAAAACAGCAGGCAACATGACGTTCGCATTTAACTTATTTATTATTAGCAAGCTTGTCATGCGTGAAATGCTTATAAAGTTTTCATTTTTGTACATTTAACAGAAGTTGGAAAAGAAGGAGGCTGTTAATTATTAACAAAGGCAGAGTTTCCTGTTTAAAACCATTCAAAGTACCAATACTTCCACATTAACACACACAGACAAAAGCAATTACACACACATGCATGCACACATATACCTTTCCGCCTACATCTCCCACAAGCAAATTTCACCCACATGTGCACATACACAACCAAACCCACACGCACACACTCACCCTACCCTGAGCTTCTTTTTTCTTCCATGTCACTCTGTGCCCTAGCAGGATATTCCAGCTTCTCCTTTCCATGGACCTCATCCATTATCACACACCTACAGCAACAGAATCCCAGTTAGTAGTGCTGTTATCATGGCTCCGTCTGTTCCAAGCTATCTCTATGGGATAGTCAGACCCCCGAGTGTTGGTCATTTCTCACACACACACACACACACACACACACACACACACAAGTATCCCTTAAGCTGCACGATCAGGTAAATCACAGTGTCAGCTGGCAGCCCTACCACTGCAGATTAAAGCCTTTGCATTTTTAAAATTCCTTTAATTAATGTCATCTAATTTCCTCCTGTCCAGTTTCTTAATGGTGTCAGCATTCTTTAGGAAAATTACAAAGTACTAGCCCAGTCTCCCTAAGAAATATATTCATTGGATGATTCTGTAGGACGTAATTTATGTCCAGTTACCAAAGTTCAGTGCCAGTGCAGAAAGTAGCATTTGTGTTACGTGAAAAGTAGGGTTGTAGAGGTTGCGGTCAAGTAAAGGCTAGTTTGATTTTGTTGCTGGAGGAAGTGGCTCGTGTCATGATGAACAATCAGTGGTCACTCATATGTTTTGAAAATGCTGCACAAACTTTTTTTTTTTTCATTTCACCTCTATCATTTTTGGTTTGTGTGCGCCATGGATGTATTAAAGGAGAATATGCGTTTTCCCCCTAAACCTTATTCAAAAATGGTGCTCACAAAATGTAGCACCAGCCACGGGATTCAGGGATATTTCCTTTCATATTCTGATTGGTTGGTTTGTATTCATGGGTTGGAACAATGGTCACATTGTCAGAATTCGGCTGCTCGGCCCAAAATTGCAGTGTAACATGGTATTAACTTAAACCAAATTTTAGTTGGGTTAGTTCCACCTGCTAACATGCTCACAGTGAAAATGTTAACATGCTAATGGTTAGCAGGTATAAAGTTTCAATATTCACCATCTTAGTTTAGCCTGTTTACATGCTAATATTTGCTAATTAGTGCTAATCACGAAGTACAGCTAAGGCTGATGGGAATGTCATTAGTTTTTTATGGATTTGGTCAAAAATCAAAGTACTGAACAAATTAAAATTTTGACCTGATAATGGCACTATAGATGAAAAAAGAAGGGATCATCAAAGTGATTAAAATTCATCCTGTGGGGAACATATTTTATGACAGTCATTTGAACAGTTTGTCAGATATTTCAGTCTGGACCAAAGTGGTGGACTGCCAGATAGACTGACATTGCCCTCCCTATAACCCTGCCACCAGTGTGTCTAAAGAAATGTCATTGAGCTGGTTGTGTAGAGTCTTTGAATATCAATATTCTGTTTAGATCCCAGCCTACAATTTGACAGCGGAAATAAAACTTTCAAACCTAACTGCAACAACCATTGTAGTAATCAATAAACTGCATGTAGCTTGATTAGATGACAGATCACCAGCAGCTGAGTGTGGGAGGTGTTGGTGATACCTGGTGGCCTCACCTTATTGGTCTGTTTTAACCATGAGTATCTATGCTAACCAATCACTGACTGACAACAGATGTCACTACAGTTCTCCTCTCCAACAGATCCCTTTCACATGTAAAAATATGGGAAACACAGCAGCATCCAATACAATGTAATTATAGGTTGGTCTCTTCTGCCTCAATAGAGCTTTTTCATATTTTGACTCATCTTAAGTTAGTGTCCCAGTAAGCCATGACAGTGACTAGCATGAAAAATACCAGAGCCCAGGAACTGAGATGCAGCCATATTACTTGTAATATTAGTTGTAATATTAGTTGTAATGTTACTTATTACAACTGTGCGTCTCCTGCCATGGCGTGTAGAAATGTCTACCCCTAAAAAAAGCCTATATGCCATGATATAGTTGTCATAAAAGTGGTGACTTGTTATTCCCTTTTCAAAAATCATGGATGATTATATGTTGTGTTTCATTTCATTGTCATAGGAGCTGACAGCTAGAGTCAGCTTATTTTTCATTTGTTGTTTTTTATTATAAGCATACCTCACTACTCATGAACTCTGAGCTATAATTTGCACTTACTTTTAATGAATAGTCTCACTAGTAGTCACACAAGTGGGTGGTTCGAATTAAACTCTTTAGATAAACACAATAAACATGATCCCACATCAGGGAATGGTTAGTTGTCTTCAGTGGTAGAAAGTAACAAAGTATATTTATTCAAGTACTGTACTTAAATACAGTTTTGAGGTACTTGTACTTTACGTGAGTATTTCCATTTGATGCTACTTTACACCTCCAGTCCACTACATTTCAGAGGGAAATATTGTACTTTCTACTCCACTACATTTATTTGACAGCTTTAGTTACTTTTCAGATGAAGATTTGACACAATGGATAATAGAACAAGCTTTTAAAATGCACCACATTGTTATAGATGAAACTAGTGGTTTCCAACCTTTTTGGCTTTGACATCTTACAAAAAGCAGTGTGTAGTTCACGTGTCTATGAGTTGTTAAAAGGAAACTTCAGTATTTTACCAGCTGGACCCTATTTTCCCATCATTTTGTGTCTAAGTGACGAATGGGGACAACAATTTTTGAAGTTGGTTCAGTATTGAGCGAGAGTGCTTCAGCCATCAGCTGCAAAAAGGACTGCAATGTAATCCTTTGGGGCAATAGCACCCCATCAATGTACGTCCACTAAAAATGCTTGTTTTTGCCACTGACATGCTCAGATTGTTATTATAACTGTCTGACAACATTATGGAAAGGACCATAGAGAGAAATAAAACGTTATCATGACCTTTCACTTGATCCGGTCTGCAAGAGTTGAGTTATTATTGAAATCAGCTAAATATTCAGCCATGACAGAGTTGGAGAGAGGAGTGCCGGGAGGAGTTTGTTGTGCTGGAGTGCAAAAACGTAGCTTAGTGTTATCTAAAAGATTTCCAACATCATGGCTAAATATTTAGCTGATTTCAACTCTCGCAAGATTTCAGATTGAGACCTCTCCTTGAGCGTCATTTGGTTAGACACAGTGGGCCATATTTTCATGGAGGCGCAACGACCAGCACAAGCAACGTTCCGCCTAATCGGAAATTTTCTGACCTTGAAACTTGCAGTGCTGCAAACGTGCTGCAACAATGGATTAATGCCTGAAACATAAATAATGTATTTCAATTAAACACTCTCCAACCAAAAACTGGCACAGAAAATAATGTTTAATGTGGTTAAAGCAGGAAAGTCAGTAAATCAGTCTGCATTGATCTGTAAATGAATGTGGGTGATTCTTACATTATCTGCTGTCCACAGCTGCTTTATACTGTATGAAAAGCTTCTCCTTCAGTTCATTAAATCTCTGCAGCATCTGAAGGCAGCAGGACAGATGTGTTGATAAATCTGCAGCCTCTGAGAAGTGAAGCTCCAGAGCACAAACATACGACTGTTCACAGTGTTCACCTTCATTAAATCGCCTGATATCACCAGGCTGCTACAGTATAACCACACACACCTCTACACACATCGGACTGGTTGGTTATGACTCAATATTCAGTTTTTTATGAAGGAGGTGTTGGGTTAGCAGGGCTCATCAGCCTCTTTTACAAATTCTTTTTAGCAAACGCAGTGTCTCATGTTTTATACTTGAAACACATTGAAACACGCTGTTGTGTAACACTAATTACTATCGCTGAAATAGCCTAGCATTCAGTTTGTTCAGTTTGGTCTGTTGCGTGAATAAATGTCTTTCAGAAATAACATAAAACAATAAATTGTGACAAAAAACACAAAACTTCTAAAATTCAGTGTTTTGGTGCTCCCATGTGCAAGAAAAAAAAATGCTACAGGCCTGTTTTCACATCTTCTGCTGCCACAAAAGAAGTAGTACTAGTAGAACTAGTCTGCTTATAATACTGATACAAATACTGCAAACAATGCTGTTTTAACAAAATACTATGAATCACGCACAAGCCAGATCTTTAGCTTCTGCCTTAAAGATGATAAATTGATGCATTATAGCAGACTGGGGCCAGACTACATTAGCCATATAATGGCTTCTGCAATCACGGTGTCCTGTGAGAGTCATTTCCTAACAGCACTGGTTGTAAGAGTTAAACTGGGATCTGAGAGGTGGGAGAATCTGTTGTTGGATGACACAGCAGAGGAAAATGTCTCACCTCAAAATAACTGTCAAACTGCCTCATACAGTGAGCTCTAACTGTATTTCACCACATATTAGCAGGTTAGACAGGCAGTGCAGGCTGAAGATCAAATGCTTGGAGGAGAGCTCAGAGGAGGATTCAGCACTTTAAAAGATTCATCGGGAGTGGCTTCAGGCACGTGTCATACTGTATTGTCAATGCATCTTTATTATTAAAACTCCATATAGAGCTCTGGTAAATTCCTACAGGCTGATCAGGCTTTTCTCTACAATCTTTATCAAAGTTTAATGGAGTGATATAGTTGGATATATTTGATGTTGGTAAAAAAAAACAACAACAACATGGGAGTTTGTATATTTAAAGAGAACATATACCATATATATCAAGTTCTCTTTAAATATACAAACCTTACCTCATTATTACACTATATGGAGATCTTAACACAAACAGTTAAGAACAAGCAGCAAACAGATATTGAGGTGATTCAAATATACTGATTTTCAAGCCTGCAATGTGGTAAATACCACTTTTACACAACTGACATGACAGCACTGACTGGGCTCTGCTGCATGCCACACACACTAAAACACAACAGCACTCCAGACAGAAATGTTTCCTCTAACATCTGATTGGCTGATCGGGGAACATACAACTCAGAAATATCTGCTCTGCCAATCTTTCTACTGGTCTCTGATTGGCTGATCAGGTAGAGCAGTCTAGCTTTTGTGTTGTCACAGTGTCATATTGGCGAGCGGTTTCTCTAAGAAAGGAGAGCAGGCTGATCTAGGCATGCTCGATGAACTGCATTAAAAGTTCTGCTTCAGTTTTTCTACTCCTGCGGCCTCGATTCTACAGGTTAATGTGTAATCTCCGTTTGATTACATGTGCGTAGGCATGATAATGCTACAGTGGGCTTCATTTGGCTAATGTTCCCTCGGTGTGTTAAGTTATCGTGTCATTATGTTTTTTAGTTTGCAAACCAATTACTGCCCCACAGGGGCTGGTCCAAGGTGAGCCTGGCTGGACCTAACTATAAGCCTTGTCAAAAAGGAAATTTGTCTGCCACCAGGACTTAAACTGGAAGATGGTTCCACAGGAGAGGAGCCTGATAGTTGAAGGCTCTGCCATCCCATTCTAGTTTCAGAGATTCCAGGAACCACAAGTAAGCCTGCATTCTGGGAGTGCATTGTTCTAGTGGACCAGCTGGAGAGTCTTTAGAGATTTGCAAATGAAGTCTGATAATAAGGAATTGCAATAATCCAGCCTAGAAGTAACAGATGCGTGGACTAGTTATTCTGCATCTTTTTGTGACAGGATGTGCCTGATTTTTGCAATATTATGTAGGTGGAAAAAGGCAGTCCTTGAAATTTGTTTCATGTGTTTTTTTTGCGGAACCCCATGTCTAAGTTTTGCATGGAGGATTCATCGTTAACCTGTATGAACCGAAATCGATCTGATATATAGGACTTAAACCAGTTTAATGCAGTTCCTTTCACTCCAATTAAATGTTCTAGTCTCTGTAATATAATGTGATGGTCAATGGTGTCAAATGCAGCACTAAAATCTAACAAGACAAGTATAGAGACAAGTCTTTTGTCTGATGCGATTAAGAGGTCATTTATAACTTTCACCAGTGCCTTCTCTGTGCTATGATTCACTCTAAATCCTGACTGAAAATCTTCAAATAAACTATTGTTATCTAGAAAGTCACACAACTGATTGGCGACTGCTTTCTCAAGGATCTTAGAGAGAAATGGAAGATTAAATATGGGTCTATAGTTGGCCAAAATACATGAATCAATAGTAGGCTTTTTAAGAAGAGGTTTAATTACAGCTACTTTAAAGGACTGTGGTACATGGCCTGTTACTAAAGACAGATTGATCATATCTAGTAAAGAAGTGCTAACTAAAGGTAAAACTTCCTTAAGCAGTCTAGTTGGGATGGGGTCTAAGAGACAGGTTGATGGTTTAGATGAAGAAATTGTTGAAGTTAGTTCAGGAAGGTTGATTGGAGAAAAACAGTCTAAATATATATCAGGTTTTACAGCTGTTTCTAAGGTTCCTGTGTTTGGGGATAAATCGATGCCTGTTGAGGGCAGAAGGTGATGAATTTTGTCTCTAATAGTTAGAATTTTATCATTAAAGAAGCTCATGAAGTTGTTACTACTGAGAGCTATAGGAATACATTAATCAATAGAGTTATGACTCTTTGTCAGCCTGGCCAAAGTGCTGAAAAGGAACCTAGGGCTGTTTTTATTCTCTTCTATTAATGCTGAGTAATAGGTAGCTCTGGCATTACAGAGGGCTTTCTTATATGTTTTAAGACTATCTTGCCAGACTAAGCGAGATTCTTCCAGTTTGGTCGAACTCCATATCCTTTCAAATTTTCATGATGTTTGCTTTAATTTGCAGATTTGGGAGTTATACCATGGAGCTAACCTCTTGTTTTATTATCTCCTTTTTTAAGGGGGTGATGGAGTCAAGTGTCATTTGCAATGAGCCTGCGGCACTATCAACAAGATGATCAGTTTGGGAGGGACTAAAATTAGCATCAGAGTCCTCTGCTTTATTGAGACATGGCATTGAATTCAATGCTGATGGAATTGCTTCCTTATATTTAGCTACAACACTATCAGATAAACATCTAGTGAAGACATTTTTGTCTAATTGCGTGTAGTCCAGTGACAGGATTTCAAAATGTTCTGATAAAATAGTATTTTGTGGAAAAACTATAAAATGTTCAATCTCAATGCCATATCAGAACAAGGTCGAGAGTGTGTTAAGACAGTGAGTGGGTTTATTTACACTCTGAGAGAAGCCAATTGAGCCTAACAATGAGATAAACAGAGTGCTAAGGCTACCATTATCAATGTCCACATGAGAATTCAGATAAAAATTCAGAGTATGGGCCAGGAGGACGGTACACTACAACAAATAGAATTGACTGTAATGTTTTCCAGGTTGGGTGTGAAAGACTAAGAACAAGACTTCTGAATGAGTTATAACAAAGTTTAGGTCTAGGGTTGATTATTAGGTGTCAGGTGGGGGAAGCAGGAGTGGACCCAAATGCAGAGGCCAGAATGCAGATTAGATGAAAAAATCTCCTTTAATCGTGAATGGTCATGAACAGGCAAACAGAGCTGAACAGAACTAGACGAAACAAAACGAATGATCCAACAAAGACTCAACTTAAAACCAGACCTTAAATACAGACTAAACTAATCAGGGAATGGGGAACAGGTGACGAGACACAAGGGCAGGCTGGGAGTGATTGGCTGAGGAAACACAGGAAGCAGGGCAGGGCTGACGAGACTGATACAGGGCAGATGTGGGGAAGACAGAGCAGAGCAGGGCTAACAAGGGTGAAGCAGGGCAGGTGAGGAGGTGTACATGAACACACAAGGGAGACACAGTAACAAAACCAAAACCCAAAAAACACAATACTCTAAATACCCACACCAACCTGTCCAAGAACCATCATGAACCCAAACTAATGTACACAATACACCAGGCTAAACAACAAAAGGCAGTCCAAACCCACCACCCAAGAAAACCCATATGACCCGAAGGACTAAACAGAAGTGCAAACCAGGAGACCCCAAAGAACACAAGAACATAAAAAGACCAAAAAACACAAAGTCCAGGCAGGGTGTGACATTAGGCTTGAGTTGAAAATGTTTGCAACTCCACCTCCTCAGCCAGTGTCTTGAGGAATGTGAGCATTAATATGACTGGGAAGAGTGGATTCATTTAGGCTAAGACAGTCTTCATGACACAGCCAGGTTTCAGTAAGACAGAATAAATCAATATGACAATCTGAAATTAGACTGTTTATTAATGTGGCTTTAGATGACAAAGATCTAATCTTTAAGCGTCCACATTTAATTGTCCTATTTTGTTGTATTACTGCAGTGGTGGTGTTAACTTTTACTAGATTTTTATGAATAACTCCTCCTCTGTTTGTTTTAGATTTAATTGACTTAAGTGATTTAAGTGGCAGGGGGACAGACACAGTTTTCTATGTGGTTTTGGGTGGGTAACTGCTCTAATGGAAGTTAGAAGTCAGTTTCAACTCTGGGTGTCATGGTTTTGTCCACTAACAAACTCAGCCATATTTCTATATGTGAGAGCAGCTCCATCCAAAGTGAGAGGTATGCTGTCTCTCCTAATCAGACCATGTTTTCCCCAGAAAGTCTGCCAATTGTCTATGAAGCACACGTCATTTAGCAGACACTTTTATCCAAAGTGACATACATATGAGAGCTGATACTATACAAGCAGGGATCTAGTCAGGAGAGAACAACATGAGTAAGTGCTATAAAGCTAAGTTTAAGCTCCAAAAGGATGTAGATGCAAACAGGTGGTGCACAGATACAATGCATAGAGTGCATAGAAGCAGATTTTTTTCTTTTTTTTTGTATTGTTGTTTTTTCTCTATCTTCAGTCAATGAAGTGCAGAGGTGTTTTTGAAAGAGCTGGGTCTTTAGTCTTTTCTTAAAGATTGAGAGGGACTCTGTGGATGGAACAGGGTTTGGTAACTCATTCCTTCACTGGGGAACTACAGAAGCTAGCTACTGAGGGCACTGTTGTGGAGGTGGTACCAGGCCCCTTTCATTAGCAGAGCACAGTGAGTGGGAAGGAGTGTAGACCTGAATGAGGGAGTTCAGGTAGGCAGGAGTCATTTTAGTTGCTGTTTTGTAAGCGAGTGTTAGGGTTCTGAATTTGATGCGGGCAGCAACCAGGAGCCAGTGGAGAGATATGAATAGTGGGGTGACATATGCTGTTTTGGGCTGGTTGAAGACCAGCCATGACGCCGCATTCTGGATCATCTGCAGAGGTTTCAACATACATGCAGGGGGTCCTGCCAGTAAGGAGTTGCAGTAGTCAATGCCTGATATTATGAGAGACTGTACCAGGAGTTGTGCTGCATGCTCAGACAGGTAGGGTATGATCTTCCTGATGTTGTACAGGGCAAATTGACACAACCAAGCCTTGACCCTTAAAGGTTAGTTGGTCATCGATCATGACACCCAGGTTATGGGCAGACTTTGTGGGCATGAGTTGGGTTGAGTTGGGTTGTCATCACTGGTAAGATTAGGCAGTGGCCCAGAGAAAACTATGAACTCCGACATTGTCTTTGCACTGACAACACTGTCAACATTAATTTTAGTGATCTCCAATTGGTGTAAATGGGAGTCATTACCGCTGATGTGAATAAAGATAGTACCATATCTATGCTTATCTTTAGCGGTGCCGCTAACTTCACGTCTCTCTCTATGGAACTGCCAATAATCAGAGTTGGTTTCTCTGCAGGTGTGTTGCTGAGTGGGGAGAATCTGTTAGAAATGTGAACTGGTTGGTGGTGAACCGGGGGCTTCTGCTTAGGGCAATGCTTACTTATGACGGTAACCAAGCCACCCTGGCTTCGGGGGGAGTAGGAGCTACGCTAGATCTGGGGGCTGGCTAACTACAGTAGCTAACAATTGGTTTTCCATGGTGTGGAGCCACACTTCCAATTCACTGAGTTTCACCTCCAACACTGCAGATAAACTACATTTATTAAATGTATCATTATCACAGGCAGAGGAATAGCTAGACATATAACACACCGAGCAAGACAGAGCAGGAGAGCAAGAGAGAGAGAGAAGCCATCGCTAATTGCTAAGCTAAGTTAGCTTCTAAGCTAACTGCTGAGCTAAAGTAACTAACAAATGTGGGATTAGTGCTCGAGCAGAATTAGTGTAAATTGGAATGTACAGCAGGTAATTATCAGCAATAGTGAAGAATATAGCAAAATTAACTGAGCTGAGAGCAGCAAAATGCTATCAGTAACAGTTGGTAACCGGAATTGAGACAATATGCTTACCACAGCACGTCAGCAGGACCGCAGCACATCCGTGAATGACCAAACCATACATTTGTCACTCAAACGTAAGAATATGTTGTTTTCGGTCAACTGACATTATGACCTACTGTGTTGTGCTTCTTCAGAGTACAGTCTCAATAGAATAAATGTGTCTATTACAGAAACATTTAGTTTTTGTTAATTAGACCAATAATATATTGAAATATTGTATTTGTATCTTTCCTAAGCGCTACCTTTTACTGCCTAATCTTTGACTGATGTTCAATTCCTACATCTTTTTTAGAAGAATACTGACTATAAACAAAAATATGTAATTATTTTTTAAACCCAAAAAACATGCATGGGAATTTGGAGCATATTTTCCAGCCCTGAGTCATACCTGTGGTCCTCCTCTTAGGCTTAAGGTACAACCTCCACCAATCAGAGGGTAGAGCAGTTAGCATATGAAGCCTGAGAGGCAAAACCCAGGGCCAATAAAGTCTGCAAAGAGCATATAAGAGGATATAAACATTTTTATCAACTCCTCACATTCCAGCACTGAATAAATAAGTACAACCCTTGTGCAGATTGTGGATCAAATTAAGTTACAAATCTTCTCATCACTCAGTCACCTCTTTTCTTTTTGTCATTCTCTTCTTTTCTTTACTCATGCTCCTCTTTTCTCCTTTTTCTCCTTCTTTTCTTTTTCTCATTATCTTCTTTTCTGTTCCTCATTCTCCTCTCTTGTCTCGCTCCTTTTATTCATCTCCTGACAAATATTTGGCACATTTTAATGTTCAGCGCTGTATATGCACAGCATTTCTACATATGTCTATACATTTACTAGTTATCTATACTGTGTGTGTATGCTGCTCTGGAGGCCTGTATTGAGCACCACCTCAGCTTCTCTATGGCCTTGATGAAATATAAAGCATGAGTGTTTTCCCCGAATCAGCATGCTGGTAATTGCATGCTACAGAAATGGATTTCCTGTCACTCCTGGGCTTTATGAAGAGGGCAGAGCCACCTTTTTTTTCTCCTCCCAACATGTGTTTTGATTTTCAGCGTCCCAAAAGGTGATAGATTGGCAGACACTTTTATCAGCCGTTGACTCAGACATGACAGAATCAATCACAGCTCCAAAATAAGACATAGTCCATGAGGAGAACTCTGCCTTCCGACACTTTTTTATGTTTTTTTTTTTTTTTCACAAGGTTAGCCAGCTGTATTAAGTCCAGGCACATGAATCAACGAGATGAATCTTGCTGCCATAATTTATTCCCGTTTAAGTAATCAAAGTATGATTTGATGAGTGCTAAACTTGGCATTAGAATCTGATGAGAGAAGCATTTATAGAAACACATTAAAAAAAAAGTTTCTGGAAAGTAAAAAAAAAAAAGAGTGTTGCTTTGGATCAATATAGTTCCGCCAGAACAATTTTTCATTTACTAAGTCATGAAAAAACATTTCATATTCAAGGTTTATTTCACATGTTTGTGTAAAGACAAGAGAGGGGAAATGAAGCGGAAACTTTGACGGAGAAGAACGTGCGAGTGATCGCTGCTTCCATGTACAGTATTCTTCCAGCCAACTAATTTCATGCCACTCAAACACTCATCCTTGCATGACTGGTCCTTTGGAGGGTCAGTTACTGAACCGTGACTTATTGGAGCTTGCAGAGCAGCTGGGCTGGCTTGGATTGGTTTGTCAGGGTGGAGGAAGCCATAACGTTCTCTGATGATCTGGAGCTTATAGTTTTCTGCGACTGACAGCTTTTTAGAAACATAGACTATGTGCAATAATGATGATCACTGATAATTTGAACGTGCCAGTTCCTCTTCAACATATCTTATAATTATTTCAGAATAACCTTCACAAAGCCGTGGCACTGAACACACAATAATTATAATATGACAAAAATCAGGATTTAAGACAGATTTGTATAACAGCACCTCATTAACTGAACATTAAAATCAGAGGCTGCCATTGAGAATAGAACTTAAAGGTGCACTGATCCATATTTTTTACATCAACGATGGATCAAATGACTATGTGTAACATGAAAGATGTCATTCATAAATGATGAAACCACAGAGAATATTCCCTAACTCTTTTAGCTCCATTCATTAAATTTTCTTATGTTCTCTTAAATTTGATTGTAAGAGAAAAAAAATGAATACCCTGCATTTGTTTCACACCATGAAACATGTGGGGAGCATGGATTTGTTCTAGATTCATGTGCAAACTTTTGTAAATAAAATTGTTCTTAAATTAGATGCATATTCCTGGCGATCAGTTATTAGTAAATCATACATATATAAGCACAGCAACCCTTAGTGCCATGTGCAAACGTCTAACTGTGGCAGGTAAATGTCAGTATGAAAGAACACTACTATGATGGAAGAGAAGAAGGAGAGGAAAGTGGAGAAGAAGAAGAGGAAGAAGAAGAAGGTGAAGAAAAAGGTGAGGAATTCAGTAATTAAACATAAACAGTGTCATATATGATAATGCTGAAGGTTTTTCATTACTCTGATAATACCTAGTCCAGTGTTATTTCAATTACGCTATCTCTAATGTTACTTCTTATTATTGGCCTCTTACCAGAGAGCTCAAGCAGAAACTTTTTAAAGTAGCACAAAAAACTGAGGAGTCATTTCAGCAGGTGTCAGTTCTTACAACTTAACTGGCTCCAAGTTGAAGACAGAGCTGGTCATATTCAATTAAACATGGTTTTTTGGATTTTACATGGAAGTGCTCCCAGCAACTTTTTAAATTATTTTAAGAAGGTGGGTGAAGTTCATAATCATTACACCAGAGCCAGTGTAGCAAATTTAAATCTTTATAGATTCAAGTCAAACATGGATGAGAATTATTTTCTGTATTCTTGGGCCATGGAATGGAATAAGTTGCCCCCTTTAATTAAAGACAACTCAAATCCCTCCAGCTTTACAGAGGCTCAATTCTGTGGTCTTTTTACAGACATTTGCATGTTTTTATGGTCAAAAAGCACCTAGTTTCAGCTGTACAAGCCATGGATGCAGCCCCTCTGTCTCACTCAGCTGTTTTGTGTCTGCTCAGTGCTCTTCTCTTCTGATTGGCTGACTGCTTTCTGAGTGATGAATGCCCAGGCCAACCACAGGTAATGGATTGTGAAACACAGAGAGCAGAGGAGAGGAGAGAAACTAGCGCAACCATAAATTACAGCAAAACATAGTAGAGATTCTCACACTGAGCTGAAATGAAACGAGTGCACATAAATAAGATAAATAAGATAAATAAACATATTTTGTTTCTTTCAGGAGGGGCGGGCCACTCCAATGGTTTGTGACATCACATCCTTACGGAAGTCCAAAAGGCTTGTTTAAAGACAGTTTCTGAATACAGGCTGTGTGCATTTCTCTGTGGACTGAGCATTTTGATACTTTCACACTGTTTGTAAAGCACCTAGACCTGTTTTATAATCAAAAAATTTTTTTAAATCTCCCTTCCTACAATATGTCCCCTTTAAGTCAAAGGCAAAATAACGCCTACTAGAGTTCCTAAATAGAATGAGATCTTGATATTCGTTGATATTTGCATCTTAGAATAGATTCACTCAATTGATGTCTTTGATGATGTGATGTTATGTGAGTCTATGTTACTATTTTATCTTGGGTACATCCTACAAACATTTTATTGATTGTTTGTTCTTAGCATTCAGTTATGTGTGGTGCTTATGTTGGGGTATTTATTCATGTCAGACAATGAACTCCTGTCTCCATCTTGTTGAGTGGGTAGTGGACTGTGAAAACACCAGGGATACGATGAAAATAAGTCCAGGTCTTTAACATTCCACCCCTGACAAAGTCCAATATGTTTTATTTTAAAATATATTAGAGTGTTGTAAGTAAACCTAAACCTAAACCTATATGGCCTGTGAGTGCATGATGAAAAGAGCAAGAGAAAGTTGAAAAAAGTTGGTCCTGATAACTCATAAATTTTGTTTTTACTCATGAACATTTTGGACAAAATGATTTCACATATGTTTGATTAATGCGACCCGTCATATTGCTTCATAAACTCTGCTCTCATCAACCTGGTTTCTAGCAGCAGCAGGCAGCTGTTTCAAGTGAAAAAGCTCTAAAAACCCACTGTACACTGCCTTATCAGCACCTTACAGCAGACAGACACAGTTAGCTGTAGACTAGCTGGTGAACATAGTGGAACATATAGCAGCTAAAGAGCCAGATATTTCCCTCAGGAGTTGGTGGAGAACAAAATTGAGCTCAAGCATGACACCAAATGAATGCTAATGTTGCTTCATAATGTGTTAGCATTTCTGGTGCTCAATTGATGTACCCTGAATGTGTTCACATTTTACATACTGTAAAACATAGGTTTTCTACTCATATAATGGATAAAAATGAAAGTTTATATGAGCAAATACTTTACTTTGATTAATCAATGAATTGTTTAGTAAGTTAAATGTGAGAATATAAGGACACATTCCCATTGGAAATCCCCAGAGCCCAAGGTGTAGTCTTATTTCATTTTTGTTTGAAAAGCAGTTAAAGAACAATGACATGAGACATAAATAAACAACAACCCCTTATACTGAAGAAACAGAACCTACAAATAGTTGGCATATTTATTTGATATATCACAATGATTAATAACTGATTACTAAAATTTTTGACTGATTTTCTGTGAATCAACCAACACCATTCATTTCAATACTAGAATCTACTTCATGGCACAATTAAGCATTTCATCATTTTGAGAAAGAGTAAATTATTACCTTATTAGCATTCAACAATGAGGCTTTGGCAGTGTGGTTAAGACTTATGAATATATCAGTCCATTTGCTTTCATTGAAAGGCAAAGGCAGAACAGCTTCACTTACCCAGGAACCAGGAACCCAACAATATGCAATAATCCAGTTCCAATTTTAGAGTGCCCTGATTTTGTATTTTGGAGAAATTAAAATCCAATTCTAGCTGCTTAAAAATGTGCAGACAGGCAGGCAGGTTTGGCAGGAAGTCCCTGATTGTCCTGTAACTTCAACCAGAATGATCTTCACATGTTTTAACAGAAATGAGATATTAACATAAGACTCTGTTTAGGAAATTTGCGCTCCTTTCATTTCAAGGTTTTATCATTTTTGGGTCCCTGGATATGATCATTTCAGTCAAACACATGCACACATACATACTCTAATCAGTTAATAAACTGTGTGTGTGTCTGTTATGTTGCATTGACTAGATGTTTGCTATTTAAAATGCTCTTCTGATATCCAGCACTGCCTTAAGCTATCAAAACTACTTGCAATGCTGCGGAGCATAAACACCATTTGACCCTAATCACCATGTGACCCTAAATTGATGCAGGAGTGGACATGCCTGAGTGAATGCGATGGCTCCGTAATAACTGCTTTTAAGATGGCTACAACATTACATCAACATAAAAGGGAAGGTTTTTAAGTGCGCAGGCTTTCTGATGCCAGCCTCATTAAGAGGGAAACAAACACTCCATCGGGAGATAATCCCAGCCAGTTTTCAACGCTCAGGCTTTCAGCAATAATCAAAGAATACAGGTAGATGCAGAATAAGTTAATCCTGCAGATTAGTGGGAGTGCATAGAAATAAAGGAAGAGGATTGAGGAAGCACAACACTTCAGAACACGGAGAGGAGAGGAGAGGAGAGGAGAGGAGAGGAGAGGAGAGGAGAGGAGAGGAGAGGGCTTCTTGCTGTTCGAGCTGCCTCCTGTCAGGTACGGATATCCAGATCAATACCACAGTAATCCATACCTCGATACACAACTCGATACTCTACTCATTTGCTGTCAATAGCTATTAAAAAGTATTGATTACATGATCTTTTATGCAATCATGAGAATCTCAAAATGCACTTTCTGCACTTAAGCTGCTTCATGTTTGCACAAGTGACAGACCCTGGTGACATTTGAGTCCCTGAAGCCCAGAGCACAGCCCTCCCTCCTCTCTGCATTCTGGTTTTGTTAGAAATTACAGTAGTAGCATGGCAGCCTATAATGTGTGACAAATGAAAGAAAAAAACAAATAAGTGGGGGTATAATGGTGGTCTAGGGGTTAAGGTGCTGACCCTGAACCACAACATCCCTCACTTTAAGTCATCCCCCATCCTTTCATCACTATCTAATATAGGCATAATACCTCAAAACATCATTAAAAAAGCCAACTAAATGTCATAGTTAGGGTTTGGACCACTACACATAGGCATCAGATTTGTTTTTTCCCATGGCGTAAAAACTGTGCAAGACCATCACATCATCATATAACATTAACCACTCTACCGCCAACCAATAACAAAGCTAATAATTGGCACAAAAAAAGAAAAATAAGTCAAGACTAAATGGGCTTCCACCAAAGACACACAAAGCCCCACACACCCACCACATATACACATGCTCAGAATCTGCATCAGTATGTTAGAGGCTACTGTTACCATTACAACTATGTTAGAGGTGTCCATTAAAGGCATCGCTGGTGACTGCAAGCTGTGACAGTTCCTCCTTTTTCACATTCTATCAAAAATATATCCATTTTTTAAGCAGGCCTGAATAGATGAGATACGTTTTACTTCAACAGCTTCACTTTGAAAGATTTTACGCCTTTGTTTAATGTGTATTTTGTTGGCTGGTACACTAGGTGATGCATAATGTGAAATTTACAGTATACTGTAGGACTGTTTTAACTGTCTGTTAACTAAAACAACGTGGGTAAGATAAGGGAAAGATTGTGGTCATGATTAAAAGAAATTACTGTTTGTAGAAACAAGATGTTAATAGCAGTCTTATGTCAAAGTTGTAAGAGCACCCTGACCTTCTCCCTACAGCTAGACATATGGTTCTAAGGTCACAGAAGCTTGCATAGGTCCAACTTCCTATTTTAGCCTATTTTAATGAAAAGTAAAGTCCCTGAATGACACCCATACATGTTTAAAGCATGTTCCAGGCTTAAAGTGGTTTTGCAGAGCTATTACAACATAATGATTCTGAGAGAGAACAGTCATCACTTGCATGAAGAAAAGAGGTCACTTGTCATGAAAAGGTAAACATGGGTTGTTTTAAAGACTGCTTCTGTGTTTTTTCTAGTGATGACTGTCTCATAATTTAACCTCTTCCACTCCCACCCCCCTACCCTAGATCCATTTTTGGTGGGTACAGGGGATGTTTAGAGAGAGAAAGTATATGCCACATAGAAGTGGTATATATCATCTGAAAGCTTGGAACCTGAAGATTAATTTGAGATGCAGTTCAGCACTGTGTGTCAAGTTTTGATGAATGATGGCCATTCCCATGCTCAGTGTCTCATAAGTTGTTGCAGCAATTTTGGGGTTGATACCATTTGTTCCACAGATTTGGTGCAAAATTTAACGATTTTGACCACTCTAGAAAAGGTGAAAATGGTTAGAAGTCCCTCCATAATACCACATTAAAACACCAAGACCTTGAGGTATACCATAGAAAAAGTCATGCTGTGATTTGGTATCAAAAACGTTTGACATTTAGAGATTTCTGTAAGAATTGCATTTTTCAGTGATTGGATGGTGAGCACTTCTGTTCTGGAAATTGCACAGAAACCCCCTTAATGTCCATATACCCTTATTGTCCATATACCTAGGGAAGCCATACATCCTCTGAGTGCCCTACGTCTCTAGTTTGTGGTTGTAAAGTTTCATGAGGCTGTGATTATCCTAGAGGTCACAATAGGTCATTTTATACAGTGAGGTTAAAAATGGACTCACTACAATGAAATGGCTACTATGTAGACTAACATCATCACACATGAATATAATTGGACTCACTGAATCCACAAGTGTTTTAGCTTTCTACTTATACCAAATTTATGCAATTCCAAGCCTGTTTAGGGACCCAAGTATGCAGAAATATTCAAATACACCATTTTTAAAATAGGTGAAAATAACACATTAGAAATGTGCATACAGTCGAGTGTGAAGTTGTTTGGATGAATAGTTCTCAAGAAAACTGCAAGCAGCAATAACAGAGGCCAAACAATCAGCCCGTTCCAAACAGGCACATTCTTAACGGGCACTGCACTAGTGTCTACAATGGATGTATTATAAGAGCTGGATACCGGACTAAAAATGGTACCCATTCAGTCCTATAGGAATTGCTTGGCTGGCGCATATGCCAAAAAAAAAGTTCTAGCTTCCGGGTTTGCTTCTGCGTTGTGCGGCCCACTGAATATGTGCAGTAGTTTCCCCCGCTGGTCCCTCCCGTGAGTTCCCATTCTGCCCATAGACTTTACATTGTGATGACATCACAGATTTTAAATCGCTTTTCTCGCTCAAGAAAAGTTTTACAAATATAAAACCACCATGACTCAAAAGTTCATAATAGAAAGAGTCACAATTGACATTTTTTGCAGTTCAAGGTGTCCTGTCAACAGTTTTATGGACGTCTCTTTTACAATGGTGGTCTGTGGGGAAAATGCTTTTTGGGCCACAAGGAGATTTTTTGCTGCAATACTGCAAATGGCCACTTGGAAAAATTGGCTGCAAGGCTGAGTGGCAGCGCTCTATCCAGCTCTTATTATACATCCATGGTGTCTACAGATACCAGAACCATCCTCATGGACCCTTAAGACAGATAAAGACCAATGTAGACAAAACGTTTGTAAACACATGTAGCATATGGAAGAAGACTTGTGGTGCCTGATTACTGTGTATTTTGATGGAACTGTATTGCTTATATTTCCGCAGGTCTGCACCTCACTTAGTGTGCACTCTTTGATCTTTATTCAGCAAAAGATCACCATAAGCTGTGCCAGAAACCAAAGACGGAGAACTAAGGCATTTAATGAACATGTTAGTCCAGCCTTACATTTACTTACTATAACAGCAGTGTTGAATACATGCAGAAATAATCACATAACAGTGTCATGTCAAGTCAAGGCATTGATTTATATAGCACCAAACTATAACTACAAGCTTTATCAAAAAGTAAAGTTTTAAGCCTACTGTGAAATGTAGAGAGGACGTCTTCCTCCTAGACCAAGACTGGAAGATGGTTCCCTGGAGAAGAGCCTGATAGTTGAAGGCTCTGCCTTCCATTCTACTTTTGGAGACTCTAGGAACCACAAGTGTTCTAGTGGGGTAATAGCATACTATAAGCTCTTTAAGACATGATGGTGCCTGACCATTAAGGACTTTAAATTCTATTCTGGATTTTACAGGGAGCCAGCGCAGAGAAGCTATGCAATGTTACATAAAAGGCAGTCCTTGAAAATTGTTTTATGTGGGAGTTAAAGGACATATTCTGATCAAAGATTATATCATTAGATAATGTGTTTCTAAGGTGTTTAGGGACAAGCACAATAACTAACTTTTGTCTGCGTTTAGTAGAAGAAAATTACAGGTCACCCAGGTCTTAATGTCCTTAAGGAATGCTTGGAGTTTAGTTAACTGATTGATTTCATCAGGCCTCATTGATAAATATAATTGGATATCATCTGCATAATCCTAATAATCCTGGGAGAGGGCCAGGTTGTACAGCATTGTTCTTCAGATCCGGTTATGTATTCGGTTGAACACAGAGAAAATCTCTACTTGTCCAGCAAGGTTGGGATTGTGTGGCCTAGTTGCAGTTATGTATGTACGGGAGTTACTTTCTTGTGTTAGTTGCGCAAACAGCTGGAAGTGCAATTTGAGGAGCATCTCCGGTGTTTATATTCTCGGTGACATCACAACTGTGGAGGGGAAATTCCTGTAGTTTCCAGTGGGTCTCATCCAAGGGGAGCCAAGAGTTTGACTCTGACGGATTTCACACCTAGGTGTGGGTTGAGCAGAACATGATGAGAGTTGAAGTCTGTTTGGAGTCCTTTTGTTTGACTTGGTGCCTTTCTTTGTTATCAGGCTTTGTGACTGCGTGCAGGTCTGCCTTTCTGTTATGCACGTGGCATATGAGACCCAACAATTGCTATGTAGATAGTCACATAACTGATTCACGATTGCTTTCTCAAGGACCTTAGAGAGAAAGGGTAGATTAGATATACGACTATACTTGGCTAAAATGCCTGAAACAAGAGTAGGCTTTTTAAGAAGAGGTTTAATTACAGCTACTTTAAAGGACTGTGGTACATAGCCTGTTACTAAACAGAGATTGATCATATCTAGTAAAAAAGTGCTAACTAATGGTAAAACTTCCTTAAGCAGTCTAGTTTGGATGGTTTAGATGAAGAAATAGTTCAGGAAGGTTGATTGGAGAAAAACAGTCTAAACATATATATCAGGTTTTATAGCTGTTTCTAAGGTTCCTGTGTTTGGGGATAAATCAATGCCTGTTGAGGACAGAAGGTGAAGAATTTTGTCTCTAAGAGTTAGAATTTTATCAATAAAGTAGCAAATTAAGTCGTTACTACTGAGAGCTATAGGAATACATATATCAATAGAGTTATGACTCTTTGTCAGCCTGGCCAAAGTGCTGAAAATGAACCTAGGGCTGTTTTCATTCTCCTCTGTTAATGATAATGATTGAGTAATGAATGAGTAATAGGCAGCTCTGGCATTACAGAGGACCTTCTTATATGTTTTAAGACTATCTTGCCAGACGAAGCAAGATTCTTCCAGTTTGGTGGAACGCCATATCCTTTCAAATTTTTGTGATGTTTGCTTTAATTTGTGGGTTTGGGAGTCATACCATGGAGCTAACCTCTTTTATTTTAATATCATTTGCAGTAAGCCTGCGGCACTATCAACAAGATGATCAATTTGAGAAGGACTAAAATTAGCATAAGTGTCCTCTGTTGTATTGAGACATAGCACTGAATTCAATGCTGATGGAATCGCTTCATCAGATAGACATCTAGTGAAGACATTTTTGTCTGATGGTGTGGTCAAGTAATAAGAATTAAAATTTGTTAAGTAATGGTCTGATAAAATACTATTTTGTGGAAAGACTATTAATGTTCAATTTTGATGCCATATGTCAGAACAAGGTTGAGGGTGTGGTTAAAACAGTGAGTGGGTTTATTTACACTTGCACCCCCGGCCAAGACACAGCAAAAATGTATGACACTATGATTACCTAATCTGATATGGTGACCATTGTGAAAGACAAAAATATTGTCTGATCCTGGCATAAGATCAATCAGAGCCACTCTCACTCTACTGTTAGTGTGTACAATGGTGTTTGCTTTAGACATACAGTAAAGCATCGGGCTACTGCATGTAGAAAAAAAAAATCTGAATCAGGTAATAACATCAATTAGACTTTTTTTTTTCAGACTTTATTTGTGTAGCACTTTTCATACCAATACAATGTAACACAAAGTGCTTTATATGACCCATGATCATAGAGTGAACCAGGTTAATGTGTCCTCTGATTAGAGCCTTATCCCAATTAAGGCAAGCAAATAAAATTATTTACATGGCGGCTCCAATAGTCAAGAGTATTCACTTAATCAGGGAAGGATTGAATGATTAGTGTCCAAATGTTCTCATTGATCGGCAGCCAAAAATACTCTACTCTTCCAGGATTTTCAGAGAGGACAGATGCAATCAGAAGTGACATCTACTGTACTGCAGTATGTTAGAAGCAGGGAACCCAACAAAGACAAAGAAGCAAAGACCCAGAGAAGACAGGCCAAGAAGAGGAGGCAGCTCAGATGCAACACCCTCTACAATCTTCCCAAATGAGCATTGAGATTAGCTGAACAGTTGGCGTGCGGCTTAGCATCTCTCTGCTATTGACTTGATTGTATTGTTCTATCTTATTGCTTTAATATCTATCATCATCAGTGAATGCAACTTAGATTTGACAGACCCTGTTATATCTCATTTGGCTGTCACCGATCTTCCTGGGTACCTTGCTAATCTTACCTGTTCCCACTGCTAATTAACCCCCAGTTTGTAGTAGCCAGTCTGCATTCATCCTCTGCCAGATTGTAAGTGTTGCTAAAAGTTTCCATTGTGTGTGTGATTCCTACATGATATCTGCTCATGTGTTACACCCCCATGCATGCTCTTAGCCATTACCTTCTTGCTCTTCCCACTTTCCCTATTTCACTTAGTTTTTTGCACTGCCCTCACATAGCTGTCAGTACTGTAAGCCTGTTTTGGACCATGGTCACATTTCTGCTGACTCTCCATGTCTGCTTTTGGGTTCATATCCTATTTAAGTGAATTGTGATAGATTTGGGAGGCCTTGCTTAGCACAATGACTGGAACCAGGAGGAAAGTTCTAGCCTAGCTCTGGCAAAAGTGTAGCAAATATGCCTTTCAACAAGTCCAAGGTGTTATTTCAGTTTTTCTTGGTTATTTAACATTTACATTATTTGCAGCATCTCTTTTTTCCTTATATAAGGTTTGACAAGTTTGTACAACTTGCATGTACTGAACAGCTTGATATGGTGCCTTACCAAGATGTGTGTTTAAGAACCTTGGAAGTGTTGTAAGGAGTGCCTTTTTTTCCAAGCTAGGCTATAGGATTCCTACCTTTAGTCTTTGTGCTAACTGCTAACAGCTAAGGCAAGCAGCAACTACCATAGCTTGAGGCTGAAGTCAAAGCAGAAGTACCTTAAAGTGCAAAGCCACCGATGGCCACTAGATGCTCCAACTGACTGCCATTCAAAAACTGTCAACTTATCTCTTGAAATACCAAGACAATAATTTTTGTCAATGCTCTTCCCGCTGCCCTTCCTGGTTCCGGAGGTCACACTGAGTTGGACTATTGTTGCAATATTTCACTGAGTTTAATGTTACTTGATTACTATACCTGCTGTGTTAGCACAGTTTAGCTAAAGAAGCTAACGAGTGTGCAACGCTTGGTGTTCCCAGTCAGCTAGGTTTAGCTTTGATCTGAGGTAGTGGGCTGTGTTTCCAAAGTGTGAAAAGCAACATCCCTCCTTATTTGGGAGATCCTGGCTCCAAATAGAAAAGATGGTGCAGACTGTAAGCTGCAACTCTGAGGTTCAAACAGACTCCAATGCAAACCAACGGATGATGTCACACCTTGCTACATCCATATTTATCTACTTGCTAAACACATTCTGGACAGGATTGCCTAAAGGATAGGTTTGGATGATTTTTTCAAGTCTATAATGCAATACTGGCATACAAGTTTTTTTGGTCATTATAATTATTTCTCTTCTCTATACTGGCTATGAAGAGACCCCTTGTGTTGCTAAGCTGTTATGAGGCTAAAAGCCTCATATTAGCTCTGGTTAAGCTTTTAAAATGTTTGCACAGGATGAGGACTGTAGATTTTGTCCCTTAGTCATACTATGAAGGAATTGCTTCACAGCCAGTGTGCACACATAGCCATGAAGTACCTCTACCCCAAAGTGCACCCCCACTTCTAGGTGGCTGAGGTATATTTGTATTATTGCAAGTTTTATATAGGTGATTTCCTATAATACTGTGCAGTGTCCTTTAGTATTTTTGGCTGGACTACAACAGCGGAGCCAGCCCTACACACAGGAATATCTGTATATCACTGCCTGACTGACTCACTGAGTGATGAAGTTACACCATTGGCCGGCTGGCAGAGTGTTGGAGTTTCCTGCTCCTCTTTCAAAATGAATTGGTGCAAACAGTTTTCTATTATGTCCTCAGGGGGAGTTTACAGCGGTTCCACTGGCTGCAGCTGATTCAAAATTTATCACACGCTAAGAATGCCCTGCAGCAGAGCCAGCAGATTCCCTACCTCTGTTTGCACCTGGACTCCTAAGCCATGATTGCACGACTGTGGAAGGAGCATGCTGACCTGGCATGTCAGGTCCGCGGCCTCGGTGCTGGCAGGGAGAGTCATGTCGGCAGCTCACCCAGTGGTGCGCCTGGGGCTGCTGCAACCTCCAACATTGGTTTGTGCAGCTTCAGCTGCATCTGAGGCGGGACAAACAGTGCAAGCTTGCAGAGTAGGAGAGAAAACTGCTCTCCATGCAATGGGAGGCATAAGGGAGAAAGCACAGATAAATCACCCCAAATAACAATGGCAAAACACTCAATACAAAGTGAGTGTCAGAAAAATGAGATATCCGCAGATAGAAACAGATGAAAGAGCATGGGGCGTTGACAGATATTTAGAATAGTTAGATGGTTAGATAATAGAATAGTTATTCAAATCAAACATCCCAAGATATGAGTGGAAAGTATTGTTCTTGCAACTGCATTTATAACTTTTATTTTTGACTCAGACGTAGCTTAATCATGTCATGTGATATGCTACTTCAGTACATGTAAACAACAAATATTACTTGAACCACTTCAGAAAATTGCAGATGAACATTTAATATCCAGGAATTGATTATAGACACTACCACTGACTATCCCTATAATAAATTAGCCCTAATTTTGCACATTTACCATACACAGTCCAGCCATATACTAGATTTTGACCTAATCTTGTATCTTTATTGATTTGTTGTGGCAGGAAGGTTTGGACTGGTTTCAGACAGCTTTTCCAGCATAAACAAAAGGGACTGTCATAAATAGAGACATGCAAGTGTCGTCACCTTGATGTCTAAGGTACATTTCCACTGGAGCAGTTGGGGTTAAAAGCCTTGCTCAAGGGCACCTTAGTGGTTATAATGATGCTGCTTTTTTCAATTTCCCCACCCAGACTTATCATGAGGAACCTGAAACCTTCCCATCACTAGCTCGCTTCTCTAACCTTTAGGCCAATGTGTCATTTAATCTGATGCACAGTAATTGATAATAGTGGGTTGCCAACTCTCACACTATGCTATCAAATATCATGCCATATAAAAACAAACCACGAAACACCTCCATGATGGAAAACATATAACTAGCTATGTTTATCTCAGCAGGCCAGGGGTTACGAAAATTAAAATAAAAAAACAAAACAACTTAAGGCATATTTTCTGGCTATACGTGTAACACAGAGTATGACAAACTAATTAAAACATCCGCTGATAAAATTTGAGGTAAAACGTAAGATGATTGAAAGCTTCAGGCCAGCGAGCGAATGGACTTTATGGCGAGATTGTTTTTTCTCAACTGCTAGATGTGTTATCAAAGGAACTGTTTGGATTTTTGGGAAATATGCTTATTTGCTTTCTTGCTGAGATTTAGATAAGAAGATTTATACCACTCTCATGCCTATACGCTAAATATGAAGCTATAAAGCTATAGAGCAATATAAAGCTATGAGACAATTAACCTAGCTTAGCATGAAGACTGGACAGAGCCAGGTTAGCTGCCCCCTGCTTTCAAAGTGCATATTATATCTTTTTTATTTGATGTGTACACAACCTGAAATATAAAAATGTTTTACTGTGTTACTTACTGGAACTAATTCATTGTTGGGCAACACACATTGCTGGAGCCAAGAAATTGTTTCAGCACAACTTAACTCTGTGTGCACAGCAACTCATCATTTCTGTTTGTATACTAAGTAAACAAGGAAGGCATAATGTGATAGTAAAATTTATCAGATTTTTTTCAACTTTGAACAGAGCCAGGCTAGCTGTTTCCCTCTGCTTCTAGTCTTTATGCTAATCTATGCTAATCATCTGCTGGCTCTGTCTTCATGTTTAGTGTACAGACATGAGAGAGGTATCAATCGTCTTACCTAAGTGTGGATAAGTGCTTTCCCCAAATGTGGAACTATTCTTAGTCATAGTTTTACAGTCTCAGTCCTTCACTATGTCACTCCAGCTTGTGAACTTCATAGCTGAAGAGTGTGATTTTGTGTGATAAGTTTGATGGGAAACAAGTGTGTTAACCAAAAAGATCAGACTGTGTGCTCAGTGACATGACAGCTGGAATCAAATGTTTTCTACATACTGTAGCTGTAGGGGAGCAGTATCTAACTGGGCGAGAGAGCACATATGCTCTTTGGGTGTGCATGTGTGTGATGTCAGTGTGTATGTGTACAAAAGCTGATATTTATTAGTGTGTCTGTGTGTAAACCACTGTATGTGGGTCATTTTTCCAGTGTGTTATCTCTGAGTGCATGTTACCTCCAGGCATCCTGACTTGAACAGATGAAGCACATGTTTGGTTTCCAGGGCTGTGACCTCCACTGCTGGGGGGATCATTCATGTTTCAGTCTGCTCCTCCGATCTGCAGGGAGGAAAATATCAAATGGGGTGCAGCCAGGAGTCAGCTGACTGACAAACTGTGCATGGGATAGGAGAGGGGAGGAGGGAATAAACAGCCTCGACTCTGCAGTTAATTCTGACCTCTATCCACGCCAGATATAAGAAAATGAGCTTTTCACAGCTCGCCTAATACTTACTTTATTTGCCTCCAGCTGCAATTGAGCACTGAAAGGCACCAATAAGTGCCTCAGAGTCTGTATATATTTAGCTCTGGTTTTTTATGCCAACGGGGAAGTTAGAGTTTGACCAATATTTCTGAATTTCAATTAAAGAATGATATTTTGTGCACAGCCAAAATGTTTAAATGGCCAAAATGTTCCTAAGGGCATTCTCAAATCTACAGTTGGTTTGCTGTGGTCCGAATCAATAGAAGAGTTGTCAGACTTTTTCCTTTTGGTTCAGTTTCTTTTCTCAAAGAAAAAAAAATCAAGCTAACTAAAATGCATTACTAAAAGTCTCATGAAAATGTTCTCTCTTTTCATTGGTTAGAGGTGTCTGGGGCAGGAGCGAGAATATAAAAACAGAAAGAAGGTCCTGAAGATTCATTCTCAGGCTATCTGCTGGCAACTGCTAATTTAATATCCCAGCATGCAAAGCTGGCTTTACAGGAGTCTTTAGCTCAGACTTGCAGATTACTTCTTGTAGTTGGGTCAGATTGAGGTTGGAACAAATTCCCACTAAAACAAACCACTCCAGAATTTGTTTGTGATCGGACCAAGACTTCTTTATAGGCTATCAGTGCAGCTGTTTTGGTCTGCACCAGAGTACAATAGCTGTATTCAGATCTGCTCAAATGAGTATAAATGAAAACACTACCTGCTGGTAGCGATAGAGGAAAAGAAGATCACTAAATTGGTGGACTGATTAATCAATAGACCGACTGTCTAAAAAGCACACAAGACTTTGTTTATTATTCTCAAATTTAGCATTCCATGCAGTTGCATATGAGTTGTCTGATTATTTCGCATTTTGACCAGAATGGTGCTGCCCTGCTACCAGTAGTGGACACCACTGGGTGAACACTTCCTGATCCAAAATCAAAGGTGAAAGGGAGCGTGCTAACTTTGTCAGTCTTTGGGTTTTGTGTAGAGAAACCTTGTGTAACATGCACAGTATGTGTGCAATTTAATACATAGAAGTGGCACAGAGGCATGCACAAGCAGGACCATGCATATAATCAGGAGGTCTTGTGGCGGGGTGCAGGCACCTTGATATGAATTCCTTTCCACCCCGGGAGACCTTGAAAGCACCTTGGAAAAATGATCATCTATTCAAAAGTGGTGTTGCAGTATACAGACTAGAAGCATACGTGAATGAAAAAAAAAATGTAATGGTAATAACCAGAAGAGGCAAAGCTCTCAAGGACATAAACAGCCCACCAACATGACCCAGCAGGCATCCTGAGCAGTAGCATTTTGCAGGAATTGGCCAAGACTAATCCCTTCGGTGTGATATGATGATGCAAATACCAGTCCAAACAATTATTGTTATTAAATATTAAAATTTCATTATAAAGCATTACATTGAAAACTTATTAACTTATTTATTTATTGACTCATTTATATACATTATTCAACGTGAAAATATTGGAGAGTTTATGCTCCCATAGATCTGGCATACACGTTGGGCCCCAGATGCTCCAGGGGCTCCAAATAGCTCAAATTTTAAAGTGTGGCAACTGGTTTGTGCTAGTTTGATTAATTGTGACTGTTTGGGAATGTGGGAATATATTAAATTAAATCATCAATGTATGCAGCTGGGCAGCTGGTACACAGAGCAGATATGTATGTTGTTTAAGACAGAAAAAAGCAATTTAATTTCAGTTGGACTTTAATCACACATCACTGAGCCACACTGTTGCACTGGGTGACATTCATTACCCTGAACACACACACTGTAGTGTATTTTGACTAGTCCCTCATACACTGTTCTGCTGCCAGAAATTTAATTTAATTTAATTTAGTAAATACAGTTTATTTAGGTGAGATTCATGCACATAGATTAACATTTCTTATATATTTATACTTATATCTCACCTAAACAAACTTTATTTACTAAATGAAATTGAATCACTAATTACCTTTCAACATGTGTGATAAGGAAGACAGAAGTTTGCAGCCAAAGGAAAAAATCCTGATGTCAGAGTCACATGACTGGATAAATTGTCTGGCATCGGCCGTCTAGTGGTCAATTATAGAGCCTGCCAACAAATACGCGTCTCCAAAAATGAACTTTAGAACTTTTTCATTTGGTTCATTTTTAGACACTTTTTCAAGCTTGTCATGACTGTATTCAAATAGCCAGGGATGTAACTAGGGCAAGGATTCTGATTTGGTAATACATTTTAATGTAACTTGTCGGAGTCAGGTTTGTTATATATACACAGAGAGAGAGAGAGTGCTGAATAGCTATAATAGTGTGGTTCAAACAGTTCCAAAGTGATTTAAATATCTTTAATTAAAGATGACATTTTTCATGGAAAGAAATTGTGGTCTTTATATTTGAGGACAAAGCATCTTCAAAGAGGTATAGATTTCATCTTTAATGACATAAGAGTAATTGTCTGTGTTTGCAAACATGTGCACTTGCACTTCATTTGGTACTCAAATGGTTAAGGAGTATAAGACAAGGCTGGAGATAAGTCTAACCATCAAGTACCACAAACAAATATATATTCATAATTCCTAGAGAGACAGTAGGTGTGTGTGTGTGTGTGTGTGTGTGTGTGTGTGTGTGTGTGTGTGTGTGTGTGTGTAGTCATGTTTTTGAGCAGCTCTTTGAAAGAGGCAACAGTAAGGATAAGTGTCATGGAAGTGAAGCAAATAAGTAAAACTTAAATAAAGTGATACAAGTATAATAATATAACAACCAGCCAATAATGTAGTGGCTTATTACATTATGTGCAAAAAGTTTTTATGTTATTGGTTTAGAAATGTTATTACTTTATGGGTAAATTATTGCATTATCAACTTTTATTACATTAAGAATGGAAATATTATTACGTTATTGGCAGTTATTACATTAACAGCAGTTATTACATTATTGGCTGCTACATGGCCCAAAAAGACTTTTTCCCATAGACTTACATTGTGAAAGAGACACTTGTAAATCAGTGGATACATTTTTTTGAGTGTCACAACCCCTGTGGAATGACTCCTTTCACTATCAGAATTTGGAATTTGGTCCAATCACATTTTCAAAAGTTTAGAGGAGCCACATGATTGAATTGTTTTATACCCATTCAAGTTAGTCAGAGGGAAGTTAGCCGTTTCAGCTGGTGGAAACCCATAGAGCGTGTGCAGTATGTTTTCATCCAGGTAATTTCTTTACAGTGGGAAGTGGCTTTTTTGGCTTCATTGATAATACGCTGTATCTAGTTCTCTTTATACATCCATGGTCCACGTATTAAACTTCTGGAAAAACATGGTTAGTACAGGTAAGTAATAACAAAGAAAGCTAATACATAACTCAAGAAACTCCCGATTATGTAGTGAAATTAAGATTTCTGGATCACTTAATCAATATGAAGTAACTGCATTGACAAGCGTTCACTGTTTCAAAGCATGTGATACAGTCAAAATGGCGACATCTGTTCAGAAACTATTGGTAGTGTGTTTGTATGGATGGATTCAATCTGAGACCGTGATGAAACGGTAGCAGCATATACAGCAAGTAGTCTTATTGTTTTCATGATTGTTATTTTGCTCAGTATATACCATACCATATATAAAACTGATCACTTTTAAACAGTCTACAGCTCTGTTTTTAAATACTGTGGCTGACTGAGAAGCACATCCTGTATCCAAAACCAGCGTGACACCTCTCTGATAAGAATGTGACGTTTGGTGGATCACGTGATTTTTAGTGTAGTGAAGCAAGGCATTGAAACATCTTGCTGAGATACTTATGAACTGAAAGGCTGATACTGTGTTGAGTAGTCCACTTCTAGTGTAATATCATTAAGATTAAGTTAATGAAACAAACTTTTTTGGATTTTGCCTTTGCCTTTGCCCCAACATACAGGCTATTCAAACCCTGTGAGCTTGGCGGAGCTTGTTGTCGCTACAGACACTACTCTGGACTGAAAAAAAAAGCTATTTATTTTTTTGGATGGGAAGTGGTTTAGTTTAGTAATATTCAATCTAAGATAAGGGATAAAAGTACTACTTTTCTGACAGGAATTGTGACTTTAAGTATTGTTTTCTTAAATCTTGTCCATGCTTTTATTTTGTTTTGTGATTTGTGTTTAGAACCATATTTCAAACTCTTTTAAATGTATGTACCACACATATATTCACATATATATTCACAATGTGTTATTCACTAGGTTAATGTGAATGCAGGTAAATAAACGGTATCTTTTTGTTTGTCTAAAGAACCCCAGACTTCCAAACCAAAATCATGTTTTGGGATGCAATGAAAAGTGAAGCATCTACAGGAGTTACTTTGGGCTTTAGACTTTTAGCTTTGTAATAGCTGCATTGAATGCTGCCATCACATTATGTACATGTAGCACAAATCCTGTAGTTATAATGTAGAGGGAAATGGCTTCAGACCAATTTTTCAGCCACTTTCCTCTTCCTACTCAGACAAACTTTGAATAACAACATAGTAAATATCTTCTACTTTCATCTTGGTTGATGTTATCATGTTGATGGAATTATTAACCTTTATAGTCACCTATAAAACGCCACATTCTGTACATCATAGGAACAGTAACACCAAGAGGCGGCGGCCAACACGTCCTCGCAGTTGTATCTACAGTTTGTACAGGCCTGCTTTCATTCAGTGCATGAGAGCAGATACGCGCCATTTCAGTCTTTAAACACACTCACACAGACACACACACACACACACACACTGTGGTACAATCACATTATTCACTGTATGCTCCAAAAGCTGACACATATTCACATCTCTGGCGCCCCTTTTCTTCCTTTCTCAGCAGAAACATGGCTGAGGGAAGAGATGTGAGCAGTGATGATTTCTCTGGCTTGAATGGTCCCAGCCTCCCCCACACAGTTAACACCCCAGCCACAGTGGAAATGGACCAGGGCCAGATCCCAGCTCAGCACGCTCGGCTCGACAAGGCCTGAATGCATCCAGGCACCGAGGATCAATGTATCACTTAAAATAAGCCTTGTACAACAGTCGGCCTTTTAAAAATAGCTCTGTGTGATGTGTGATTAAAGACACAGGGAATGTAGCTGCATCCAAATTTAAAAGGTTATTCGGCTTCTGTAAAGTTTGGACAAATTTGGCATATATTAGGCAGGGACAAAAGCTATTTTATGAATAGCTACTGAGCAGACTCATGAAGAAATCCTCACAGTGAGAGAGGCCGCCTTTCCCTGAGTCCTTTAGATAAAAGCAGCTAAAAAGGTCACACTCAAATTGGGGTTTAATGTCCCTGACAGTGTTATCCAGCATGAGCTGTACAAATCCAAATGACATGGGGCTGCATCGAGAGATTAGATAGCAGCTAGAGTTCATGCAAAACAAACAATTTAGGCAAAACAGCAACAGAAAAACCAAGATTACATGTATACACAGAGGATGATGGGCCACTTTCTCTGTATAAAGTTCACATGCATTTATTAAATCCAGAGAACACATGTCAGATTTGACCAGGGGCATATCTCAAAGATGACAAGACCAAGCCCCAAGAGCTACAATATGTCCAGGTAAGCTAGAAGCCCCAAGCTTTAAGTGCCTCCCTGCATAAATGCTGCACTGAAATGGCTAGTGTGAGGTGGGTGGATAGTCTGTGGCCTTATTAAATATTTAATTACACATTTAGAGTCTTTTGGCCACGTGCTGAATTAGTCATGTCTGATAATGGTGTGCAATGCAGATGACTGCAGTCTCCAGAGCCCTGAAGCCAACCTGCTTGTCTACATTACAGGTTAGAAGAGAGAAGTTCAATGTGGTCATTTTTGTAATAGGAAACAACCAGAATTGAACATGAAAGCTTGAAATGTGATTGTAGCCACATTTAAAGGGAATATGCCTTTTTTTGCCGTTAAACCTGGCCACAAAAGAAAATCGATATCAATTTCATCTGTGTGCGTCCAGCACAGAGATAGCTCCAGGATGTGTTTAGCCTGTTGTGGCTTAGCACAAAAGCAGGAGGTAACTGTGGGAACCGCTAGTTTTGCTCTGTCAGAAGCAAACATTATGCCTTAAAACAACTCAAAGCACTTTACAACACATGTCAGTATTCACCCATTCACACACACATTCATACACTGATGGCAGATCCTGCTGTGCAAGGTACCAACCCGCTCATCAGGAGCGATACAGTGCTTTACAATGTTTCTAATACTCACTCACCCATTGACACACCACTCACACACTGATGGTACAGCCTTTGGGAGCAATTTGGGGTTAGGGTAGTATCTTGCCCAAGGACACTTCGTCATGCAGACTGGAGGAGCCGGGGACTTTCTGATCAGTGGACGACCCGCTCTACCTCCTGAGCCTTAGCCACCCCAATATACAAATGGTTACTAATCTAAGAGTGTTGTTCACTGCAGAGTTAGGATAGTGTTCAAATCAAACCTGGCAGCTTCATAATAAGAAGCCCAGCCCCAAGAATTATGTTCATATTGAACTGTTATGCAGCGCACAGATTACATATGATTCCAACATGCAATGTCAATGCAGGATACAGGGCGTCCTTTATGTAGTGAAGTAATAGTGTAAAGTAAGGGTGAGGGCATTGGTAATGGATTTAAGTGTGACTACAATCAACTTTCATGTTGGAGACTTGACTCATGTCTCATCACAGACTAACAATGGTAATCTTGGTTTTCTAAATTTGCGATAGATAAATAACAGTCTGCAGATACCTACAGTGTAGGTTTTCATTAGCTGTTGAATGTCAGATTTCACTCATTGATACCTTAGAACCACTTCAACAAGAGACCCCTGTATTGTACATGTCATATCATGCTTTTTTATATTCCCTACATTAATGGTGTTATATTTACTTTGGTGATACACAGTGGCGATGGGAAGGTCCAGCTTCTCTTATAACTGCATAGGAGACTATTGGCTATGAATGATGGAGTAATCACTCATTCACTGATAGAGAGTGGTGATAGCGAGCAGTAGGTTTGCAGTAAAGATGGCTTTGCAAAATGTGTGTCACTAAAAGGAGATTACTTTTGTCAGCTTGCTTCATAATGTCTGCATTCTCAACAGTCTCTACTGTAGGAGGAAAGACAAGCAGACTAAGCTGACCAATCACAGTTCTACATGATATCTCTGTTGCCCTGACATGTTTCATTTTTAAGGAAGAGCACATCAACTACAATGTAACACCTTAACACAGAACTAAAAATCCAGCTGTAACTTTCAGTGTTGTAGTTGCCTATAACCTTAACAATACCATAACTATATATTTTTTCCATATCCATAGCACTTTTCTAATCTTAACTGTATCATAGTTAACATGCTTGAGCATTAGAAAAAAAAAATTCTTAAAACTTTGAATTTTCAAAGATGTTGTCAGTGAATGTAATCCAGGGTTTTGGCAGAATCGTTTTTCAGACAGTATCAGTTTTGTCTGTAGATGCAGCTGCTGTAAGGACAAGACTCCTGAGATGCTGCTTGCAGTCACCACAACCAGTGATTGTTAAGATTAGGATTTAAGGACAGTGTAAAGGTGTATCAGAGAAGTTTCTTATACAACCAATGACTATTTGTAAGACTAGTGGAGCAAGACAAGCAGGGAAGGTGACCGGACTACTGTGTGGGCCATGGAATTCAGATAAAAGTGCCTCTCAAGCCAGTGGGGCCAGCCCCTGTAGTTTAGTCTAAGCAGAGAATAGATATAAGGTCAGGTCAATCTGCCAAGTATCTGCTCTTTTCTCAGTTGAGAGTAGGACTGAAAAGCTGCTTCAATGTAGGTCAGGGTGAGAGAATGTCAGCTTTCATAGGTATCAGTAGATTTATGACAGCGCAGCCTGATATCCAGTGCAGGGCCTAATGATCATTAACACAAATACTAGGGTTCCATAGGAATGCTCACCCAGCTTTTGGCACATTTCATTGTGTGTATTGATAACAGTAGTGCATATTCTTAAATATTTTGGTATTATTAAACTGCATACAACCTGTTGGCAGTTAACCTGGAACTTTTGGGGGCCTCTCTGGCCAGGTGATGGATTTGCCCACTATGTAATTTGGTCTTGTTGATATGGATTCAAAAACAGAAAATAAAAACCTTTGAAACCCTTTTAATCACAGTGTACACACAGCCAGTGAAATGTGGGACCACACTGTTGAATCTGGGAGGAGCACAGTTGGTTATTAGCAATAATTAACAATTGACTTAGTTGACTTAGTTGAAAAAGAGCAGGGCATAGAAGTTATCCATGTCTTCGTGATGAAATCTTTTTCTTCCTTCTGCAGGCAGTGAGAGCACTGGGTTGCAGCAGCAGTGGTCTGTCTTGTTTGGGCAAACACAGGTGAAGTCTCATCTCGTTCAGCGAGGGGAGAATCTTCCAGTTGGTAGGGAAAAAGTACATGTGCATGGGGTTACCTCCTTTAGTAAACTGGCTCATGGAGAGAGCAAAGCTTCTTCCTGCTCAGTTACAATGGAAAGGTTATGGAAGTTGGTATGCAGCCAGTATTTAAAGCTGCAGTGATGTCACGGCTGCGCTGTCATGACTCCTGGTGATGTTGGTGCATCTCTGCCAATGAGAGATGAGAGTCTGGGGCTTCCCACAGAGTTCACACCAAGGTGCGAACTGAGCAAAGTCTGCTGGGAGATGGAGTCCATTTTGGACTCCCTTTGTTTGACTTGGTGCCCTTCCTTGTTATCAGGCTTTGTGACTGTATGCAGGCCTACCTTTGTCTCATGCATATAGAGTATGAAGCCCAACAACATTTAACCACAGAGTAAAAAATATTACCACATCACCACAACGAGGTCATAAAATCATGTCATAACATGAAGGTTGTTGGCAATTAAAGCCAATGTGCCCAAAATTACAGCTCCATTTCTCTGCAAAAATAGGAAGACTGGAAGCATTTACATCACCAGTTTTGTACTATTTTAAATGATGTTGAATAGCTATATCCATTCATGCCAAGCATTAATGAATTCCTGGAAACGTAGCCATCATTAATTCCTCCATGTCAGTGTGAGGCATTAGGAGATGGAGTGTTTTTTTTGTTGTTGTTTTTTTTTAAATGCTCTTTTATTAGTTCAGCTGCTAACACAGCTGCTTTCCCCCTATACTCAGCCCTGTGCTCTCCCTGTGCTCTTGGACTCTAGCTGAACATAATTCCAACACAAAGGGCCTCAGAAAATGCACTCTCAGCCTCCTGTAAATGCAATTCAGGACGAGGCTGCATAAGACTTTGATTGTGCCAGGAATTTGATTGCTTCATGGGTGCAGCAAAAAGAGGGGCTGTTGGCAAGCATTTCAGGTTACATCGTGGTATATTCTGCAGCTTGAAGAGGAAATTACCGTAAAATATGTTTTCAAACATGATCAGACATCACAGTTTTAAAGAAAGGGTTTGGAGGCGTTAACGCTTCAGTTATCCTATTCAACCCCAACATGAAATATTCACAAATGAAACAGCTTGCTCATATATACCCCTGACAACAATGTCTGCTAAGTGGTCTTGAGATGGATATCTCTGTGTGTGTCCTCACATGCACTTGTACATGCCTGTTTGTATTTGATGGAAGCGGATACAATGGCAGTGAAGGAGGGAAGTTGTATTTGTTTATGCTCTTGCCTCTAGAAGCCTCTCAGATCTCTCTGGGTTTCACATCAGAAGGGTTTCCCAGCTGTGTGGCTGTGCCCAGTGGCAAAGCTAAAAGTGTGTATATGTGGGGGGGGGCATTCCTGAATACATGTATCACCTGCAGCTTGAAAAGAGAGAGTGGATAGATTCAGACTGTCTATAGTGGCAATTTTTCCATGAGGATTCAGGGTCAAGGTGCTGCAGTGGGCATTAACTACTGCTAAACTAACTCCTGACATGAGACACTTGGACTGGGAGCTGAATATTGACTCCATCACCACATAGCTAAAACAAATGGGTTCTTAGCTGCTTTGGCTCTGCTATTGCTTCTGCTAAATTGTTTTGGATAGTGATATCAGTGGAGATTAGCTATAGCTATTCATGGTCCCCAGAACATGATTTTTAAAAAATGTAGGTAATCCCATCTGGTCACAGTTTCCATTTGCAAAGACTTTGAGGTGCTGTATTGGATAAGCAAGACTAAGAGTCAACAGCTATAGCTCTGTTAGGCTGTATTTAGGCACAGCAGTGCTTTGAGGTAAATGCTAACATCAGAGTGAAAATACCAGAATGTGTAGGGCCTTAAGAATATCTTCTTTAACGTAAGGAGTTACAAGGTCCTCTTCCCCAATGTGTTGTGTCTGTTCTTTCTAAATATATTTTAGAAATGATATATGTTATCCTACATTTTTATGTAAAAAAGAAACCTCTGCACCTCTGTACATAATAGTGGTTTTCAGTGTCTGCTGCACTTTATTAGTTCACTTAATCACTTCATACTGACATTTCAAATTGTATGTTTCCAACCATGATGAATAAACACATCTAGGGCACAGCATGAAATAGAGAGGCCCTCATCTCCCAAAACCATTCTAGTAGACACACCTTCAAAAGTGACAGACTGACATGAAAAATGCAACAGATCTCAGGCAAACGGGCCAATAACAGGATTAGGACACTCCTGCTGTGCCATGCAATGAGCAACCACAGTCAGATTTTGTGATCATAGACAATAAAAGCCTCCATGTGATTTGCTGGTGCAAACCTTTTCATTTAAAATAAGCACATAGGGAAGAAGTCCATTTTAAATAGAAGTAGGAGAACCAAGCAGATGCAGCCGTGATACAAAAGCATTTTGATTCACAAATTACCTTTCAACTGAAATGCTTCACAATCAATTTGGAACTCAGTAAGATCATCAGGTTAGTGACCCCTGCTACACTCACTTGGCAAACAAAACAAATCAGTAGAATTTTTTACAATCTTAACTCTTGACAATGTATAAATGCCAGAAAAAATTAACTTCTCTTTGGTGCATTGTTTTTAAACTGGGGATAAAAATACATTTAAATGTTTACAGATATTCTGTTTTCTAGAATGAGGATGTATAAAGTGTTTGCACTTTGCATTTTTTTAAGTAAGTCAGTTTATTCAGTAGCAAGTCTCTGCAAGTATCAGGACTGTACACAGTAGAGCTCTCCATGGTCCTGATCCTGCTGCTGCACTACTCTCTCCTGCACACACTAGTAAGAAGTTCCAGAAAATGACTTATGTTAGCTTAGATAGCCCGGTTGACTATAGTGTTTTGCATTGCTTTGACAAGATAATGTAACTCCTCTTAAGTGCATCTGTCCTGCCTCAAACTGCAGCTGGGTCCTCAAGTGGATTTTCATAAAGGAGTATGGGAGGTAGGAACTAAATCTAAACCCTTACAGGATCTATCTGCTGATAGGATCTTTCCAATCATGCCAGTCTGACACTGCTGATGTGGAATGTGTCTCAGCAGATTCACACCATTTGAATTAGATGAGCCAATCACGGACCAGTGTGATCCTGCCAGTGAATGGAGGAATTCATCCTACAAATACTATTTTAATTGAAGTCATTTCATTTACAAAATATCACAGATCTCATCATTCTTAAACTGATCCATAATGTATTTGGAAATAAAACTAATGTCCTTTATTACTAGATTAGAGATTTTCTTCTGCTTCGCAATGGACACCAGAACACATGTTTTTTAACCACCTCTATTGTTGTTATTGTTATTGTTATTATTGTTGTTGTTGTGCTTCTCTATGTCTCTCTATCCCTTCTCCCCCTCCCTCTTTCTCTCTCAACCCAACTGGTCAAGGCAGATGGCCGCCCACCCAGAGCCTGGTTCTGCTCGAAGTTTCTTCCCCACCGCTGTCACCAAGTGCTGCTCATGGGGTAGTATTGGGGCTTAGAGCATATGGTCTAGACCTGCTCTATGTGAAAAGATGAGATAACTTCTGGTGTGATTTGGCGCTATATAAATAGAACTGACTTGACTTGACTCTATACTAACCATCCCACAACACATTGTCTTGAAACAGAGTCCTAGTGTACAATGAGGAGGAATGAGAGCAGAGAGGAGTGATGGGGAATTTCAATTTACACCTCTGCACCATATGGCAGCATATGATGTAATACTGATGACTGTCTCTTACGACAGTAATCCCACTTCTGTTCAAGGTGAGATTCAAATCACTGCACATTATTTACACTCCATCTATTCCATTACAGAATAAAGGCTTCAGCACATGGCTGAAATTACACTAATCAGTTCTATAAACTTCTTCTGGACATCAGTGGTGAAAATATTCACTCATGGACATCAACAGGTTAGTTTGAAGTAATAGAAGTTGATATAAAGAGGTCTGCATGGCTGGGATCATGGTCAGATTAATCTCAGCTGTTGGGCCCCTTTTAACCACCCTCTTCCACCCCTTCACTGTATATTTTGTATGGTACTCCTGTGATGGAATATTCAACAACCCCAGGTTTGCTGTGTGGTAATTTAAACAGAACTATTTTTACAAATATGCACCACGTAAGCATAGAATCAGCTGATAAAATGAAGGTCTGAAAACTACATAGATTTTGACACAGAAAAATGTCTACAAGACAGGAAAAACATGGTGAGGTGATACTGAGTTGCAAAGTCACAGGAGTTATTTCTGTTGTCCAGGGTTCCGGAAGCTAATTCCTGTTTATTTTCTCCATAGACAATGGTGGGTGACTGGCAGTTGGAACACTTCAAGGCTTAGACCGGCATGAAACTCTCCTGGTTGAATCATCGGTGCAAATGATGAAGAACTGCACCAGAAGATATATAAGCTAGGACTCCCAAAGCATATTTTGGTAGAAACCATCCAATCACCAAGCTCCAAATTTTTTTTTGTGCACCACCAACGGCAAGTGGGAGGTAAAATTTTACACATTGTAGAAACCAAATATAACATTTAGCTATTGAAATTAGTTCACTTTTGGATTCTAGGTCCATTTTGGATGAATTTGGCAATTACGGTCCAATATTTTGTTCTGATGCTGGGCCAAAGCTTTTTGAATTTGCTACAACTCTGATTCACACTGCTGAGTGACTTTCTCTCAAAACACTAAAGCAATTAGTGGCAATTAACACTGAGGCAAAATATCACAATTGGGAACATATCATAATTGGGAATTGTGGTATTTAAAGCAATCCACTATGCAAAACTGATGGAAAAAACATGATTTCTCAGAAATGAACTAGACTCCTGTGTTTCTGTGTTGAGGATTTAATATTGAGAATATTAGTAAAATAATCCTTTGAAATGGGATTTTATGGTGGGGAACCAGCAGCACCTCCCACTTTGCAGCTCTATTGTGTTTTAATAGTTCAAATTCCCAAACAAAATTACTATTAATCAAATTACCACAAAGCAATTGTCACACACTAAAACTGGGGCCTTTGGGGCTTCTGGGGCTGTTGCCTACTTTGGTTAGGAATCCAGTCTAAGGTATGAGAATTTTTTTTTTAAATTCACTTAACTAAACTGTGGTAAGTCCATTGTTTCATTAACCACCATATTTACATATTCACTAAATATGTATACAAATGAAACAGTAACTTACTGAAGTTTATTATTTGGTCAGTCTAACTTTTTTGACATGTATGTATACCCTGCAGGGTAAGTGGGTGTAGGAATGAATGGATGTAATTTCATTTCTTTCCTTCAGTGATTTTAATTGTAGAGCACAAACATTATAACAGTTTTATTCATGGCTGATTCACTGTTGTCAGTGTGCATTTCAAGTCGGGCCTGGGTTCAAACTCTGCTGAAGGTCCTAAAAAAATGTGGGCCAGACCTCTCAGAAATGATCTGATCATCAAATTATCTTGCAGAGATGCACACACCACTTTCCCTCTATGTGGGAGTAGCCATCAAGACAACCCAATTCAACATAATATGTGATGTTGCAGAACATACACTGTAACACTGACCAATCAAAATCTGTCAAATTAATTATGAAAACTGTAAAAATAAATAAATTGATATATGTCTTCTGTTGGCTCGGTGCGTAAGAAATATACCTGCTGTGATTACAGTGATAATGAAAGTCACTAATTCTAATATTAATATTTGAAAAGATGGCAGTAACCCCAAAGCAGGATAATGAATGGGGCACAGTGGAAAACTGGCCCCAGAGCCCCCAGAGGACCTGTGTTTATTGTCTGGCCATTAGTTTGTGATAATTTGATAAATTTTAATTTTCTTTTGGGACAATAAACCAATAAAGCACTTTAAAAATATATGAAGATTTTTTGATATATACTATAGCATCATGTATATAGTAATATACTTTGTAAACTAAAATAAGTGCGTCATGCATTTTATGTATCCATGCATCTGTCGTCTTGCCCTGTCTTGTAGAGGGTCCTTGTATCAAAATCTAGTTTTAATACCTTTATTATTCCAATTGTTGTATGCTTACATAATCCATATTCCAAATAAAATAGTTTAATAAAGTCACTAACACACAGCAACCTTGGAACAAGTTAATATGTCAATATTGGAGTACTAGTGGGCACTATAACTGGATACAAACTTGATGAACAAAAAGTCAGACGACCAGGGAGTAAATAGGGGCCAAAAACTTTGCCCCATGACCTGTTAATCAGGGTGTACACAGAGGTTTTAAGAAATACCAAGAATTTCATAAACCCAAATATCACCAGCACCACTGCAGTCCTTGAAAAAAATCTAGCTACCAAAACAAAAGTTTCCTTTTTTTTCATGTTATTCATTCTTTTATTCATTCATTTAAGCGTTTAACTAAATTTTCTGTGAATTTAATTTACCTTATTCCTGTTTCAATGTCTTATCAATCAAAAGGATGTTATAGGATGGCTGAAATACTAAATCTATGTATTATGATTTTAATTAATTTAATTTGTTTTGTCTGGAAAAACCAGATCTAAATACATTCAGTCTGAAGAATATCAGAACCAGTCTTTAAATCCCAACATGTGTAACGTGTGTACAACTGTACAATTTGAACTCCTCTCCGGGTCTTTATAACCCCCAAATTCCAGACAGTACTGAGGGCATGACCTCACTGTCCTCAATAGCAGCTACAGCTCTGCACTTTGTCGTTAATCCAGCCATGCACATCTCTACATCATCACATGTATCTCCTGGTTAGAGAAACTGGCTGATATTGTCTGTCCCACATAACATGATGCATCAGTGAATTAGACACAGCCCTGTTGAGGCTATTTATTCTTAACATGTCCTCTTTGTGTGGTAAATGTAGGTGGTGCCACAGACCTGACACAACATCCAATTGACGCTGTTTGACTCCAGAAGAGGGGGCTGATGGGTGAATTTTCTATTGAGAGGAACCCCCTCAGCTTTGAACGCAGTAAAGGCAGAATCCGGCAGGAAATTGGGCGATTTTACCTTCAAAATAAAAACATTCCCAAGGGAGAAGCCTGTATTTATTGTCTGTGTCATTATTATTTTGTCAGCAGTACTGTGATGTACAACAGAAAGAAATACTGTGCCACAATAAATAGCACATTTGAATGTGCCATAAAATGCAAAGGGAAGTGTTTTAGGAAAATCAGCTGTGACTTTTGAACTTTTATACATCAGAGCTCATAAAATGGATTGATGTGTATCTCATACATGTTTAAATGTTATGAATATACACACAGGAAATCTATGCTGCTGCTGCTGCTGCTGCTGCTGCAAAAAGATAACAATCATATCACAACAGTAGGCTATATTTACTTTACTTGTAAATCTATTTTTGACTGCATCATTTATCTTCACTTATACAATTTCTTCTTTATTTTACTATTTGCATGATTTTGCATGAGTTGCATGAGTGCATGAGTTTTTTTGTTTTGAAAGTAAAAAAAAAGATTAAAAATAAAAAGATGTAGGTAGACAGTTTTTATACATAAACTGACAGTTCCTTTTTCATTTAAACATATTTGCTTTGTGTGTTTATTTATTTACATATGTGTTTATTTATATGTGATTTAAGATGAATGTGAGTGACTGCTGAAGTGCTGCTGGCATCCTCCCCAATTATGCTTTTTATTTTGAAGGATTTGTCTGGAAGTAATTTTGGTGTAATTCGACTCTCTTGACAGTAGCGCGAGCCCCGGGCTTCCAAATAAGGAATCCGGCTGTTGCTGCGCGCGGACACACAGACAGACAAGGACGCTCCAGAGCCGCGAGCTGGGGACGGCGGCTCCCGAGATGCGCGCGAGCCCTCTTTGACTTGCCGCTCCGTTAAACCCTCACATTCACCTGGAGACGGGAAGGATGTTAGATTCGGAGAGTAACTTTTTCAGACAAATCTCAGAAATTCTGGAATAACAAACAATTCTTTTCTTTAAAAACAGGATTTTTGTTTCCATATATTAAAGAGGAGCGCAGCACGTTTGATTTTGGAGCAATGTGAGAAAATAACAGTCCGTGAATACATTCGGGATTTGCTGTACCCATTTTACGCACTGGAAACACAGTCGGAACTAACGGACATTCAGAACTCCTGTCTGAGTTTTCCCCTCATCTTTCTGTTAATAACGTTACATTTATTTTGCTCAGTACAAGACGAAATTTGCGTTTATTATAATGCGTTTTGTGGACTTATCCCCAGGCTTTTGGAATTGGTGAATGCCCTGTGAACGCACCGAGCTTTGGCCACTAACAGTATGCATCAAAGGGACTGGTAACTTACTCAAGGTAAATTCTCATTTTTAAAAATGAACCCTGTTCACTTTTATTGCCCTCTTACTGACACCGCTGCTCTCCCTCAAGTTTACTGTATACACACGTCATTAACACAGCTGCTTTTATGTTGCCTCTGCCTTCTATTTTGGTGAGTTGCGTGTCGGTTTTGTGGATGTTATTGGGCGGTTTGGGGCAAAAATATCAAAAAAAAGAGACTGATATCAAGTTAGTAGGCTACATTATCTGGAGATGTATTCTGGTTGTTGTGGTTAGTCTATAATGTGCTTTGTTTTTAGTCAAGTTGGGGAGTAGCACAGTATTTTCAAGTCTCACACACCCAAACGGTTAGTGCTCAGGGAGTCGCACCGCTGGTGGACAGTCGCCGTCTGGGTTACTCAGTCAGCCCGTGAGGATGGAGGGAGGCACGTTTCTCTGGGGATACAATGTCGCCAAACTTCATTCAAAAAATCCTGTAATTTAATCAGTCTTTGTTAATCGGCAAAGGTTAAATACGTGCTTAAACGTCATTTAAGACGTCTGTGAACGAGTAATGGGAACTCTTTAAATCGGCATCGATTAAAACCACCCAGAGGAATTAGTGTTTTTGTAAATTTATACGTTTTAACTTTTTAATTCCATACATTTATTGTTCAAGTTGTAATTTCAGTCAAAACGTTTTGTTTTTTTAGCCTCCATAGACGCTGTGATTTTAAAAAAATAGCAGTTTATACGCGACTCGTAGAATGCCTTTACAAAGTGGTGTGTATCCTTGGCAGCAAGCAAGGCTGCACTTAAATGCAACATTTTTGAATAGAGTTTGGCATGTGGGTTTTCCATTCAAGAGAAAGCTGCGCGTATCCGGACATAACTGATGCATGACTTATCAGACTTTGTCATTATTGTCAGACTAAATGCCGAACTAAAGTAGAAATTGTTCAGACTTCTCAGTTTTTTCCTGGCAGTTTGTGGTGATGGTTTTAAAGTGTGAAGAAAGACAAAGCTAGAGTTAAAAAAAGGGACCTTATCATTATCCTTTAGCATTCCCTTTTGATGACACATAGCCTTTCATTGTCTCCCAAGGCAAACTTTAAAGCTGGAAATAATAATCTGTCACCTTTAAAGAAATCCTGCATGGATTTTTTTTACCTGCTGAAATGCACCAAGAATATGCTCAAGTCATGTGTTTGTAGTACAAGATGATAAGACAAGGGTGAAATCATGGTCAGTGGTGCTTATGAGAGCATGAGGCACGTAGCTGATTTCTTTGCAGTGGAGTAGGCAGATGAACGCTTTGAGCCTATTGCTGTGGCGCACTTTCAGTCAGCCTGGTATCACTCACTGATGGCCAGCAGTCTTATTCGCCACAAAATGGGTTGTCATTCACTGTCCCCTTCTGGTGCAAGGAGCCTCCCTCATCTCTTCTTGTGCTGCAGTAAGACTCAGTGTCCAATCTGTGGTACATGTGCATACAAAAATAAATAAAAGGAGACAAACAGGGTAGGCTGCCGTTTTTGAAAAACTCATTGGATATCCTGTTATTTTAGGACAGAGTGAAATTCTCAACTTCTACATGTATTTCTCTTGTCTGGTTGACAATATGACAGACATGTCCCTGTAATGATTTAGTCCAACCTTTTCAAGTTCCCACATCATACTAGTGAGGGCGCTATAAAAACACATAAGCCCGTCCCTTGAACAAGACAGGTTAAATTTTCATTAGCTTATGCGCTGAACTGATCAGTGTTGATTTATAGCAGCATAATGCTTTCCTACTAGGGGATGGGGCTGTAAATGCAGGTTCATACTGTAGATTTCCATGAAAAAAGTGTGATATCTCAACAGGTGATGATGCCCTTAAAAATCTGCTAAAAAGCAAATTCAGCTCCTGACTGAAAGTCTTGCAGAGGTGTGTATTGTCATTACCATTCTGATGCATGTACACTTTAATATAGGAAGGATTACCTACTTGTTTACTACCTAGAAAGTACAAGCAAACTTAAGATACCATGGTTGACTGATGTGTAATTTTGAAGGCTTATACCAATATTTCTAGATTCAAATCAAATAGTTGGGATATAAATTGTATGAAAGACTCAGAGAGAAAATTAATACTATTATAGGGTGTTGAAAATCTCTAAAGGAACTAAGATGAATAAAATTCTTTTGAAGTTTAGTGCTACATATTTATTCAGGGATGTGGTTACATTAGGCATTTAAAGGTCAAGTTATACGTAAAAGTGCCCTTGCTACATTGTGTCCTTCTGTGTATCCTTCTGCTATCTACTGTTAAATCCAACCCTTTTCATTCTGTTATTGACGCACCTTCCACTTAAGGGTGTAAGTAAAAACTCCATCTCCATCAGAGATTTTTCTCCAGGCGACACAGCCAACCCTTCCCAACATATAAAAGTCTGCAGGACTACCTTTGACCTATGTCACTGCGGCTTGTGAGGCTTGCAAAAAAGGACTGTTACAGGGTGTTAAAAATCTCTGCTGGAACTAAGATTAATGAAACTCTTTTGCAGTCCGGTGCAGCATATTTATTCAGGGATGTGGATACATAGGCATTTAAAGGTCAAAGTATATTAAAAGTACCCTTGCCACATTGTGTCCTTTTGTGTATCCTTCAGCCATCTACTGTTAAATCCAACCCTTTTCTCTCTGTTATTGAGGCATCTTCCTCTTAAGGGTGTATGTAAAAACTCCATCTCCATCAGAGATTTTTTGCCAGGCAACACAGCCAACTCTTCCCAACGTATAAAAATCCGCAGGACTACCTTTGACCTTTGTCACTGCGGCTTGTGAGGCTTGCAAAAAAAGATTGTTTGCATTCCTAAAGAATCACAGTTGTGGTCCAGTGGCTTGAACTTATATTTGACCTCTCATTAATATTAAAATGTTGAAATCAAGGTACTGTGGATGCTAGTCCCACATCAACATCCTTGACATTATGCTAAACACATGAAACAAACAAACAGGGTGTTATTTTATGGTGTCTTCTTGCACCATTTTTTTTTTGTCACTATGCCACTGATATCCATGTGAGGCCTTGCCACAAGACACTGAGGAGAGTCAAGTGGCTAGTCTGCTCCTATGACGGCACATGCATTCTGGGACAGCACCAAGTTCTGGGTGTGAAACCCCCTCCCCGTCCCACCTCACAGCCCCAGGTGCGGATATTAGCAGTCAACTTTCTTATCCATAAGAAAGAGAGCAGATAACAGAAATAGACTCAACAGTAGTGCCCTGACAGGCACGGCTAGCTCAGAGTCACAGGGATGAGACAAGCCAGCAACACAACACAGGCCTTTTCAGAGGCATTCATGCATGTTTTTTTTTAACCTAGATGCCCTCCTTTGTTTCTGCATCTTCCATCCTCCCGCTTCCTCAGAAAATACCCGCGTCGCCGACTTACCCGCCCTCCCTCCATCTTCTCATCCTCGTCCTCTGATCACTCCCCTCTGAACAAGGCCGCAGTGTCCAAAGCTGTGTGCTATCAGGGAACCTCATATCTGAATTTGTGACATCAGAGGGAGGAAGAGGAGACAGTGGGAGGGGGAAACAGAGGGAGTCATTGAAAGAGGAGAGATGAATAGATGGGTGACAAGGAGACAGTCAGCAGGATGATAGAAGATGGATTAAAGGCGAGATAGAGAAGGACTGTAGACATGGGGCTGTGTGACATAGACAGACAATGCTATTCTGCTGCCTCTGAGCTGCACAGATCGTTTTGTGTGTGACACCCACCATGCTTGGAAGTAAATACACAGCAATCATTCAGCACACACAAGTTAGTTGCACACACACACTTACAAAACAAAGGCACTTGAAAGGTGAAACGTGTCAATATCCCATGTCCTGAAAGTTCCTAATGCCTCAGCAGTACTATTGGGAGAATATCTTTGCTTTGAGCCACTTGGAAGTTGACCAGATCCGGCAAAACCATTGGCTCCCCTAATTAAGGACTAAACGAGGAGCTTGGGAAGGGCGCTTAATGAAGCTTGGCCAATGTGAGGAGTGAGACAGGAACTTAGGCTGACAACCATGTAGCAGTCAAAAAGCTTTATCAGGAAGAGCCTCAATGGCTATATTCACACCTTAGGCTGCTCAGCTCTGAATTGCTGATTAGCCTTGATTGTTTTGGGTGACCATTCATATCTAGGATGCGCGTAACTCATGCCTGATGCCAAAATGTACCAGTACCATTAACAAAATGTTGCACTATCTTTGTAGCTAGTGTAGTCTAGACTAACTAGTTCAGCTTGTTTAGCTGGAGAGGACTCAATTATGGGACTTTGTACTTTTAATGATACATTGCAGGTAAAAGTGGTTGGGTGTATCAACAAAGCATGCGTCTTTCACATGACACAGGAGACTGCTTGTTGTCTGCTTGTTGTTTGTTTCCTACCAAGTGAATGATTGTCCCTAATTTTAACCAAGTAGTTAAGCAGTTTTATGACAATGAAGGTCCCCTTACCTTCTCAAAGTTGTTTTTTGACCCAAAACACAATCTATTACTTTAAATCAACGTTAATTGATTTTTTTGCTACTTGGGAACAGCAGAGTAACCTAAATACCCAACATTTGATTTTGTGGTAAACTTGTTAACATGAAGTTGTCTATTTACACTTCCAGCATGTTACATCTTCGCCAGCTAGTCGTTAACTTTTGTGTGGGGCAGATAGTGTACAGTGGATTTATCAGAGCTTTTTTGCGGAAAACTGCCTGCCTGCTGCAGCTGGACATGGGGTTAGTGAAAATGATGAAATTGAACTTAAACAGTAAAGTTATGGGCCTTAAAACCAAAACAATAAAAAAAAAATGCTAAAATGCTCCGTAGAATTGAGGGGAACTGCAGAGTTAGTGATGATTCTCTGTGGATTTGTCACTATAAATGAAACCTTTTAGATGACATCATATAATCCATAAAAAAAACATTGATTAGTTCAGTTTAACCAATAAGTTATTTTGACCACAACCCTATCCCTTACCTAACCAGGTCATTTTTGTGTGTAAACCTAACCAAACTTTAACTATAGCAGGGAAAACATCTTTGATTTGGTCTTATGATTCATTTTGAAGAGAAATTTGTAATGGTTTTGGAAGGCAGTGTTGACAGATTAGATAATTTTAATATGGGTCGCTTTTAAACGCATTGTGGTTTATTTTAGAGGAGTTGTTGGAGGAAGTTGAATTAATGCTTGGTCTCTATAAAAACTGCATGTGCCTTTACTGGACACTTCACAATAAAGTGACAGGAAATGTCAGGACTGAGAGTGAGACAGTTGGACTTGAACTAATGAGGATCATTTGGTTATACCCTTTAGAAATTAAGCAGTTTTGTTAGAGAATTGTATCACAGGGCATAATTGTTGCTGCACATAATGTATTGTCATTGGTAACATCAAGGTCTGTCATGCATTGTGAATGGGTAGTTTGTTGCCAGGATAAAATTTACTACTTGCCAGGAAGTGAGAAAATATTAATTCAAATAGATAATATAATTGATTCTACCTCTATTTATTTCTCTGCTCATTCATGAAGGAAATTATAACAGCTTGTGAGAGCTGACAGTGTGGAAGAAACTGTGTGATCGCTTAATCATTTCTGTTGCTAAGGCATAAAAGCAGAGCGAGGTGCCACACAGTGTCTTTTGTCTGGAGACAACTGTCGAGTGAGCAACCAAGCATAAACTGAGTTTAACACTGGCTGGTTGACAAAGGTATTCACAAGCATACAATACAAATCTTGTATAGATTGAAAACTTTCAATTAGACTATATCATGTATCCACCAGCATCAGTGTACAGGTGGCTGACCTTGCCCTCATCCCACATGACAACTGTTTAGATATTCCTATGGAGGCATGCTTTTTCTCTCATGCAAACCTGCAAAAATGAAATGATTTTATTGGTCTTGGGATGCAAATTTGAAGCAATTTCCTTAACTAATAGTAATGTTAGCAATCAATAGTTGGTTAATCATTAACAATTTATGAAATACAGTGGATGTTTTTCCATGATAAAACTGCTGTAACCACTGACATGACCTGTGTTTACTGCAAAATCAGGTAAATTAGGAACTTGAATTATAAATTAAATAACACAAAATAATGACTTAATTGAAATTTATAGAGTTCCCACTCCTGTCTGTCACCACTCAACGACTGGCCTGACAAAATCCAAACTATAAAACACAGCAAACAGCTGCATAACTTCAAGCCTTCATATGCTGACATCAGTTAGATCAGTCTGGGTATTTTGGACAGATCTAACAATTTCAACAGTAAATAACCTGCAACGCAATCAGAAAACATAAAACAGCTTATCCTAATCTCCCCACAATGAACTTCTGTCTGACTAGTTTTATATGAAATAATACACCTGATCTACATGATGGAGAGATGTGTGTGTTCACTGTAGCTGGTTAGTCCAGCTGCTGGAAACAGCTGCTCAGCTGGAACAGATGTCCTGGGGACGCACAAACACTATCCAGGAAATCTTTCAGTATTTACTGCCGCCATTAAAATGCATTTATACTCAAAGCAGGGGGGTGTTGCTGATACAATTCAATACTTTTGTGTTAATTTTGTTGGACCATTGCCTAATTAGAATATTGCTTCTCCCGAACTTTAGCAGTATAGCTACAGCGCTGCTCTCTTCTGTCTGACACTCAGTTTCCAGCCTGTGTTAACTTCTTCTGCTGAAGATGCTAGTTTAGCATTAGCATGATCCTCAGATAGCTAAACAGGACAGCCAACCATACAATAACTCCATGGACTTTTCACAACTTTATGCTGCAGTGTTCATTAACATGACTGCCACACTGTGACTTTTTTTCTTCCTTGGACAGTGGAGAGGTGTGTTCGTTTTACAATGTTTGCAGCCCTTACAGGCAGTCAGCAATTACACCTGTAACTCCATATCAGTAAACAGCAAGAGTGTGGTGTAAGTGGGTACTACAGCAAATCTAGAGAACATTTTCTGACAGTTATACTGCACATGTTCCTCGTCTTCTGCATTATTGGTTAATATATTTTTAACTGATTAAATTATTAATGGCAATTAATCAATAATTGGTTAATCACTGGCATCTCTAATTGGTCTATTGGTCCAGGAATAGAACTAGTACATGAATGGATTAATGACCTACTTCTAAACTTCTTGCAATGGGTAACATGTAGACACCTGAGTGAGTGACTTGACAGTAAGAGAAAACAGTTTAGTACAATTACCACATATTTGAAATAGGTGAGTAATATCAGTAAGTCTCTGTTTAGGAAACCATGTTGTGTAGAGCTGGTTATTGATTCATCTAAGCCACTGACACTGTTGACCATTTTGAATTAAGAGGGCTTCAAAGTATTGACTTGACTAAATAAGCAGCAAGATAATTTGACCACTACCTCTGTTGGATTTAGTGTTGTCTAAACTGATTATTGTCACCTAAGGTGTCAAACCTACTTCCAGATAAGACCATCAATATTAGGCAATTCTGCAAAATCTCAAATTATGATTAATGACAAAACATTTTTTACATCCAATGCCAGTATTTTTAAAATTCTCACTTTTTGCTATATCTGTGCATGGCAAATAGGGTATGGTTAAGGTTTGCCAAAGGTCTTAGATATGGCAAATACACTACGGTTAGGCAACTAAAACACCAAGGGAAGGATCATGGTTACAGTTTATACAAAGGCAAGCATACAAGATGGTAACAGTACGTTGACTCTGGTCTCCTGCATGAAAGTTAGCTGTGCTACACGCTCATTAAACACCCCCACCTCCCCACTCTTACTCTCCGCCTTCCTACATAAAAGGCAGAGTACACCCTGCATTGCTACTGAACGTTGCCATTGGACACTACACATGAGGCACAGAGGTGTCTGCTATGGATGTAATGTCTAGAGATACTGGTGCTGGAGGGGTGCCACGGAGATCTGTACTTGGTCCTCTTTCATTTATTTTGGATATTAGAGACATTGGTCATAAAACAGATGACATCATCATGCACTACTCACCCTCCAAAATTAGAGGCACTTGCTCAGCTGCAGTTACATTTTTAAAGAGTACAGTCTCAGATGTGGGAACTTGAGCCGTCTGTGAATCCTGACAAAAGAAAGTAAATGTTGCTCTCAGGAAACATGAACAGGCAGATTGTAACATCTCGAGGCCAATCAATTGAGGTTGGTTCTTCTGTTAAAAATGAGCAATTTATTTACAAAGTCTATTTTTTAACTTGATGTTTTAACTTTTTATTTCAGATAAAACTACTGCTTTTCCTTTCCTCAGTATCTGAAATCTTCAGGCACATTTTTTGTACTGTGCCCTGGGATTTGACACTGGTAGCAAATTTACGACACATCACTGTAATTTGTGTGCCATGGTTGGATGGATGATCTCTTTTTATGTAGAGATCAATTCTCACTGCCTGGCATTTATTTATAAGGCCATTCTGAGGTTGTCTCCATCTTACTTATGAGACTTTATGGCTCCAGTCTGTGGACTCAACTATGGTTTAAGGTCAAAATATTCAAATTGCATTTGTTTGAGATTTGAACTGAACTGGGTTAAACCCCAGTCATGGTTTTTAACTACTTAACCCTGGCTGGACATTAAAATGTTTGGACTGTATTTTTATTAAAAATACAAAGTGCCTTGGTGTTTTATGTTGTAGTATTCTGCCCGGTCTGTAACTGCTTGCTTATGTTGCCATCTTGGCGAGGTCTCACTTTTAAATGAGATTTGGAATCTCTGTGGAATCTTTCCTGGTTTTAGGCCTTGCTCACTTTAAACATTTAACTAGTTCTGAAAATAATCCTGCTCTCAGGCAAAGGTTGAGCCTTTAGGTGACTGTCAGTACCTCTGGCCAAAAATACACACTGGTCATAAATACAAGAGCACTTTTAGAAAGGGAACATTATTTCTATAAATGTAGAGAGTAGAGTCAGAGCAATTAAATTTCAGTCATTTTAGTCTTTTATAAAAAGTAATTAGTGGTAGACTTTGCGTCGGTTTCCAACTCTGATATTACAGATTTGATGCAGTTCAACTGATTATATATTTAATGGAAAAATGCTAATTTTTGTAGTTTTTTTTTGCATGAAACTAATTTAATATTACTTTACATTAATAGCAGAAATATCAGTAAAGGTGTCTGGTTTTTGAAGTCTTTCTGGTGAAAGCCTTGTGTAGTAGCAGTTACAGTATGTCAGGATCTGAGCTGCATCGCTGTGAATCAAGGTCTTCAATTAGCAGGATTCTCTTGCCTGTTTGCTATTTTTATCTTTATGTTAGCAAGTGTGTGAGAGAAGCAGAGGAAACACCTTCACACCTCGGTCTGCCTCTCTAGAAGCCTCTAATGACAAAACGACCTAGTAACTGTGGATTAAACCATGTGAAATGCATGTCTGTACATGTATACTATAATGCAAAGTGCTGCATGAAGAGCAAAGATCAAAGAATAAAGTGACAGATTTGTCTGCTCAAGTAATTGCACATCATTGCCGCAAGTGGAGCTTTAATTCCAGAACACTTTTCTCACATTTTCTTCCTCCTTTATTGAATTAAATCTTGTCTCTGAGAAGTCTCAGCCTTTTCAAATTTATAACTAGATTTTTTTTTTTACTATACAAAAGGTTTTCTATGGTCTTCATGTACTCCCAGAGTCAAAAACATATTCAGCACCCAAAGTAATGCAGTATTTTAATACCAGTGTTAATGAAGTAAAATGGAATGTTATGTATTACAGTGAAGTGTGACTTTTGTATGGGGCCATTATTGTACCTGCTGTACATTATTTGCAAAGGTGTGGAATGTTCTGAAGCTGAATCTCAATTTGTACGTGTTTGTGAATGTATACAAAAATCTCTAAAATGTGCATTTGTGCAATTTGTACATGTATAAAATAATCCTGAAATATGAACTTAATGAAACTTAATGTAATCAGCATGCGCAGAGTGAACCTGTGAGCCCTGGCTCTGGGTAAAGAACACCATAAGCAACAGACAGATCACCCCACACAGTTTCATATGGAATGAAAAAGTCACTAATTCCACTTGAGGTGGAACTGAAGAATTCTGTTCAATCAAAAGATTTATAAATAATTATATAATAATTTTCATTCAGCTTTTTGAATATAGTTTGATATTGTTTTACACATCCCAAAACTTAACCCTTTCTCAAATTTGCATCCAAATTCATACCTATTTATCCCAAAGTCATAACTCTGTCAAATCAGAACACACAGACATCATACACATACTGTAAAAACCAGCAGAACCTCTGTTTATAAAAATCTCCACAATCTGTTAAGATTAAGTATCAGTAAATCCATTTTAAAGTCACAGAATACATTCCTTGTAAATTTGAAATCATGTTTCATAATAATCAGATTTATGACTTTTCCTCCAGTAAACATTTTAACAGCTACATCCATACTGTCATCAATGCAGTGTGTAAGTCCATGGAAATAATTCACAATAATGTAAACAAAAAAGATGACTTTGTTTTCTTTCCCCAAAAACATGATATCACAACTTCATATCAGTCAGGATGATGTCACTAAACATGTTGATGCCTTGCTGGCTGATACAGAATCAACAAAACAATCAGAGATCAAATCAATGAAAATGTGGTTTCTGTATCTTGTTTATTTGGCACTATCAACACATTTTGTGACATTACTAAGGCTCAGAGTGTCCCATCAACATGGTTCTTATATACCTTGAACCTTAACGATATACCCTATCCATATGGACATTTACATGGCTATTTCATTTTTTTTTTTTTTTTTTACATAAAGTCTCCTAGAGCATGTATAGTACTACTCACATGCAAAATGATGCATTTCTAAATAGCCTAACTTGTCGTGAAAAAAAAACAAAAAAGCAAACAATATATGGCATGTCCAGGTGACATATATAGTAACTAGGGATGTGCAGAGAGCCAAGTATTTGTATTTGTATCTGTATTTGTTGAGGCAGCAAAATTATTTGTATTTGAATTCGAATAAAAGTAGAAACGGGTGTCAAAAATCCTGTTTTTGTATTACACTTATTTTCTTCCTTCTAATTTTAGGCTATTAAAGTGTTAAACTAAGTTTTCATCAATAAACTAACTTACAATGGAGTTCCCCCACACCGGATCCTGAAATCGGGTCTCCCAGGCCATAGATGACGGCGCTGACTACTCAGCTAAAGCTCAGCTCCACTACACACAGAGACCTGCAGCTATTTATACATCCATGACACACAGACAGCACAGTGGAGCAGAGGAGAGAGACAGCCATGTAACCAACCTGTGTGCTGTTATTTGACATGTTTTTTTTCCTTCCTAAAAAGAAATAATCTCTAAAATATTTGTACAAAATAAATATTCATAAAAACCCACTATTTGTGCTTTTCTAAATGCTGTATTTGGATTCAGCTCCACCCCTAATAGCAAGCGTGCTGTAAGCCTACAAATGAAGGAAAATAAAAATGAGCAAAACACCCTAGGATTGAAAGGACCATAGTCATAGGTGTCTTGTTTGCACTGAGACTTTGTGACACACAGTGGAATCACATGATCCATCTTTATTTATCATCTTTATTATCACACCAGTCATACATTACACATTCCTTCATTACGCAACCCAAAATCTCTGTACTGCTATTGATTGAAAATAATGATGTGTGTTGTGTTACAATCATCAATTGTAGGCCTTTTACTAAAATGTCCCTCTTCTTCTTTTTCTGGCTGTTTGCAGTTTCACAGCTCTGTTTTTGTCAGGTTGTTTCTCCAGTTTGGCTTCCTCATGAATTCAATTAAATGTGGCACAGTCTTTGTTTTTTGTTTCTTTGCCCAAAAATAAAGTCTAGTTTGATCATACAAGAGGATATAATAAAATCTGAAAATCTGCTGCTGGCAAAGAGCTACAGGTATTACCCTTAAGAGGAGAGTTTTTCTATGTTCAAAGGCTTCATTCTAAGTGTACACTTTTATTCAAGCATAGATTTAAACCTTAAATCAAGCCCAACTTCTCTTCGCAACTATGACAGCTCTTTCACTCTGACATGCTGCAAGTTGAAGAAGTGAGACAGAAATTAGTCACATGCACGTAGGCATGTTCATGGCATCCCCCCCTACGCACATAATGTACATGGACACCTTGCTTGAGAAATCACAGATGGTTCCCTCCGCTTCCTCCACAGCTTTCTCATCGGTGTCGTGACCCTCAGTTTGGCTAAAAATATGAGTTCTTATTAACACATTGTGCTGTAATTTCTTGCACTTTTTTAACTCCTGGCATTTCATGAATTCATAAAAAACAACCATAGCTCCATGCATAGTCTTATAACCAAAGAAGCATTTTGTTCTATAAATCATCTCAGCGGTAGCGAGTTTGTGTAGCCACATATAAAATGATAACCATATGTGCATCAATCTGCACATCCTCTGTTAGATGACTGTTTGTTTAAATGCAAACGACTCTGCTGCTCCTTTCAGGCTGTCTCAATAAAACAGACACATATAGTTCATAGTGCAGGGGGAAATTATCTTTTCTTTATCCTCTGTGATGAGACAGAAGGAAATCTTTGATCTGGAGTGGCTAGATAATCATCCGTAGCTGAGCCCTGATTTCCATCTCTATTCAACTCTCCCCTGGAAACTCCATAAGCAGCCATCAACACTGGAACTAATCAGGGTTATTACCACTCTCCCCACTGAACGGCACACTTCTCCAGATGTAGGATCAGTTTCACCGTTATTGTTCTCCCTGTTGATGTTGTATTCTACATTGATATATCAGTTTACTAGTGTGTGGGGCTAATACTGCAATTCTATTAAAGGTAAGGAGGAGCATATATGGTGTAGTAAATGTTTTTATCTATTTTCTTTTAACATCAGATGACTGATCAGATAATTCATTATGATGTCATTTCACCTGCAGTAAAGGTTGCTTAACCCTGCTGCTAACCCTCCTTTTTTAGAGCTGCAATGATTAATCGATCAATTGCCAACTATTAAATAAATTGCCAATTATTTTGATAATCAAGTCATTGTTTTGAGTCATTAAAAAAAAATCCTCTTATTCCAGCTTCTCAAATATGAATGAACTGAATATTGTGTACCGTGGGACAAAACAAGACAGAGAAACAGTGATGGACATTTTTCACCATTTTCTGACATTTTGTGGACCAAACAACTAATCAATAAATGGAAAAAACAATTATCAGATTAATCGATAATGAAAATCATATTTATTTGCAGCCCTAATGGTTTTTATCAGTTTTTTTTTCCGTTGTTTTTTTACAAGTGCTTTTTCCTTTGAAGGGTGGAAGTCATAAATCTTAAATTAGATAAGAATGTGATGAAAATACTTTAATGATCACACTCTTCAATTCACACGTGTCAAGGACCTTATCATTTAGTGTTTGTCACTTCCACCTGGTGTATTTTTCATTGGGTTCTGAAAAACAAAATGCAAAAGTTCAGACTCAGGCTTTTGGGGCAAGTTCAAGTCAAGTCTCAAGTCCCAAGTCTAAAATCTGTCAGAGTAAATTTTAAGTCAAGTCTGTTATATTGTGTATCAAGTCAACTCTCAAGTTCTTGAGGGCAAGTCTAGCAAATTACAAGTCATGTCTATCAGGTCTGCCCATTAAAATGACATGATGTTTTAACATTTTCATTTCAAAGATGTTTCTTTGAAATTTCTAGTGTTTCTACATAGCTCATTCATTTTCAAGGGTCTAGTCAAGTAAGGTCTTCACTGTCAGGATGGTGAAGTGAAGCAGGTGGACCCAAACGCAAGAGACAACAGGCAGGATACGATGCAGAGTATTTAATGGATTGATTCAAAAGTCACAAGAGAAGCAGGAACATAGGAACACTGACCATAACCACAGGAACAAACACAGGACATAACGCAGAACAAACACAGACAACTCGACAAAGACCGAACTGAAAACTGGACTATAAATACACAGGGTGTGATTGCAAACTAAACACAGGTGAGGGAAACGAGACACAGGTGAAACACATGAGGAAGGAATACATAAGGGAAACAGAAAAAAACAAAACCAGGCAACATAAATGCAACACTGAAAAATCAAGAGAACAAAATACACAAAGAGTCCAAAAATAAAAGATAAAGTCCAGGCAGGACGTGACATTCAGTTTGTGACTTAAAGTTTTGATTTGTGGTGGGATAATAGTTTCAGCTATTGCAAAGTTTCAGATTTGTGATGCTTGTGTTGATCAGTGGTGCTGATCTACTCTTTTATCTAATATAGGCCACGTCCATTGTGCTTTTCCTGCAGTCGGACTCTCCCTAAACAGATACAAGGACTTACAGCCGTCACTGTCACTGTCATAAAAAGCTTGGGACATCTCCTAACAAAGATCTATATATCCAGAACACATCTGTTGGCCATTTGTCTTCTATTAGATAAACATCTTCATTAAACTTTTTGTCTCCTGAAAAAAAAAAGAAGAAAAACATGTGGCCCCAAAGTGCTGATTGTCCAATCTGCCGTTGTCAGCTGTGTTGTACAACAGCTCTGCTGAAGTGAAGCATTTATTTGTGACCCCTCCATGTTCCACCTCATTACATCTGCAATGTTGTTTTTCTCCACTTAGAGGACATTGCAGCTGAATACTGAGCTCAGCATATTTTGTCTACTTGAGCACTTCTTAATTTGCTGTCATGCTCTTTCATGTGGAGCTAATGGCAGACAAAGACAGAAAATTAAGAAAACAAGCAAGTGCTACTTTTCCCTCCCCTCATACAAGCGGATCCCAACAAATACCTGATCACTCTTGTTTCATTTAGTTTCAAATGATCAACTTTCTCCTCTTCTCTCATTTCCTTTAGAGAACATCATCTTCTCATCTCTTTGTAAATCTGAAAACCTCTCTTCGCAAATATCTCATAGATAGATAGATTTATTTGACGAAATTTAAAAAAATACATGACAGGCTGATCACAAAGACAGACTCCATATAAGATTTTGAAAATTGTCAAGGATTGAAATACACATAAAAGCCCCGGGGCTTATTTCTATTGTGGTCCTCTATTGCAGTACAAGATGACAGATTGAATAAGAAAGTGTCAAGCAAGAAAGAGAGGGCGAGCTTCATCTTCCTTCCTCTCTCCCCCTCTTCACTTCTACTCTCTTCCCCATTCTTCCTCCTTCCTCTTTTCCTCTCGAATCTATTCTACTCGATCCAGCTCTTTCATCCTCTGTCCCCCCATCCTCTCATGCGATCTCTTCTCAAATTTCATCTCCTGCTCTCTTTTCTTCTAAGCTCCAACGATTTAACTCCACTCTCTTGTCCTCTCCTGCCCTTTCATCTTCTTCCAACTCTCCCCTCCTCTCCACTCCTCTCCTCTCCTCTCTTGTCTTCTCTCCTCTCCTCTCCTCTCCTCTCCTGTCTTCTCCACTCATCTCCTCTCCTCCTGTAAGTGATGGATAGTGTAGGTTAGTGTGCAGCCTTTGATAGTGATAGCTTCTGTCACTGTTCAGAGTCTGTGGCTGTTAGTGTTATATTTTTGTTTGTTTTGTAAAGAACAAAAAAACATGTATAAAAAAACATGTATTGCAAGAATATCAGGCATAATGAGCTGCACTGTACAGCCATCATCCAGCTGTCTCAGTTGGTAGAAAATCTTGTATGTTGTGTTGATGTGTTGATGTGTTGTACTGTTTTCTGCTGTACTGTTGTTGTTTGGGTAAAGTAACATATTTACTTTATGTTACTTTATGACCAGATTTTAAAAAATAATTACAGCAGCAGTAATTTTATCCCCCTCATTGAGCCTACCTGAAGTTGAGCCACCACCCGGAAGTATTTTCCTCACTGTCATCTTGTTAAGGTTTTCTGTTAATGAAATCTTTATCAAACACCAAAATGTCCTTGATAACTGAACAATACAATATGTCAATGATAAGGGCAACAGTTTTAATTATTTCACCTTCGATTATGAGAAGAGCATTGTGTTGTGGGTGGATGTGGCGCATTCAGCTACTGTTGTGGGTTGTCTGCTGTCAGTGGGCTTCATTCCATTTCAAATTGCTACCAGTGTACTGCAACCCAAATACAAACTCTGTTAAGAAGGCGTTTTAAAGGCTGTGATTATAAACTGTGTTGTTGCTCATTTCATTTGATATTTCCAAGAATATGTGGAGGTTTAGTAGGCCCCTTCTAGCCCATATATTTGGGACAGATGTGTGATAATAATGTCTATTCAATAGGCTGATAGCAGTCAGATCAGACGCTCCAGCAGTCATTTTTGGTAATGGAGCAAAAAGGTCACATTGACATTGCCTCAGCATCTTGCCTTCAGCCTGGGTCAGACCAGGTGCTCTTATGTTTGCCAGCCAGCAGGTACAGTAGGATGGTTGATCCCCCCCGCAAAAGTGAAAAAACAAAACAAAAAACCCCCCTTAAAATCTGTCTAATCTGCTTTAAAATGTTAAGCTTGTTTTGGAGATACAAATGATGCAACTAAAACCAACTTAATTTGGAACCGGCACAGAAACTATTTAAGGCTGCATTAATTGTTTGTTTTTTTTCCTTTCTTTTCCTCGTTTTGTTTGTTTTATTTTTTGTCACTTGGGAGCTGCAGAACACGCTATTACAGTAACACTGACATATTATCACCCAGAGATGGGTCCTCAAATTGATGACTTGTATCCAAGTTGCATTCGATTTCACACATGAATAGACTTTGACTTGATTCGGACTCCTGAATAAAGACTCATGAAAATTAAATCTGTTATAGTTAAATGAGGAGCTGAACATTTATGTAAAAGCAAAGTACCCTTCCTGATCATTTAACACATCACAGTGCTCAACTATTAACCACAAGCGTGTGACATTGAAACAACACACACAACAGGTTGTGTTATCCGTACCATACATTTTAACCTTTGGATACAGGGATTTCAAAACCTTTGGGCTAAACAGAAAAATTGCATCCTGTAAAGAATGTGGGAAAAGATCAAATACACTGGGTTGACCACGTTGAAACTTCATAATGCACTTGAAAATGCCGATAGATCAGTGTTGCAGGAAACGTTAGTCCATAAGTTAGCTAATGTCAGCCTTATGTTAGCATTAATGTCATCGCTGTTGTAATGTCAGGTGTGTTGGCTAATGTTAGACTCATTAACTTTGTTGATGTAAGGTAACTTTAGTTCTTCAGGGTAACATGTTTAACTGAATGGCACTCTGTCTGGCAGTGTGAACTTCCTCATTGTGATGTTATTTGCAAAACTTACAACCTGTTAGCTTGCATGATAATCAAACAACGCAGCACTGATAACATTACTGATTTAACTGTTTCATAAGACGCAGTTTCAAAAAGCAAAGAGATGTATCTAACATTTTTTTTTCCCCCTGCCTCCAGCCAGAATTCTCCAGTAACTGTGTCTTGATCAAGTCTCCGTGTTTATCTGCCAGTACACAAAATTCAACAAGGGAAAAGTTAGAGTGGGCACAACACCATTGAGTCTTTTTTGACTCAGGACAGAAATGTGCAGCTGTACAGTGTGACCAATCAAGTAACAGGTCAGATAAATACAATAGATCTGTGAGCTGTGTTTACATGTGCTGTTACCCCTGTGCCTTTGTCATTCAGTGAGACAGTCTTTTCATTGATATCAACATTCACACTCCTTGTTGCTAATTTTTGTGTCTCCACCAACTCCTGAGAAAAAGATATGTCTCTGTTGTTGCTAAATGTTCCACTATATTCACCATCTAGTCACTAACTTTTTACAGTGTACAGTAAGTTTTTGACTAAAAAGAGCTTCCTGCTGCTGCTGGAAACAAGGTTGATGAGAGTGGGCCTGAAAATGACATCAATGCTAATTCAATCAGGAGAGACTCAATTCTATGATGTAAATGATGTTTATTTGAACAGCATGAAAGGTGAAGTGGAAAAGTCTTTGGCGATTAGACCCCATCGTGACTTTTACCGGATATGAAAGGGGGAGGAGAATGTGAGAGTAGAATAGGATAACCCCCCTGATGGAGTCTAGACACTGGTGGTGGTGATGAATGGCGTGGATCTTGGTGGTGTAGATCGCTGCTTCTGGTGAACACGGGCCTGGTACTGATGTACGTGGAGGAGAAGGCGAGATGGTGATCGGGGATGAAGAGGAGAGGAGCGAGCTGCGGACATGCCGTGGAGGTGGATGGGGTGGAGGAGGGTCACAATGGTTGCTCTGAAATGACAGCTGACAGCAGCAGAGAGGGAAAACGGATTTTAACGTTTGACAGCTGAGCCGTGATTGGCGGTTAAAGATCGTGGCGGAATCTGATTTGATAACTAGGAGTGATGCCCCTAAACAGCTGATGTGAAGGCGGGGCTAGCAAAGGAGAGTGAGTGAGTGGGAAATGAATTAATGGTTAAGATAGTCTTCCTGTCTGAATTTACGCTAAGCTCCAAAAGAGGCTAAAACTAGAACTTTTTCATTATAAACCAGGTTCCATTACACCAATCACAGTTTTCTGAGTTCCATTAGCACATGTTGTAAAATTGCCAGTCTTGTCAACATGCCCACTGATTGGCTAGTTGCTCTGTTTTAATAGCCACATAGAAGCAGTGTGGCTGGCTTAATCTACATTTTGCATTACAGGTGAAAAGTGGTAATGCGTTGGTTGAAAGAAGCCTTCCTTTTGTTTGGTACTGTAAAGCTTTGGAACACTTTGTTGACACAGACAGTGTCAGCATGCTGTTAACCTCAGCTAATGTTAGGTCTGTTTGCTCCCCAGGCAGCAGAAAAAAGAAGTTTATACTCTGGCTTTCTGTATCAGGCTGCCAATTGGAAGCCATTGTTTTGCTTTGGCTCAGGGTCAGAAGAGAGGTTGGTGGACAAAAACTGACAACAGGCAAAAAACAAGTGTCTCTTGTCCTGCCCTCCCCCTCCCTGGTGTTTAATGAAGAAGCTAAATGTGTCGGAAGTGACTTTTGTTGTTGGCCTTTAATTCACTCTCTCCACCATCTGCCCTTTCTGGAACCTATGAAAGCTTTATCTCGGCCTGCCGGAAGAACAGATTACATTTTTTTATGTTGACGAAGTTTGAGTTTCTGCAGCTGGCACTGTTTTCATTGTCTGTTCAGTCACTGCTCATGCTAACTATCCAAGTCTTATATTTCTGCCAGAGAAATGGAAAACACAACATGCTTCACTTGTTGTGCACCAGAGGGTTTTTCTTGGTAAAGACCTCACGAGAACTGTCTTCAGAACACCAAATGTTAAAACATTTGTAAACTAGCTAAATTCTTATTTCCATCAGTATGAGAGCAGCAAAACAGACATTAATCTAAATGAAAATGCCACAGAGTATTACTTTAATGTAGGGTTATGCGGTGGAAATAAAACGGTGAATAAAAAGATCTGTTTTGTAAGGACGCAGATTAGAAAGTTTGAAAGAGGCTGTAGCGATGAAGCTTACTGTAGAGACAAAATGTATTGTGACTAAAGGAGGGGAGAAGGGAGCTGCCATAGGCTCAATGTACAATGATAAAGCAGGCCTGTCAATGTGTGTAATCAGCCATGTACACGGTGGCCAGCCACCAGGGACACACACACTCATTCTGTCTCTCAGAGTAACAGAGCACATACACACAAAAGCCCCTTCATTTCTCACTTATATGTAGATCCAACAATTCACAATTCACACAATTCAGCATCACTTATCTGATTTTTGAGTGTTTGTACAGTTTTCATCATACAATCATCAACCAGAAGCCAGGATTTTAGAAATACAGAAGACCCCCCACACTCTTTAATCAATTACTAGATCAACAGGAAATTAATTGAGATGCATTTTGATAATCTTATTAATATTTAATATAAGTCATTTATGGGGTTAGGGTTAGGGTTAGGGGTTAGGGTTAAGAAAAATGTCAAACATTCTCTGGTTCCAGCTTCTCAAATGTGAGCACTCGCTGCTTCTCTCTTTCTTTTACTGTATATCAGTGTAAATGCAATATGTGTGTGTTTTGATCTGGACTGGTCCCGCAAAGTGTTTGGTCAATCAAACAATATAAAGATGTCACTTTTGATCAGAGTTGCAGCTCTTGGTCCCAACACTGTACTATGTTTTTAGTGAAAGGAAGGAAGAAGAGCATGCCTGTGTATGCATGTCTACTCTTCATGCTAACCAGTGCTTGAACAGGGTTGGTACTCATCTGAATGGAATACTAACAAACCTGATATTTTGCCCACACGGTACTTAAAAGTGTCAATAAAAACAAAAACAGCACCAAATTGCCACTGTTGAAATAAATTCAAAGCCAAAAAACAAAACTGAAGTCTCCATCTCCAAGGAAACACAAACAACTGATGAAAGATCTTAATTACATTCAGCTGCTGCTACAACTGCCTGTTGTTAACTTAAGTTGTGTGCATAGCAACAGGTGTCATGCATAGGTCCACTACAGTGGCAGCTGGTGACTCAAAAAATTGGGGAGGACAGAAGGAAAACCAACATGGAATCTTACAACAAACCACATCATAGTACATCATTGTCCCCCACCCGATGAAATCTGAGGGGTGGGGAGAAATTTTATATGCCAAATAAAACAATTTGCTTGAGTGGTGAAAAGGCTGCTTCTTTAAATACATTTAGCATATACATATTGTTTCTGAACAAAGAAATGCTAATCTTAGCCGTGGGGTGGTTCAGAATGTGTCATTTTACCAACAAAGTTAAATTCAAATTTATAGTATCATTCTATTGTGACAACACATTTATGTTTTCATCAAAAACAGACAACACATCATATGATTTACATTTGGGGTGTGCCCGAATACAAATACATTATTCGGCAAAGCACAAATAGTGTTGTTGTTTTTTTTTTATATATATATATATATATTTTTATATTTGTTTCATACAAACATTTTAAAAATTTGTTTTTTAAAACTTGTTTTCGGGAAGAAAAAAAAAACATGTCAAATACCGGTGCGCAGGTCAGTTACATCATCTCAGTCTCTCTCCTCTGCTCCACTGTTTCGTCTATCAGCAGGTCTCAATGAGGGGAGTCACATCCACCTACTGCATGACGCACATTTCCTTATTTATCACTCCCGTAATTGGGGGTGTTCACCAGAGATAAAGCTGAGCTACTGATACACGTGAAGTGCTCCCAAGGAACTCTCCATAACCTGTTGTTCCCCTTCTCCTTTCCACAAAATGAGGTTGTAAAAAAATAGGCAATAAATGAAAAGTGTGAAGCAAGAATTGCCTTTGAAGTTCTTCTCTATTCGTTACACGCTGTGCTGTCGCTGTGTTGTGGATGTATAAATAGGTAGAGGTCTGTCTGCAATGAGGTGATGAGTAAAGTTTTAGCTCAGTAGTCAGTGCAGTTGTCTATGATCTGAGAGACTCCAGTTCAAGACCTGTGGGGACCTCTTTGTAAGGTAGTTTATTCATGAACACTATTTGTAACACTTAAATTTTCTAAAATGAATAATAAAAACAAAGACAGGACTGTAAGCCTCTTTCCACTTTTATTTGAATACAAATGCAAATAATTTTGCTGCTCAAATACAGATACTAATACAAATGCTGGGCTCTCTGCACATCTCTAATTTACATGTGTTTCCTATGAATTTTCTTAGTATACAAAAATATATAAATTAGCACAAAGCTTATAATGTGATACAGTTACAGATCAGTGCTGAACACGAGGAAGATTGAACACTAAAAACATTCACAGATCTAAAAGTGTAGGTTCACATCAGAAAGTATTAATGCCTATATCAAATACATGACTTACACACTCTTATCTATATGCACAACATACAAAATATAGTCTACAAAGCTGACATGTTAACACTTGTTATTCTAGTTACTTTAAGCTTATTACTCAATATACAGCTCAGCTTACAAACAAACTGAAGAAATTCTCACAACAAGCAGCCAGACCTCCTGCACACTCATTCACTAATCACACAACATCAACAGGTGACTGAACGACCACTCAATTAAAAACTGGATCAATTCCAATGAATGAGTGAGTCCAGACAGCTCACTGTAACTTCAACAAGCAAACTACCTACAGCACATTATGTGCTGCATTCTTGTTAAGGAGACAAATTCACAACAGCCACACAGAGAGACATTTAACCATCACGTAGTCCCGCTGAGGGTCCAGCCCGGACAGCTGAGTCAGCGAGGCCCAAGGCTGCGCCAGTGGAGCGGAGCTCTCCAGCTGTTCCCCAGCAGTGTCCTGCTGCTGCTGCGCCGCCCAGCTCAGATCCATTCTCCTGTTAGCTTAACAGTAGTCCTTAACAGTCCTTCAGGGCTGCTACAACAAGCTAACTATTGTGTTGGCTAACAGAAGCAGCTATCTACTGCTCGATAAAAGAAGTGAAAGGTAACCTCTAAATCTGAAAAAAAGAAATTTGGACTATCGCTTTACTGCATACAGTTGTAGAGATTTGAAGATGAAATTTGGAAACTGTCATTGGACCAACAACGTTGTATTCTGGTTGTTGATTGGTTAGGGAGGACATCCTCCCTTGGAGCGTCATTTTACGTATTTTTGCCAATCATAGATTAGCATGAAAAAAATGAAGTACATCAAATTGATATAAGAGATCCCGCCCTGAGGAGGACAGAAGGAGCCCATCCTCCTCTGCTCTCCTCTTACCACTTCACGCACGCTGCCCTTTCTCCTCTCGCCTGCCCTGCAGGTGTTGCTGTTGAAGCATTTTGATCGGAATTTCAATCGTGGATTTTTTCCAAAGAAGACAGAAAAATTATTTTATAAATGATACTGAGATCTGGTAATGGTTTATTTCAACCAAATATGTCTTTTCTATATTTTGATCATCTCTCTCTTGCCTCTCAAAAATAAAGGAGCAACCTCCTCTGCCTCTATGGACGAGCCTCCTCTGGTTTAGTTTAGCATTACATTACGTTCATTTAGCTAACACTTCATTCAACTTTTACAAATCCACAACCCGCAGTCATCCCTAAATCAATTCCAGACCAGACTGGACCCGTTAATGTAAGACCCAGAACCTGACCTTCACCCGAAATCAACCAGGCTTTGGTTTCACTGCACATCCTACGATGCAATTTAGATCATGCACCATGGGAGCAGTATATCTGGATCAGTAATAACTAAAAGAGCTTCAGCCATAATCTCAACAATATAATAACCTCCTCAAGTGTTGCCATGTTGAGTTATTTTTACACTGTGCAAAATCAGGAGTTCTTAAGGAAGACATTCTGGTGTCAACCACAGATGAGCCTTTTAATGGATACTTTTCATTCCTCCAGGTACGCACAAAATCTGCAGGAAATGTGAAAAATACTGCTTGTATTTCACCCGCTTGCCTATGTGTATGAAAAGCAGGTATATAATTATATGACAAAAAATATGGAATTAAGGACCATTTTCTAGATTTTCCTGAGCTTTTAATCACAATTCATAGTTGGTCAGTTGTCATCTATGAATGAGTGATGACAACTGAGCCATCTCCATGACTGATGAGGACTAATGCAGTTGAAAGCTCTCGAAAAACCCAGTAAGAGGACCTCAAGCTTTTTTATTTTTTTTACAACTATTTTCAAAGGCAAGATTGACTTTTATACCCAGGTATAATGAGCCAAAATGACCAAGGGAGATCTGCAGGGAAATGTAGATAACAATAATGGAGGGAGATAAATAATAATAAAATGAAAGTGGATATATCACAAAGTTAATTACAACAATTCATCATGAAATAAATCCTGGAATTCATCAAACCTCACAAATGTCTTCACTGCAGAGCAAAGACCTGGCGGGGATTTTTTCTTTTTAAACCATCCTATAGATTATGTCTTTCTCTCTCTGTTTGTCTTAATCCTTACATGCTGAGTTGTAAAAACTGTGTGTGATCCCCTTATAGAAAAATGCATATATGCTTTAGTACAGGTTTAGTTGTATAAGTCAGAGAGAATTATGAGCCTATGGCTGCAGTGAAGTGAAATGCTCACAGGGTGTGTGTGAGTTGTTTATGTATATATGGCTCCATATGGAGAGGGGGGATATCATAAATCCATTACTCAGGGGGGTAGGGAGGTGCTGTGTGGGCTCTGTGGCCCCTTCCCTCAGGCAATGATTGTAGAGGAACCACAGTAATAGTCGCTGGCATTGGGTAATTGTGCCCTAAAGGCACGTCATGTTTTTTCACTTCAGTGCTGAGGAATCACACCAACACCCCACAGGCGTTTAAAATGAGTGCAGCATAGACGGCAACTGCAAGGACATAGATAGAAAAAGGACAAGAAGAGATGACAAAGATAGAGAAGAGATACTGACAGTCTTGTGTCATGTCAGGTTCACAGCGAAACTGAGCTGCCTGCTGGGAAGAAACATTAATTTCAGCCTCCTAGTGGTAATTGTAGGTATGGACATTTGTGTTCTGATATTTGCCTTTTTTGTTTCCCTGGCATCATGAACTGTGGAAATGTGTCATTACAGTCAAAGGGTATAATTTCCACTGGGGACAGGGGGGGACACTTTTCAAAATCCCATGCACACTTACAGGTTTACAGTTCAGTTTGAGTGCTAAAACCTCTCTGAGCAGTCCATCTGTCACAATCTAAATGAGAGAAGCTCAGAGTTGATAAAAATGCTGATACTCTCATCTAGGTTCACAGTAATATTAGCTTTGTGATAAGCACAATGGGTATTTGGACCTTTTTTGCCCTGGGTAACCCTCTGATTGCTGGAGTCTACACACATTCAGGCAAGGAGATACCATTCAGGACAAAACAATCTACCTTCTTGGGAAAAAATACATTAAATGCTTATTTAAAATTACAGGTGACAATGTGTAATGTTACTATTTTAATTAAAATATATAGCAATTGAACATAAGTTAGAATTAGAATTAAAATGTATTTTCCGATCTGCATATACACATTTTTACACATTTTTTATACATACATAAACACACAAAAAAGAGACAGATAATTAAATAGAGCAGCTCAAAACAGCACAATAACCCAACTTAAAATTTTAAGGACTACCCTTTTAACGCGTTATGTTTGACCTCAAAAGGTAACTCCAATCATCAAAAACAAAACAAGACAAAATCAAAAGTCAGACTTAAGATGGTGAAGGACGGTATTACTGCGACAAAAATATATTTTTTGTGACTAAAACTATGTTTCAGGCTTTATGCTTTGCATGCTTTATTTATTATATTATATTTCATCATGGTTTGTGGATAAAGGATATAAGGATAGGGCTGGAATTACTCTATATTTTTCTCATAAAATCTCATGAAAAGACCAAAACCAACAACACGTTATATTCCCAATAATGAAATGCTTATAATTTGCTTTCACCATAAAGGTTTTGGTTAATTTGTTAAAATGAATGTATGATCTATGATCTTAGTTCCACAAAATGTGACTGTCGCTGTCCATGGTACTGATAGTGTAATTTGGCACTGAATGTCAATTTTACACTGAATACTTGGTATCTGTGCTTCTTTGTTATTCATTTACTTATTTTTATTTATTTATTTATTTATTTATACTGCACATTACTATCCTGTCCATCAGTCTCCCACATCTGATCACACACACCTAAGTGTATGAGTGAGGGTGTGCTGCATATGTGCGAATTGTTATCTCTGTATATGTCATATTGTCATTGTTACTAACAATGTGTTAGTCTGTGTCTCAATGACTAACCCTATGTGTGGCTGTCAGACCCAAGCCCATTGGTTCCTACTGAGGATGTACTGTAAATCTTTAAAGATGGTGAGAAATATTCAGTTTAATTTTTAAAAGGCGCAGTCATTTCCTAAAACAGCGGGCCACTGTAGTTTTTGGCAAACGTTACTCAAACTGGGGGAAACACAGTATTTCTGGGGGACTATTTTCAGTCCACATTTGGTGTTCTAGTGAGCTGCAGGATGGTGTGTGTGTGATTGAGTCAAAATAAACTACAGTGTGTGTGATCATGGTAATGAAGGAACATGTCTTCAATAACAACACTGTGGCTCATTTATGTGTTTTTAATAGTTTTTGGTCAACAATGGACATCTATGGCAAAGAGGAATACAATATATCAGACTTTGGATACACACACATAAGATCACTTTGTTGTTGGTTTTGGTCAGCACATGAGATTTGTTGACCACCAGCCTCATCTGTAAAGATGTACATATAGTGATACGACATTCACAGTTCACTAAGACTGAAAGTAATTTACAATTAATTTCAATGTAATTTCTAATTCTTCTGTTAAACTTATGGAAGACACAAATGTTGGTTTCATTGTATTGTGTTATTCTCTACCCCTGACTCTATAGTGCTCCCTCCACACAGTCAGCAAACATTTTGGCAAATCCACCATTGTTGACATCTCAAAGAATTTCAAAAAGATAAAATCAAAAGATAAACTTTGTACACTTGTAAGGGTGCTCCTGCTCTTTTATTACATGTTTATTTCAGAGTGTAAATAAAGGTCACATGCAATTCATCAAATCAAATAAATTATCAATTAAAATATCACTACATCAATATTTAGGAAGATAACCTATTTTTTTTCGTTGGGTTTTTCATGTTCATTTGCGATATCACATGAGCACTTTCTAGTTGTAACAATGAGATGACATCATTTTCCTTCTGTTCTACACATATGACAAAGTACAAAGATAGACTGAAGGGAAACACACACACAGATCAAATCCATCCAAGTCATTTATTCTTTTGTGTGTATGCGAGTCGTTCACAATCTTCAGTCCACAGGTGCCAGCCATAAATTTCCCCCCATTGATTTGTAGTATATATGGATTTTTTTCCGCCGCTCTAAAGCCCCAGACTAAAATAAGCTTTGTTTGGTGGCTTATGCACTTGTAAATCTGCCTGTGACATTTTGATAGCGGGTGACACACTGGGGGGAGAGCAAATATCATTAGAATGGGACAGGATTAAAATCTGTCAGTCAAAGAGTCTATTATCGACAAAACCAGTGTAAGACGCTCGGAGCCAGCGCTGATAGGAAGCTCACACAGAGGAGCGATGGGAGGAGGAGAAAGGGAGGGATGAAGTTTTCGGGAAAGAGTCGGAGGCGCTCGGGGGGGGGGTGGGGGGTGGGGGGCTGTCAGTCAGGATGTCCCCGGTAAACAGAGTGGTAAATATTTCAGCCGTCACGGCCGAGTGTAGGCAGCTGGTCCCCTTTGCATGGCAATGAGAGGAAAGGAGGAGAGCCCATCTCAATGGAGCCCTTCAACCCTGGGAAACCTTCGCAGACACACTCTCACACACACACACACACACCAGCTGAGTGACGACCACAGGACAGTGCAGGTCTGTACTGCCTCGCTGGCTTCTCTCTTTATTCCCAGAGCCGGACTCCACCGCAGCTATTTATCAAACCGCTAAATTGATAGAAATGTTGTCAAGGCAGATTCAGTTCAGCTGTGATGCCTGAAGCCGGGCTCAGACTACAGGAGTTTTAAAATGCTAACTGAATTTGAAATTGGGTTGCATCACCCACATGAGGAGAGACTACACAAATGGTCTGCTCTCTAATCTCAAACACGCACATACTACAAGATTTGAAAATAATGGCACATCACACACTACAGGATATTATTAAGATTATCATACCAGAGGGAGAAAAGCACCAACAGCATGTTGTTTCTTCACAGTCGCCATTTCAAAAGTTCTCTCTTTCACTTCTGTCTCCTTGTAGACTTGTCTCTCTCATTGGCTATTGTGGTCCCACTTGGAAAGTAGTGACGTAATCATCCAGATCTTAAATCCTAAATATAAAATGTGTTTCAAATTATCAAGGTGGCCCTGATGAGTCTGCAAGCAGTTCTGGAGGTTTAAGATTGGATCTGTAAACTCCTCACATTACCAGATAATCTGGGCTGAATATCGGTACCGACCAAGGCTCTACATGGCCATAACCAATGAAATGGAGAGACGTGGAATCGTGCTGTTAATTTCTGGCCATAAGATAAGTGAAATTTTTTGTGTTTTCATAAATGGAATAAAGCTTTCACAAATCTGAAACTGTGTTTTTATGACTCTCTGGAGTCTCCTTGGTAGTCTAGTCCAGATTTGACGACTTTAAGTATAGTGGTTTTTGATATCGACCTGGTCAAATGTGGTCTGTATGGAGAAATATCAGTGAAATCATCCTTTTTTTTCTGTTTTCGTAAGCAAAATAAAAGTGAATAATAAAAAAAGTGTAAGTGGTGAAAAAAAACAACAATTTGCTCTCTCAGGCAACTGCCTGTCTTCCACTATGTCAGTAATCAAACCAAACAGCCAATCAAAGGTCATGGTCAGTATTCTAAGTGACTAATCAAAGGAGTGGACTGTCTATTCCATCCCCACCTCGAAAGTCTGAAAAGTCAACTTGACGAGCAAGCGAGTGTTGAGCAGTTACGAGCGTGCAGGGAGGGTCGAGCTTGTGCTCGTCACAGCCCTGTGCTCACAGGACTGTATTTGTGCGCGCGGAGGAGATATGCTCTCTCGTGAGGATACTTTTCCGCTCATGGACAGTGTTTTGTGTGCTTGTATCACATGTACGTGCCTGGTTTTTATGTGCATAGGTTTTGAGACTAATTAAATGTCATAAGTCAGTAACAAAGACTTTTCCTGGCATTCTGAAACAAGACTGCCCAGCTTCACTGGTGGTGTACCATGGCAGTGGCCCAAACTCTGGCACAGCTGCCCAAAAAGCCTGCACACAATGCCGGACCGGCTGAGATGACATCAATTACAACAAAACACTTCAACAGTAAGGCATACCATGACTATTTGATTAAGGTTGATGAAATAAAATGACAAATAATTTCATTAGATAAGCTGAAGCCCTCTTAGCATTCCCTTTTGCTATAATGTTAAATTAGGTTCAAGTCACACACTTTGAAACACTATTTCCCAGTGATATAACAAGTTACAACTATCATTTAAAGGCCTTATTATTCTTTTGTTTTATTATTCTGTGTATCAGGTATTGTTAAGCCATTTTGCTATATGAATAAATATCTTAATTTATCTTTAGAAGTCGTTGTGATTTTCTCGGTGCACAGCAGACAGAGGTCACTGTTTTGAAAAGAATTTAAGATTAATTTGAGACTGATCAATTAAACATGTTTCCTTTCTAACATTAAAAAGGAGGTTGTGACCCTGACAAGTTGAATTAAAGAATAAAAGTAGAGATAAACTCCTACATGATGTATATTCTTCCTTTGTCACATTTAAACACATGAATTTGTCACATTTAGTTCAAACCCACTGTGTAGCAGCAAACTGTTGGGTGGTTTTCAAAATGATCCATATTATTTTAATTCAAATGTTTTCTACCATCTCTACCATTGTGCGTGTCAGTGTATTCCTTGTAAATGATAAAGCTGAAGAAATTATAGAAACAGTCAGTTTCATACGTGGGTGTCTTTCAGCTGTGAGCATCTTGGCAAATGATACTATAATATATGATTCATGGTAATGTATAATAAATCAAATGACCAATAGCCTAAAAAGCTAATGTTACAGTTTAACAGCCAAATTTACAGCTGGCACGCACCTACAGTAGCAGGTCCATTAGCTGCCTTAAACACTTCACAATATACTAACCTCCACAAGTGTTTCTGTGTTTAGTTATGTTTACATTTTGCAAAATGTGAAATTCTCAAGGAAGACACTGTAGTGATTCAGCCGTGATCTGTCCCATAGTAGGTGTATGTGTTAATCCTCAAGGTATACAAAGTATGTAACACAAGTATGTGAACGATGCTGTTTACATTGCTGTCTACATGTATACATTGGTAAAAAGCAAATACATCACCTTAGGTTCACCTAACATACCGTGCAGTCACTTTTCTGATGATGTAGCAATATATTCCATCACCATTACATTACTGCCCACCTCTGACCTGGAGTGCAGAGAAGTCTAAAGGGGAGCAACTGACTTAGATCCTCTCCCCTGAACTGTATCTGTATTTTAAAGCAGATGGAGAATATACTGTAGTTGGCACAGCAAAGTAAACACGCCTACCTGATACTGTGCAGTGTAGGAGAGTGTCACGTGCAAAGTACACTGCTTGCATTAAAGGCATTTTCTTAGATTCCTTGTTTACCAGACAACTACTGCACACGTTGCTGTTTCAACCGAACTGACCACAAAGAAAACACAAAAATTCTTATAGCGATTAGACCTATGTAGTTGTCTAGTTTCTATAAACAGTTGTTTTTCTAGCTTTGGCCACTTCAAGTTTCAAGACCACATCACTGATGATCAGCAGTGCTCTCTCCTAAAGCCCCAGTACACAGGTTCCTTGTTTGTTTGCTTTTCCATGTTTGGTCTCACAGTAATAGCCTGGATTCAGAGTCCTTATCATTGTGCTTGAACAGAACAGGTTAGTGTTGTTCCTCTCTGAACACACATGCACGCACACGCACAGATGCTTCACTGTAGATCTGTGATGCATGGCAGCGAAATAGATCCACCTCACATACAGACCTCACAAAGGGGGCAGTGATGTGTGTGTACTAGGGATGTGCAGAGGGCCCAGTATTTGTATTTGTATCTGTATTTGTTGAGACAGCAAAATTATTTATATTTGTATTTGTACTTAGAAAATTAAAGTGTTACAATAAGTGTTCATGAATAAACTACCTTACGAAGGAAGTCCCCACACCGGGTCTCAAACTGGAGTCTCCCAGATCATAGACGACTGCGCTGACTACTGAGTTACAACTTTACTCATCACTTCATTGCAGACAGACCTCTACCTATTTATACACCCATAACACAGAGACATGACATGTAGGGAAGAACTTAAAAGGTGATTATTACTTTGCAGTTTTTATTTATTGGCTATTTTTTACCACCTAATTTTGTGGAAAGGAGAGGGGAAACAACAGGTTAAGGAGATTCCCTTGTAAGCACTTGGCTTGTGTCAGTAGTTCAGCTTTATCTCTGGTGAACACCCCCAACTCCAGGAGTGATGTCCAAATTAGGAAATGTGCGTCATGCAGTAGGTGGATGTGACTCCCCTCATTGAGACCTGCTGATAGACGTAACAGTGGAGCAGAGGACAGAGACTGAGATAGTGATGTAACCAACCTGCGCACTGGTATTTGACATGTTTTTTTTTTTTCTTCCCAAAAACAAATCATTATTAAAATATTTGTATGAAACAAATGTTCATAAAAAACACACTATTTGTGCTTTGCCAAATGACGTATTTTGGCCCACCCCTACTTAATAACACATATTGCAGCTGATTTTCATTTTGACGCTTTATTCGCTATTATCTGTCACTATTATTGATACAAATAAGATTGTCTTATTCTATCTCTCGGGGGGAGGCACCTTAACCATCTTTTGTTAAAATATATTGAATTGTAAAGCTGCATGTACACACAACTTAGTTACATAGTCAGTCAAATTTGCAGCTTAACCACTAGGCCACCAGGATCCCCTAGTTTGGGTATTCATTTTGATATTCAATAATATTTTCAAAAATATGAAATGAAATTTGTGTAAGACTGGATTTTTCTTTGAGGTTAAACATACTGTATTATAGTAAAGCTTAAGGTAAAGGGTTAGGAGATAAATCTATAAAGCTGCAAGTACTGTAAGACAAATGTGTTTCTGTGTGTGTGTGTGTGTGTGTGTCTCCTGAACAAGTGCACTCACAAAACCTGACTCTGAGCCCGTTTACAAGCTGATTGTGTGTGACATGCTTCCTCCATCGTCTATCAGTGAATTACAGTGATTCATCCCCCAAACCAAAAATAGACGGGAGCGCTTGAAAAACCCCAGGAACACAACCTGTGAAATCTGATTTGAGTGTCTGAAATAGTCTGAGGAGGAATTTAGCCAGAGTGTCTGCTTGCTCAACACACAGTTTTCTTCTCACAAGCTCTTTCATACCGCTTTGAGCGTTTTTGACGCGTAATGGTGTGAAGACACACTCACAAAGACACACACAGTCTGCTGCTTCCACTGTCGGTGTTTCTCACGCTCTCACTGAATTTTGCTTCTGCTTTTCCACAGAGTGAGGTTAGACTCACAGTGCTGGAGCGACGCTGCTGACACTTAACTTTTTCAATCAATCAATCAATCAATCAAGCAGACTTTATTTGCATGCACTTTTCATACAAATACGATGTAACACAAAGTGCTTTACACAATAAAAAACAACATACCCCCCCCCCCCCACGCCCCACCACCACACCTCATCCCCCACCCTTATCCACGCATAAAACAATAAATGACTGTTATAAATAAAAGGCCCAATAAACAAACAGGAACTGGTTTTTACAATTATTCAAAACACTGCCTAAATAAAATCAAAAATAAATGTCAAAAATTAATTTCAGAAATTCAATTTATTTCAAAACACGACTTAAACACAACAACTGGTGTCACTTAAATATTCATAGAGTGTGTATTGAGTGTGTGTAATATTGATCACTCATACAATAATCTATCAAACTGACACAATCATTAATTGATTCATTCATTTTCTTAACCTGTATGATACTTTTGGCAATGACAAGGCAGTCTAATAATAAATGCGTGAATCTTGTGAGTGTGAAAACTTAACCTGAGATTCTTCTAGACTGTGAGATTTCATCGGTGTGGGAGCCCTGATGTTATTTAGAGCAGAAGCCTTATTTACTCTGTCAGTGTACCCACTTTATCTCATCCTGCCTCGTCTGCTCCTGTCAACTTACTTTCTAATTGTTGTTTAGTGGATTTTTTCTAATGAGTTTTGTCAGCTGCCAGAGCGGTAGCTTGATCTTGTTGCACTCCGACCCTATCGCCAGACAGAATGTTGATATTAGACAATTCTGCAAAAACGTCCCCAATGCCAGTGTTTTATGTACACATGGCAACGACAGAGGAAGTAATAGCAAATAACACTTAATGTCAGTTGAATTTTATACTTTTCTTAATACCAAACAGAAAGTAAATGACTTTCATGCCAGTAGTGTTGAGGTGCTGTTGGGCTGTCACTAGGATCTGCATCTGTGTGAGTCTTTGTCAGACTGCAAGGTCATGTGCGGATGATGTGTTGCCACGTCATCCTGTAAGGTCGCTTTCACAAATGGCTATTATACTGAGTCATCGCTGCCCTTTGTGTGTGTGTGTGTGTATACATATGCGTGTGTCTGTGCGTCTCACTCACAAATCAATGCACATCCTGTTTGACATGACTTGAGTGTATGTACTCTTATGTTTTTGTACGTTTTGTTTATGACGTGTATGAATGCATGTTTGTGTGTGCATACATATTGTGGGTGTTTGCACTGCAGTGATTAATAATATGTGTTTGGCACAAACAGGCTCATCATGTAATTCTGCTCCCATCCTTAATGATGGTATAATGGATAGCATCATTTTCAGGCCGCTCCTCAACTCGACAGCACTTAACCTGTAGCTGATCAGGAATTTGCTCTTTATTGATGTGGAAGCAGCCGTGAAAGAGACACATTACCTATGACAACGTACAAGCCGGCTGTAAAGCTGAATGGATTTTCAGTTGAATTACGCTGAATAGAAAAAACAAACATTGATTAAAAAAAAAATAAAAAATGTCTTAAATAGGATAGAAAGGATTAATGCACAGCTTAAGTGGAGTTTTTTTTCATCCTTTTTGTTATAAAAGAAATGATAAAACTCAAATAGCAATAGCAGTAACTGACGGGGTTCTAACAGCCAGCCACAGCTCCTGTTCATTTCTGCCAAAGATCATTTTAGTTGACTGCCCATTGGAGCATTTCCAACAATTAGATGGGCACAAAATCCTCCCGATTGAATCATCGGTACAAACAATGAGCCACTGCTATAAAAAAACAAAAAAACAGTTGACTGAAATAAAATTATAGCTACAAAAATCAGTTTTTGATTAAACTCAATTATGAATCAATTCAGCCACTGTGGTGCAGTGTTTTGTCACTGATTACATTAACAAAGAGTTCTCTGAAAATGCCAGAACTCTATAACTTAATAACTAATGGCCACAAATGGATGACAAATTAAAAGATGGTCCATCACTTTCTTCCAGAGCAGCTTCATTGTTCCTGTTTTGTTTATGGCCTAACCAATCAGTAGTGACTGATGTATTTGTCCTGCTGATGTCTTGTTCAGTTGAAGCTGTGATAGCGGTTGTTAGGGGCAGTTAACTAGATGTTTTCCATGGCAGTCGAAGAAAGATGATGATTTAAGAGTTGTTATTACTTACAGCTGGGTCCATCTCATCAGCACTTCTTGGCAATTTTGAGGCTACTTTTGTGCAGAGGTGTGAACTTGATTCACATGAATCTGACTCAAACACCAACGACTTCACCCGTCTGATTATGGAAAGACTTGATATCCTCCCCAAACCTGAGGATTTAAATTGATGCATAAAACAGTGTGCAGTAAATCAATTCTTCATTTTCCAGACAACAGACATACTTTGAATGTATCTGACAGCACCCATTAATGTTAGGCGAGCAGGTGTGAAGGGTGTGTTTGGCAGTCCAGACCAACAGACAAATACTGACTTGAATCACAAAGTTTAGGACTTGGATTTAACCTGGAACTTGACTCAGGACTTCACAGCCAAGACTTGTGATGAGATTTGATCACTTTCTTTTTTTCTGTTGCCATATTCCTGGTTCTCACATAGGAAGATGATAGTCCCCATTCCTAATCTCACCTACAAAGCTCTGATTCTCATGATGATGATGGTCGGTTGTTTCTCCAACCAGGGAAACAGCCATCACTGAGCACAGCACCAGACCTACTGGAAACACTAAAAAATCATGATGTTGGAGGTGATTTAGAGGTCACATTCTCCATCCAAGAGATATTCCCTCATTTAGTGTTTTGGTGATGGTGTCCTTTGTGAATGCAGGTATGACTTTTTTTTTTTTTTTTTTTTACTTATATCTGCATACCTAGAGAAATATGTGTGTTTTACAATTAGCAGCATTCATGCAGTTTATCCAATTAAGCTAACCGACCTTATTTGGTCATTTAGTCTAACCTTATTGGTTTAGCATTTTGTAATTTGAGGTATATTGTGTTTTTTCTGTGAAATGTAATGTACAATAATGTGACAGTTCAGATATGTTGACCATATTCCACATTACTAACTAAACTATGTTCAGCTGTCTAACAGTTCCTCCTAGTAGTTAGTGCTTAGGTGAAAATGTTTAGCAACAACTCATCTCTACATAAGAGCTACTTTGTGTGGTGTAACAGGTTTTAATTTAGTGATGTGTAAATCTTCACTTACTAACTAGGCTGAGTTTGAATTTACAAACTGCTGGTGCAACCGGCTGTTGGTGACTGAAGGACTGTAGTTTGTTACCTGTACAGTATGTATGCATCTTCAGTTGCGTGGTTAAATTATAGTAGAGTAGGTCTTTACTATTGTGCTAAATGCAGAAGCACTAATAATTGGAACATCTTTCATAGAGATTTAGAATCAAAACTAATACATCCTCTGATGACATGATGAGAACTGGCACTAAATGTAAATTGCAGGCTGCAACAGGCTTAATATAATGCACTGTGGGATCAGGATGGTTTAAAAAACAGATCTGTCCAGAGCTCTAATATAAATCGATTCTTAAATTCTTCAAATATTATTTTAGTCTTCGGTCTCCGACGGATGCATATTTTTGACATTAGAAGAAGGAATACAGACACTGTCTTCATTCCAGCTGATGCAAGCACGGAGCTGCAATGACATTTGAAAGCAGTTGGTCACATATGATGTCCCTTTTCAGTTTTAATCCCCTTCCCTTTGTGCAAACACGTAGCTTTTCTGATTAACTCATTTTCATCAGAATGTGATCTGGCTTGATTTGATTTGCTATCCGGAGCAATTGCCTTTCATATTAATGCGATTATGTTGTAGAACAAAGCGTCCATTATACTGAGACTTATGGCGCTAGTGGAAAAGAGGACCATCACATTTTCATCAGTAACATCCCTACTGAGAGATATGGTATTAGGAAGGAGAGATAACACACACACACACACACACACACACACACACAGACAGGCAGATGCATCAGGACTCTAATCTTGTTCTGCTTTTTCTCCTGACTGTGGGGAGAGCGCTGCTGTGACCGCAGCCGTGAGTGTTAGAAGAATCTAACAAAGCCAAGGATCTGTTTCTCATTATCAGCCCACTAATGTGTTTGTAAAACCACTTGTGCTGTTTGCTCCGTATGTGGTAAGACTGTAATCTGGGGTTACGCATGTCATAAATTCTCATCTTGGTGAAATCCAATTAAGGTTGTATTTAACTCCGGATCCACTTCAACACAGCCGTCGCCTGTTGTGTGTGGAGTAATTGCTCTCCGTGTCTCTGTTTCTTCTTCTTCTTTTTTTTTTTCATTTCACACTCAAGGACGGAGCATCGTGCAGCTGGAGTCACTCAGTGACTACAGTATACACAGTCTGTACAGTAAACCTAATAATAGACATGTTCAATTACACTCATGGTGCTTTAGTGGCTCGAGTGTTCCAGTTCTGTAAACAATGCTGACGTCTGTTTGCTGTCTTCACTCTGCGCTGGGGGCTTTGACTGATACAGACTGACAGCAGTGCAATTTTTCTGCCACACAGCAGTCCGGCATGAGGCACGTCATGTCAGTCTGTCGCTTGGTTTCTCTAGTACCACATTCAGAGCAAGCAAGACCCAGTGAAATGAATAATTAATGTGATAACTGTCCAGTTATCTCTTGGTGTATGCCAACTATATGTAAGAATATAAATACATATGTTTAAGGTATTTTTCTTCTTCATAAAACATTTACAAACCAATTTTTTGAAATATTTTGGAACCAGTGTTTTGTTCACTTCATAAAGACATGGGAGGCAGTACCTCGTTGCTGCTCACCAGAGCATACCAGAGCAAGAAACTTCCCTCTCTTCCTGGTTTAACATTCATGTTAGTGTCTCTCTCCCTGACCCCACCAGATAGTCCGACTCTACATTGGAATGACATCATCAAGGAAAGCCCTGTTTTTTTGGCTCTGGGAAAATGTCATGAATATTAAACCCTTATTTTAAAAGATTTATAATAAAAAGTAAAAATTGACCTTGCTTGTTCACATCTCTTTGATAATGGTGGTTTTTGTGTGGAATGCTTTAGAGGATGCAGGGGATTTTTATTTTACAATAAATTTGTATTCAGCACTCCAAATACATCATATTGTTGGCCTTTTGCTGGTGCATTGCTACATTTAGTGCGTCATTGGTGTGTTACTGATTTATTACATTCAGTACACATTTGCATCGCTGCCCACTGCAGTTGGCGGAATATGTATTAAGTCATCTGCACCGTCCACTAGTGGTCACAGACTCCACAGGGAATGTTTCAATTTTTTCCCCAGTACACACTTTTATTATGTGGAGTCTAATGACCTTTAAGTCTTTATCACTGTTTACACCTGGTATTAACATCCATCTCAGGTGATCCGATCACAAGTGGACAGCTCTAAGTACAGGTGTAAACGCACCCAAGACGCATTGAAGACGCATAGAGAACCGATCACTCAGACCACATTCTGAGGTGGTCTGGGCTGCATGTGGCCACATTCATTAAGCAGTGTAAACGCAATGCATCCTGGGCCACAATGAAGGACCGCCTACTCAACTGACATCCTCTATTTTCCTAACCCATTTCCCTCATCAAATCGACAATTAGAATAGAAATTAAACTATTAATTTTTCGCTTGTCTGTCTAAAAAAATATTTCAGAAGCTAAACGTTGCTGGAGAGTTGCTGCTCGACATAATGAGCTCAGAATTTATCAGGAGGAGGCTGCTTTACTCCAAACTTTTCACTGTATGAACCTGGACTGTGTGTGTATCAGCTGACCTATTGGATGTGTAGAAGAACACAGAACATTAATTAACATTAGATCCTGACCGATCCTGTTGGCATGTCAGAGATTTAAATAATCAATGAAGTTGTGCTGCTGTGCCTCGTGAATAAATGCGCACAGCGTCTCGCAGCTGCAGGGAGATCGCTGCATATAGCCTAGCTCTGTATTTTTTATATATACATATATATATGTGTTCAGACGCAACACTAGAGTAAATCAATAGGACGGGCATTTGATTTTCGTGGGGGGGCACAGTGCATATTTGTTTATCCTGTGATCAAACAAGTTGAACACAGCTTTGGACGGAGGGAACAAAGACCTCTGGTTAAAAAAATAACGAATTTAGTCTTTGCAAACAGAAATGATTTCAGTGTTTATTTGTTTATAGAGCAGGGAAGCGAGATCCGATCACAAGTGGTCACTGAAGACGCACGTAGAGATGTAATACGAGGTGTAAACAGACGTACTTAAAGCTGTCCACTTGTGATCGGGTCACCCGAGACAGATGTTAATGCCAGGTGTAAACAGGGCCTTTGTCAATGATATATATAACCTGAATTTTGTAGTCATATTCAGTAAAACTGAAATGAATAGTTTCTATTCTAAAACATATCAGTATTCAGTATTTCCAACAATAAAATGCATCGCTGAATCCAAGTGTGTAAAAGCCCATGACACAGTATTTAAACACTACTGGAGTAAAGTTCTATTGAAAGCATTTGAATGGTGTATTCGGTGGGTCATTGCCTCCTCAGTGCAAGGCTAGACAGGTTGACCTGTTCCTCCCACACAACACTGCTATGATTTCTGTATTCACACACACACACACACACACACACATGCACACACATACACATCCGTAAAGCCTATCATGCTCTGTTTCCACAGTTTCATAAGACTTAAAATAAGATATATGGGAACAAAATTATTCTTTGACAGAAATGCTTATGTTGATGTCTGTGTGTGTCTTTAATTTCTTTACAATACATGACTATTTATTACTTTATTCAAAGTCTGCTCTAATCAATTAAACATTCCCCACTGTCACTGTAAGACTTCCCATTGAGCTCTGCAGGAGCTGTAATGAAATGTGTATCAGAATAATGGAGAGCAACTTCGTGTGTGTGTGTGTGTGTGTGTGTGTGTGTCTGGTGTCTTCTCTCTTCTTATTAGAAACGCTTTGACATTTACCACGGTAAACACATTCATCAGCAGAGACAGATGATTATCTGTTTAATTTTGGAGCCTTGCATGACATCGCAGGTTTTGTTGTTGCAGTCATCAGGGTGCAGCTGTACAAAAACAGCAGCAGTTTGTCGAGTAACGACCCCGCCGTGTCCTCCAGCTTGTTCCTCCATTAACCTTCCTCACTCATGACAGTTCGGGAATTCATTCATATATTTAGGAAAATAGGTGGTACTTGGACATTTGGAGTGCATATCGGATTGAAGATTACTGTCATGCAAAAACAAATTTACTATGCATTCAGAGTGAGGAGTGTTATTGACCTGTTTCACAACCACCAGACAAAACTTGACATTAGAATGAATTGTAATTGTTGTGAATCCGAGTTTACTGACGCCATTGTAAATAGGGAACGCTACAAACTTTTCAGAACCTCCTTTCAAACCTACAGGTGGTGAGTAGCTGATACTCAAAAGATTGATTTTTGGTTCAGTGTTCCTTTAACTCCAATATGGCACAGTAGTATAATGTGCACACATTATGATTATGATACAGAAAAGTTAAAAATAGTATTACTTTCATCTTATAAAACTCCATAACCTTTTTGATTTCTAAAGTTATTCCCCAATTTTTGTTTCTGTTCAGTTCAAAATGACAAAATGTTCCAAAAATATTCAAAATCTAAAATGCTATACATTTCTACAGCTTCCAGATACACTTTGGCTGTTGACATCAGTCAAATCAATGAAGATTTATGAACCTAATATTACAGTTTTTTTTTAATTTTTGTAAAATCAATTACTTTTTACAAACCAAATAAAAAATGTATAAACATTATATTGCTTTAAACCACCAGTATATTAGACATGTTTCTAAATGAATGCAGTTTGATATGTTTCAACAATTTTAATCAAGATTTAAGCCCATAAGTATACACAAATGGTATACTGTATAATTATATAAAAATAATATCCAAATATCTAAATCTTACAGTATATCAATATATTAGTGTTTCTAGCAGTGCAGTGAGTGAAGCTGGAGACCTGAATATCTCTTTTTATTAAGGTTGCCAAACCAGATAACGCAACAGAAAATGATAAGTGACACAGCTGTTGTTATTTTTACAAACTGCATCAGTAATGTCCTCAATACTCATTTCACCGTTCTACAGCTGGATGTCTGTAGATGTCCATTAGCTCGGCCTCTGTGTCTTTAATGACAGTGTGACAAGAGACAGGAGGTGAACTTCATTATATTTAATACAAGAAAGAACAAAACTAAGAAAAAGACCCTCTTGCTACAAATACTTAAAATTAGCAAATCATGTGAAGTCTTTGCTAAATTAAAAGTTAAATTAAGTATGTCTAAATTTGCATTTATTAAAATAATATTTAAACCAGAAGAATACACACTGTTCTTTTTTAAAAGTTTTTATTTCATGTTTTCCTTGGATTTTCTCATTTGCCTTTTACTCTGGCTGGTATACTGCAGTGTTCAACTGATGAACATTCATGCCGTTATCAGTCGATGCTGCTTTTTTTGTTTGTTTTCACTTGATTATGCATCTTCTGCCACGTTCTAAGGCTAGTATTGTTTGTCCGTCTTGCAGAGGATGTAATAAAGTTCATGTGTTCATTCCAGTAATTTACATAACATATCTGAGTTTAAATAAACATGTCAACTCATCCTCATACTGTACATCAGGCTAACCTTATAGAATGGGTCCTTCTCATTCCCTCTTTTCCCATTTCTCATTCTGATTGTTCACCTGAGTGTGATATGCACAGACTAAAGAGCCTCCACGATCAACATCAGCAGCATAAACTGCTATAACTGATGTCCCTGCCAAATTATTTTGCATGTGAAAGAATTTGATGACGCAGAGGAGCAATTTTATACAATTTGTACTTCACAGAAGAGGGAATCCGTCTGCATCTGGCAGCCCTGTGGCTTTTTGCCTTGTAGTTCATACGGCGGAGTGCGGCAGCAGGTCCCTGTGCTATTCTGCTAATCAGCCTGTAATCCCTGTGCTGCTGATGTGAGAAGTGATGCTACATGCGACTCTATCATTTTCTCATCAGTGCTCTCTTTGTCTCTGTCTCTATCTCTCTCTCCCTCTACATCTCTGTCAGAGGGACTGTTGCTTCTCTGTGATTGGGCCATTGTTCCAACTCGCTCACAGAGCCAGTCTGTTGGGCATGTTTACATCGATTCATGCTTCTAGGCTGCTGGCTAATGCAACACCTTTGTTCTTTTAATTGCTTGCTGTTCCAGCCACAGGCTGAAAGGAATAAATTCTACAGCAACAGAATACTAAAATTTCCACCCAGTGAAGAACTTTCTCATTCTGAATATGAATGTGCACAGGCAGCTGCTGTATACGGACAGAAACTCCATATGTAGGAGCTTATGTGAACATCTTGTGACTCCACTTTTGGCAATGTCTATGTTTTAAAAAATCCTCACTGTTATAGAGATCTTGAGCTCGTCATTTCAGAAAATCCAAGCAATATGGATGTCTTATGCAAAAAGATTTATTGACAAACACAAACTTGATCAACCAAGGAGATAGTTACTACTCAAACTGCTGGTGTAGACCCAGTGAAATGCCACAGCAAATCTGAAGGAAAAGAGTTGAACCACTCTCAGTTATTCAGGCAGCACTCAGGCAACATTGCCCCCAGTCACAACATCACTATAAGATTGTTTAGTTCAGCGCCAGGTCAGCTCGACCGGGAAGAAGACAGCTGTCTGTCCCTCACTGCCTGCTTGTCTAAGGAGCAGTTCATACATGGTACATTCCTTCACACTAACTATATAATCTTAATATCAATAAACCATGGACACAGTCATTTGGTAAGCTACAGGATTGTCTCTAATATCAATATCAATATACCTGTTTGACAGAGAAAAAAAAAACATGTAGCATTACAAACCTGACCTTTTCTGTTTTTTTAAGGATTGCTTAAAGCTGATTGAATGTTGGTGACTTGGGGGCAGCTGGAAGCTGGTAACAAAACAAATGACACATTATCACCTTATAACAGTTGCCTTTTTACACATCCAGCAGACATGGAGTAACAGCATCCATTTGGAGCCATGATATTGGTTACCTGATGAATACATTCACTCTCCTTTTAGCTCTTTTTTCCTTTTAGCTGTTTTGCTCAACTTCTGAGAAAAATATTTGTCTTTTCATCTGCTAAATGTTCCACTATGTTCACCAGCTAGTCTACAGCTAACTGTGTCTGTTTGCTGTTTGGTGGTTGGGAAGTAATATACAGTGGGTTTATCAAAGGTTTGAGGGTTAGGGTCTGAAAAAAGCTGCCAACTGCTAGAAATGAGGTTGATGAGAGCGGAGTTTGTGGGCCGGAAAACTGTTAGATAAAAGAGGCTAAAAAGCTCTGTGGAGGCTCTGAGGGGAACTAGAGAGTTGGTGATAATTCTCTGTGGGT